>NC_091485.1:4913750-5579375 GCF_947461875.1 Haliaeetus albicilla | reverse complement strand
TTTTTTCTCGCAGTTGTGATCTAGCCTGAGAATTATCTTCTGTCCCTGTTACATCAAGTGTAACTGCAGCTGCCTTCTCATCTCTGATAATGCCATTGGCTTTTATGCGTTGTTCCAGACTGTCTGTAGCTCATCCAGTCTTCTTACAGACAGAGCAAACACATTTGCTTTGCCAAACAATGGCACATGCCTTCAGCTTTCTCTTTCTCTAATGAACAGGTTATTTACAGCACCCATGCTAGATGCTGTAGTCCTAACACTGTTTTTTGTTTTCTATTTTGCTGCCCTCTGCAACCTGCTCTCTTGCTGAAATTCTCAGTTAATATCCTACATCTGTTAGTGGTTGTTGCTTTTTTTTCTCCCCTCAGCACTGAGAACCCACTTGACCAGAGGCAGATGCCAACTCTCTGTGTTCATTAAATAAATTACGGCTTGTTACTGAGGTCATTGCTGCCCTGCTGAAAATTTGAACCCTTCTGTGGCAAAAAGCAGGGCAGCTGCACAGCTTCCAGGCTGCCCGGGTGATGTGTTAAAAACCAAAGGGAGTGGAGCCAGTAGAAGCATTGCAACAGCAGGGTCGAGCAGAAGAAACCAAGAACAGGGAGTGCAGAAGGTTGGGCAGTGACTGGCAAGGGGTAATGACATGGTGCAAACCGGCCACCTTAGCCTGAGCAGGGATGAAATGAGACTGTGAGGGCCCAGTAAGGGTTTTAGGGTGCCAGGTTTCAGGAAAGCCAGGTCAGAAACACATCCCAGCTGGTATGGTTCAAGAGTATGGGAATGCACGTGACCTTCAGTTTTTTTGTGTCTCACCTCCTGCTATTACAGGGTACTTTTAATCTGCTATTGATGATCTTTCCCAGTGGGAGGGCTAGAAAACTCCCTCTTCCACTGGCTCATGAGAAACCAGTGTCCTTTCGTTTCTGCATCAAAATTTTGTGTTGGCTATAGGCTTCTGTGGTCTTTCCTACCATTAACCCCTTCTGATGCATTTATATAGAGGAGACCTGTCCCATTCTCCTGTTTTCATAGGTTGAAGAAGATAAGCTCCTCTAGATTCTACTTCCAAGGTGTAGTCTTCATCCCCCACGCCAATCTCATTGACCCTGTCTTTGGGCTTGTTCTGGATTGCCTTCATCTTTCTGAAATGTGTAGAATGGGGTCATTGAAATAAGTCCTGCAGTATGGCAATCAATGGTATGGTAATTGTGACAGAATAGAAGATTCTTTAAATGGTGATGTGACCTGATCAAATGTTCTGGGTGCTAGGAGAAGACAAAAAGTATTGTGAAAGTAAGGAAATGGCACGGGCATTTCAAATGAATAGAGGAAAGCTGCAGGCACAATGGATTTCCAGGATGAAAGAAAGCATGTCTTTGTGGGGATTCTTCTAGAATGTAATAAATTTGTTGGAAGATGATTTTTCTTGTTTGTTTTTGTTCTGAAGTTTCATGCTAGGCTGAAAGTGATAATGTGGTCCATAAACTGGTTGATACTGATATGAACGGAGCAAAAATGAAAGAAGACTGTGAGATTTTGTAAAGAGAGGTATTGTGTGGGAAACCACATGGACTTGAAGGAGAGAAAATTATTTGATTAACTTGATCACTTTTAGCATCTAGTTCTTTGAAGCTAAATGCACTAGCTTTCATTGGTAGTTTGAAAATATGCAGCAAATAGGTGCCTAAAACTCAGATAGACCTTTGTAGTATATGCTGGCAATATTAATGAGTTTCTTCTAAGTTTCTTTATTCTTTCCTTTGTTTCTCTGCTTATTTCATTAATTCAAGTTTCTCACTTGTTTTAAACTTTATTATTTAAACAATACTAAGGTAGTAAGCAAAGATGGTGTCCTTGAAATTAAAGGGTGCCTTTAAGAAGCAGCATGAGTCATGGTAAGATACAGAAATATGAAAGATAAATGAAGCAAGACTTGGAACAGAACTGTCTCCTTTATATTAAGGTTAATAACATCTAGTGAATCCAGGTTTAATTTGCTAGATTTTATTAGTATATTTGGTATGTGTCAAGGCAGAAGAAAATTGCATCATTAGTATTATTGAGTACCAGCTCAATAACATGTTGCTAATACTTTAGAATTTATTGAAAGCTTTTGGATGGCAAGACTGTTTAGAGGAGTAAGGTATGCATGCTTTAGATTTTACGAAGACTCCCTAGGCTTGTGATGAATCCAGTGTTCACAGTCAATAGTGTTCAAAGGAGTTTTTCAATACTCAGGCTATTCTCAGCCATCCTCTTACCACTTCTTTTAGTTTGTCTTTTTTACCTTTTTAAAAGTGTTTAATATTTCACTATATTTTTTTTGCACAATTCCTCTCACGCGATAAAGGAGGCTTTAGAGTTATGAATCACTTATTTGGAAAATCTATCAGTGTTCACAGAGCAGATTTCTCTGACTTCTGAGTAAACTATGTATGAAAACAGTGTTGTCTTGCAGGAAGGAAAAAAAACCCACGAGCCACCAAAAGAACAAACATGATGAACAATACTAAAACTGACCTCTGGAATATAATGCTGAGGCTTTTGTGCAAAAAAGGGAAGCACTCTACAGCACAGGTGTGAGGCAGAATCCTGGTTACTTTTGCCCTGCTAAGAAAAATTTCACTGACCTGTTGGTTCCAAAATTCTCGTGCCAAAATCCTGTGTGGTGTCCCAGTCAGCCATCTTTTAGGATGCTGGCTCTCTGGTGAGCCTGCTGCAAAACCTCCAGTTCACTTGCTGTCCATGCCAAGTTCCTTGCAACAGCAGAACAAGATCTGCCTGCCAGTAAGAGCTTGTCTGAAGATGCTTACAATCTTGCTGTAAATTCGTAAAAGCTGAAGGTTGTTTTATTTCACACAGATCTGTCTTCCTGTGGAAAGTGAAAACTAGAAATCCAAAATGTTCTGTTAGACAAGAGCTGCTCTGCTGGCCCTGCAGTGCTGGAAACCCTTTAGTCCCACACCAATACGCCCCAAACCCTGAAGTCCCCTTGTACAAGCTTACTGGAAAGTACCTGTCTGGCATTCCAAGGACTGAACAGCAGGCCACAGATGTAGAACTTTAATTATGGCAGAATGCTTAATGTGAACTGCATTAATATCATATACACAGTATAATGTGGGGTGTTTTCAGTAACATACTTGGGAAATGTTTCCTCCCCTGTAAAAGGTATTTATGGATGGTTTTGATCACTTGAATTTTGTCTGCAATTATGTAACTACACATTTACAATAACTGTTATTACAGCCTGCCTTTTTAGCTCTTTGGGTATTACCGTGCTTTTGAACTGGAGTAAGAAACTGTACAGACCTCTGAAGTGTGGCTGAGACAGCATATGAAGGCAGTGACTGAGCCTGGATTAAACCAGACCTCCTAACTCTTCTTGGTTGGATTCCTCCTATGTAAACAGTGTGCTACAAGCAGATAATTTCTGCATTATTGTCCATGACTCCAGCATAAACTTTGCCGGTGTTTATCTGTGATGAGTTAAATGTGTTGCGGTAGTAGATTGAAAGGAATTTGTAAATCTGTCAGCAACAGACTACCTTAGCCAAGGAAGAAGCCTAAACAACCATGATTATAGGTCAGGTAACCAAACTTGTCTGAACCAAAATAGGTAGGAGCAGTGCCTCTCCTCCCTCCTACTTGGCTGACATAGCTGCTCAGATGAAAGAGGGAGGCCTCTGACTTTCCAGTAGCACATTCCAGCTCTCCTGAGTGGCTGTCTCAGTAAATGGGATGCTGTTCCTTCTCTTCAAGTCTCCTTCTTTCTCCTTTGGGTGGGAGAAAGTTTTACCATGTGCCAGCCTTAGAAGGGCACAGTCTGGGCCATAAGCATTGTCTGAAGGCAGTGCACAAGGGTAAATTTCCATCAGTGAGAAATCCTTGCTGTGTGGGATATAGTCCAGTAATGACTATAATATGCTGCTTCATTTGTGAGAGGAAAATAAAATAACCTGATGTACTTTATAGGCACAGGTACAAGCAAGAAAGTTTCTGTAGTTTTTCAACACCTTGAGCCATACCTGTGAAAATTTAAAATCAAGGATACATAATGTGGCTCACAGTGGCAGGTCAAATACAAAAGACTTCATCTAAAAAAGCGTAAAACATTCACAAGCCGCTCCAAGTTTATCTGACCATGTTTGCCTATTTAAACATCCAAATGGGATGGGATCGCTATAGCAAATAGTACTGGCATTTAGCGTTTGTAATGAACTTCAGAATTAGTTTGATGAAGTATGCTTTTAGTATAAATTGGAGTTAAGCTGCACTGCCAAAATGTGATATTATAGGTGGTATTCCTAACAATGAAGTGCAAATGAAATTCTGTCTGCTTTTAATTAAATAAGCACACACTCCACTGAGTTTTGGAAATTTAATTCTCTTAATCTGAAGTCTCAGACCCTGAACAGCTATTGTAATTTGAAAGATAGTGCTGATATGTTTCAGGGCTGTTTGTACTTAACAAAATACTCATGCTGTTTTCTTTTGTAAATTTGGGGCCCTTTTGATTTCTTCGGATGTTTTTTTCTATTGTATGAAAAAGAGCTAAGATAACCTTCTTCCTGGTTGTGGCCTGTGAAAGTCAGAGCTGTAAGCACGAGTATCAGTGAAAGGGCTAAAGCATCTGGATTCTGGTGTTTCTGCTGAGGGTTTTTTGGTTGTGGTTGTCCCGTGTGGACAGTGCAGTGAAGAATGTTGCTGTACGTGAGAAAGGCATGCCTGGCAATTCAGAGCTGTCACAGGCCTTCCAAAGTGGGAAGGGATTGACCACAAATTTTTGCTGGGAGGGTGCTCTGCCATTTTTAAACTGCATGGCTTTGATAAGACACCGGAAAGCCAGGTGGCTGAAGATGTTCCTATGGACAGATCATAAGACTTGGAGGAAAGAGATTACCCTGACAAAGAGTCTCCTACTAGACGTAATAAATTTACACATACCAGTGCTAATTACTTCATTCTCAGTGTCGCGAAGAGGTCTGCACAGCTGATTGAATAGGGGAAAAAAAGGAAAAATAACTGGCAGCTTTTGTGTGATACTGTGCTTTGAGTTATGTGCCTTTTGAGAGAAATTAATGTATGCTTCATCCTTTTCCACTCTCTCTAATTTCATGATCATATGATTCAAGTTACTACAAACTAAAACAAAGATGGATATAAAGTCATTTAAGAATGAGAAATACTATTATTTTTTACAAGGCTACATGATATGAAGGTCTAGTTAATTAGCTAATATGTAAAAAGCATTTCTGTTTCTTGAGTTTGGTATAGTCAAATTTAAATGTTTTGATAGTGGTTTTTGCATACAAAGACCTGCATTCAAACCATTTCTGAACCATATATAAGAGGTGGCAATCTTTTGGAAAATGTTTGTATGTGGCTTATATGTTTTGGAGTCACCTCAGTTTTATTTTCATGGCCTGAAGTATTTTTTGACCTCCATTATAAGTAATTTAAAAACAGTGGCCTATAACATTTTCTATGTCACTTGCTTGCTTTCATTTTCAAGTCTAACTGAGGTTTACTTGCAATGAATTTGAGCTCTCAAATCACTTAAGCCATTACTGTAGCAGAAGCACTCTGCCTTTAGGGTGTACTTGTATTTTTACATTAGCAGAATTGTGTTTTGTACCTGTACAGTGAAATTCCCCATATCAAACTCAAACAAGAGAAATGGAAATGAAATGCTCTTTTTTTGCTTCCTCTTTCTACATGGGAGAATTTTGCTGGCGTGGCTGTATCGATATGTTACCATATACCTGACCAATGTAGTAGCTATGGCAGTAGAATTAGGTAAGTATGGAATTAAGCATTTGGGGAAACTATATTCAACATAACTTTTCAAGAAATCAGAGTTATAGTGTGCAATTAACAGCTTAATGGACCTTTACCTCTTCTAGCAGCTCATTTTAAATGAGACAGATTGCTTGGCAATGTTTAATAAAAGTTTGATTACATACAGTGTGTAAAATGAAGACTTTAAAATTAAGCGTGTTCAGAAGTAATTTCTCTCAAGCATGCGTGGGTTGCTAGAAAAAGAGAGCGTGTGTGAACTCGATAACTTAGAATATAATTACTGAGGTGCAAAGCATATTGCAAGGCATTTAAAATTTGTGAATGGCAGCTCTGTGGGAAGGTTCAATCACAGCAAAATATAAATGTTGCTAAACTTGTTTTTACAACCACAGTGAAAGAAATCGCCCTGGTGATTTATTCTGTGTAGCATACAGATCAGTGCCACTTTCTAGAAGGAAAAGAAAAAACAGCAAAATACTATTTGGTGAACAGAGGCCAGCAGACTTATCTTTCCTTCGTTCTGCTGTAGCAAAGTACTTGAAGGCAGCCTTTACGGGAGCCGCGAGATGAGTTGTGGCATAAATCATGCTCTACCAGCTTTGGTCGTGTGCTGCCATGTGTGCTCTCTCCCATGTCCTCTTCTCGTGCCTCTTCTAGAGGTTCACCCTTGGAAGCAGAGCCAGCAGACTGGAGCTGCTGACAGTCATTTCAAGTCCAGATGCTGGATGTGGTGCTGAAGCAGTGGAGACGCGCACATACGCTCAGTGCCAGCTGTGGCAAAGATGGGTAGTTTCTGGCAGGCAGCAGGGCAAGCAAATGGAGATGGTCAAAACCACTGCTGCCAGATTCACAGCAGCTCGTAATAATGGCTGTAGCATGCGGCATGCCTCCGGTCCCTGATCGGCTGGTGTCCTGTCTCTGAAAGTGGGTATGGAAGATGTCAAGTACTCCCCTGGAACGTGCCCTTCTGTCAGTGCTCTGAGCGGGTGCTCAAATTACTTGAGGCTTGCACTGGCTTGTGGATCTGGGGCTGGAAAGTCCAGGATCCTGGGTAGAGGATCATTGGTAGAGATCCTTGGTAGAGAACATAGCTCTCTGGGCACATAGCTCTCAACCTGTCTTGTACATTATTCCCACTGTTAGTTGTGTCGGGGGAGTTTTTGGCTGTATGCAGCTTTTATGCTTTTGGGTCTAGCACGAGCGTGTTGCCCAGGAAAAACTACTGATACAGTGTAAAGAAGGAAATGAGAATCTTAAATTCTTCCTAGCAAATTGTGAGAAGATTATTACTGCGTTATGCAACATTTTAGGGTCTGTAAGACCTATTAGAAAATTAATACATGTTCCTCTGGTGCATTGGTAGTCATGCTACCACTGAACTTTCTGAACCTACAGTGTTTATAGTTTGATAAGCACAATCTGTTATATGCTAATGGTATTATATTTGCTTATTTATGTAGGTAATTTTAAATGGAGCCTCTCACCATTGTACTAGGTGCTTTGCAGAAAAATTAAAAACATAAATTACATAAGCTACCTGCAGTGGGTACGGTGAACTAGGGCTGCTGATAAAAATGACCACCTAAGCACATAGCTGAGTTATCTGAAATAAAACTGAAGACAGAGAAAGGGATGCAAGTCAGGAGTGGAGAACTACTAGTCAGATGCAAAATTAAATAGTGGGTCTGTGTACTCTTTTCTAGGTCCCAGCAGCAGTTTGTACCAGGCCAAAATGATTAATGAACTGGAAATAGGGTTCTAGTAAATTTAATCATATATTTTCTACATTTCTTGAATAGGTGTTTCTTCCTTAGCCACTCTCCTCTAGATATTTGCTCACAGGTTTATCTGCTGATTTAATAACAGTGCAAAGGGATTATTATGTTTTCCTTCTGCTACTGTGGGCAGGTGATATGGCTACAGGAAAGAGCTTTGCAAGGCAGGGCAGCACTGAATACAGAACCCTATTTTTGTGTTCTTTTATACCTGTGTAGTGCCTGTGATGTGTCTAGAAGACTAGTAATGTGAAGGGAAAAAAACCTACCAAATTCAAATCTGTGGGTGGTAGGCTACTGAGAAAGAAAACTCTTTGGTCTTTACATATGCGATTTGTCTATTTCTGTGGAGCAGACTGAGATGAGAGGCCCTAAAATAATCTTGAAACCCCAGAGGGCTCTTATATGCTTATGTGGCTGCCATGATTTTATTTTTATTGGTTATATTTTCCTCCACTACCCTAGCCCACCCTTTAAATGCAAGTTTTAGAAGAAATTCTGGTTGAGAAGTTTCTCAGCCATTTTCACAGTTTTTGCTGCTGAGTTCCAGGTTTTAGGACTCTTGACATTCTTTTCTCTCCTCTAGCTTATCACAGAAGATAAGACTGATCTCATTATTATTGTCCAGGGAAGAGTTATACTTTAAGGATAAAAGACATACTGCCATTCATCACTGTTTTCTGTGATCTTAATTTTTTTCCTGCTTGTTTTCTATCATCTAAAGTGTTTTTTTCTCACTTCATAGGCTGCATTGGTTTTACTTGAATGTTCTAACTCCTCAGCCCCTTTTCAGTGATTTCACTGTCAGCTGCATTAGAGACATATTTCCCAGTTAGAAACAACTATATGAGATTGCTGATTCCTGATATTGTCTATGTATTGTCTATGTAAAATAGTTCTTCAAATCAGCCCCACTGCTTCTGAAGAGCTGCTAGAAAAGCAACAGCCCCTACCTTCTAGCCAGGTGCCTGCCTTAAAAAGATTTGAAAAGGATGCTGTGGACATCAGAATTGTATAATGGCAGCAGACTTTTAAAAAATACTCTGCATTGAATAAACTGCTAACCAAATAATAACAAAACAAACCCAAACCGCAGAACAGAATGTAAGATTCCTGCATTTCTGCCTCTGTGGGACTCCGGTCCTGTGCCTGGGCCTGTGTCTCATGTCTGTGCAAAGACTTTGCACTCTCTTGTCTACAAGAGGAACACTGCTTGCACCGACTGTGAAATTAAAATTGTGACATTGTGGGTATTAAAGGCCACAGCTGTGACTTCTGCTCCTAAGAGAAAACCTGACATGGTAGCTGTAAATATTGAGACTTGCAGTATCTCCCTTTTCACTTTTGAAAGCTTCTGGATTGACAGTACTAGTGAAGAGTACAGTAGGCTTGTAGTAGGCTTTGTCGTGGGGGGGGATTTAAAGAGAGAGAGAAGGGGATTGAGATCGTTTAAAGAATTACGTCTAATTGTATTAGCAATAGAAAAAATGATTTAATAGAAATTTATATGAAAGTGCAACTTCATGGAATTTGATGGCAAGGTTTACTCTCTTACTTACTACATGGATAAAATACACACAGAAAAACTCAATTAGAATCAAACTAAACTTATGTATATAGGGACCAAAAAGGTAATAGAGTAAAAGGAAATGTTACAAAGAATTAATTTCTTGTGATCTGTGCAAAGATTGGGAATGTGGGAAAGGGTAAGGAAGACCCTGCTGTTGAGTCATGAGGTTCAGAGAAGACCCCCTTGCTTTCTAAACTCCTCTCGGAGTCTAGGTGTGGCAGGATCGACTTCTAGTCCCAGACTTGGGCAATGGTTTATATCTAAAGGTATTATGAGTATAATAGCAGCCTAAGATTCATTCACAGTTGAATAAAAATCATGACTGAAATCTAAGTATATATTAGAAAGCAATAACTTACTTATAATACACTTGCTATAACATACTTAATATAGATTATTCAAGTTAGCACACTGTGTGCATAAAGACACTAAGAGATATACATATAAGAGAGTAAAAGAGAATAAAAGAAGTATACTTGTTAAAAATTCCTCTTGAGGTCAGTGAAAAGGTTCACTTTGAATGCTTCGGCATTTGACTAAACAGCCGAAGGGTTGAGCCTCACGGAGCGGAGAGTATCAGCCCAGGTTGTGTTGGCTTTTCTATTCTATTTCGAGGCTGTCTGAGAATAACTTCAAACATAGATAAGGGATGCTCCAAGATCATCGGGAGGACTGTGATGTCTCAAGGTTGTTATGAGAAAGAACTGGCTGCAGGTTGTTATGAGAACAGGCTATCTCTACTGCCGTCCTCCGCCGGGCAGCAGCAGTCCTTGAGACGCCCAGCATATCTCCCTGTCGTAGCTGGGTAAGAGTTCCTGGCACAGGCGAGGGTCACTTCACTGCCTGACTCATTGCACTTATGCTAAGGCCTAGCGAGCCTTCCCGAGTTCGTAAATCAGCCTGGAGAAGGGGAAAAAATGCACCACCACAGGCTCAAATAGGCATTTTGCTTGACTGGTGCTTGTGTGTGGCTTGGCTCCTGACAGCTGGCATGCTTCATAGCAGCAGCCTGCCCACTTTTTTCCCCACCGGAGATACTGATTTGGGGCTATTTCAACTGCAGCTGAGAAACCCAGCATCTGTTTTTCCCTGTACCAGAGGTCTCTGATTCACGCTGATTTGAAAATTGACAGCATCCTCAGGAGGAGCTTGAGGTAGAGATACTACCAGAGGTTGTGTCATGGCATGAAGTTACTCCCCTTACTCCCCATCCCCCAAGAGGCTAAAATTGTCACTGGGGTTTGGCTTTCTGATCTTCTGTGAATTTTTATTGTGACAATTTGCTTGTAACAACAGGACAGAGAAGTTGCACCAACAACAGAGAGTTGAGGTTGGATAATCAGAGGGAAAAGAATGCATGAAGTAAGTAGAAAAATGTAAAGTAGATCTTATGTATGCGTGTCTAGTGGAGGTCCCCCAAAATATTTTCCTAAGCAGTCTATTCTGCCTGATTTGGGCCAAGGGTTTGAAACCCTTTTTTTTTCCCAGCATGCCACTAATCGTTGGTCGAGAGGCTTGGTCCCTAAAATACTGCTTTTATCCAATTAATGTTAGTTATGTGGGAAACAAGTACAAAGTGGAGGAAGAAGAAAGATGCACGTTTTCTCTATGTCTCTCTCACCTAGATTGTATGATAGTGGAATTTACATGAGATTCCTGGTCTCAGTCTTGCAGACAAGGGAGTTAAAGCTCAGACTCTTGCATGATAAACACTGTGGTTCATTTTGTAATGGGGTTTTAGCTATTCAGGGATTTCCTTTTACCTCTCCTAATGTGTTTGAGTTTATCCTGTGTGAAAAATGGAAAACAAAATCACAAACATTTGTGGATTCAAGAAACCTTGTTCTCCCCAAACCCTTTCCTGTTCAGCATTTGGTTTTGTAGAAAACCTGGAACAATTACCTGTGAACTTTTCTTACTTTGGTAACTGCAAAGACTCATAATACTACCTGGAAGACGTACCCCTTTGCAGCTGTTGCAATACAAAAAGTAGTCTGTTTCTGCCTAAGTCACTGGAATTGGTTTGCTGCCAAGCACAGGAAGATGTGCACTGTTGTTCTGGTAAACTATTTTAGCCCCCAGATATATGTAATATATAAAGGTGTTTATAATAGTGGATACATAAATTGATATGGAGTCTGGGTTTTTAACCAGTGAGAATCGATCCAAACTTGTCTTCCTTTTGTCACTTGTTTTGAATTTAATTATCTGTATGTAAGCATCTCAGATTGATCGCACAGTATAAATGCCGTGCAGCTTTGAGCACAAATGGTAGCAGTTGGACTGCTTACATTATTTGATAATAGCTGCAAGTCTGTGTATGTAAATTACGAAGGATTCTCATTCTTGATGAGAAGAGTTCACTTCACTTTTTATAGTTTATTCTATATGCACAGAACTAGAGAGACTATACTGCTGTAAGCGGCCTCTAATTTCTTTTGATAACTTATGTGTTCAGTTCTCAGACAGTATGTCTTTGTTTATGTATCCCCTGTAATTTGGACATACTGTAAAAGGCGGGGTGGACTATTTCATTTAACTTTTGTACTGAAATCTGAGCAGTTGTTATGCAATGCATTGTCTCCCAGACCGCATGGGGGTGTGTTGCCAGTACCGAATATGTACTAATATCCTCTTCTTCTGGTCTCCTTATCTTTCATAAGCAAAATGAACCAAGAAGGGGTTTCTTTTTTCAGGAGAGCTGAAGCATAAGGTATCTTATAAATGATAATAACTAATAATCCTATTTAAATGAAAATGGCTTGTTACTACCATAACCAAGAAAGAAAGCAACATGACATGACAAATGAATGTGCAACTATATGGATTATCTGAAAATACTTTCACTTCCTTGTTCCTGTACAATATTTGAGTTGATTTGAGCAAGGAAGAAGACAGGGAGTACTTAGCCTTGTGGAGCAGTGCTGGAGTGTCTGGTTAATAATATCTGGAAACTTGCTACCATCTGAAGCATGCTGAAGGCCGTTCTTTTAGAAAGTTTTCTGGGAGCCACAGAGAGTTGTGGAGATAGGGTTTGGAGAATCCCCAGTTTTCAAAGAGTCAGTGTTTTTTCATGAGGAAGAAGAGTGATAAGATAGTGCTGTTCTTTGTCACTGTATTTCTTTTTCTTCCAACCGTGGGGCACTAAGTTTCCCATGGTCAATATAAACAACTATGGTATGGTCAATATGAACAGCTACAGTACGTGTGACTGGAGACAATATGTAGTGAGGACAAATTAAAAGATTGGCACGTTATTTAATTTGGAGTCCAGCCTTAAAAAAGGAATAGATTTTGCTCACAAAAAAAGCAGGCCATGACAAGAAAGGTGTAAAATAAGAATTTTGTTCTGCTTCACAAGCCTACTTAAAGCTTACTTTTGCGGGGGCTGTGAAATAACAGATTAGTAAGAGACAATATAATTCTCAGCACAGAGCTGATGTTTTAAGTAGCTAGGTAGGAATATATGGTGTTACCATCCATCTCTCTGCTGAATAAGTGAAAATAAGAAGAGCTCTTATTTGCAGAAGCCTGTGCATAGTTTTTGTCTGTGCTGTAGCCCCTTTAGGGAAGAAGAAGTGGTGACAGCAGCATATCTGAGTGTTTCACAGCCTGTTCTTTAGCTTCTTTTGAATTTACAGATTTTTAGAACAGCTCAAAATCGTTGGAGAAATAAAACTATTTATTGAGTTTATATTATTAAAAACTTCTAAGACAAACAGATACATAGTTATTTTTATACACAGTTCAGTATAGCTGTGAAGCTTTCCCACGTTAGAGTTGTGGAGAGAGTTTAGGCTATGTTAAAATGTTCTTAACTTGAGAAAATGTGCTAGACAGCTTTTTAATGGTGGTGTAGGATGAGGCTAAGGGCTGTTGTTCTGCAGTTACCCATAGCTGTACAAGCCACGAAATGGTAAAACTTTTGCCCTAGCTCTCAACAGTGTAAGCTGGACTTCAGTGTTAAAAATTAAACCAAGAGGTCTGCCTGCTCACTTCTTTCTTTCACAAATGCCTTTGTCACTGCAACTCAAGCAAGCAGGTATGAGAAAGAGGAAAGATAATCTCACCTGTACTGGGGCTCCCAACGCAGTTCTTAAGGCCACAGCTCAGCTAGTGTTAATAGAACAGGGAAAACTTCAGCTGAATCTTTCATTTGCACAGGACAGTTGCCTTATCAGCAGCAAGGAAATTGATATATGCAATGAATAATTTTTCTCCCTGTGCTTGGGTCTGTTTAAAAAGGAGAGAGTAAATTTTATTTTCTGAGAAGTCTGGGAAGGAAGTTTATAGAGGGAATATATTTCCCACCTAAGAAAACTCATTAAAGGAAAATATTTAGGCAAGTGAGTGTGAAGGAGCCCCAGCTGCAGTGGTGAAATGTAGAATAGGAAATGTTGCAATGAGTTACACCCTCGTCCAGCATTCTGCCTAATTAGCATTAGGCATATTTGTGCATGTAAATACAAGCTTCCCTCGTGTATACTTTGCTGTTCACACTCAGAGTTAAACTCAACCATGGGACAACTACTAATGTGCCAGCTGCATCATTAGTACATTTAATACATCTTAAAACATTGTAAAGCAGGAATGTACTTCAGTGAATAGTAAGTACTGGGGAGAGAGGGAAATATGTTGGTTGTAGTCTTATTAGCATACTCCTGTCTGAGGTGTTCTCCTGATGGTAACACATGGTAGTAGCAGAGTGTAGTCCTGCAGTATTGATGGTGACCCACAAGCTAGATGATTCAAAATACAGGTTTAGGGTATGTCTGGAGTTAAGCCACAAACCAGAAGTGTGATACTGTAGGTAATATACTCAAAACAGCAGTGCAAATGAAATCCAACATATTTTAATTCAGCAAGTGTACACTTCACTGAGTTGCTGAAATTTAATTCTGTTAGGTTAAATTCTCAAAAACTGAATAACTGTTGTGCTGTACGATTAAAATACTACCTTATTTAAATTCTTAAGTGGGGTTTCCATGTTGAAGCAGCCTTGCTTTTTATAGCTTGCTAGGTCAACCTTTTGAGTACCCAGTTTCTTCAGATCATTTGAGACTTTTATGTTACATTGTCCCTTAAATGTAGCACAAGGTACTCAGCTGATTATTATTGTTATTGATAATGTATCTTGAAAATTTGCAGTTTGTAGATCTCTGTGTATGTAACCTGGTAATATTCCAGGTATTACAAATCTTCTGTGAGATGTTGATTAGCAAGGTTAAAACATTAGTTATATTAGAAGTTAGACAGCTAATCATAGGTTTGGAGTTTGCAAGAATTAGAATTCTTCCTAATACACCAAATTGTGTGATGCTAGGTGTCTGTTTTAGCTTCTTGGAACCTGTTTCTCTCCATGTAAAATGTGAAGGTAATATCTCACAGAGTTACAGAGGTGTTCTGAGGCTTAATAAGAGGATACTTTTTATCATTTTAAGATATCTGAGTGGAAAATAATATACTGGAACAAATTATTTCAGAAAAAAACCCCCAAGATTTAATTTTGGCAGTACATGCAGCCAAACTTTATCATGGTCATCGTTACAGAAGGAGTGTGTCTTTTGTCTTTGGACAGTTTGTGACCAAGGTTACAGATTGGCGTTTTCTTAGAATAAGTATCTCATGCTTATACAAGCAGCACATACTCCTTTTGATGGTTTGCTGTGAAATAAATGCTGCAAAAATTCTGTAAAGTCTACACAGAAGCGCAGTTAACAAAACCTAGGGCCTTGTGAGTACTCAAAATTGCACTCTAAGTCATTTGAGTGTGCTGCTACATCATTGCAAAGCATCATGCATACAGTTGAGGTTTAAGCTCTGTTTGTAGTGATGTTTCTATTGTTTGTTCTTCTGAAATGTGGGGTAAAGGGGTGTTCACAACCAGTAATGCTTTTGCCTTCATTGTAGCCCTTCTGAAGTATTTGCTTGAAGTGCATAAAACAGACTGGTGATGAATGAGGCATCCAGGAGGCTCATGGAAACAAACCACCATTTTCTGAGTTCCCAACCAGTGTTCTAACTCTCAGATCTTGCTTTGTCCTTTAAGCTAGCAAACAGTAGCAAAGTGTGTACAGGTTTTACTGTGTTTTAATTCAACCTTTTAAATAACTGTATTAAAGCTGTGTACCTTTAAGTATGGACAAGTTATGCAAAGTAATTGATGTTGGTTTTTCTTTTCCTCATCCATGAAATTTTGTGCCCTTTCCACACCTCAAAAAAAAAAAAAAAAAAAGAAAGGAGGGGGACTTGTGCCCACTCGCCCATATATGTATAAGTTCATTGGCTTTAAGGAGTTTGCTAATTTACAGTGATGCTGACTGGGAGGATCAGTCTTGTTACTTGTGCCAGTGAAATCCATTACTTTTTCTATAGCTGCTAAGAGGGGAACCCCCCCAGTCTAGAATAGCCCTTTTTTTGTACTTTTTGTTCTTTTTTCCCCCTTATGTAGGAGGGAAGGGTACACAGTTACTTGGGAACTATCTATAAAAACCTTGGGTTATGACTAGCAATACAAGTTAATAATTGATGCCCATGCCGCAAGTAACAATGGCTTCTTTGTGAGCTAATTTGCATTGCCTCTGTGACCTGGGCATTTTGGTCTTGGCAATGAGGTGAGGTCAGGGTTTTGTCACTGTGACCTCTTCTGCCTTGATTTCAGTTACTTAGTCCACTGCCTGGATATACTTTTTTATCCTTCCATGTTCTTTCCCTTCAAAGGGTTAAGTGAGGCAGCTTGCATTGATAATTTCTAAGTAATTCAAGTCTGATTGCACACATTGTGAAAAATGATGCATTTTAAATTACACACATTTGGAACTAATTTCTCCAACACACAGATGGCTTGGATAGACAAAAAGAAAAAGTGAACCTAATAACTTATTGAAGAGGAAAATATGTACAGGACCATGCTGACATTTATGTAGCTTGTTGGGGGACTCCAAATGTGTCATTTACAATGCCCAGGCTTTGTACAGTTCAAAAGTATTCATTCTCCAGTGAAGCTCAAGTAACTTTACACCAGTTAGCTTGACATCTGTACTGAAATATATATGAAAGAGTCAATCAGTAAAGTATTAAAGGATAGCAACTTTATTAATGCAAATCAACATGATTTCACAGAAAACAGATCTTATTTGCTTGAGACCATTTCCTAATTGGTAGAAAGAGCTCTTGACATAGTAGACTTCTGATAGGCATTTGACTTAGCACTGCACAGTGTTTTCATGTCTTTATTGATGTTTTAAAGGCTCTGCACCCAGAGATGAACAGCACATTTTCCTTCTACAGAATAAAGATCTGTAATTTGGAATAAGTGACTCAAAGAGGTTTGAGATGCATGAAAATAACTGACATATGCTGCACTTCTGCTGCTAGCATATATAAAAAGGGGGGATTTTAATCAAAAGAGATTGTTCAGCCAGTTGAGTAAAACTGACACGTGCATGTGCCAGAAAGAAAGGATGCATGTAAAAAAGTATGGCCTAATTTTTGTTCATTTGTTTTCAATGTAGGCAGTTAAATAGTGGCAAAGAAAGTTGGGTTTACAGGATATGAGATGGTATCTGAGATGCAAAGGAACTGTGGTGTGGACTGGAATATACTAAAACTTTTATAAACAGTAGTGAAGATATAAAAAAATGTTTTCTAAGACGGGGAGGCACCTTAGAGACCCTGGCATGTGTTTTGTACTGTTTGCTTCCACTAATAGTTCCCACTGAAATCAATAAAATTGCATATAGAGCAAGGTAATACTCAGTTTAAGCTAGGGTGCCTTAACCCACACGAGTACAAATGTGTGCCAGATGAAACAGTGGAATGTGCAAAGCTTGTTTGTAAGTTTACTGAAAAGGTCGAAGTCTCAGATCACCTACTTAAGCCATGTATGTTTTTTTTCCCCCTTGGCAAAAGAAGCCATATTTTATAATAATTCTTTTTTCTAAGTTCTTTCTTTGAATTACAGTAAGGGGTGTATATAGAAATACACCACAACGCTGAAAGTCAGTCCTCTGAAATGAATTAATGTTGTTTTTGTATGGCCATCAACAAAGAATCTTTTTCACCAGGAATGATGCTCTGTATCTGTTGCTGAAGGATTAATGTATTCTGAAAGTTGGGGAAAGCTTCTGGATTTAGTAAGGGTATCTGCAAATGGCTGTTGACAGGAGAAAAAAGAAACTGGTGACCACTGAAAGTCCTGTGGCATTCTGTGGCAACTGACAAGTCATTTTTCTTAATGCCTTGGAGATCATCACAACTTTCTGTTCTCTGATACAATGCACCTCTGTGAGACTTGAGGCTTGACCTGACGTGCTTTGTAATAGAGAAGAAGTAAATAAGTAGAAAAATGCCATCTTCAAATGATACCCTGAAACCATTATTTAAGACCCCAAGAACACCATAGCTGTTCCCTTCGTGTGGAAGATGACAGATCACAGAGCATTCTTAGGAAATATTTTCCCTCTTAACCAGCTATGAACAGTAAGATTTTATCTTGTTTTATTTCTAACAAACTGCAGGAAGTCTCTCTCGGTAGCATAATGGAATCAGTCAACATGGAAGACATTGGCTGGGAAAGGGGAATAAGTCATATATGAATTTCAGTCCAATTTGAATTTTTGTGGCTTTGGGCAGAAAGATAAGAAGTCAAAATTTGTCATCTTTGCAAATGAAGAAGACCCATATTCATTAAAATAGTTCTGTTTTCTAATCAGGTCTATTTTCATGAGGTAGGTTTTATAGTTTCTACCTTATGTCATGTCCAAATTACATGTTGTGAAAATCACATTTTTTTCCAGTTGCATCAGGAGCTGTAAGTAGTCAGTGTCTTTTGACACCTGAGAAGGATTCCTGTTATTTTAACTGGAATTAAAAATAACTTTTAAACACCATGTGGACATGTCTGCTCAGAATGACACAGGACTTCCATTTTCTCAAAAGAATTTTCAGTTCTGCTGTATTTGGGAATAGTGATTTTGAAGTTCATGTTCAGTCACAACCAGTATACATGTAATTCTTTGCCTAAGTATCAAAGAGAAGATAAAATACCTTTGAAATTTGAAGAGCTAACTTTTAAGACTTGCTCGTGTCATGAGATTACATTTTATTTGTATGTACAGTTGTTTATTTATTTACAGCAATGCAGTGATCTGTTACTGCAAGGAACAGATGCATCTCCATCTTCATAGAACGCTGAAGTATAATTGCTAGTGATAGGAGTATTAGAACTTGAAAAGTTCTCGATTATTTTACTGAGCTGGAAATAAGAGTTCAGAGTTGCAGGTGGTATTTTCAGTTAGAAGCAATTGGTTTTTAACACTTGTAGTGAATGTCAAGACAGTTTGCTCACTTTTCACGATGATCCAAACAGGGATTTAGAGTTTTTATTAATTGCGGGATTAATAAGAGCCACCTTTTGTCAGACCCAGGAACTTCAGTGATTTTTGAATCTCGCACTTGGACAGAAGTCAGTGCCACCATTCTTACTGATCTAATAGTTAGATGTTGCCTTGGAACTATTTATAGGTGTACAGTCTTTTTCCAAAGAGGGAAGGATTTATACATGTATCTTCCTTGACTTCATCATAACATTTACCATAATATTCAGGCTGCAAGACATTGGTGGTGTTCTGAGAGGTTTTTACATATTGAACAATCACAGAGAATATGTCTGACTTTTTATCCAATTGAAATCAATACATCTTGTCTAGTTTTCGTCACTTGCTAGTATTTAATTATCTACAAGCAAGTCAAATTGATTACACATATAAGAACCTTACAGCTTTGAAGCAAAATGACTGAGCCTTTAGGTTTGGCTAGGATAGCTATCAATGCTGGTGGCAAAATATAGTTAAGACAATTTATTAATATTTTTGATTGGGAAGAACAACTTTTAATAACTTTGGAGGACTTTATACAGCTGTAGCTTAGAATTAAAATCCATCATAAGAGTGAAAATCATAGTTAGGGTTTGGGGATTTTTTTGATCTTCTGTCCCAACTTCTTGGTTATCAAAGG
This sequence comes from Haliaeetus albicilla, assembly GCF_947461875.1. Taxonomy (NCBI): domain Eukaryota; kingdom Metazoa; phylum Chordata; class Aves; order Accipitriformes; family Accipitridae; genus Haliaeetus; species Haliaeetus albicilla. Next base: position 5,560,211 of record NC_091485.1, on the reverse strand, counting down.
TTCTTATTCACATGTATATCTTCCTTATATTTTGGATTTAAAGAAAACAGTCTTACGGTTTGGTGCCTTATTAGAAGAGGTTTTAAGCTTGGGTCAAAAATAGAGCAAAGTATCTGTAAATATGTGCCTAGGTAAAGGTAAAGGGTTGAATGAGCTCTTCTTGCAAACAAGATACGTACAACTTGCATACAGGGTATGTACATGCACGCTTTGCATGAAATCTCTAGATGCAGTTAGAAGTCCTTCAGCTGACTAGGAAAAAGTTGTAGCTGTTGTCTCTAAGAAGACATTTCACTGCCCTTTATTTCATATTTCTTTAGACTTAAAGTGAAAAAGAAGCCTGTGTAGGGTAAAACCTAAACATGCTGAAAGGAGAGAAAATAAAGGGCACCTAAAATGCCAGTACAGCAAAATGAAGGCTATTCCAGAGGGAAACAGGATCTAAAGAAGGAAGGAGGACTCTTCATCAGGTAACAGATATTTTCCCTCAAGGATAGTGATGGAACAGACACCGGAGAGGCAAAAAAAATCTGATGTACAGCAAAATTTCCCTTTTTTTTTTTTTCCCTTCACCTCCCAATGTCAGAACAATATGTCTAAAGAAGCGTGACAAGAACTGTCACCTTCTTTGACATTGAAACAGGAAGTAAAAAAAAGGTAGTTAATTTCAAATTTCCATGTAGGAAGAGAGGAAATGCTCCCATTAGACAGATGACTCAATATATCAAGGGAAGCTCCAGCTCAGCCTAGTACAATGCATTTAGTTGAACTGCCTTCAAAGCGAGTGTTGCATGGGCGAGCATTGATAGTTTTCTCCTTTCCATTGCCGCAGACAAGAAAAGAAGAAGCAGAGTGCTTTACTCCTTAGAATGCTCACTAAAGTAGGATATTGGTAGAATATTTGTTAGAGATTTATCTACATGATTGTGTTGTACAGGCTAGTTATGAATTTAATGTACTTTGGTATTTGACTAATATGTGCTTGTTCTCAGGCTCCCTTGCACAGGCTTCCTTATTGGAGTTCCTACCTAAGGTCAGGCTGTGCACTGACTTGCAAGAGAATTGGATAAATCCATTTAACATGAAATAACAGACTTTGACATTTGGCTGGCACAGAGGTTTTTGAAAAGGACGTTGCCAACACATCAGTCAGTTTCCATGTGATAAATACATTGTTTCCAATATTTGGAAAATCAGCAATTTATCAGAATGAAAGGTCGTCACTGAGTCAGACATATATCCATGAATGCATATGTCTTTTTCCTTTTTTTTGTTTCCTTCTTTTTATGAACAGCGACTAGGTAATGCAACAGTAAGCTGGAAGCCAAATTTGCCCTTTGACACAGAGCTCCTGTTGGTTAGAAACCACTGGGAGCCATATACTTCTGAAGTTAAAACATGTTTCTTTATGTTTATGCTGTTTTAATGTAAGCTATGATCCTGCAGTCATTTATGCAGTGAAAATTCCCATCAAATTCAACAGCAGCATGAGGATCAGCAGTGGCAATTTTCTCTTAGTAGGGCTTCCAGCAAGAGGCTACCTGCTGCTTCCAGCTATTGCAGAATGCAGCCTCACGCTGCTCACGGGACTGAACAGCTGTGATTACATTACATCCACCCAGCGGTCTTTTCACTCACTGCCTATAAAATGACAATGGATCAATTTTAAACTGACCCAGTTGACTTTTAAAGCCCTTAGCGCAGAAGGAACTGTTTTTCTGTAAGCCTCCCCCATTCATTTGGCTCTTGAGTCCTCTTAGTTGTCTTCCAGTCAGAGGTTGTTGGTTGGCAGAAATTCTGTTGTCGTAGCCCCAATGGTTTCGTAACTTGTTTCCTCTCAAACACCTCTCTGTTTTTTTGTCCTTCCACCTTTTTTAAAATGTTGTGGGAATCCCAATATCAGATACACCCTTCTGCCCCCTCTCCTCTGCCTCCCAGAGGTGAGTTCAGTTTCAATTGCTTTTCTACAAAGCAGCAGAAAAGTTATACCTCCTTACAGCATATCATAATGATTTTGCATAGTTTCACTTTTAAAATACAGAGTTGTATAATAATTCAGGTTGGAAGGGACCTCTGGAGTCCCTCGGGTCTCAAAACATAGCTAGCTTCAAAAGCTAGGTCAGGTTGCTCAGGGCCATGTCCACTAGAGTTTTATCTCCAAGGATGGAGATTACACAGCCTGTCTGGGAAACCTGTTCCAGTGATTGAATGCGCTCGTGGGGAAGACTTTCTTCTTTATCTTTGATCAGAATTTTCCTTGCTGCAGCTGTGATTGTTGCCTCTTATCCTTTGACTGTGTATGTCTGAGAAGAGTCTGCCTCTATCTTACCTGTAACTCCTCTCTTTTTACAACGGAAGACAGTAATGAGGTCCCCTGAAGCCTCCTCTTCTCCAGGCTGAGCAAACACCGTTCTTCAGTCTCTCTTCACAGGACACGTGCTTCAAGCTCCTGGCCATTTTAGTGGGCCACTGCTGAACTCACTCCAGTTTGCAGATCTCTCTTGCACTGAAGGTGCAAAACTGAACACAGTCTTCTAGACACCTTTTGAGTGCTGGGCAATAGGAATAATCACTGGACCAGCTATCCATGCTGTTATTAGTACTGCCCAGTATCTGGCTGGCATTTGCTGCCACACGAGTGCACTGGTTGCTTATACTCAACTTTTGTACCAGGACCAGGTCCTTTTCTGCAGAGCTACTGCCTAGTCAGTTGGTCCTCAGTCTGTGCTGATGCACTGTCTTGTTCCATTTCAGGAGCAGAACTTATTTATCTCTGAACTTTGTGAGGTTTGTCAGCTGGTTTCCTCAGCCTGTCAAGGTCCTTTGGAATGCAGCTCTGCCCTCTGACATTAACCAGTGTCCCTACTACAATATCATTCATGAGCTTTGCTGAGGATGCATTCCATCCCGTTCTCCAGATTGTTGATGAGGATGTTAAACAGTATTGGTCCCAACATTTAATTTTTTTTTTCAGGCTTCAAAGTGTTTCCTTAGAGCTGGGAGCACCTTGGTAGGAGAAAAATAGTTTATTTATAGTAATGATAATCTTGTAGCAGTACAAAATATAATAAGCTTTATAAGTGTTGAGATACCATGTTAAGATAGTGTTGGAAATGTGTCCACCAAAACTGAGCATTACTAAGGCGAGACCTATGCTTTGGTAAATAATTTATGTAGAATAGATACAAAAGGTTTGTCTGAATAGTCCCCAGTAGGAACATACAACTGAGACCAAACTTTTCAGATTGGGCCCACTTTGCACTAGAATTTTGTATTTATTTGTGGCTTAAAATGTGGCTGCTTAAAAATAGAGAAGGTGGCAATGATTTGTATTGCAGCTACAGATCTGTAATGCTTGGATTTGGTGGTGGGAGCTTTGCTACTGTAAACATTAATGAGATATGTTCTCATCAGATAGGGAGTATGATGCTGACAATTGCGTAGTTTCTAGGTATGTTTGGGGGAAAGCAGAGAAAGCATGTGGTTTGTTCAAAGTTGCATAGGAATTGAAAGTTGCACCATTTGACCAAAATTTGATCATCTGAGTCCCACACCAACACTTTAACTTTAGCATAAGGCATTAGCTCAGTATCAATAGCAGACACCTAGGGAAGAATAAGGGAATCAGTTTGTGATACTTTCCTTCTATACTTTTCCAGCATCCAGTGACCTCTGGCTCAGGAACTCTTGGGCCAGATAGTGTATTTTAGAATTTTAATAATACCTTTTTGTGTTTAGTGATATCACTCATAGTTAAATAAATGAGTTGGTTTCAAACTGTCTTGGCACTTGCATCTCTGAAGTCCTTGGTAAATGGCAAGGTGCCTGGCAGTGGATTTTGAAATGAGCTTCTTTCATTGGAACAGCTTACCTGGTAGGTCAAGGTACAAGGTCTCCGTAATAATGTTAGGTACCTGACAATTCAATCCCACTGAACTATCATGTCTCATGTCAAATGAAAATGAGTTTGGACAGATATTGACCTCTCTGTCTGTACTGAATATCCTGGGTCTACTCAATCCAGTGTGTGGTGATGTGTCATTTAATCACAATCACAGCAAGCAATGAATATTTTTGTTGTTGTTTCTCTTTTTCCCGTACAGTCGCATTCTTTTTGCTCGCTTTTTAGTGGTTGTCATGAGTTGAATTGACTGTATCTCCCCAGAAGAAAATTTCCTCCCAGCAGAAACATGAGAACTATGGGGCAATATTAGGAAGAATTACTTCCTAATAGCCTGGAAATTCATGTTGGCCAAAGAGAAAGGCAGCACCACAGAAAGGGTGTTGATGACCATTCTATAGTGTTTCTACCTTTATTTTGCCTCTTTGTTCTTGCCCTTGGTTCTTTCTTCACATGCAGTAGAAATGCTGCCTGTCATGAATCTGACACTGGGTGACTAGCTGTATTCTCCAAAAGCAGAATGTTTTGGAATTGCATGTGCAGGAAATTTAATTAGACACTTAAAAAAAATGAACACATGTACTTTTTGTTTCAGCATCTTAAAAGTGAATTTCATCTTGGGAGACCAGATTCTGAGGCTCTCACCTCACCATGGCTTCTAGGCCCTTTGGCTCTCTGGAGAGAATCAAAGAAATCTTGAGATCCCCTGCCAATGTTCTATCAGAAATGAACCTACTTACTTGTATTTCCACCAAGTATTTAATGGCTAGGCATTTGCTAACAGGGGAAATGTTCTGGGTTCTTCTTTTTGTAGAAATGGTGGTCACCCCATGTAAACACCATAATATGTCCACAGACGAGGTCATAGACCCTCATTATTTTTTGCTTAGCTAGCTGATTCTTTTCTTTTTTAGAAGTTTAGAGCCGCTGTGGTGGCTCAGGTGACTGAACTTAATACCATGAGTAAAGAACAGTCAAAGAGTTTATAAAATGGTAAAAAGAATTTTTGCCATTGACAAATTTGTTCATACAAAGTATGCTGCAACTACTTGCAAAAAACTTCTGATGAGCAAGGTCAGGAATAGTTGGTTAACAGACTTTGAGGGGAAAATGTGTCCTGGTCGACAGATTTAGCTACATTTCACTCCAGTTTTCTAAGACCTTGTCTTAGGAAGGCCTCTTCTAATCTATTTAACTCCTGATCACCCTATTGATGCTTCTAGGGCTAGAGTTCCAGATAGTACCAAAGAAATGGAAGCAGCACTGTGATGTGAAAGGTACGTTTGCGCTCAGTAGGAACATTTCCCCCCATGGCTGCATTCCTTTGGGAGCCCGGGCGGGCTGAAAATATGATCTGCATTTTCTTTCTTGCTTGGCAGTGTGGGTGCCATTCTGCGTTGTGGGTAATACCACTGCTGAGTAGCAGGGCATTGGTATATCCCTCCGGATAGGGAGCGGGTAATGAATAGATGTCCACAGTTCCAAGAAACTTGGAGAGATGGAGATGTTTTGACATAAGTTTAGCTAGTACTGCTGTTCTGGATAAGTAAAAGAGGTTTACCAGGCAGTGCAATGGGTCTCAGTGCTGGTCAGTACCGTAGGGAGGCAAGTCCATAGCTTGTTCGTTTGGAGCAGATTGCCTATACATCATAAAGAATTCATCTCTGGGACTCTTAATGGTTTGGCCTGTTTGGTTGCTGTGGAAGTTTTGTAGGACCCTTTTGGCTACAAATACACGTACTAAAATTGGCTCTACAGGCACAATGGCAAAGCTTAGCATCTTTATGAACCTTTTTATTATTACTTGAGGGAAATAAATGGCTGTCTGTATTATGCATGAGCATGCTGTGGTACTGCATTACTCTGTCTTCCATCAATATATCTTGTTCTCTTCCTTTATCGGCTAATGCTCATGATAATTCCAGGGGTACATCTTAAAGCCCAACCAAATGAATATCGTAACCCAAACAGGTGGAAGAATGTGATATTAGGCTGTTGAATATTCTAATACATGAAACAGCTAGCCATATAGTTACGTTTTAACAACATAATCAAAACAGAGATATATCTGTGTAATAAAATTGACTGTTGCTATAACCAATACACTTAGAATGATTACATGATTATAATGAAAATGCAGTGGTTATTTGCTACATTAATTAGCTGTTGATTTAATGTTATATAAATGTGCTTCTTTTCAAGTAATCATATTTCTTGCTGACATTTCTGAATAGGACTACCAATTAGTTAAACATGGGTAAGCAGAGGTGCTGATTATAGGTAAGCTACAACAGAAGGCAGTGGAATAGGGCTTCATAATTTTAAACATTTAACGTGTTACTATCCAAAGCATGTACTATCCAAAGCTTTTTAAATAAGCACACATCTTTGATATCTACTACACAGCCAAAGTTGCTAAAAAAAGAGATGTTTCTTCACTGTGCTGAACTTTTCTGTGAGATCCTATATTCCTGTAACTCACAGCAAGTACATCTCCCAAAGCCCTTGGAGAAATATTTAGTGGCTTACCTCACTCCATCTCAGGGTGAAATCAGGGGAGGCTTTTAGTGTTTTGGACTTTATTGCAAGGTCAAGATGTCTCTGTAAGCGGAGAAAATTCCTTTGACTTAATGAAAAGATAAATAATATAATAAACATGTAAAAATGTGTACAGCTAAACTGTCTTCTTGAGTCAAACTTTCTTGAAGCTGAGAAGACACAGCTTACCCTGTGCTAATGGGGTTGTTTCATAAATCATCCTCATAATGAGGATGCTTGCAGAATCCCTCTGGCTCTTGCTCACTTGTGCAAACCAAAGTGACATCCTCAACTGATGTCAGTGCCTGCTTTCAGTAGGGATTATTTCCAACAACTTGTGCTTGACTTGCTGTGTCTGAGGACCGGACCCACATGATTTCCATCGATAGTGATCCTGCCCTTAGATAAAATTTGAGTCTGAAAACTGACGTGTTTAAACATATGTAAATACTTCATTGGTTGAACCCCTTAAATAAAAAGTAGATTCCTTGATCAAAGTGCTTTTTCCTGGTGATTGTACAACAGTCTGAGCTATAAGCTGGAGGTGACTTGGAGATTACCTATATGTGGTGTTTGCTCCAGACTTTTTTTCAAAAAAATCTTTTCACGTGCTATCTCTTGTAACGTTTTCCTTAATATAGCTTGCTATTTTCTTGGCTGCTTCCCTCCTAGTTAAAAGAACATAAAATATTTCTCATAGGACTCTCTCCTACATGCAGATACAGAGTTTTTTTGCTGGTTTTGTATGTGTAAAACATTTCCCTAATCAGTAAGCCATCAGTGCAATAAAACTGCAACTTAATATCTTTAGAACGCTGCATGTGGGTTTTCTACGTTTGCAAAAGTATAATTAGCCAGGAAATTTTTGAGTGGTATTAGGAGTTAAAATCAGCCAAGTGCATTCTCAAGTTTTTTTGAGCAGCAACAAGCCAATTCAGTCAATCATGCCTACTGATAAGCTATTTCACAAAAAGCTGTGCAAAATGCAGTAAACACATGCATTTTTTTTTTCCTTGGAAAGTGGTTAAAAACCATAAAAATTGTATATCAGAGACTGTTTAGGATGGGAACTTTTAATCTGTCCACAGACTACACAAAGTGACAAGCTCTTCTGGCTTCTGCAAATCTGTAATGGTCTGTATTTAAAAGTTTGTTTGCTGCCAGAACTCCTCATCTTGCACATGCAAAATTACCATGGTTTTTATATCTGGATTCAAATTTTTACAGGCATAAATCTAATACTCACACAAAAAGGTGATACAATGAAATCTGGGAAATGAGAAAAAACCACATTCAGAAGTTATTATACAGAATATGGATTGGTACCAGATTTTCTTCATTGTTTTATTAGTTCAAAACAATTATTTCCTCTGAAGGACTGACTGATGAAGAAAGATACACTGACACGCAAACCTCAGGCCATAGAAAACTTCATTCCAAACTCTTTTCCTTGGATTTTGTACTTGGCAGAGATAGCTGAAGCCATAGAAAGGAAGGTGGACAGAAAGTGAATTATGATTTGAAATGCTTTGTTTTAGGAGGCACCAGTGGAAGACTAGATCCACTGGCCTTTTTTGCTGCCTTCTCTTTTCTCCTGTAGGACTTGCAGGTAGCTCTGGTGGTGGATGCCAGAAAGACCCACACAGATATGGACAGATTTTGATGAGCTGCTCTTAGCCTGCTTAAACTTCCATGGTGTCAGGCCTCCACTCCAGAAAATAATTCCATTTATCTGTTGCCATCTGGCATAACACATCTGCTGCACTGCTGTGAAGAGCCTAGCTCTGTCTTCTTGATGACGTCCCCAGAGGTACTGGAAGGCTGCTATTAGATCCCCCCAAAGCCTTCACTTTTCCAGGCTAAAAACCTCTCCCTGTGGGGCACATGCTCCACCTTGATGTCCCTCCATTGAACTAGCTGCATTTGATCATCACCCTTCATGTTCTGGGGGGCCAAAACTGCAGTACTCCTGATGTGGTCTAATGATCGCCATCGTGATTTAACCCTAGCGAGCAACTAAGCCCCACGCAACCACTGACTTACCCCTCCACCCAGTGGGATGGGTGAGAGACTCGGGGAAAAACAAGTGAAACTCATGGGTTAAGATAAGAACAGTTTAATAGCACAGAAACGAAGAAACTAATAATGATAATAACAATAATAAAATGACAATAATAATAATAAAAGGATTGGAACATACAAAACAAGCGATGCACAATGCAATTGCTCATCACTCACCGACCAATGCCCAGTTAGTTCCTGAGCAGAGATTCCCCCCTCCCCCCCAGGGCAAGTCCCCCCAGTTTATATACTGGGCATGACGTCACATGGTATGGAATACCCCGTTGGCCACTTTGGGTCAGCTGTCCTGGCTGTGTCCAACTTCTTGTGCCCCTCCAGCCTTCTTGCTGGCTGGGCATGAGAAGCTGAAAAATCCTTGACTTAGGCTAAATATCACTTAGCAACAACTGAAAACATCAGTGTGTTATCAGCATTCTTCTCATACTGAACCCAAAACAGAGCACGGTACCAGCTACTAGGAAGAAAATTAACTCTATCCCAGCCGAAACGGAGAATCACTTAGTAGAGGAGGATGATGGGTTGTGCTCTCGTAATCCAGCCCAGGACACTGCTTGCCTTGGCTGCTGGGGCATCCTGCTGACTCACATTCCCTTTTGTAGATTTGTGTCTTTATCCAAAAGGGAATGTTACTTGATTACTAAAACTTTATAGAGCTAACCAAGCCCCCGGTGGTAGGAGCTGGTTAACTGCTTACATTTGGCAGAATTACCTTGGCTTCACTCAGCAACCAAGTGCTCAGTTATTCTCCCAAGAGACTTGCCTGACCCTGGAATTTGTAAAGGCTGTGAAGTTTGGTCCATTGTATATTTGGTGAATTGTAAACGTTCTGTGCTCACTTTGTGCTCACTTTTTCCCAGATATGATACCTGCTAGACCCTGGTGACAGTGACCTGCTATTTTGAGCATGGGATTGATGCATTATTGATTAATCCAGCTTAGACTGCACTTAAAGTGGTTGTGCTTTAATTACATTTGGTATCTAGAAATAATAGCATTTCAGAGGCTTCTTGGAAGAGATGGGGTTTTGTGTACTGCAATATGGTACTTCTGATGGCATTTTTGTCTTATCAGAAAAAAAAGTGTATCTTTTAATGAAGTATGCTTTTAATCTGGTTGCTTTTATATTACAATGATTTATCGTTAGTAAGCTTCTTTTTCCCTGTGGATGTCTTATTTTAGCAGTACGATTTGTTACCTCCAAAGAGAATAACACATCACTTGAAACCACTATGCTGTAACCTCAAAATGAAGCTTATTCATTGAACCTTTTCCTTTTGTGTGTGTATGTGTGTTTTTTGGTCAGTTACTCCTGTTTTATTAATGTTGAACTCTTTTATAATAATTTAGCTTAATAGTTCCTGGCTGTGCCCATTAGTATACTCTCTTGCTTTCTGATACTGAGAGCAAACAGTAGATGATGTAGCTAAGTTTCATGGTTTAAAAAATATTATAGGTCTCTGGGTAGCTTTCACATAAAGTTTTTATTTTCTTTTGTGGGTACTAATAAGTACCTCTTTAGCATCATGCTGATAGTGAAACATTTCAGATTCTACTGCTGACAGAAGCAGGCTTTATCTAGTAATTTGGAGAGAGGAGATCTACATTTTCACACATCCTCTATGTGATTTCTTGGGTGAATCACTTCAATAAAATTATCAGTTAAAGTAATATCAGTTTAAAACATAATTAGTTGTTGATTAAAAAACAGTTAAATGTGTTAAGCTGTTATCAGCATTAGTAGGTGCTAGAGGTATGTTGACTGAGCCTGAATTTCAGACGTGCTATCAAATTGGGCTTCCAAAATCTTCATGTTTTATATGCATTTTGGATTGCATTCAAACATTTAGGGTACAAATGTTTACCATACATCTCTTTTTATTTGTGCTCTGATAGTGCATATAATACCTGATTCATACTGTGGTACTTGGTATGTTAGGTAGTGTCTGGGGAAGGTAGTCTCTTTCCTGAAAAATTATTATCTAGGTTTAAGAGCAGGGACTGCAGGTGGGTACAGATGTTTAAAGGAGCATAGTAGACCCAGTAGACAAGAGAGATCAACATGAGAAGTAACAGTGCCAGTGTCCCACTTGCTGAAAGAATATTTATTCTGGGGAGTGGCGGGGGTGGAATGCAACAAGGGGGACTTTTAATCAAATATCCGTAAGTGGATATTCTGCTAATGGATGATTGCTGCAAGCTTTTTCTAGAGCAGAAGTGGGAACATTTGAAAATGCATGAGAAAGTGGTGACATTTGTGGCACAGAGTCAAGAGTCAAAACCTTGGCAGTGGACAAGAAGTGTTAAGTAACAAGACCACAATGAGCCTTGAGAACAAATACCCATTTTGGTTCAGTTGAGATGGGGGAGAGCTACTCGGGGGCAACAAGTTGGTGTTGCGGGGGGGATTTAAAGAGAGAGAGAGGAGTTTGGATTGCTTAAAGAATCACCTGCAATTGTATTAGCAATAGAAAAATTATTTAATACAAATTTATAGAGAAGTGCTACTTCACAGAATTTGATGGCAAGGTTCACTTCATTACTTAGTACATGGATGAAATGCACTTGAGAAAATTAAGTTAGAATCCGACTAAACTATATGTATATAGAGACCACAACGTAATAGGGTAAAAGAAAATATTGCAAAGAAAAATCATGTTGGAATTAATTTCTTGTGATTTGTGCAAAGATCGGGAATGTGGAAAAGTAGGGGAGACCCTCCCGTTGAGTCACGAGGTTCAGAGAAGACCCCCTTGCTTTCTAAACTCCTGTTGGAGTCTAGGTGCGGCTGGATCGACTCCTAGTCCCAGACTTGGGCAACTGTCTATATCTAAAGGGATTATGAGTATAATAGCAGCCTAAAATTCATTCACAGTTGAACAAAAATCATGACAGTAATTTAAGTATAACTCTGAGAGTAATAACTTATGATATACTTGCTATAACATACTTACTCTAGACTATTCAGGTTAGTACACGCACGTGCATAAAGACACTAAGAGATATACATATAAGAGAGTAAGAGCGAGTAAAAGAAAGTGAAAGAGAGAAAAAGAGGTATACCTGTTAAAAACTCCCCTCGAGGTTAGTGAAAAGGTTCACTTCGAATGCTTCAGCATCTTTTTCAACAGGTGAAGGATCGAGCCTCAAGGAGCGGAGAGAATCAGCCCAGGTCATGTCAGCTTTCGGTGACAGACCTACGATTTTCGCAAACAGGAAAGTTTGTGAGCTCTGAGAGGTGTCCCACTCAGAGGGAGGTGCTGGTCGCAGCCCGCTGCGGTCCAGGAGAGCTCAAAGAGCCTCACTCAGTACCGCTGTTTGTAGGTTCGGGAGATGATTGACTTTCATCATGAACAAATTTCTAGAATCCCGGCTGCGCTGGAAAATTCCGAGGCTGTTGGAGAATAACTGAAAACATAGATAAGGGATGCTCCAAGATCATCGGGAGGACTGTGATGTCTCAAGGTTGTTATGAGAAAGAACTGGCTGCAGGTTGTTATGAGAACAGGCTATCTCTACTGCCGTCCCCCGCCGGGCAGCAGCAGTCCTTGAGACGCCCAGCATATCTCCCTGTCGTAGCTGGGTAAGAGTTCCTGGCACAGGCGAGGGTCACTTCACTGCCTGACTCATTGCACTTATGCTAAGGCCTAGCGAGCCTTCCCGAGTTCGTAAATCAGCCTGGAGAGGGGGAAAAAATGCACCACCACATCTCACCCTGTGACTAAAGTCAATCCATCTCTTTCCCACAGACTGGTGGTGTGGTCGACTTGCTTCTGTGATTACAAACAGATCAATGCCATGTTCCAATTTTAAATTGAGGGTAATTTTTTGTAGGTTTGCTTAATTCTAAATGTTTGACAGATATAATTAGGCAATTTTATATACACAAGGAGGTTTTTGCAACAGTGATATTTGTCTGACTGTGCTCCACATTCTAATATATAGAACAATGTTTAACAACAAGCATAATATAACAGAAATGAGTAAAATTATCACAGGATATAACATTTGTTTTAAAGTTCCTGTTGCTGTCGGTGACTATTTGAATAAGGTATCCCACTAGTGGTGTTCTCCATCTCTCTTCACTCTTTCCAGTATATGATGTATCCTTTCTGCATAACGATGGACAGTAATTAGGGTTCTTTGTCTGTTGTCTCAAATTCATGTTAGCAAGTGGTTCAGTTTATCGTGTTGTAGCAGTTTTCTCACCAATGTAAGATTCATTCAAATGGGAGTAGGCAGTAAGTCACGTTAAGATGTGTGGCTTGATTGTAGCAACTGTAAGTTGTGACAGGAGCTGAAGAGTTAAAATCACATCCTACAATTTTGGTAAAATTACAAACACAGATATTTGAGTGATTATATATCTCCATGGTAGTATTGTCTGTAAGTATACAATCAGAAAGGGTTCTTATACAAACACATCCATTTCCAACATATATACACACAGTTTCAGGGGTTTCATCAGGGTGTATTTCAAAACGACAAACATTCTGTTCAGTGTCTCTTGAGCCTTAATGGTATTACTTTCGCAAATGAATCCCTGGTGTTCCCGTACAACATATGCATCCGTATCAATAGTTTGACATTTGTTTCCTTTTTGTAGGGCCCATACTCTATGTTCTATGGGATAGAGTATACTTCCATGGTGATTTAATCCCAGCGCAATGATTTGGTGTGTGATTTAGACCACAGCACTGCATATTGTCAAAACAAAAGCTATGGCTTTACTGTTGGTATGGTCATAAGTGAAATTGATTAGATGCCAGGATTATGAATGTGAGGAGACAGTTTGATGGGGGCTGTGTTTGTAAATTTGGTTGCTTGATTTCAATCCTGAATTGAAAGCCTAGGTCAGAATGAGAATTGAAGTCTGTCCACAAACACATTATGTGTGCTGAATGAGATATAGTAAAAGTATACCAACATTCATGTTTAATGCTTTGGCATCTTTGTCAACAGGCGAAGGGTTGAGCCTCAAGGAGCGGAGAGAATCAGCCCAGGTCATGTCGGCTTTCGGTGACAGACCTCTGATTTTCGCAAACAGGAAAGTTTGCGAGCTCTGAGAGGTGTCCCACGCAGAGGGAGGTGCTGGTCGCAGCCCGCTGCGGTCCAGGAGAGCTCAAAAGCGCCTCACTCAGTACCGCTGTTTGTAGGTTCGGGAGATGATTGACTTTCATCATGAACAAATTTCTAGAATTCCGGCTGCACTGGAAAATTCCAAGGCTGTTGGAGAATAACTGAAAACATAGATAAGGGATGCTCCAAGATTGTCAGGGGAGGACTGTAATGTCTCAAGGTTGTTATAAGAAAGAACTGGCTGCAGGTTGTTATGAGAACAGGCTATCTCTACTGCCGTGCCCCGCCGGGCAGCAGCAGTCCTTGAGACGCCCAGCATATCTCCCTGTCGTAGCTGGGTAAGAGTTCCTGGCACAGGCGAGGGTCACTTCACTGCCCGACTCGTTACACTTATGCTAAGGCCTAGCGAGCCTTCCCAAGTTCCTGAGGAGAGCATGCTAAGGAAGATGTGTTAAATTAGAAACTTTGGCCTTGTGGACAGATAGGAACAGGCATACCTTGGAATATTATAGTAAGTTGTGTAAAAGTACTTTAATTCAAGCTTAGAGGAATTCAAAGCAGTGATTTATTTATTTATTTATTTATTTTTCTTCAAAAGACTTAGTGGGAAGAAATGGCTGAAATGGAATAATACTGGTAATTTGTTTGGGACATACGCAAGAGAAATAAATGCTCACACTCACCACCTTCTTATCTTAACAATCTTTATTTGGCACAAATGTAGTGGAATTGCTAGCAAGATTGTCAATTTGCAGTACCTGGCATATGACACTTAATAGCTTAAACGCCTAAATCTTACCACCCATGCAGAGAAAATGCAAAAAGTTTAGCCTGTGTAAGGACTTCAGATTTTAGCTTTCTAAGAATAGCAAAGGATCAAAGTGCAGCGTACCTTGATTGCTGTAGATAACAGTGGACGTACAAGAGCAACAGAATATGTGTGAGTACATTGTAATGCTTGTGTTTTGCTGACCTGGATTTCTGAGCATCGGTTACCAAATATTCTGCAAAAGCAGAAGGGGAAAAGAGAGATCGAGGGGAGAAAACAAACCCCTAAGTTGTTGAATTCCCTGATTGTTCAGTTGTTACTCAATATGTTCGGTAAGAATGCTTATTGAGTTATTGTACAAAATAAATAAACATTTTTAGCACCTAAGTATCATGACTTAAAAGCAAACCTCTGTTTGGTTTCTCATTCAGAGTGAAATGATAGTACCTCTTTGGATCATAAAGGAATGCAACTTTGTGGCAGATGTGTATTTTTTTTCTTCTTTGTAATCTTGCTGAGCAATATCTAAGAATAACAATAAGTTTAATCCTCATGAGAACACCGAGGGCAGTAAAGCCGCAAATGATCTCCATGTGTCCACATGAAGTCTTATGCACTGATTAAAGTAGATATCACAGGAGTGTAAGTTTTTTCTTTCTCTTAAATCAACAGCTTTATCTGGGGAGCACATAGAAGCTCTATTCGTTTGCATAGCTTTTCAGATCTTGTAAAGCTTTACAAATATTCTGGAGTAATTTTCTTTTTATTTACATGTGTTTCTCCCTAGCTTAAAGTATTTTTTGTCTCTGTGCATGCACACAGACATTTATCTAAGCAAAACAAGATTTCTGTTTGATTTTCCTTCTTGCAGTCTGCTGAGTTGTAGAGTGTTTTTCAAGGCTGTGCTGTAAAACTTGCCAAGTCTGCAGCACATGCAGGCTTTCTTGGGAATCAGAAGGCACAGAGTCATCCCAAAGTTCTTCGGGGAATTTAGTTTGTACTGTGTGCACACAGCATCTCTCACAGTGGGATCCTGTGGGTGAGCCGAGCTTCTTGTGTATTAAAATACTGCAAATAACTAAACAACAACAATGACCAAGTGTGTGTCTGTACTCCTAGTTCATGGCAAAAGGAAGTGAGATTTTGGGAGATGGTTTTGGGGGTGTTTTTTTTTAAGCACAGTCCTTGTTTGTTAATCTTACAGTCATATGTTAGATGAAGCATGAAGGCAATGGAAACACAGTTTTCAAAAAACTTGCACTATGAAGTGCAATAATATATAAAAAAATCAATTATAATATTTGTATATCGTTAATAATTAATATAAAATATGATTATTCAAAGTTGGTAAGTGGCATTATTTTGATAAAAATTAACCTTGAAAGTTACATTTAAAGAAGTGCGTAGACACGGAAATCTTAGAAGACTGCACTGCAGATTGGAGGAATACTATAAACAAAGTAGCTTTTCTTATTTAGAATCTCTCTACCTGTAATTGTTTCTTAGAGACCTCCACAACAGGACATTCACACAAAGAAAGAAAAACAAAAAAGGCTATGCCAAAACCCATTATAGTTCTGCTCAATATCTCCCCCTTTACTGCCAGCCTGCTGGCAATAAGAGGAGTGACAGTCTACTTTCATTTTGCTGCTTGGCCTGTGTTAAACAAAAATAATCAGTGTGACTCAACATTGAATAAAGAAATATTGAATCGCTTATAAAATTGTTATGACATTGAAGACATTTGAGTAATTTATAGGGGTTGAGGAAGACTGAAGATGAATGTGACCTTACTGTATAATGTCTCATTACAAGTTTTTGACTTATGTTTGTAATTGTAGACAAATTGAAAACAATGGGTAAGCATCAAAAGTTAAAGACATGCTTAAATACTCTTCTGAACCGAGGCTTAAGCACCTAATAAATCTGCAGTGATCTTGTAGTACAGATATGTCATGTCAACACTCCCTTACTAACTTTAGTGAAGTGTTATGGGTACATCTGCTGCTTCCAGTGAAAAATAGACAGGATTTGAAGTGATAGCTGTTGCTGCAGGAGTTTTCTGTAATAGCTGCCAAATGGGAGGGAGGAGGGGAAGACAGCAGCAGAGGAAGCAGTAACCTTCCTGCTTCAAGAAAAGAAACAAATCAATCAGTAGCTCTATGCAGAGAATTGGAGAACCTGCCCAACATCTGTCAGCTGAAAAGTGACACGCTGCAGCAGAATCTGCTTTATAAGCAACCATTGTGGGTGTTCTGCCTTCAGAGAGGTATTAGGAGAGCTGTATGAAGTTCTTTACACGGTACAAAGGTGGGATATCAGCAGTAGTGCATAAATTTGAAGCAGTACCTCAGCAATAAGTATAAACAGGGCTTTATATCTTTCATATTCTTTTGTTAAGCTCTTGTGTCTGGATTACTACAAGCTATATGACATTTTGATATAAGTGGACCTCTAACCAAAATGTACAGTGAGTGCAATAAAAGTGGTGGTGGTTGTTTCAGTGGGAGTGAATGGTTTAGAGCGAGGTCTCAGTAGCATACAGAAATTGCCCAGCTCGTGGTAGTGTGCAGAAACACCCCTTTAACCTCAGGAGCTCCCTGGGAAATGCAACACCCTGGAACAGAGATGTCCACTAAGTGAATTCCACCGCTTCTGGTTTCTGCTGAGGGAGCTGTTTTGTTGTAAAGATAACTATTTTGATTTTGGCTAGTGGGAATGAAAAGACAGACAAAAATATTGGTAGGTTCTTTTAGAACAGAAAAATTTGGGGGTGTAAGGTTCTTGCCTGTAACTGTAAGAACCTAACTGGAATGTACAGAAGTCTCAGCAAACTTTCTATAGGAGCAGTGGTCTAAACAATATTGTAAGACAGGTCTGTGAAGTACTGAGGGCTGATTCTCAGTTCTAACCCTTTGCTGGTGAGCCTGATAGCAGCTCTCTAATGAGTAGCAAGAGCTGAGCAACCAGAAGTAAAGTGGCCAAGGCTACTCTGAGCCACACAGACTTGTAGCAATACATGGAGTGTCAGACACAGTGTGATGAGCACTGGCCTAGTGGACAACGTCTACATATCTTGAATGAAAGCCTGACTGATGGCTGTCCAATCTCAACAGAGCAAGGTTTTGCCTAATAGCTTGGGTTAAGTAAAGGTATTTGCTTTCTTGAAGGTTTTGTGCAGCGGGCTGTCACAATACCTTTATTTTTATATTGCTATGAAAATATTGTTATGAAAATATTGTTATGCAAGGGAACGGCAGAGTTTCAAAAGGCAGGGCGATGTAAGAATTAAACCGTAAGTTTGAAAATATGTGTGCAATTCTTGCCCTTTTCAAAAACTTGTTTAAAAATCATGCGTAATGAAAAAGAGCGCAATAGATCTATAATGTGAATAAGCAGCAACAATATAAAATACTTTGTACCCATCACATTTAATTATCTTTGAATCACAAGCAAAGTACATTTGGAAAGAGCCCTTCTGCTTTTAATAGTGGACCACTTACTGTTTCTGTCTCCTTCTGCTAATACTCATAGGTAACTTACTTTGATAGCATCTCTTGACAATTTATGCATCTACCTTTGTTTTAGGGGCATGCAGTGTTGAGTTGCAGCCAGATGGTCTAGACAGATGATAAAAAAGTATGAAATGATACACCAGAGCACTTATCTCCTGCTGCCCTGTCACACTGAACAAACACTTAATGAAATCTGAAATTGTAATAGCTAAAAATATGTACTGCAGTACGATGGACTTTCACACATCCCTCTGGGATTTAATTGTCTTTTAAATATGGCTTCTGCAAAAAAGTTGCCTTTTGGTGTCCATTTCTGGACAAATTCCTAGTGAGCTGGTGACAGTAAGCTGGGCAAAGAACGTAATTATTTATTCTGTGTTAGGGATTTCATATCTCTTATTCTGGAAATTGCCCATAAAAATTAGACTGTTCTTCAGTGTGGTTTGTTATTCACCAATTAATTTCTGCTGACATCCTTGTTGGATGGAATGCTTGCCAGTGATTAATTTTGAGATCTTGCAATTCAAAATGTGAACCCTTTGATGAGACATAAGGTGCGTGTTAAGCTTCTGCCTTTGGCTTTTAGAACATAGCCCTTAGAATCAGATTTCCAGTGTACAATTACAAGTTCAGTATTTGCTTTCCTAGAACAGTCTGTAATCATTCATCCTCATTGTACATTTGCTGGGATGTTTGCAGAAAGCAATGTACAAAGGGCACAGACACACGTATCATGAGTGTCTTTAAAACGCTGAATAAATATTCATCAAATATATTCTGCACTTTTCATTCCACTCCTCATGATATTAGATGTTACTAAAGCTAATATCAAAGCATCGGAGGTGTGACAATTCTTCAGAAATAGTGTTGAAGTCATGATAGGTAGAGTTAAAAAGTACACAGAGCAGAAAAGACAGTAGATTTTATCTGAAAAACCTTTGTAAAGTAAACATCTTGGAATTCTGTTCTCCTGCTTTGTGGGTATGAAATCTGACCTGATCCTGCTGGAATTTGAGCCCAGGGCGGTGAAGGACAGCTTTGGTAGATCTCTGAATCTCTGATCAGATCTTACTGCTCACACCCGATCTGGTTTGTATTTGAGATCACTTTCACAACAGCTAGGCTATTGTAATGTGATGCTGCAGAGTAACACAAAGGCTGCTGCAATTTCTAGGTTTTGTGGAATATATTTTTTTCAGTTAATAATAAAGCTTTCTAATTTTGATGAATTTGTAGAATGCTTAGATTCACTAATGCAAGAGGGTTATAGGTTAAACCCATGTCTAGTGAAAGATTTATTCACTCAATTATGTTTTTCCCAAAAGGGTTTCATCACTGTACAAGGTAATGCATGAATATACCCAGTCTTTCATTTTAGCTTGAATACACTTTCAGGACTTTTGGATCCCAGCAGCAATAAATTCTAGACCATGTTTTTCCTTGAAAGTTAATTAAGGGTAGAGGGCTTCCCTTTATGCAACTGTGAGTAAGCAACAACACATGTGCCCCTACACGCGCATACGCCGACAGGAATTGCATCAGTGTTGTCACAACTATTAGTTCTGCGGCAATGACCACAAATTTACCAGTAATAACAAGAATGATAATTAACCTCTCCCCTCAACAACAACAAAATTTAAGAAATCTTGTCACGAGGAATAAAATTTTTGTTGGTGCATGAGCATGGACAGTATTGTGAAGTTAGCCAAGTCTGAATTTGGCAATTTCTGTGTATCTACGTGTAATCAGGAAGAATCAGTTTTCCTGCTTTTCTAGCTCAACATACATAGGTGTCAACTTGAGCGCTGAAAGGCTACAATGCAGATTTCAGTTGCCAGCTGCAACATATTACTTTCTTTTGGTTTTTTAAGGCCCTTGATCCCTGGAATCAGAAGGAGGAATTTTGCAAGTGTTCTTAGCTGTTGGTCATCCCATTTAAAATAACCCCTTCTAAGAAGTCAAACATGATGAGGTTTTTCCATCCCGGTTTTTTCTGGTTTTATTTTGTAAAAAATCTCAAACTTAAAAAGTCAACTTTATCACTGTTTTGAAGGTGTGATCTGTGGGTCTCTTCCCACAATGAGTGTTTTGTTTCAGCTGAGCAGGGTATGTCATCCTGTGCATGGCAATATCCTACACGTGTGAGTAGTCCTCTGTTGATTTTGAGAATCTTTCCCTGACCTGATTTTTTTTTTGTGGCTTTGCTGTGCAGGGTGGCATACTTGGGAAGACAGAAACAGATTCCTAAGTATTGCTCCTTACCTGTTGTAGTTGGCTCTAGTGAGGTTGCAGTCATTCACAGCAACAATGAATTTGCTATTCAGAATGTCTCCCAGAATATGTGGGACATAAGTGTCTATTCCCACATATGGACTGACCTTCTCACATCTGGATTTCCTGGCCTCTTAGGTCAGGTTTCTATCTCCTAGGAGCTAGATAGTGAGAAAAAGAGAAATCAAAGGCAGCTACTACATTTTCTGGCTCAGGTTTTCTGCCTAGCAGCTCTACAAGGTGAGGATGCAGTGTAGGAGGATTATAGGAAATTATGGTTGTTAGTATACTTTTTAGTTACTTTTGATTTCCTGAGGTTTGCTGCTGCCAGGCAGCACAAATTGCAAAAAGGAAAGGTTACTTAACATACATCCTCTGGGGTGAACTTTCTAATCAATAGCAGTTTTATTTTATATCAGATTTAACTAATGGGACACTTTAAGCAGTACTACTTACTTTCAGTTTATAATTTGCATGTCCATTTTGCTTTGAACAGAATGATCCTCAGACAATATGGGAAGGATTGCAGCAAATTACAAAATATTTCTCTTAGCTCCCTCTCACATATGCAGTGGCTGGTTCCTGAGTTTGATTAATATTTTCTGTTCAATTAGTAAGGCAATGGCATTTATGTGAAGGTTTTGTGATGCTATAGGTTTTAAGTTAAGTTCCCTTTAAGCTGCTTTCACTTAGTGATTCTAAAAATGCCACTTGTGAGCTCCTTAAAATGCTTTTATTGTTTCTTGTTCCCTAATGTGTTTGTCGTAGATTGCAACCAGGTTCTGTTTTAAGGCAAGCCAACAGTATCCCTCAACACTCATTTACGCCTTGTTGCATCCATCATGTGTAGAACAGTTTCTGCCTCAATTGCCAGAAGCACTGAAAGCACAGTTGTCAGGATTTAAAGTGAATGAAGAGCAACTTGACAGGCAGAAATAATGTTTCCCATATGAACAAACATCCATTCATAGTTTTGGGGAAATCTTGGGGCTGTTTGAGCCAAAACATGAATGTGGCTCAGTGTGAACAGGGTGCAGCAAGTGCACACTGACACTGAGAATCTTTTGGTCAGCTCAACAGACAAGTAGAAAACCCTTTCACTCTTAAGTGTTTCTGTAATTATCGTCACCAGGATGGTTTCACTAACATTCATAGTATCGTGTTACTTCTAATTCACAAGTGATTGGATAGTCCACTGTTTTACCGAAGTACGAGGGTCCTGCAGGTTTCAGGAACTCATGTGCCAAGGATTACTGGCTCTGCTCTTCATATTATTGTCACTGCCCTTCATACTGATAGGAGGTTTTTGCATTTTTGTGTAAAATGCTTCAATGTTCTTCCTAGAAAGCAGAATCAGAGCTACGCTGCTGAGGTGGGCCATCACACCACATGAAAAACAAATGGCAAATGAATGGTGGCCAGCAGTCTTCCAGACTTCACACTCGTGGCTTTTCCCCAGAGCCAGGGAAAGTACAAATGGCTGTTGGGGATTTGTCTAATTTGCCTGGGATACCTATGCCATGTAAAGTAAAATGCTGTTGAAATGCATGAATGGATTTATGTAAGCCCTCTGTATTTTGAAAGCAGACTCAGGTGATTTCAGATTAACATCTTCATCTAAAGCCATTTCCAGACAAAAGCATAGTACTTGAAAAGCAACTGTTGATGAAATAAGGACTATTTTTGTACGAGTGTTTGCCATAGTCCCTGTCACCATAGTAACTGAGGCCCAGATTCACAAAATCATCTCATTCCCACTTAAGCACCTGAGTACCTCTGAAGTTCTGGGACTAAGTGTTTCCCAAGTAAATGTGAACTTGCTGTACAGGCCTTTTATGAATTGCAAGAAATTATCCCTTCTTCATCTTTTTTTTTTTTTTTCCCCTTAGGCAAGAAAGCTCTGACTAGGGGTGTAATAATTTGTTGTAGTCAGGCCATCAGTCATATTGTGGAAATATGTTGAAGAGGTGGATCTGAAAGGTTATGCTGGAAATGGTCAGTTTCTGAGCTTCTGGACATGTGGGATCAGAGTACTTCATCACTGCTATGGGTCCATTTTAAGTAGTTGACTCCTTCTGACATGTAAACATTTTGGCTTTGTCCATCTCCTTTCATCTTGTATTTTGCAATTTTTCCAGAGGAACAGGCTAATATCAAAGAGTGAGCAATACATATGTGATCACTGATATAGCTATCTTCATTTGCTGTTGATATATTTCAAGATTAGGATCAAGGCTTTGTTTCAGAGCAGGAGTTGGAGTAGGAACCATAAGATGGATCTCCGCATTGGGAAGACGTCTGCCAAGTGGCACATCCTACTGAGGAGGCAGGCAGCTCTGCTCTTCACAGGCTATAGACTCTGGTGTATCCATTGTCTGATAAAAAACAGTGATTGAGTCTAGCTGTGTCAGACACGTGAGTCCTTAAACTTCAGAAAGAAGACGGTGGGAGAAGATTGCTAGCTGTGTGGGAGCATTTGGGACCAGCACACCTTGTCACAACTGCTGTGCTTTGATCCCCAGTGCAGCTCAGGAATGGATTTGCTTGGAACCGGCGTGGAGAAGCCCCCAGTAAATGGGAGTTGCACAGGCTCATCTACACAACTGCTCTCCTACTGCCTCTCAAGCTTGCCTTAGTCCCAGGCAATACCACCCCAAAGTAAAAATGCAAAGACTAAATAAGTAATGGAAGACTCAATAAGTAATGAGCATATGTCTGTGCTTGACTCCTGCACCACAGAATAAACCTAATTGTTGCTGGATAGTATGAGAAATGCTGGGTTATGCTTTCAAAACTATGCTTAGTTACTTGCGTTTTACAATCCAAAATACCAGGGAATGTGCAAATAAGTCAAACTTACTTGGTTTTGATGGCAAATCCATTTTGTAAATGGGTTGTAGATAACTACTGGTTGTCACATGTCCATTCTCTGACACCAACAGGGAAAAGAGATTGACTAGGGTCACAGTGTCTAGAGTACGTGGCATGCTGTTTCAGAAAAAAATTTGCTGTAGTTTTTTAACTGATTGCAAAACCACTACAAAAAAAACCAAACCAAAACCCAAACCCCCCATAGCTGGAGAGATCACAGAAGTACACAGTTTAAAAGCCAAATCTGATCTAGAAACAAATTCCATGAAAGAAAAGTTAAACAAAGAATAATGTTAAAAGAAAATTGCAAGCAATGGTATGTTATTTTTACAAAAAAAAAAAAAGGAAAAAAAAGAAAAAAAAAGTCTAGCTTATGAAGTTTTTTTTAACACCTTAAAGAACATTTAATTTCTTACCTGAGGTTACTTAAAAGGTTAAGCACCGTAAAAACTTGAGAGTGTGTAACTGTCAGAACACCTAAGTGTGCTTTTTTTTTTCTTTTTATCTTTTTTTTTCTAAAACAGCCTTTACAAGTTTATACTGCTGGAAAATAGCCAACTGTCACGCTCCACTTTCCAAGAATCAGAAAACAAAGTGAAGTAACTTCTGACCAGTTACCAGCAAATATCCCTAGGGTAGGTAGGCAGGCCTCACGCCAGTGATGCTTGCTGGCATTAGGAGAATTAATTAGACACTGAAACACTGAGGAACAAAGCTCTCTGGCAGGAGCTCAGAACATGTGGAAAGGTTAGAGATCAGGACTTACTGAGTAAGATCGGAAAGGCACATCATTGCGCTCCAAAGATACTGAAGCTGAGGTTGAGCTGGGTAAGAGTAGCTGTGTATGATGCACAAGGCATTTAGATGCCTTTGGCAGGCAACGGATGGAATTAGACATGTCCAGGGCGAGACATCTCAGCCTGAAGTAGACTTCTAGCTTAGGTCAGGTGAGCTGCTGGCTGTAGAGCCTGTGGCTTTTGAGGGACTCTAAAGGGTGATGTGTTCTGGTGTCCACAGTGTAGATGCTTTAAGGTGATGTGAATTTCCATACGCACACCCTTTAATTTGTTCGCGTAGCCTGTGAATAGGACGTTACACCTACTACTGGTAGAAAAGATACCTCTGTGCTGTCTTGAGTGTTCACCATTGAAGTGAATCTTGATGCGTTCTTTGTTTCTGCTCAGGGGATGCCTAAATAAAAAACTTACAGTCTGTGCTAGGTTAGAGGAGTTTGGAAAGGGAAAATACAGTGACCTTAGTTGTTTGCTGTATCTTGCGAAGAAAATAGTGTGATGAAAACATCTCTTGCTGAAGTTGCCTAGATGGCAACTGAGGCAATATGCTAGTCCATGTACAAAATCTTCCTATGTTTGGTTTTAATTTTGATTCCTCATGGTGACCCCTAAGATTTGCTGCAAAAATACTTTGACTTCGAATACATGAATGATTTACAAACTGATTCAGATTCACTTGTAGTTTTCTACTTGGCAATTAGTTTGTCCAAATACAGTTTGGAATGGGTTTGTTCATGAGCTGTTTGATGTTTATGGCTAGTCCTCCTTAAATGGTTGCCTAAAATATGGGTTATTTTTTCCATTTCCTTCCTGGTTGACTCAACTAGCAGGTGGTGAATTTTCATTTGAAGAACGTATGGTATAAATTTGCAGAGTCATTTGTGTCCTAATTAATGAAAATACCAGGATTCACGAGTGTTTTTACAAATCTTTGGCAGTTGTTCAAGCACTTGAGTCAACGGATCTGGCTGATCTTACTCACAAAAAATATCCACAAAGTGGTTTTAAAATCATGTAGCTATTGATCTTCCCTCTCTACACAGAAAAATAACTATTTAATTTCAAAGGAAACGAGTACCGGGGGGTTTCTGCCACATCTAGAAAGTTATAGGAGTTGTAGGCTTCTGTCAGTGAGAGAAGCTACATTTGTCTGTTAGAACAAACTGTATCAACAGTTAGCCTGCAGAATCAGATTTTATGGTTTTCATGATTCCTTCTGACTGTTTTACTCTTCTAGTTATATGCGGTGCCATAATACCACCCTAAATTTTAGTTTGCTCTTTCAGTATGCCCTGTGTGACACTGAACACCTTCTGGATGTGCACTTTGTAATGAGGGTCAACACCTTTCGGTCAGGGTGTGTGCTTCTCATAGCTGTTGTTCATCAAAGCATCTTTTCCTGCAAGATGACATTTTGTAGCCGTTAAAGGGTTCCTGCTCTTCTAAAGATGTGCAAGGGAAACTCCAGGCATTCTGATGTGCTGCCAGCTTTGCAGAATTGGAGAGGGGATTTATTTGGTGAAGAGCAACTATGACCCTTTGTAAGCAAACGGATATTTCCACAGTGTGTCTCCAGTGATTTGGGCAGTGCCTAGGAGAATAAATGTAATGGATTATAATGCTTCAGTTCAGACGGCTGAGTGTCAATGCCTGAAGAAAGTAATGCTTTCAAATAGAAAGGGAGGGATTTTTCCATCACCTACCTTTGCCAAGTGGAGCTTATGAGGTGCATTCCAGCTAATAATTTCTTTCATACGTTCAGGGAACTAATTTCAGTGTTGCCATAAGCAGCAGTTGTGTAAATGGGTGAGATCCTAATCACTCTCATGCAAGCAGAAATGGGAAGAAGCTGGGTTCAGAATGATTACCTTTTGAGTAAAATGGTCAGAAAACAAGTTTATGTGGATGTAACCAGCGAGGATAAATAGAGCAGTGTGTGCCTGTTTCACAGTTAGCATGTGCTCTGAAAGGTTTAAATTTGTGCATTGTCAGTATGAGAAAGGAAACTGAAACAAAAAAGGGGACTCTGCAAACTTTGAGACAGAACTATAAAGGATTATTTATCCCAGTGCTCTTCCTTATGCAGGTATTAATCCATGGGCAAATCCTTCAATTTGATGGACCTCTGCTGGGTTAGCTGCACAGGTCACAGAGATGATATGACATAGATTTCTGTTGAAAACATTGCTTTAAGAGAAAAAACCCAAACCTCTGCAAGGGCTTTTTTCATTAAATTAATGTTTTTCTGGAGGAAGACAAACTTGGTAGATCTTTTTTCCTGCTTAAATATATTTGATTCTTAAAAATATTCATAGATTTTAGTTTGCTTTTGTTTGGATTGGGAATTGACAATGAGAATATAACTCAGTGCTGTGACATGCTGGATTGAATAGACCTTGTCTTTACAAAATAAGATAGAAGACATTTCCTACCCAGAAGGCTTGTCTTTTTAGTTTGTTAAGCCAGAGTATTCCCCTTATGGATATAGCTGGAACTAGCTAAGCTAAGCTGTCACTTCTGTCAGTGAGAGAAGTTAAGGAAAATTTGGGTTGTATGTTAAGCAGTGTGTGCTTCTTTACGGTATCCTTCTGCATTGGCTTGAATGAGGATACCCACATCTTTCGTTCCTTTTTTCTTCATAGAGAGAAAAACACGTACAGAAGAACTACCGCTACATGTTAAGTCTAAAAGCAGGGTGCAGGTCCTGCTGTCTAACAACCACAGCAGTTTACAAGACCTTAGGACCCCTCACTGAAGTTGACAGGAGTTTTTCAGTTGCTTGCTTTGATAGCTGGAGCTGACCCTTAATTAATAAATGAGTAAGGTTAAAATGCTCTTACCCAGAAATGTAGATGCAGCCACTGTCTGTACTTCTCACTTGCACTTGTGTGCAGAAAGGATTAAAACACCAGTTTTGAAAAGTGGTACCCTCTAACTTAAAAAAAAAAAAAGAATTCTAAATCAAAATAAAATATCTTGTTTGACTCAGAAGTAATTGTTTTTCTTAATTGTCATTCATACAAACCTATACCTTAAACAACAGTATGTTACATATTTTCAGAGTTTCTATAGAGCGGAAAGCAGTGTGATGAAATTTCTGAGGCTCAAACTAAGGGTAAGCATCTCTCAATACAGGTCCAAACTAGATTTGTGTTCATGGGTAGCATGACAATGGAAAAATTTTATAATAAGAAAAAAATTTTATATGTAAATGTGCAGCTGAAAAGTAGCCTTTATAAAGTGCTACGTAAACTTGTGTTGTTGAATAAATACGTTTCTGTCTTCAAATCTGAATCTCTTGTTACAAAGGCAATACTTAAACTTTTAAAAGGGGTCTTTTTTAGCTAGATGAGCTACTGGCCAGAAAATCATTGTACTGGCAATATTTATGAAAGCTCATATACAATCTAAATAAAAATGTGAATACAAATATAAAACATGAAAATCACGAACTCCTTGGCCATATCTTGATCTTGCCAACTAGAAATTGCAATGTTTGCACCAATAGGAGTTAAAGTGTGGAAGGACCCAAACCGAGAAATATAATTTGCTGTTCAGGTTTTTACAGGTGTTTGCAAAATGGTAAATTTAAAGAGAGTGGAGAAACTGATTTAAAGCATATTTTAGAGGTATTTAAAGCCTAGAAGCATGGAAGAAAAGCCATGTAAATCAACTGAATTTTGTGAGGCTGTAATGGAAATGGTATAGTACGGACATCTGTACCTTTGTGGGAGCACTGCTTCTGATCTGCTGCTGAAAGCCACAAACGAAGAGCTGGTGGCGAGGAGGAACATAGGGTTTCTTGCATGAGGTAACAGCAGCCAGGCAGCAGCTTTGGAGGGTATCCCTTTCATCTACCTTTGGGTGACACTGTGTACCTAAGGTAGCTGAACAAATCGGTAGCTTTTACCTTCCGCAGAGCTGCCAGTGGCAATCTGGAGTGTCTAGTTCTAATTAAACTATTAATGCAGGCTGTTGGATTAGATAAAATAGATAATATTACTACTCCCTCAAAATATATGACTTGATTATAGATATCTTAAAATATAAAGCCCATTATTAATTATGTGTGTATTAAATGTATAAAATGAGACAGCAAGCTTGGTTGAAAATTAATTGACTTTCCCTGCCAGTGTTTACTTTAGAGTAGTAAGGCATTTTGGCTCAACTGCAGTCATGAAGATACAAAACTCTCATGGCAAATTTTAAAAAGGATTAAACACCAGCTAACAGAGAGGTCTGAGAATACAAGCGTGCACAGGGAAGTATGGTCAGGTGAGGGTGTTTTCAGTGGCTTCTCCCTGGACAGGCTTCTTGGCCATGTGTTATTGACCTCCTTTTGTTGTGATTGGTGTGTTTTGGGGGAGGTGAGAGGAGGGGGACAAGAGGTGGCCGGTCATGGTGGGTCTTCAATGTACGGCAAAGATGGAGCGTGCATCTTCCTCTCCCACCTTGCCAGCCTGAAAGCAAGGTACTGGGTCAAGTTTCTCAGCCTTTCTGCCATCTTCCCTGTGATGGCACAACTGTATCAGTATGTTTAATGAAACAATTATCCGTAGTCATTTCTTCCAAAGAGTCCTTTGAAAAGTGGAAATTTGTAATACTATAAAACACCACTGCTGTTTGCAGCTGTGAGCTATAGTAGATCAAACTATCAGTTTTCTACCGCAAGTCTTTAGTCCTGCTGCCAACGATGACCTTATATATGGCTATAAATCTTCCAGGAGTGTAATAAAAGTGAACTGCATTTCACTGTAATGGGGTATGTCTTATATGAAGACAGAGAGCATTAGGAATTCTCTGTGTAATAGCCAGTGCTTCCCAATATTCATGTCAAAACAGAGGATGTAGTATTGCGGGCTGCAGAAGTCATTCAGATGTGTTGCAGTTTTCTATCCCTAAGTACTCTGATTTTATCACAGCAGTCCTGCTCTAGTTCAGGAGTTTGTGGTATTCATTTTATAAAGCTTATTCTGAGGTGCTCGCAGCTCTTCTGCTCTGCGCATCAGAAGTCATTCTGGAGAAGGAAATTCCCTTAACTCAGTTGCTACTGATTTATTTATTTATTTTACTTTTTTAATGTTAGAAATAGTTCAGCCAAAATGTAAGTCTGACTTTGAAAATTCTACCCCTTTTGCAAATACTGGAGTCATAGCAATTTTATGAGGCATTGAGAGACCCAAAATGCAAATAGGTACCCGGTGAGATTCACAAAAGAACCTATTTCCTGTTTAAGTCAATTAGAAATGTAAGTTGGTTGTTTCTCTAGCTTTAGGACTTAAATGTCTTTTAAAAAAATGGCTCTAATTCGTGTGGGCATTTTTGAAAATTTTACCCTAAAGTTTGATTTTTTTTCATGTGAAAGTCAATTTCTGGTACTGAACTGAATAGGTAAATGCATCAGTGTTACATCATGGATTTTATTTCAGAACTGTTCAGCTGCTTCTGAATTTTAATAATTTAAAACTAAATATAGTTAAAATACTACCGATGTGCATGAGCTTTGTCTCTTTCATTTATGAATTAAACATAGAGCTGTCACTATTTGTAAGCCTAAACAACCCAAAATAATATTTATTGTTTTGTAAAGTTGCGAAAATGTTTACTAAAAGTACTCACTGGCTCTGATATTCATGGTTGGGCAACAGCATCCCATTATTAAATCCCAATCCACCATTCCTGCATCCCAGCTATTGTCATTTTACAGTGTCTTTTGGTCAAATTAAGTGCTGTGGTAAACAAGTACTGTTCCTATGGAGAACTGCAGGTTGTTATTCCTGAGCAAAATTTGACATTTTGCCTAGCTGTGTCTCACCTCCCACTCAGCCTGTGTGGCACAAAGCGGCTGACTGGGGAGGAGAGCAGAGAAAACGTAGAGAGTAGAAGAGGAGCAGTCTTGATAAGAGTCTTCAGCATGCTTTTTGTTGCTGCTTTTGTCAGCTTGCTCTTATGAAGACGTTATGTATTAAGAATTTGCTTCAGTCACCTAGCTTTTTAACTCAAAAGATATGCTGTGTGTGCACATACATGCGAATACATAACTTGTCCTAGTGCTCACAGAGGTAAAAACATAGCAAGTGGGATACTTAATTGTTGTTACGTAAAACATGCAAACTTTTAATGATACACACTGGGAACCAGAGTTCATAGACTCTCCAAACGCTGGTCTGTACCTTGGAATTACACAGATCTCCCTGCTTGGAGAGCACTGATATGTTATGTTGCTCACAGAAATGCTCTGCAGCAGGAGAGATGCACTGAGAAAGCCGGTTACATCTTACCCTGATTGAAAACCAGACAGCATTGCTGAGCAGCAACATTCATGCTCTGGTTCAATTTTGTTTGCTCTGCTCCGTGCACTGAAGCTGGTGTCTCTCAGGTGGTTGTTACATTTCCTGTTAATATTGGTAAGAGTTTTATAAAAGTTAATTCAGAGAAAGTTTGTCAGGTGAAAAAGGTAAGAAAGGTGACTGAACTGAAGCTGTTCCTCAGCCTCTGAAAAGACCCATCTTGTACACAGCAAAACTGTAATAGATACACAAGCTAGCGTGGGTACCAAAAGGTGCGTTAGATTGTGTTCGCAAAAGGTAGTTTAGAGTCAATGAGGTGCTGTCCAGGCATCAAGGAGTGTGTAGTGTAGATGTGTCTCAAGAGACTGGCTTGCTTAAGTTTTCATAGTCTGGCTCATTGGAAGACATTAGATTGCTTCTGGTTTAGGCTATCTCTGTGGACTACAGAGATTACAGCCTTCCGTGCATAAGGCACATAGGAAGCATATGTTGCTTCTTGCTGCCTTCTGTTTCTGTTGCTAATAATATAAGCAAGGAGCAAAGCTGTATCCTAAAGTTTCCCTATTGAATCCTGTGACCCTTAATTGGGAAGCTCAGTATTTAAGTAGATTTTTTTTTTTTAAACTGAAAGATATTCTGTCTGCTCCAAATACTTTGTAAACTGAAAACCTTAATAATTTGCAAATAGAACTGGGCTGTCTCAAGGACAGTGTAATTTTAATCGTATGCAGGCGTGATTCTGATCCCACTGAGGGACCAGACTGGCCACTCTATTCAGAGCCAGGCAGAATTGGCTTCTATCCTTAAAACACAGCCACGTTCACTGTAGCACTGGAAGGAGTCTCTTGTGGGCAAAATGATCTGGGTTACACTTGCTGAAGTTTACTGTGCTATTTGGCAACACTTGTCTACTTCTATTCATATCAGGTGTCAAAGCAGAAGAATTTATGCTGAGGAAAAACAAAATATATCACACATCAATAAAATAGAAAAATCAGGAAATAATTAGATTTTTTTTTTCTATTTTTCAGAATATTGCAACACTTTCACACTACTGCTGAAGATTATACCATCATTTTCACATCTGGATGCACAGCTGCACTTAAACTGGTAGCAGAAGCATTCCCTTGGATACCTGAAGGCACAAAACAACCCAGCAGTCGATTTTGTTACCTAACTGACAGCCACACATCTGTGGTGGGTATGAGGGGGATAACTGCCTCAATGAATGTCTTGTCTGTTCCAATAAAACCAAAGGAAATCTTGTTATCAGAAAAGAACAGGTTACCAGCTGAAGAACAAAACTGCACAACACCTCATCTTTTCTCTTATCCAGCTCAGAGCAATTTTTCTGGTACCAAATATCCCCTTTCATGGATACAGGACATAAAATCTGGAAAACTCTGCCCCATCAAAATACCGGGGAAGTGGTTTGTTCTATTAGATGCAGCTTCATATGTAAGCAGTTCTCCATTAGACTTGGGAGTTCACCAAGCTGACTTTATCCCCATCTCATTCTATAAAATCTTTGGATTCCCAACTGGTTTAGGAGCGTTACTGGTAAACAACCGGATTGCCCCCCTCTTGAGGAAAACCTATTTTGGAGGTGGAACTGCAGCTGCCTACCTCGCAGGAGAGGATTTTTATTTCCCAAGGAAATCTATAGCAGAAAGGTAAGGCTTTGTTTAACAAAACAGGGGTTTTTGCTGATACTGTTTGCATCACGCAAATGTCTTGGGGTTGGTGCATGCACTGGGCTGTGACACCTATGCCTCTTTATGCAGTTGGATAGGTATTTCACGTCTAACTCTGTTTTCTTCTTAGTATTCTTTTTTCCTGTCTAAAGAACATCATCTGAAATATATACCTTCTTTCCCTGATCTAGTTTGTTACAACTGGTAAAAATATAAGGCTTCATTCAGTGACATAAAGGTCAGTGCATGCATTTTTTAATTTATATTTAAAGTACCTCAGTGGAAGCCTGATTTGTTTTTGAAGCTCTGTACCTGGAGCAGCCAGGCCAAGGTTGATCACACAGTATAATGACCCTCAGTGAAATTGGAAAGTAAGGTCCATGTATTTCACTGGAAAGGTGGCATGCTTTACTCTCAAGAGAAGCTTTATCAGAATAATCCATGCAGTAAGATAAATTACCTAGGACAAATATTTGTAGCGCTCTTATTCCCTGACTGATGTTCTGGAGAAGCTGTGAAGCTCTCCTACAGAAAATACAGGACACCTAAAGGAAGTCAAACATAAACACATAGGGAAATGCAGGGCAATGGATAAGCTTCCCCAGTCCCTTAACAAATAGAAATGCTGCTCTTAGTGATGCTGGGTCTCTCTGCCTCTCTCCCTCATGCCAGCAACGGCTTACATAAATGCAGTAAAGGGTTTTCCTTCCTGTCTCACATCCAGTACATCTGCACAAAGGAAATGCTTGACATAAGCGTTTAATATTAAATCATAGTCCTTGGGAGAGGCTAGAGATGAAAAGGGGAAATGATAAAAGAAGCCATTCATGCCTTGCATTTATTTATGGATGTGTATTCAGCAGCACAATGTCCTGCATCTCCCATGATGTAAAAGTCTGACCTGTCACTGTACATGTAGTAATGCATAATGATGCTTCGTGTGTGTGCACCTCTTCTAGGTGTGTGCTCTGAGTGCTGCTGTGGGGTTTTGGTTCTGGACTGGTAAATGCAGAGGCTGGCCACGTTAGCTTGGCTCTTTTGCCATACAAGGCCATGCCTTATTTCTGAAACAGAAATCGGTACGGTGAATATCCAGTTAATATCTTAATTTAGAAATAAAAACAACAGGGAAACATTGGCATTCTGACCTCTGTTTCTGGTTTTTCAAACCAAAAAGGCTTTGAATTGCAGCACTCACTGAAAGTCAGGATGAAAGGGCATAAAAATCATGGGACCCTAGGGTGCTCCTGCATCACCTGCAAGCTGAGGAGAAAACCTGCTTTAATTTGACCTGGGCAGGCTCTAATTTTTGAGTGGCTTTTCTAGAGGTAATTGACACACGACTCCTGAGATTGCATAGTGGATAAAAATATCTGAAATGCATTTTAGATCTCAATTCTGCTTTTATACTTTTTTTTAATTAAGCAGGGAAAGGTAAGTGGGAACCTTGAGGGGAGCTCTATCTCTGGTATCTTTTTCAGGAGTTTTCAGAGGTTGACTAATTATAAGCCTTTCAGGTATATGAGGCTCCCACTGCTTTCAAGGGCTTTTTTTACTGGATCAGAAGAAGGACCTGCTTTAACCTTTTTCTACTACAGAGTTATAAACAAAGGAATTTGTCCAATTTGATTTCTCTCTCAGGCTGTCTACAGAGTGTCTAACCTGGGTATGAGGGAACCTAACTAAAATAATCAAATCTGACAGCTGGATACCCAGGCATGTGATACTAGTTCCTGTTAGACACCAAAGTGTCATGCAGACAGTCTGAGTCACTGTACATAGGTAAATATTTACATTTGTCCTCATCTAATCCTTTGGTTATTATTTGAAAACCTAATATTTAAAAGTTCATGTTTAGAGCATTATTGATGCTGTCTGTAATCCCTAGTGAACTGTGGAGACTTAAAGTTCTACCTGGAGAGGCCTGAAGTTTTCAATGATAGGTCAGGAACAAGGATAACCACTTTCTTGAAAAATAAAAACAACAGCATTGAAATTCTCAATCAATGTCCTCCAAGCTATATCATCCAAATTTGTGTTGGTTTTTTTTTTTTAATCTTTCACATCTTATGGGTTTTGCTTTGTTATCTTTTAAAAGTGTTTTCCTGATAATAAAATAGAGACCAAGCAGTTAGGAACAGAACTACTACACTTCAAATGAAATGCCAGGCCACCATGGCCAAAACTAATATGATTACCTTATGTGTGGGCCACGTTTTCATTTCTTTGCTGGTGACTGAAACACCTGGGTCATTATTTCTCCTATAAACAGCAACTTTAGCCAGGTGTTATCCCTGCCAAATTGCAGTAAGGAGCCTCCCTCATTGGAGGTATCCAAACCCACCTGGAGAAAGCCCTGAGCAACCTGCTCCACCTGGATATGCTTTGGGCAGGAGGTTGGACTTGAGATCCCCAGGAGTCCTTTCCAGCCTCTGTGCTTTTGTGAGTGATTCTGCGCTCTGCCGAGCTCCATCTGCATTCTCTCTTTGGGCATGTGTCTGTGATTTCCAAAGGTTGGTTTCTTAAAATTGTTTTTTTTTAAAAAAAGCTTATTTATAGTGTTGGATTAACATTGGGATTGAATACACTGAAACATGTCATTTCATGTGGTAATTCATAAGGAAACTTGAACTCTGACAAATATCACTGGAAAAGTGGATTAGAGTATGTGTATCTGAATACTGTTAGCAGAAGGTATTCCCCATCCATGCATAATCAAAGTGCAGTGTAGTAAGGAAATGGCTTTTTCTAAGTCAAGGTGAAACTTGAGTGGAGATGTGTAATGGGAGGGTGTTTATTCATCTTTTCTTCCCAGGACTGTCAAAATGGTTACCTTTTGTCTTAATAGATACAGCTTTTGCTAGTGTTTGTTGTACTTTATTTTGTTGTTCTTGCTATATAAATTATTCTATCACAGTCTCTTTTACATTCCTTTAATACCCTTAAATCACTTTCACGTTTTCCCATTTCACGGCAGTAGCCAGTCTTCCTATCTCAACTTTTAAAATCATGTTTATTGTATTTTCATCCTTGCATCAAACAGCTTGACAAATTATTATTATCATTCACAAATCTAGCCTCATTTCCCATGTTTTTTTCTGCACAGCATGAGATAATAAAATAATATGATTATGTATAGCAAGAATTCAGCGATAAAATATTCATCATCTGCCCTATTTTTCTTTTGTATCTGGGAGTGCTATTCAGAATCCGATCATCCTGGAATTTATGACTAAGGGAAAGGAAGTTGTTGCGTTATCTGTAAATTGGATATCTGCATCTTAGTCTACCAGTGTGAAATATCTAGTGCATTAGCTGTTGTGTGTTTTTCATTTCCAAATGCATTTTCAAAAGCTTTGGAAATCCAGATGGCATGACTTTGTCCCTGATGAGTTTTAGTGGCTGTCCCTGATGAGTTTTAGTGGCTCTTGCCTCTGCTGCTCGAATGGTTTGACAGCCCCAAAGCAACGCCCACACTTTTGTAATCTATGATGCATTGTACTTAACCAAAGCGGGTTTCTTTATTCTTGATTCTGTAGCTTTTTATTTTTGAGGTGATTCAGTGGCTGGTGTATATGACCTGCAGATAAAAGGTTAGATGTCTTAAGTTCTGCAGGAAATGTCCTTAGGTAGGGCCCACCCTTGTATGTACTATAGCGGAGAACTATGCTGTAGAGATCACTGGGACAATTCTGCGCATGTCTATGCAGGTGCGGGTATAGTGACATGGTTTGGATCCTCAATTGCATGCTGAATTTTTGCATGCTGAGGGGAAGGGAAGGAAAGAGTTGAAAATGGAGGCAGAAAGATAGAGATGAGAGCTATTGCTAGGATCCCAAGAGCTGGAGACAAAATCCTGAGGCTGGGTGGTGGATATGGAGCAGCTCAAGAACCACTTGGCAAAAAGCTGGTCTTCTGCTTGAAGTTGTCTCTTTAGCATTACTGCATGCTTCTGTCAGTATAGAAAGAAAGAATATAGAGTCAGGTGCTGGTTTATTCCATAGAAACTCTTCATAGTGCTGAGAAATTGCATAAGGACTGGACCATGTTCAGAAGAGCGCAATACTTAAACACACGCTCACCTTGTAGCCT
This sequence comes from Haliaeetus albicilla, assembly GCF_947461875.1. Taxonomy (NCBI): domain Eukaryota; kingdom Metazoa; phylum Chordata; class Aves; order Accipitriformes; family Accipitridae; genus Haliaeetus; species Haliaeetus albicilla. Next base: position 5,524,318 of record NC_091485.1, on the reverse strand, counting down.
AGCGTACGCCCATTGACTCCACATTCATGGGCTCTGTCCATCTCCCCATGATTGCTTTAATGTGGTAAGTGGGCTTAAGTATCACCCTGTTGACTAGTACGTTTTGTTCAAGCATTTTGTTGTGCTGCTTCCACGTTTTTGTGATGTTTCGAGATCTCCAAACAGGACCACTTATGGGGGAATTTCCAAATCTATTACATTCCTGAACAAATGTCCTTTCAAACAACAGTGATGACTTTCAGGTGAGATACTTGGGAAGCAACAGGGGTCTTCACTTAATTTCTAATGGACGTTTGCACCATGAGACTGCCTTCTGCACCTGACAGACCTATTGCACCCACTGACAGGGACTCGTAAACCTGAACAGGCAACAAGAAGGTGAGCAAGTCTCTTCCTTCCCCTCATCCCCCTTTGCCACCCCGTCCTGCAGAGATGAGAGGCCAGAGGCCATTGAGCACAACTGTGTAGGACTCTCACACAGCTGCTCTCCCTGTCTGAAAGGCAGGCAAAGTCCTTCCATTTAGCTGATAACTTAATTCTGGCAACTTTTACAACTGTTTTTTGAAAGAAGGGCTGTGGAAAAATAAAAGAAAAGGTGTTTTTTTCCTTTCTGAGTAAACTATAAGAAGGTTCAGGTAACCTGTTGCTCTTTCCCTTCTCTGCCAAAGTGTAAGTATCTGCTGGAAAACTTCATGCAGTCTGTCTTGTTACCTCTCAGGACATCCAAAGTGGCAGTTGACGTTTGCTGTGTTTTTCTGCCAGCCATCACTGCAGCCAGCCATCTTCTTCAGTATTTGATGCAAAGGAAAGTTTTGCTTAATTTTTTTTTCTAACTCCCACCATTAAGGATGCATTCATATGTCATTTTGCACTCTAATCCTCCAGGTGGTTATTTTTTTCAATAGTGAAGTTGTTTCATTCCCAGAAAACTCAGCATAGTCAGAATAAACTGAATATTATAAATCAGTGAGCCAAACAGAATCCTGTGGGGATCACTTTTGATCTTGATTCACCATGGGATTCACCTTAAATTGCTGAATCTGGGATAAACTGAAAGCAGTGCCTCTGATAAATGCTTGTAGAGCACAACCAAACTTAAAAACATGTTTGTGAACTTGGATTAGTAGGCAGTCACCCAAAGAGAAGCAACAATGTAGGTAAAACTTTGGAGAGGCAATACAGTTGGCGGTGATGGCTTTGTATAGTCAGCCCCACCTCTATTCATTTGTACGACTTTTGGATGTCCTCACTTATATTCTCAACCTCTTGCCTTGAAAGCCCCTATCAGTTTTGAAGACAGTCTTATTCTTGAACTTTTGTTTGAGCAGCTGGTGTTGCATTTCTTTTTAGCTGCACAGCTGGAGAAGATTGGTGATTAGGGTCGTCCAGGCTATACAAAACCCAAGTTCAGTGCTTCCTGCAGAGACACCTCCCTGAGTACAAAGTCAGCTGTAACTACCAGGCTCTGCCAGCAGAGATTTTGGAAAAAAAAAAAAAAAGAATCACCTGCCGCTCTACTCCTGAAGTGCCTGCTCCCTGCTTACAGAGTCCAGAGCCACAGAAGAAGGTGCTTTACTGAGTAAGCTCTTCCCTGTGTGCCAGGGAGAAATAAGATGGGAGTTGTGTTTTCATCCTCAGTGTTTCCTATTGCACAGTTGGGAAATCCCAATCTGAAGTGGGTCACATATAGGGCTTAGAGCTGTAAATGCTAGGAATGAGCCAAAAAGACAGGCATCATATTGGTTAATGTCTAAATGTTTGGGTCTATTGCAGCATGTGGTTACAATGTACAGATTCCCATAATACTTTTAATCAGATCATTTGAGGTCCTCAATGCAATGTAGCCACAGTGCCACAGACATCCATGCCAGGCAACTTACATTGCCTCTGAGGGAGATACTACATTTAGGCACAGTGGAGTGTCTTTGCGCTAGGCTGCAATCTACAGTGTGGAAATAAACACAGGGGAAAGTGGTTTTTTTCAGGCGGGGGAGGTAGCAGATCTTGCATGCTTTTTAACAATGTTCAGCAAAATGAAATTAATAAAAAATGTAAATGCAAAGGATTTTAAACTGTACTGTGGATTCTCTTACTTGGAAGTAGGCTGAACTAAACTAAGCATGTTTCTTCTTTCGTTGGCAAAGTCTCATTGAAAGCCAGTAGTAGTCATGTGCCTAATGTAGTCACGTGCCTAGTGCACAGAGCCTCGTGTAAATCACATCAAACATCAGTCTGTGTTGTTAAGCACCTCTGTCCCAGTATATGACTGGCACCAAATTATTGACTTATGAAATAAACCTTATAATTTGCTAGGGAGCTACAATGCATTCATATTTAAATAAAAGAGAGAAATTTGGAGCTCATTATAAACTGCATTTTTTCTTAAAATGTAAAGTGTTTTGAGATGATAGCAAGAAAGAAAGGAATTCTGTTATATACCAGGACCTGATTTTGCCTTTGATTAAATACAGTAAAAATTCTCCCTGAACCATGATGTGTCTTTGCAGTCGTTGTGGCTAGCCAGTTGTCCTGACATAGTTTTGCCCTAGGGAGTTCTTATGCTCAAATTTAGAATCAAACCTTTTCCCTAAGTCTTCTTCGAGAGTCTTTGTGAATTTCTAGCACCAGCTATTGGGATTTTACAGCATTTGTTTTCTGGTGATAAATTTATTGTACACTTTTTATTGTGCTTTGTAGATTTTACATTTGTGATTAACCTGTTTGATATATGAGGAAAAACAATGGTAACTTGTTTGGCATAAAAATCACACTTTTTTTTTCTTCACCATTTGTATTGTGTACTTAGAGTATCTTGATATTAGCGTGTAAAAGGGTGAGACTGGCTTTTTGACCCAGACAATATTTACAACATATAAGTCCTGTTCAGATAATGTTAAGGGATTGATTTACTTCAAAGTGCAGGAATTAAAGCTTTTGCTCTCTCTTTTTACCTCAGGCAGTTCTTAGGAACAGGAATTGCTGTAAATACTCCATGGTATAGTATATAATTAGTATAATGCTCTTTGTTTGACTCCTGAAGTCTTAGAGACAAAAGCATGAGCTAAGGCAGACATACGGAAGAGCTGTAACTAGTATCAGGGGGTCAATTTAGATATTTAACATTATGTTAACCTAGTTTTTATGTGCTCCGCATCCTCCGGCATGTGTGTGTGTGTTTTAAATGCTTCCATGGTGGTGCTGAAATTGTTCCGAGCTGGCTGCTGAAACTTTATTGGCTCCTTTGGAATGGGTTTAATCTCGGTTTCCAGAATGTAGCTTGCGATGTGCAGAAAGCTCCCACAGCTGATTCACCCACAGGAGAGGGGGTCCTTCAGGCAGGATTTGGGGGGGGGCAGCTTTGGGAAGAGGTTTTCTTCATCAACTGTTAGCAGCAGGCAGGGAAATTCTAGAAATATGGCTCAACGTCTCTGTCTCTTCACGTGTCTCCGATCTGCAAATGGGTGGTGACGGCTCATCAGAAGCTGTCACGAGTTTTGGGTCAGAGCCATTCCCGTCGACATGTACCAGTGCTTCTGACATGTCTTCTGCGCGGCCGCTGCTGCAGTGGGCTCCAAAGCAGCTGTGGGTTTTGCACAGAACTGGGGTATTTGTGCTGGGTAAATCAAGGACTGGTTTGGATGCGTAGAGGAGGAGGTGTGGAGGGAGGAAAGTGGACATCACCCACCCAGGCCTCTCTGCGGGAACAGTGACGGGGAACAACTTTTAGACTTGGGAAAGTGTATTGAGTTGGATTTTAAAACAGAGTCATGCAGAGCAATGAAGGCAGTGGGGAGGGGATTATTGATGTCTATTCTCCAATTCAGAAAAGGACTGAAGCATATGTATTTAAGTCAATCTCTAGTTCAGAAACTTCTCTGAGCATTAACAGGGACTTCAGCTTGTACTTTTAAGTAGAATAGGTTTATGCTAATTGCAGTGCTGTATTTCTGTGTGAATCCTTTTCGAAGCAAAACTCTTAGGAAATATTTATTTTTTTCCCTTTATAGCAGATCATGTCCCCCTACTGCTTGTGTGGGTTTGGGTTATTCTTTTTGGTGGGTAGGGGGCAGAGGGAGGCATGGTGGAGCGCCTGGCAATTAAAATTACTGGTTGAATGCAATCCATATCTAGTTATTCCAAAATGGGATGGGGCTAGGTCATTTCTTTTAACATTTTATCCTTAATGTAAATAATCATTATACAATGAAAAAGTGTACTCCTCTAATAGAAACAGATACTAGGGTTATGTCAGGAAATGCCTGACCACAAACGACGAAGCATCTCCTCTACTACAACATACTAATGCACTATAGTGTCATGAGTTGATATTAACCATTCTTGCTCACTGTTATTTGCCCTTTTCAGAAAGAAGGTGCTAAAAATCAGTGGGTTTCAGCCTGCTGTGCATGGATCCCTCGAGATCCATGAACTCACCATAAAGGCTCCACAAAAGGAGACTGAGACACCTTCATATATCATGTGGCAAGCATATATGTGATGTTTCGAAAGAGAACTTCACCTTCACTGGATTTTTTTCTAGTCCAGTGACTTCCTTCCACCCAGAATCATGCTTCTAAAATCTTTTTTGAAAGGTATTCTTCATCAGACTTATTCTTGTCAGTATCATCAGAGACAAGTCTTACCATTTAAGAGGAGGATATATTTTTGCAGTCTAAATAAAGTCAGAATACAAGAGAGCAAGCTGAAATGCCCAGAGAGGTTTGTCTGTTAATAGCAGAAGACTCACAAAACCATCTTAAATTTAATGACTCGGATTATGTGACTTCTTATGTGATACCCATATTACTTTCATTTTATTTATAGCTAAGCTACAAAAAGCTACTTTTTAAAAAAAGTTTAGTGGTCACTGGCTTTCTAGTGGGGAAAAAGAGACACATAGAAACAGAGTAGTTTAAATGTTTAGATGATACCACTCAGTCTAGTATTTGAAGATTACAAGTACAAGCATGAGTTTTTTGGTTTTTTTTTTTCATCTTCTTACTAGTCAAATATATGCAAGAGTGCATCTGGCAGTTGTGCTCTTGGGAACTCGTGAAAGAAACATCTACAGGCTTCTCAGACAGATTTAATTCAGAAGAAAAAGGAAAATATTGATGCTCTTGAGAAAAAAAGGTTTTACAGTCTTTCTTGACTTTCACATATAAGCAACAGTTTCCAAAACAGGAAATACTCAGATTTGATTAAACACTTCGCTGTCACATTTCAGTCTGTTCATGTTCAATTAAAAAATTCAGAGAAATTGTCTAGCATTATTATAATCTAATTTTTCCATATCTAGGCATTTATATTATCAAATAACACCTGCTATGGCTTAATAACTGTGTCAAATGATTGTTAATAGCTTTATTCTCAGTGAATTTTATGATAAAAAGTTCTAGAGTTACAGCAGGGAAAATACTGATGCTGAAAGGATTGTATGTCCTATTTCATACTTTATGGCAGACGTTTTGCAGTTATGTTTTCAGGTAGTACTCTGAAGTGGCCTTTTTTTTTTTTTTCTTTGATTGCTGCTGATGCCAACAGTTTGTACGGTCAGCATATAGACTGCGTGGATTTTCTTTATAACATCCACTGCTAAAAAATGGTTAGTATGAATCTAACTCTTCTTATCACTCAGTTTGATAAGATATATTCTTATAAGATTATATATAAGAATATATGAGAAGAATATATCTTATCAAACTGTATATCAGTTTGGCCTAAATTAGAAGTGTCTTGGTTGATCTTAGCTGCACTAATATATGACCAGTTCAAGTGAGAAAAATGGCACGCTGCTTTTGTCAGTGACAGATTTAGCATGGTCCATCCTCTTGGGCAAAACCATAAATTAATGCAAAGTAACGGTAACCCAGTTAACCCTTCCTACAAAAGCAAATTTTTTTTTTTTAAGTTTTTCTGCTGTCAGTATACAAATGAAGGCAGCTGCTTTGAAGTCCTCATCAGTATTAAAGAAGGATGTTGTTCATGTCAGATTATGTTTAGTTCTTGTTTGTTGTGTATATACGTTTTTCCTGTATTTTGTCATGATGGGTTAGTTTAGAGGGCCTGTATCCAATTAAAGAGCCAGAGTCATTGTTAGCCTTATATTTTCTGACTTTGTCTTGAGAAAGATAAAAGATAAAATAAATCTTGCATGAGCTTTTATCAAATTAAAGCATGTGTATGCATATAAGAAATATAATCCTTCACTGTGGAATACCAATATGTGGACACCAAGTTGTGTCTAATCATCTGTTACTGATAATATTGTAACATTTTTCTAGTTTCATCTTGACTACTGGGTTCTAGTATAGTTCAAATCACATCTCTGTGTGACAGATATCTTTCCAAATAAGGCTTTGCATGTCAGGTGTTTACGCATGAGACTGTTCTTTCTTTTAAAGAAATAGATTTCATGCTGATTTGACTGCCAGCGTAATTTAGAAAGCACCAGTAATGCAGTGAGACATTAGCATTTTGGGTCCAATGGTCTGAATATTAGAGCTTGGCTTGTATAAGAAAATAAGGATGCTGTATGTTGTTTTGTTGAGTATCATAAACTTAGCTGTGACTCTGTCTCTTTTGGATATTGCACATCTGAGTAGGAAACAGTCCCCTCGTATTTAGCCGTTCACTGTTATAAGAACCACCTTTTAGAAGCACAGGAGCAGGCAATTCCACCGTGTCGTAAGTCAAGCAAGCAGAGCAGAAGACCTGCTTGGCTGAACAGGGAACTCCTTGTGGAGCTGAAGGGGAAAAAGAAATTGTACGATCTCTGGAAGCGAGGTCAGGCTTCGCAGGAAGGTTGCAGAGCTGTGGTTTGTATATGCAGGGAGAAGACATGAAAGGCCAAAGCTCAGTTAGAGTTGAAACTGGCTGGAGTTGTTTCAGGTAACAAGAAGGGCTTTTTTAGGTATGTTAATAGCAAGAGGAGGTCTAAAGAAAACATTGGACCAATACTTGTTGAAGATGGTCATCTGACTAATAGGGATGATGAAAAGGCTGAGGCATTCAATGCGTTTTTTGCCTGTCTTTAGTAATACTGATAGACCTCAGGCCACCCAGTGCCCTGAGTTGGAGGATCACAAGGGTGGGAACAGTGATTTTTCCGTTTGCGAATGCTGAAATTGTAAGGGACCAGCTGTATCAGCTGAATGTTCATTAGTCCATGGGGCCTAATGGGATTCCTCCCAGAGGACTGAAGGAGCTAGTGGATGTTATGGCAGGACCCCTCTTGATCATCTACCAAAAGTCTTGGGAGTCTGGGGAGGCCCCTGCTGACTGGAAGCTGGCCAGTGTTCTTCCAATCTACAAAAAGGACATGAGGGAAGACCCAGGGACAGACCTGTTAGTCTAACCTCAGTTCCTGGAAAAATTATGGAGAAGATTATACTGGGTACCTTTGAAGGCGTTTAAAGAATAATACAACATCAGGTACAGTCAACATGGGTTCACAAAGGGAAAGTCCTGTTTAATTTGATATTCTTCTATGATAAGGTCACCCACTTAGTGGATGAAGGAAAGGTGGTGGATGTAGTTTTTCTGGATTTTAGTAAGGCTTTTGTTACTGTCCCTCACAACATCCTGCACTCATCATCCAGCTGTGGGATGAGCGTGTTCACAGTGCGCTAGGTGAGGAACTGGCTGAAGGACAGGTCTCAAAAGGTTGTAGTGAATGGGGCTACATCTAGCTAGCAACTGGTCACCAGCGATGTTCCTCAGAGTTTAACTCTAGGGCCAGTTCTGTTCAATGTATTTATGGATGATCTGGATTCAGGAGTTGAATGCACCATTAACAAGTTTGCTAATGATACCAAACTGAGAGGTGCTGTTGACTTTCTGGAGGGACATGATGCCTTACAGAGGGATCTAGATAGATTGCAGTGTTGGACAACGATTAATGGGATGAGATTTAACAAGTCAAAATGCTGGATTCTGCACCTAGGACAGAGTAACGCTGGGCACAAGTATAAATTGGGAGAGGAGTGGCTGGAGAGCAACCCTGCAGAAAGGGATCTGGGGGTGCGGGTCGACAGCAGGCTCGATAGGAGTCAGCAGCGTGCCTTGGCAGCCAGGAGGGCAAACTGCATCAACCCCAGCATAACCAGCCGGTCAAAAGAGGTGATTATCCTGCTGTATTCAGCGTTGGCACAGCCTTACCTTGAGTACTGTGTGCAGTTCTGGGCCCCACAATTTAAGAAGGATGTGAAGGTCCTTGAAGTCGTCCAGAGGAGGGCAACGAAGCTGGTGAAAGGGCTGGAAGGAGTGTCCCGTGAGGAGCGGCTGAAGACTTTGGGCTTGTCTAGTTTGGAGAAGAGGAGCCTGAGGGGCCACCTCATTCCTCTCTAGAGCTTCTTGAGGAGGAGATGTGCAGAGGGAGGTGCTGAGCTCTTCTCCCTGGGATCCAGTGACAGGACACATGGGAATGGTTCAATGCTGTGCCAGGGGAGGTTTGGAAGGGACATTAGGAAGCATTTCTTTACCAAGAGGGTTGTCAAACACTGGAACAGGCTTCCTAGAGAGGTGGTCAAGGCCCTAAGCCTGTTGGTGTTTAAGAGGCATTTGGACAATGTCCTTAATAACATGCTTTAACTTTTGGTCAGCCCTGAAGTGGTCAGCCAGCAGGACTAGATGATCGTTGTAGGTCCCTTCCAACTGAAATATTCTGTCTTATCTTCTCTTTCTGGATTTGCGTTAGTATAGCTCGATCAGGTGGACATCCTAAAAATCACCTTGCTTTCCATGAAGTAGAAAGGCTCCTCTGAATTCCTTGGATGTTTCTGGAAGTAGATGTCATATACAAAATCTGTCTTTTGGAAATTTGCTTTTTTATCCAAGATCAGATATTTGCTCACAGTTACTTTAATACATATTCAACTTAAACTGTTCTTCCTATATGGAAAATTGTATTCTGCAGAGTCGCATCGAATAGTAGCATAGGAATCTTGCTTGGCCGAGATTCCTACCCTTAATCTAATTAATTAGATATCAGATTTTTTGGATGCAGTTTTTAGTTTCTGCATTATATACTGAAAACACATGGGCACCTTTCTGAAGGTATTAAATATTCCACAAATAGCGTCATGTTTCACTTCCTTTTTAAAAGTTTCTTTCTGAAGTTGCCAGAATCTCTATTGACATCTTGCTCTTCCTGAAAAGTACTATTAAACTCATTTGTTGCAATCTTGACTGCTGTTTCCCTGAAATGCAAATATTTCATGGGAAAGCATCACTTTAGGTGACTTCATAATGTAAAAGGCAGACATCTTTCAGTCAAAATGGAATATTTTGTTGAAACTTCATAATTCTCCTTTGATTTACATGTAACTTGTATTTTGTGTAAGTTTTAATATTTAGTCATATTTTCATGGTTAGCATAAAAATGTTCAATGTTTACCAATAATTTCATACTGAAGCTGCTGTAGTGTTTACAAGGTCAAAGTATTTTTTCATTTTCTTGTCACCATAACTTTCAAGATTTCAAATATATTTTTTTTTTGTACTTACTTTAGTATGGCCCTTTGCTACCATAGCACACGTAGCCCCAGAGAGGTTGTAGTCTGTTGTACTAAAAGCCTAGGGAGAGCATTTGCAGGCTTTCAAAAACGTGATGCAGTAAGTAAGAATAGCGTAAGCTCTTTGGGAGGAGAGCAACAGAACTGCTGTGTAGTGGCCTCTTGGCCCAAGTCATCTCCTGTTGGACTCAACAGGAGACCTTTGATTACATTCTATATGCCAAATTTAATCCCTTTTAATAATTTAAATCGATTTTCAAAATACACAAATTGTCATTGATTCTCCATCTAGACATTTCTGGGATTTTTCTAGGCAGACTGGTACAGAATTGGGGATGAACAGGAAAACCACGTCTGTAATTGTTCATAAGAATTACGCTCTTGACAGTTAATGAATGTGATGATTAAATTAGATGAACAAAAAGAAGCAGGACCGAGCACTTTAGCTGACATTTTCTAAAGAATTTGGAATTTTATATCTGTGAATATATATCAGCATACACGTAAGCAAGAAACTATAGTTGATTTATGAGTAGACAGATAATTATGGAAAAATTCCTCCCTGCAAGCTTTGACTGCGTGTAAGTATACATTCTAGATGTAACAATTTCATGCAGCAGTAACTCTTCCTGTTCTCTGTTACCACGTGGTGGGTTTACAATGAGTTTTACACACAAAGATGCAAGGTGCAATTTGAAATTTTACTGAGGACTAAATGCTGCGGTGTGGCTAACCAGAACTTGATAAAGGACTTGGCATGCAAAATGTTTTAAATAATAGGATATAATGAAGCCAACTGTATCTCAGTAACATGACTGCATTTCCAAGAAGGTTGAGCAGCTTTATCATTTTCTTGTTTGTATTCTTTAAACTGTGTTGTTGCTTATGTAAGTTCTCAACAGAGCACAGGTAAACTTTATTAATGGAATTGATGCAAAACTTTAATTCCAGCCAAGAAGACATCTGAATGTGTTCAGTTTCTATACCAAATGTGAATCAAACTGCGCTATGCTTCTCTCATTAAAGGAGAATCGTCTCCTAAGTGTGCCAGTTTGTAGCAGACATCCTAAATATTTCCTGTAAATCTTTCTATTATGGAATAAAGTATACGAAGATGAATGTCCGCAGTATGAACACACCTGCAGTCTTCATTTATATGAAACCTGTATAGGAACGTAGATGTATTCATTTTGTGTTCCCTAAAAATTTCTCTAATACCTGCATGCTATTAACATTGTCACCAAATCCTTAATGCGATAGTTCGCATACCTTAGTGGATGTGCTACCTTTTAAGATCAACTATATGAAATTTTCAGAAATTCGGATTATTTGATGAATCAAACTTACAGTATAACTATGGTTACAGTATAGCAAATATGGGTTTTATTTCAGTTCTCCATGTGCAAGAAAATGTAAATTAACACATACTTCTCCCATGCAGGGTGCACTGAATAAGTTCTCATTTAATCTCCCTTCCTGTCTGATGAACACAAATGCTTGGCAATCAGAACTGTGAGTCAAAGATAAAGGAAGATTTCTTATCCTAGCCTGGTTTATTTAAATTATGAGCTAAAGGGGGGAATGTGAATCTTGAAGAGATCATTTTGTAGTTAATGAAGCAGTTATAAGAGCCAACGAGATCTACCTTCAGCTATTTAAATGGCTGCAGGAATGTTAAAAATTTATATGATCATAAGAATTCTCAGCAGAACATCTTATTTAAGTAAACTTTTCTTATCTCTGCTGCTTTCCCAAGTTAAAGATTAATAATCCATTAATTTAACATTTCTGAAACTTTTTTCCTCAGGTACACAAAGAATTTAACAAGGAAAGCCCAGCTGTCATTAAATACCATGTGGGGTTCATTCAGATACTTTTAAATCTATAGTGGCGTATTGAAAAGGTGTGAAAATACTTGACAAGTCTGTCAAATCTGCTCTTGTGTGGGTGTCCTGAAGGGGTGGTGGAAGAGTAGTATTCGCTCACTATATTTATGTCCACAAATTGCACTGTCTATACATTTTCAAGGTGCAAATGACATGTATGAAAAGGAAAACTGTATACAGACAAACAAGAAGGAGAGTGTGCCACTAGTGATTTTTGCATGGAATTACTGACCAGACAAATATCTAAGCCATAGGGACGGACGCAGCATATTGCATGACAAATATTCTTTTTCCTCCAACTCTCCCTATCTTATATCCTTTGCCTTTGAATTCTGGCTGGCCGCACAGCGTCTCAGGCAGGGACCTGGCAAACAGACTGACCATTGTGCACCATCAGAGGGTGAGCGATAGCTATGATACTGTATTCCTAACTATTTCTAATTTCGACGGCCGATTTGCCCTGCCTTGCTGTCAGCGTGTCTGTAGACTTCACTGTACAGAAAGTAAAAATAGAAGCCATGTCTCCTCCTCACCTTTTCTCTGGGCTGTGCTGAGGTGCATATTGATTACAGCTACGGATTAAAGTTTAGAAAATGTTGGAAGAACTTGATGTTACAGAAAAATCAGCATATCAACTCAGTAAACTTGTAGTGGCTTGACTGTTTTAGGGCTCTTTGTGATTCAGAAAGTCTTTGAGTGATGCTGTCCTCAGAATAAATAATGTGGATCTTAACTCTTTCTGTAATAATAGCTGATTAATCACTTAATTTCAAACTGGTAATTTTCCAGGCATACACTCCTTTTTTGAAGTGTTAATATGAGATTATTTACACCGTTCTTGTGCCCATTCAGTTTCCGCTGAAAACCTAAATACTTGACAAGTTCTCTAATCCAAAGTTTTCTTTTAGGGAAGAGGCCAAAACCCAAACGTTGAACCCAGCTGTTTTCATTTAACAAGCAGAAGAGGAGCAGGTTTTAAGCCTGCTTCTGTGGTCCAGGCTGTGCACGGGGCTGTAACAAGAAGCATTCAGCCAAATTCTTGCCCCTGAGACTCTGAGGACATGGGAGTTGTTGTAGTCACAGTAGTCTAAAATGCAAGTGAGGCAAGGCTCCTAAATTGCAGTAACCTAATTTATTGGACCAACAGCTACAGCTGGGAAATCTCTTTACCTCTGTTTATAAAACTTGCCTTACAAGGTTTAGATACCATTAAATCAGGCAGCATTTGCTGGTGCTCCACTGAAAATAAATAGACATCCAGACAGCGTCTTCTGCTTCTTGCCCATTTCTCCTTAAGCCAAAACCAGAATTCTAACAAAGTTTAATTTCTAGGGAATAGCCTTATTGTAGGGATGAAATTTGATTCTTAAATTTAAAACAAAGCACAGTAAAACTTCATTCATACTGGAACATATAGTTATCAATTGCAACAGAGACTTTCTGGCTTCATATACCACAGTGATTTGACATCCCATGGTGATGTAATTACTATATGCGTTACAGATCTGCAGGAAAAAGAGAAGGCAATGACAGTACCATTTGTCTAATTTCCATAGGGGAAAATATCTTTGGCATCTCTTTCAGTTTGCAGAAAAAAAAGGAAAAAAAAAGACTTTTTTGACAGTCTTTGCATGACATTAAGCTGCACAGGAAAAGTGAGATGATCTCCTTTATAATGTACCTTTGAATAAACCCTAATCATAATAGGAAGAAAAAAATACATTTTAGCAGTATTGTTTTAAAACTATGGTGGTTTTTTTTATTTCAATATACCTAGTGTAAGTAAACACTGTTTAGGTTAGTGATTGATTTTTAGACAGCATCTTACACTCAAAGACAAACTTGATTCTGCAACCTCAGGCAACTAAAATTCAGTGAGGCATGGTGTCTGCTGTGTTTTCTCTATTTGTTTAATAATGTACATATCTAGACAGCCCCAGTTAGGTTTGGAAGTTCAGGTCCCTGCTGAGTCTTCTTGCAGTCTCTGGGCAGATCCGAGAAGACAGCGTTACCTTGTACTATTTCCAACATTGTGTCTTAATATTTTTATTTCAATTACTTCCCTGATTGCAGGGAAAATATAGTCAACAGAGTAATAAAACCTTGAATCCTTTTCATCCTGGCAATTTGATTACCATTTAAAATGAGAATTTCTTTATGACTGAAAAGTTCAAAGTTTGTCTTTTGCCTTTTAGCATTGCCTTATAGCAGCATCCTAAGAGAATAAGACCTTCTTGGCATATATGAGATGTATCAGTAATAATCCTGTTTGCAGAAACCCTGCGTTGGTAGAAAATGTTGACATTCAGACTAAATACTAGTGACAGTTTTGCAGGCTTTTTTTATAAATTACATTTTTTTTATGATCTTCCTTGTAAGATTATCCCAATGAAATGTTGACTCATTATTCTGTTTTCACTCCATTGTTTTTCTGGTTTTGTTTCACAATCCCCTGATTATACTTGACTCTTAAGAAAAGCTTTAGAGAATGCCCTGTATTTGCAGTGTGAATTATGATTGTGCCAGTGTGCATAACAATTACATTATAAATATTTCCTCAGCCATTTGATAAAGACTCAAATTAAGAAAAATAATTACCAGTACAATTACAATTATATATAATTACGCTATATTCAATTTAGTTTATCTCTAACCTCCTCTTGCCATAATGTGTTTGTTGTTGAAGAATGAGATTTTAGCTGACCGCGTTGGAAGTAAACATGGATTTTTTTCTGTCCTTTACGACATATTTTGCTTAAATGAAGGGTTTTATCAGCATGTTTTCTCACTGGAAAATAATGCGGTTTAGCTGGTTCAACTTCAAAGCAGCCTCCTAGAATAAGACTTTTTTTTCTTATGTGGAGTTTATCTTCCGTTAGGTTACAGAGATGGTTTGCTCCTAACAATGCTACTTCCTTAAATATAAATGATTTATACCTGGGCAAGCAGGGCAAGCATAGTTAATTTGTACCTCTACAGTAAGAGAGATGTATGGCTGCTGGATTCACTAAACACAGCAGATGCTTTTCCAGAGAAGGACAAAGTCTTCCAGAACATTGAGGACCCAGTGTCTCCGAGAGGGAGCAGTGCAAAGACTTGGCCCTTATTTAGCACAAATATTAGCCGTGGGCTTATCGGTGTGTGTCAAAACACCTCAGGAGGTAGAACAGCTAAGATGTGCTAGCTTTCGTTTGCGTAGAGCAAGTATGTGTATGTATGTACCTGCTGTTCCCAAGAACTGCACCTACGCTGTCTTGTTTTGGAAGGATTCATCAGCCCTTTATAAAAAGAAGAAGAGAACAAGCGATCTAGAAAAGAAAGGACTCTCTATTTTGCATCTTACAAATTAAGAAATGCTCTGTGGTGCTCCACTGCTGCTTATTCTGACTGAGAGTACTCAACTGATATTAGCAAGACCGTGTTACCTGGTCACATGTCACCGTTTTGCTGACAGGAGAGGCTACGTACAGCGTAGTCTGTATGATGGTATTGTTGTTTATAATGGGTTTTATTTGGTAGCTTCTTTATGTTGCCTTCAAATAGTCCCTTGATACTTTAAAGCAATCCTTGCATGTTAAACAGTCATGTTAATTGTGCTTTTCAGAGACTCTGAGGCTAAATATTTTCTCTTTCTCTACTCGCTTTAGGGAATTCTTGTCCTATTCCAGATGAAATCCTGGTTTTAGACAGTCTCTCTGTAGAGCTTTGTGTCTTAGATGTACATAATACTGATTACTTGCTGTTTGTTATTCAGTATGCAATCTGACAGTGTACTTTGACTCCACAAAGGAGTAATAGCCTATGATTACAGGAAATTCTTAGGATTTGAGAGATCTGGATCATCTTTCAAGTTCCATAAAATTTTTATTTGTTTGAATTTAGGATAAGTATCTTTGCTATTTAACACAGTTTTTGAAAGTGGCTGCAGATTTTATTTCCCCAGCCTGCGTTAAACTCTGAAATCCAACATTGATGTTAGTTGGCAGACCAGTAGCTATTCCCAGCACCTGAAAACAGAAACCATAATCTCTCAAAATGGGAACCACAGCTCTTTTCTTTTTAAGCTCTAGTTCACCTTCATAAAGCAGGAGAGTAATATTTATCTTCCGCATGTGGGCACTGTAAAAAGGTCAGTCAGAGCTGCACTAAGATTTGGTTTTAAATAGTAACTGAGGAAAACATGCAAATGGAGATAATAAACTTACAGTTGCATTTTGCATTTAGGTTAATGTACATTGCTTGTATTTCATTATCATCTCTTTATGGGAATGTCCATGGTAGGACACAAGTTATTAATTTATAACCTGTTAACTGTAGTTAGCAGCATTGAGCTGACCTGCAGTGCAGAGTGGTGCAAGGTAGCTGGCTGAGTTGAATGGTTGAACGTGTTCCTGAGCAGATGCTTGTGAGCAATTGTTTGGAAAGTGTCCAATTTACTGTAATCAGGATAAACATTAAGGATATATATCTCGAGGATATATAGGAAAGAAATCTGAAATGACTCAAGTCACGTTCTCCACATCAGAGGATGGTTTGCAGGGATTTAGCTTGGTTGTAAACTGAACCGAGTGCCACATATCTGCCTGAAAGCAGGGAAGGAAGTCAAGATGACTCCCTTAATGTTAATGAAAACCTTAATTATTTTTTTTCTTTAAATTAGGAATAGTAGCTTCAATCTTTTTGAGGAAAAAGTGTGAGCAAACGTAACATAGTGAGTGGCATCTGTTGAGACCAAGGAAAAGTGCGAGATCTAAAGGACAGAGAACTTGCATATAGGCACCAGTACTCCATAAGGACGTCCCATGATGGGAGCATGCAGTGTGTGTCCCTGCCAGTCTCTCCAGAAAACCCCTCAGGCACCAGTTCCCTCTGTGGACATGAGTGCTATAGGCAGAAGTAATGAGCACGGTGCTCTTCCTCAGCCTGCCTGCACAAACACTCTACCTGGTGACATCTACCTGCTAGCGTAGGGAGAAGGTGAGGGAGAAAGAGTCACAAATTCTGATTACAGTCCTTGATAAATTTGCCCATAGAGCTTGCTGCTGCTAGCAGGGTTGTCATTAGAACAATTCAAAAGCACTGGGGCTCACCTTTAAATCAGTAGCCAGACTTGCCAGGCCTGGGACCAACTGCTCCTTAAAAATCAAATTTTACCAGGATCTCTCTGGCTGATCAATATCCATCTCTATGGATAATCGATATTATCATCAGTCCATTCCATCATTTGCATTTGTTGTTATGGTGACAGAAGGTGGTAAAAAACTTAGCATAGCTTAAAATTTTCCAAGCTTTTTGTGATGATGGATGTGCCAATATCAGATGTTGTACCTCTCGAAAATCTTCCACTTACCTCACTAATGTATTCTGGTTTTCTCAAAGGAGCCTTTGAAATGGCTCCAATGAGTTTGAACACCAGAATTTTAATAGATGGTATGATAGCTAATTGAACAAAAACATTAGTCAAGTTCTATTAAACATGGTATCTGCAGAACTGAATTCCAATAATAAATGTAGCTTTAAAAACCTCAGTAAATGCAAAACTGCATTAGGCAAAATGTTCTTGACAGAGTATTATCAGGTATATCCCTTCTCCAAAAATATACAATATTAAGACGCAAAATACCCTAAAAAGGGTTACTTTTCTAAACACTCTAAAATCTAGAGAATGTGCTTGTTATGAAAACACAGTTGATCAGTTACTTTAATAGGTTACAACTGAAAAGGAATTGCAGATAGGGGTTTTTTTGCAGTTCTGACATAGCAACAAGATGTTAGTAGTATTTGTTTATACGTTTATACTAAAGTAATTATGGTTTAGAATTGTTTCTACAAGAATGGCAGGACTTGATGAAAGATTACGTGTATTTTATGTCTCAGTTGAGCTATAAGCGCTTTTAGTATTTGGGTTGTTTTCAGAATAATTTGTGGAGAACTGTGCTTTTTAATCAGAGGCTAGAGTCATGTCCCTGAAGTATATTTGAGTTTAGGAGAATAAAATTACAACACATTAATAAATTGTACATGCCATGTCATATGTCCACAGAATGTTATGGCACAGTGAGAAATTACAGCAAAATGAACAAATTCCGTTGTGAAGTTTGAACTTTAAATATGAGTCTTCAGCATGTCACAACATGAAAACAATATCCCAAAATGAACTGATTTTCTACGTACTTGTACAATTTTTCTTAAACTAGACCTTGCATCTAGACTTCCTCTGAGCATTAAAACTTTCATTTTAACCATGCTAATGTACAAAAATAATGAATATATTCTTGGTTGTTTCCCTTCATGCCTGATATCTTCCTGGTAAAGACATGTTGCAATCAGTTAACTTCGTTTAGTCGTCAGGAGCAGCACATGTAAAACGATTGCTTTCCGTTCAGAACGGAGGTCACTGAGAGCAGCTCTGTGCTGTGCCGGGACACAGCTCCTCAGGGCAAACTTGCACATTCGTTGCAGCAGAAAGCCTAAGGCCGGAGACAGGATTCACAAGAATACAAGTGAATATGCAACGAGGACCCCCTGAGAGTAGAAAATTCTTTAGGACTATGTCTGAGGTGAAAACAAAATTAATTTAGTGGCTACAAAGAGGAAAAAAACCCAACAAACTGGGACAACTAAGACTTACCTTAAAATACCCTGAGCTGTCTGTCTATGGCATCCAAAGTTATTACTTTCTTTTTTTCCTCCAGGATCTTACGTTTCAATCTTTTCTGTGTACGTACACATTGAAAAGGAAGATATCTCTTCAGAACTTGTATCACAAAGAACAAAGACTGTTTTTTTTCCCTCATATAGTTAAGCTGCCCTATTAATGTCAATTTTTAATTTTATCCTTTGGATTTCTCATTAGCTTTACAACATGTCTAGATTATTTAATTATTATATTTCAGCTTGTAGATGACATAAGATTTAAGAGCTTTTGCTGGGCTCTAGCAACTTGTCGCTACATTTTGCCTGAAGCTGCTTTTGTATAAAATAATCTTCCCATAGTTAACATTCAGGATACTCTGCAGAGCATCTTAAGAAGACTTAAATGCTAAATAACTGTCACATAGCAAGTCTTAGTATTATTGCACTAAATTACATTGCAAGCAGTGTGATAAACAACATCATAATACTTTGACACATTCACCATTAATTATAACTGAAATCTAATCTCAACTGGGGTTTTTTTCAGTAATTATATCCAGTAAAGCAAACGTTAACATATATGGGGAAGGGAGGGTAGAGGAAAGAAGTCTTCCAAAAGCATAGCTGATATATCAAAATGCTGAATGGCCTGACAAGTCTTATCAGGTTTTTTATGGGGTTTTCTACATATATTGAGATTAAAATATCTGAAAGATATTTGGAATTCACTTTGTGAATAATTGTTTTGAAGGCAAAACTTTGCAGTGACCTACTGTTTGTGTCATTTTAAGGTGCCACGTGAGACAGCCCTATGAAATCCCAGATTTCTGCTCTCTGACGTAGAAGACTAGTATTGGACTAAATTTAAAATCATGGGTTCCTCTGACCACCAAAATACTGGATGGGTGGTATTTTAGGCTTCATACTACTATGCTTCCTGTATTTCCCTAAAAAAGTGTATATGGTATTTGTGAATGGCAATTCCATGTCCCCTTTCTCTCCAAATTCATATTTGTTTTCCACTGGGGAACTTTCTGCTGTCGGAGAACTCCCATTCTGTTAATGCAAACTATTTTCCTTTGTACTGGGAAATTCGAGAGTCTGGCAGCCAAGCTGTGGGTGGCAATGCTGTGTGCCGCTTATGATTGCGCTGTGGTATAACACCGCAGCACCCCTTTCGCCGAGTCACAGAGCCTATGTCAACTCAATTAATGTGAATTTTGTTTTTGCTTTGTTTCTTATCTTCCTAAGACTCTGTTTTTGCAAAGTATTTCATTACTTGTATAACACTAAGCATACTTTCAAGTGCGATTGTACTTTCTTCTGTGTATTATTATGAATTCCCTGCATGCAGAGCTACCTGCTTTCTGCCATATTTAGTTCTCGCCAGTGGTTAGCAAGTCTAAAGAGAGAGTACTGTATTTGGAGCAACCTCAGCTCTTCTTTTACTTGATATTTCTACTCATGCCAGACATCTTCACTGCCTATTATTTTACAAACATCAGTTAAATGGCTGCATGTCCCTGAAATATCTATGTACTGTGCCTGAAACATCAAAGAAGTGGAAGAGCAAGTAGTTTCATTTCAGCCATGGTTAGTCTTTCGTTGCTAAATGAACTATGAGAAACTCTTCTCTGGTGGGCTTTTTATAGAAAACATACCTGTTTTTCTGTGGTGGGGAGATGCAATTCTGTGAAACTTGCATGCAACCTTCTTGTCTTATACTTACTGGTATGCTGTTCGTAGTATATACAAAAACTCAATATATTTCCAACCAGGAGGATTATAAACTCATTGAGAGCTTGTCGTGGTTTAACCCCAGCCGGCAACTAAGCACCACGCAGCCACTCGCTCTCTTCCCCCCTACCCAGTGGGATGGGGGAGAGAATTGAAGGAAAAAAAAAAAAAATAGTAGTAGTAAAACCTGTGGGTTGAGATAAAGACAGTTTAATAGGACAGAAAGGAAGAAAATAATGATGATAATGATAATAATAAAACTACAATAATAATAACAAAAGAATTGGAATATACAAACCAACTGATGCACAATGCAACTGTTCACTATTTGCCAACCATTGCCCAGATAGGGGCAGCTCGCTGCTCGGGAACTCTGGAGGTGAGAAGTTCTCTAGATACCTGCCCGTGTTCTCCCATATGCCATGTCACCCATGATTATCCAGCCTCAGGGCCAATCTCTGGGTGATATTCTTAAATAGTTGTTTAACCTTAAACAAGACCTGGAACACATTCAGGAGACATAGCAAGAGGAACATGCTGGTTTGAACATCCCAAGGATATTCCAAATTTTCAAGAGTTATTGTAATTTGCCTGGAGGAGAAGGGGAAGGTGAAGGAATGTGTCTCCCCCATAGATTGGCTCTCTGAGGAGAAAAGGTAAAGAGTGTAATTATTAATAGTTTCTGATAGATGGCTCCTGAAGTACGGAGAAGACAGCAATGCTGAGTACAAATGCCAGATTAGTTTCATGACCAGTAGTTCTATAGTATCATAAGCCAGTGTTACAAAGTACAATAACACGATAACTCTAGCCCAGATCCCACAGGTGATAAACAGCACAACAGGGAGCATACGCTGCAAATCAGGTATTACATAAGGCAACTTTAAGAACAAGCTCACCAACTTTGAGAGCGAATAAATCAACATTGTGACCAGTGACTATTGAACCAATATAATGAATGCTTATAACAAATTTGTTCTAACATGTTCCAGTCCGATTTGTTGTTACCTCAACCCACTGAGCCCCACGTTGGGTGCCAAAATGGACTGTCGTGATTTAACCCCAGCTGGCAACTAAGCACCACACAGCTGCTCGCTCGCTCCCCCACCACCCAGTGGGATGGGGGAGAGAATCGGGGCAAAAAAAAGTAAAACTCATGGGTTGAGATAAAGACAGTTTAATAGGACAGAAAGGAAGAAAATAATAATTATTATAATAATGACAACAACAATAATAATAAAAGAATTGGATTATACAAAACAAGTGATGCACAATGCAATTGCCCACCACTTCCCGGTTAGTCCCTGAGCAGCGATCCGCCCCACCCTGGCCAACTCCCCCCAGTTCAGATACTGGGCATGATGTCACATGGTATGGAGTACCCCTTTGGACAGTTTGTCCTGGCTGTGTCCCCTTCCAAATTCTTATGCCTTCCAGCTCTTGCTGGCTGGGCATAAGAAGCTGAAAAATGCTTGATTTAGTATAAGCACTACTTAGCAATATCTAAAAACATCAGTGTGTTATCAGTATTCTTCTCATACTAAATCCAAAACATAGCACTATACCAGCTACTAGGAAGAAAATTAACTCATCGCAGCCAAAACCAGGACAGTGCTGAATTTTGAAAGTGCTTTTATTGGTAAGAGACAATAGATGACTACTGTATTGGTGCACGTTGAGTTTTTCAAATAAGTATTTTGTATTACAATGTCACTGTAGAATTTTCCTTTCTTGACAATTCTTTTGTGTATGGTATGGTTGAGGCAGAGAGATTTTCTGTGCTTTTATGTGAAAAAAACATTCATGGAGGTGGGTATTTCTATTTTTACTGTGTTAACATCATTTTATAAAAACATACAGCTGCCAAGATCACCTCTTACTTCCATGACAATTAATCTAAATAAAATTATCTTTTTATTCCTCACCACCACTACAGGAGACCTTCCTTACTGGAAGCATATGGAACTACTCAATGTGGTGTATTGTCAGGCTGGTAAAACATGCATACAAATTTATAAGAAAAAAAAAGCTGTTATTAAACATTTCTTTTGCTCTTTTCTCAGTAGTCTATGCAACTGATGTTGCACAAGACAGTGCCACCTTAATTGGGTGTCAAATGGAACTGACTTGGTCAGAGGAAAATCGTCAAGAGGGATGACTCCGGGGTTTTCAGGGGTTCCCAAAGTTACAAACTTCTGTGTTTATGTTATTTTCATATGCAGTTTCATAAAGTGAGATGAGTTGCTATTCTGGCATTTCCTTTTATTGGATTCTTAGGAGGTGCAAAAACCTTCCAGGTCATGTAATCAACCTCTTTGCAGTTAAAGACACCCACACTATATAATCCCTTCTTTATACTGAGCCTGTGTGCAGAATGAGGGGGAGACCTTTGGCACAGGGAAGGGAGGGCATGTTGGTTTTGGTTTGTTCCTGCTACTCCTGTTGGAAAATTGTTCTGTAATTTCATATTTTGGATGGACACAAGACTTCTAATTTGCAGTCTGTATTACCTTGTGGTCAGTTTGGTCATTTATCTGCATTTTGTCCTGTAGCTCTTTTTCCTCCCTGGTTGTTACCCACCTTCTCCATCTCTAGACCTACCAAGAGCAGTTCTGCTTAGCTTTAAATTTCCATACTAAGCAAACTGAACACTTCTATAAGATGTCCTTTCTTTTTCCCTGATCATCATACGCAGCATGGCACAGAAAATCTTATCAGACCTTTATTAATGGTGCTAATATTTTTCTATTTGTAAGTCCTCGCATGTTTTCTTGTCTGTCGTGCTGATGGCTGATAACTGATCTGATCGACTAATAAATCTGATGTTTCAGATGACACTCTTGCAGTTCATGGCAGAAGTTAATGTCAGTAATCCCTAACTGCATAATAGGGTTTATGCATGATGATGTATTTATCATGCATTATGGCATATTATACGTTTAATCTTGTTTCTGGTTTTAGGGTTTTCAACATTATCTGTTTCTTACTGCACACAATACACAGCCCCATCCTCTGCATTGACAATCTCCAGATTTCACGTCAGCAGCCTGTTTTATCTTCACATTCCTACCTTTTATGCCAGGATCGTTACTGAGATTACTAAAAGAGATCCTTGTCCCAAAACCAGTGCTTGAGGAACTAAACAGGTAACCTTATCCTAGCTTAATAGTTCCCCTTTCAGCACAATTTCTCAGCCTACTGTAGCGCTCTTCTAATATTCCTTATTCTGTAATATCTTCTCATATGGCACTAGAGGTAATGTTTTACCGAAATCCAGATAAATTAGTTCTGCATTTCCTTTGCCTAGAAAAATAATGTGCTCTTAAGATGGCAGCCTCTCTGGGCTTGATTTTCCATTGGCACAATCCATGGTGCATTTGAACGTGGGTTTTTTTACTCGTTTAATTGTCCTTTTATTCAGAACTTGTTTTCAGACATACATAACACGGAGGTCAAGCTAACAGATGTGTTGTTGCCTGGATCACTCTGTTTCCCTTTCTTCAGTAGAAATATTGTGTTTTCTGTTTTCCAGTCCTGATTTGACAAGTTTGTTTACTGGCCTGTGTTATTGGACTTGGGAGTTTTTCATGCCAATTTCTTACTATTCTGGGACATAGTTTGTCTGTCTGCCTGTGTTCAAGTACATTAAAACCTTTGAAGTGAGTTTCCACACCAGTTGCAATAACCAATTTTCACACTTTCCACGTACTTTCAGCCATGAGTCACCCTGTCCTGACCTATGTTTTTCATCAGAGTCCTTGTTAAAAACTGAAGCCAAGTACTCATTTAGTTTTCAGACCCTTTTTCCTCTTCCAGCTCTTTGTTTCTTGAATAATAATCACAGCCCTTTTCTTTTTATTTATATTCCTTATTTCATTATATATTATGTGTGTTATTATATATTATTTATATTTTTCTTTGATTTTATATAAAGAATAATTTTCTGTTCAGTTTAGTTTGCTTTGTCAGGGCTTGGCTCTTGGGAATTCTCACTTTATCCCTGTGCTTTCTATCTTTCCAGCTGTAGCTTTCTTCGCTGAGCAGCACTTTTTCGGATTCCGTATCAGGTTTTATAAGCAGTGCTAAAATCTCTCTTCAGAGGTTTTTTGGGGTTTTTTTTTGGTGCAGGTTTTTGCTGGAGGCTTTATCTAAAGTTAATTTTCTTTCTTTTTTCATTCTTTTGGGATGCAAATTCTATGCATTTTTGAATCTCACCTTCAAGTAATTTTAGGTCTCATCTATATCTAAGTATCTGATGACTTCAGTTTTCCTGACCAAGTAATTTCATTAATGTCTTATTTTGCCCCTATCACATTCAGAACCTCCTTTGAGGCTGCTTATCTGTCTGTGCCACATAAACTTCTAATCCCTCTGACCAGGGTTTCTATCAGTCAAAGTCTTCCATCGTGTATTGTATAACTGTAAAAGCTGTTTTTCAGATAATTATTTTATTAGTAGCAGGTTTTGTTTGGTTTTGGCTCTGATGTTAAGGAGCAATTGAACCTAACCATTTCTGTTATCTTGGTTTTGCTTGTAGGAAAGTTATAGTATTTATTTCTGTGAGAGTGGTAGAAAAATATCTGGTTTTTCCTGCATAGCTACATAGCCTGTAGCAGAATCTCAGCAACTAGTCCTGCTTGTTTTGAACATCTCACTAAGAGATCTCAATTCAAAACATTTCTGTTTTCTTCACCACCATCTCTCTTATATTTATGTGTTTTCTTTAGCACATGTTTTCTATTTGTGGTTATTTTTCTACCACAGACTAATGTCAAGCGTCCTACAGAGGCTCTAATCCCTCTGTTTTGTAGCCCACGTACTTTGTCTTAGCTTATAAACATCTCTGCTTTTTCCACCCACTCATTATCCTGGTTTTGATTTGGATGATAGCTGGGATGGTATAACTTACATAACAAATGCTTCTATGAATATTAAACTTTTTATTTCTCTCTTGATACACATACTTCTAACCCTCTGCTGTTTCTTTACCTTGCTGACTCCTCATCTACCTGACTCGTGCTCTTTTCTGTCAAAGCCAGCGATAGGAGTCATCTCTCTGTGCTCCCTCCTTCAAGCATCAGCAATGCCAGGTAACATGCCAGAATTTTCCCCGAGTCCTTGAAGGAATCGTTAGTTGAGGCGATCCTTTCTTCTGGACTTGGATGACTGGAAGACCTCCAGAACTTCCTCCAGTTACTGACCTTATCAATGCAGGTCCAGGACACCTGTGAAAGCTAAAGCAGCTACCTTTGTTTATACATGAGCACCTGATATTCCTGGGGTCTCCATCACTGCCCTCCTGTTGAAGAGGAGAGGCAATTGCGTGGAAAGGGTTCTTGGCTTTCTGCAGTATAAGCTGCAGGCTACTTAAACCACTGAGAAATTAGGAGTACTTGCTAATTCAGTATCACTGTTGTGAGTTCAATTTTCTGGAAATCTGGTAACTCCCAATATCCAGACTAAGCTTGGCAAATCAGAGTAGGTCCTTCGAAAGAAAAGTAATTTACTACTTCAACTTCCCTGTCCTCATCTTACGAGTGAGATGCTACCTGTTGACCTCACAGGGTAGTGTGAAGTCTTAGCAAGCCTCATAACAATGCTGAAAATCTGAGGTCTCAAAGTGGAGACATAGCTTGGTAGGTTTTACAGTAAAAGAGTTGATTACCAAGATGCACCTGGTTTGGTGTAGCATATCTTACTATGTAATTTTTTTATTTTTTTTTCCAAGCATGAGGGCAGGGCAGAAAGAATCCCCCCCCCCGCTCCCCCCATGAAAGTCTCAGTTGGCTGCACCCTGTAGGCCTAAAAAGGTTGCATGTATACCTTGGAATGCCTTATTAGCTGAAGCCTTCCTTGTATTTGTGTTTTCTCATTCTGCTTTGATGATTTTACTGTTATCACAAAGGTCTCAACATGCAAACTAGCTAATTAGACCTTATTCTGAACTTAAGTTGTTTTATAGCAGTAATTTAATAATGCCAGTCCTATCAAGCTGCCAGCCTTTCTGGGTACACAAGGTGTTGTTGTACATATATCATACAATAAACTGAATTTAGCTGCTTAGTACTTACTTGTTACTTCTTGTAGTTGGCATATGCCACCAACTACAGGCAGTTCCACATACGTGCACATTCGCATCAGAAGCAAAAGACAACAAACACTGATAACATTATATTCTTACTGACAGCTATTAAATATTCAGCACATGCATGAATGCTTCTGACATCCACTTAATACTCATTCCACTTTATAAAAAAGAAAGTGATTTCTTGCATGTAATTTATCTGAGTCGGTGATGAGTGGAAAGATGCTAAAAGTGCAGTTTCCCATGAAGACAGCTGCCGTGTGGATGTGTGGTTCAGAGTCCAGTTGGTGCGTGATGCCTTCAACGCTTCCCTTGTTTCCAGTGGAAGATCATTGGCCTCAGCCCATCAGCCCAGCGTATCCAGATCCCACATCATCATGAGCACATTTTGAGCCTCTGTCTTACTGACAGTACCAACATTGGAAATTCTTTAAGTTAGTTTTCAGGTTGCCATGAAGGAAGAGTAAACCTGCCCCAAGTGGTGGCTCAACACGTAATGGTTTAACACGATGGGCTTAATAGTGAAGAACGTGTTTTCATTCACAGCCACGAATGGATTCTGCTAGTCTTAGGTCTACATGGCCTCTGAAAATTAGGTCTGGAAAGAATTTTTATTGCTAGAGAAAGAAGTTTCCTGGATGGGATCAGAGAAGTCTTTTCAAACACCACACCACCCCCCAACTGAGGAAATAAAGTGCTCAGAAGTTTTGCTGGATTCACTTTTATCTGCAGTGGAAATAAGGCTTATGCACTGCAGTAACCCCTGCTTTGAGGCACAGACCTTTCTATAAAATGGAGGCCACCCATTGGAAAGCAGTCATAGGGATTTTTCTCTATTATCTGAGGATAAGTTACTGCTAACATTATCCGAGGTCATTGATCTGGGTCTGCCTCACTGACACACATGATTAGACAGGGGTATTTTTACATGTGGATTTTTAAGAATAAATTCGTGTTCAAGTGGAGCCTTTTTTGTCTGCCAAATTTTAAATTGATTTGTCTTTACCAGTTCATTACGAAGTTATTCTTTATCCCCAAATGCACCTGTTTAAGGATGAAAGATTGCATCTCAATCTTCATGAGGAAATAAACAAATCTGTTTATACTGAACATGGACAAATGATTACAGCTGGTCAGATTATTGCCTCTGAAAAATGTATCTCCAGAATGTCTTTCATTCTTTCTTTCATCCTAAGGAGAAAATCAAAGAAAGGGCTTTGAATTTTTATTAATGATTCATTACTCATAACTGATCAGTGAACAGTTTATGCAAATACACTTTGCAAATTGCTCACTTTAACTATTACTTGGGGTTATATCTGGATATTGCCTTCCTGTGGGAAGCAGAGGTGTGAACATTTGGATTATTGATATTTAATCATGGGAGAATAATGCATATCAAATGTTAAACACTCAGACAGACACAGGAATCATTTGCAATACACTTGCTCACGCTGAATTGCACCTTAATGGAGTTCTTGTCAACATTAATAAGTTACAAGTTAAGATCAATGAGTATAAATTGCAAGCTAACTAGCTGATAGTTGAACATATTATTCTTTGAGGCCAGTTAATCAGCAGACCTCATGTTCCTGAAGACTTAAATGTAATATACCTCGAGGAAATACCCCTTTGCATGGTGGAATTTTAAAGGAAAAGATTATCTACCTTCTCCCCCTCTGCCCCATCAATGCCGTGAAACCACATTGGCCTATTTCGTGAATTTGGAAGCAAACCTTTGGCCAGTGACAAATGCAGTGCAGGGTTTTTTTGTGACCAATGACTCTTCTGGTGGGGAAAAAGAAAGTAGTTTTATTATTTTTTTGACTTTGGAGGGTCCGTGTAGGGGTTGGTGGGGGAGTATGTTATCCCTGAGATACAACTTATTCATCGTCGTGTGATTTAAATGCTTACAGGCAGAGCTCTTGTATAAATACTTTTAAAAAAATATATTGTAAACTATTAGTTGTAAAAATAATATTAGTAGGAGAAATCTAATTTTATTAAAAAATTGCATGCAGCTGAAAGTAAGTGTGGTGCATAGTTGTCAGAAGTATGATTTTTAGTGAAAGGCAGAGCCCTGAGGAGCTGATAATCTGCAAAATCAGAATGTGTCATTCAGACTGATTTGAGTAACAGACTCAAGGATTGCTAATCCTTTGGTGCAAAAGGGGAAGATTTTTCTAGATATAGGTAGTGAGCAAAGTTACCAGTTAGAAGTTCACAAATTGTACATAAGGGAGAGATGCAGAGGGTCATTTGAGAAATAAAAATGGATTGATTTATTCATTCAGTTTTCTCCTCCACAAGTGGCAGTTGTTCAGGCAGCGGATAAGCATTCTCTTTTCATTGCGTGAGAAACAATCATTGCTCATGAACGTGTAATGTGCCACTAACAGAGGTAAAAAGGAGTTGCTGAAGTGGTGAGAGTAGGTGTCTTATTCAGAGGTCTATAATTTATTACTGCCCTCCTAGCATTTAAATTCTTGGCTTACTGTAGCATACTCCTGTGCAGGCAGTTATGCAAAAGTTAGATTATTATGAAAGCATAGCTTAATGATAGAACACATGCCTGTTACAACAGGCTATCTCCTACTTCTACTTACTTGCTTCAGTGGCATTCACCATGTGAAACAAAGATATTTAATCCAAAGGGAGTGTGTACTTGAGGTTAGTGATCTGAGGATTAGATCCTGTTCCAAAGGTTTTACTAGTAGAGGATCAAAAAGCCTACAGATAAATGCTTGGTCTTGTGTGATGCTGCCTTAAAATTCAGCTGTTGGTGTTAACGTGACCAGGGTTTCACCCAGTTAAGAAGGTGACTAATACAGACAACTGGCAAATTGCTAAAAATGAAGAGCATCGTCTGTGGGAGACAAAGCCGGACCGAGGGGAGCATGTCCTCTGGAGAGCCACAAACACCCTGGAAAGGTACCTGAGAACTTTGTCTCAGGAGGAGTTCATAGATGTGCTGAAGAGCAGAACAGGGCCCTAAAGGTTTCATAGACCGGTAATGATGTATTTTAAGTTAGAGAAAAGCAAAACAAATATAGCTGCTTTTGCAAATGTTGGGTTTTGATGTTGGAAAGCAGTGAGACCAATTAAGATCCATTCTCTTGCTAATATCAGAGATGGCAATTACTAACCTAAGAACACAAATATGACTGAAAACAGCCTGTTCCTACAGCCATAAGCCTGACGCTGTATACCCTTGGTGCTATTGTAATTCCAGCAAATGTCAATTTAGAATAAACAAGTAAATGTATGATATGTAAAACTTAAATTTGCCAAGACAGTTGTTTCATGTGGAGGTAATATGGAATATCTCTAAGACGTGAAGAATAGGATCTGAATGAACTACTTTTAAATGCATACCAAGAACCTCTCTGTATTGTTGTACTTTTTAATTAGATGAAAATAAATGAATTGAAAAGATGAAAGGAACTCGTGTAACATCTCACTTCAAAGGGCAGCTCCACTCTTGAGGAGTGTTTGAAAAAAAGAAAAAAGAAAAGAAAAGCAGCTTATTCAAGAAATATGCTTTCTCTGTGGATTTGGTTTCACTCTTACCTGCTTTAGAAACTCAGGAATGACTTCTGCTCATTTGACCTAAATGGAGTCATTACCCCAGTGTAGAGGAGAGTGGAAGCTGGCTGACAGTGATGTTCCCCGCTGCGCTCCTTCGTTGCACTTTGCATTGACTCAGCAATGCTCTCAAATGAGCAGGATTATTTTTGACCTTGTGATGGGATTTTTATCAGAGTTTCAAAGCTCTGGACTGCGCTCTGGGCAGAAATTGCACATGTGCTCTGTGTCTGGACTTACTTTGTCTGGGCAAATGAATTGAAAAAAAAACCAGCTGAACCACTCATCTGCCTGCTAAGCAAGTCAGCCTTCCCAGAATGCAGAGGCAGGTGCTCCCACCCAAAATACCTAAAAGCTGTGCCTTGTATACTTTCCATATACAGAATAGCTTATGTATGCAAGATATTTCACCATTTCAGCATTGGCTGATTGGTTTTGAGGGCCCTTTTGGACTCCTGACTTAAGTCAGTGCTGTCCAACTCCAGGGTATTATTTTTGCCTTCCACCAAATTTTACTCATAAATCTTCTCTTTAAACAAGAGTTGTTTGTTTAGCCCTTAAGAACTTTATTTCCAATCACACCTGCCCAGGCCATGACTCCTGTCATCTTATTTCCCTGTAAAGGTGACCTGGCTGAGGAGAGGATGAATTCAAACTGCCCAAGATGTCACAGTTTCCTTCCTTGTTTCAGTTGCCCTGAAGTGTGGGATGGTGGCTTTAGAAAATAACATTTGTACGCAGAAGCTTAACAGAAGTGTCAACAACCAGTTGAAAAAGGATTCAAAGAAAGACTAGCCTATCTCCATCTCTAGGGAGATCCTAAAGGTGGGACCTCTCTCTGTAAGCAATAGTCTTCTCTCATGACTCAAAGGAAAAAGCAGAGGTCTTGTGTGACTTGAAAAAGAAGAGCAGCTCATCAGCTTCATAACTCCTTGATAGATTTAGGCAAGCTGCTCTGTTTTTTATTATGCCACGAGCTGTTTAACCAGTTTGTCGGATAGCAGGTTAATGTGAAGTGCTATCAGCTTTTTCACAAACACAATCAGCTAAGCAATTGAGCTCATCCCAGATGTGATTAAGTGGGATCAATTATAATAAGAACTAGATAAGAGAGGTAAGCTTGTTGTTTCTTGGGTTGGTATTCTGCAGTATTAGCCTCTCTAAGTATCCCTTATACATCATCAGCTGCAAAACCTTTATTACTTCAGGAAACGGCTTCTAGACTGGCATTCAAATGAACTTCATCCTAAACTGATTATTCTAACTCTGGAACTGCCATTGAGTAGGGAAACAATTCATTTGAAGCATCAATTGCATCAAACAGAAAAGTAGCCATTGAAGTCAATGTTTTGCAATGTAAGGAGCATGTTTGCTCTCAATGTTAAATACACTTAGATATTCTGAGACCGCGCTCTTTTTGTGTCAAGAGGGGAATAGCTACCTTTCATAGCATCATGTTTTGCGATGGTACTAAGTAAAATTGCTGTAGCACTTAAGGCTTAATTTGCTAAATATCAGAATTTATAGATTTGCTAAATATCAGAATTTATAGATGATTCCTGTAAATTTTTACATGAAATTGCGAATCAGGTGTTCAGTAAATCTGAAGAATATACGTGAGAGTCAAGTGCACTGAAAGTAGTGTAAATATACATATTATACAAATAACGAAGTGTTAGCGCTTTTTTTATCAGAAAAGGAAAGCTGGTAATGTAGAAATAGAAGGGGCCATGTGAACATACAAAATACAAGAGAAGAATGTTGCAAAATAGTCCATGTCTAAATTGTAAGAAGAGAGACTTTACCATATCTTTGAGCAAATATTTTTAGCATTATTTTCAATTCTTTCATGGCTTCTGGTTCTTGCAGTGGAGCTCCCAGCAGGCAATTTTTTTGTGATTCAGAAAGAATAAATAACACAGGTCTGACAAAACAATGCAGGATGCATATACTGCCACGATTGTGCTGTTCTGGAGTATAATGTTCGACCAAAACCCCCCAATTGTGTTTGCTTTCTTTTTTCTGAATGGAAAGAGATTCCTAAGCTCTGGGCTATTTCCATAGAAATCTTTAAGATCTTAG
Source organism: Haliaeetus albicilla (assembly GCF_947461875.1). Lineage (NCBI taxonomy): Eukaryota > Metazoa > Chordata > Aves > Accipitriformes > Accipitridae > Haliaeetus > Haliaeetus albicilla. Next base: position 5,492,792 of record NC_091485.1, on the reverse strand, counting down.
AACAGTAACATGGTTCACGCATCTCGTCTATTGCTTAGCAATGGATGTACTGCGGTTGTCTGCTTAGTTAATAATCACATCTACTGAACAGAAATCCAATTTTTGCTTCCCCTTTTTCTATAGGTAAGATTTGGAGGCCTTTGAAGATCTAGGCTGGCACCTTTGTTGCCCTTTCAAGTGCTTTTCTATTCTGATAATGATAAGGTTGTTGAGGGTCGTGCAGTCTTCTTGATGGGCTCGGTGCCAGTGTCTCTGATCTGGTCTTTAGTTCCCAGTGTTTTATTTGCTTTGCTGGCCATTGCCAGTAACTGAGGAGGGCAGGTCAATTCACCCTCACAGATCCTTTCTGTAATCTGTCCTTGGCAGCCGTGTCGGACCACTGTGACATTTCCTGCAGCCACTGCAAATTTTTAATGTTTTTCTGCATTTAATTCCAAAACTACTGTTAGCCTCTGCCTTATCTCTTCTTCCTCCTCCTCCCCCTTTTTTTCTGGCTTTTTGGATAGAGTATTGCTTCCCTCAGATACTGGTCCACAGGTCTCTGTGAAAACCTTCCTGGTGTTAGGTCTCTTTCAAATCACCAGTGACCACTTTAAATTTAATCACTGACAGCCAGTGAGGTTTCTTCCCTAAAGTTCCGGAGCAACAGACTTTGCTATTAATTATTACTAGGCAAGATTTAGAAATTCCTTAGAAGGATTCTTTGGCCTATGTTGTGTTGAAATATGTGAGCATGAGTGGTCTCTTTTGGGCCATTCATCCTTGTAGCAGACCACCACTTTTCTCTTGCCACTTGGTTTATATTTATTTGCTGCCTCTATCTGTCGTCTTTCATCCCAGCTGAACATATTACCATATACACAATACTCTTGCATTATTCTTTTGAGTGGAACTTTACCAAATATTTTTTGGAAGCTTTATCTGTCCTTCACCTGACAGTGTCACTTGCAGTGTTTAAATTATTTGATAACTATAGAAAAATTAAATAGAATATAAGTAAGAAAAATCACTGTAGAAGTGAGAGCTATTATGCTATTCTATTGAGGTTTATTTTATTAAAGAAAAAGCATTTGAAGTCTGACATTTTTAACCTTTGAGCCTTTTCATAATACATACTTAATTGTGGCACCAAAAGCTTTTTACATGCATTATGAAAAATTATATACATCCAGCAAAAAAAAAGTAATGCCCTGTTTTCTTGTCTATTATGTGTGGATGTGAAATCCTCTTGCCCGAGAGTGCTTCTATTGTGCTCCATGTTGTCCAGTGTCCTGGTTTTGGCTGGGGTAGAATTAATTTTCTTCTTAGTAGCTGGTACAGTGTTTTTTGGGTTTAGTGGGAGTATAATGTTGATAACACACTGATATTTTAGTTGTTGCTAAGTAGCGCTCATCCCAAGTTAAGGGATTTTCATTTTCTCGTGCTCTGCCAGCAAGCAGGTGCACAAGAAGCTGGGAGGGAGCATGGCCAGGATAGCTGACCCGAACTACCCAAAGGGATATTCCGTATCATCAGACGTCATGCTCAGGATTTAGGCCAGGGGGAGTTGGCTGGGAGCGGTGGATCACTGTTCAGGCATCAGTCAGCAGGTGGTGAGCAATTGCATTGTGCATCACTTGTTTTTTTTCTTGGGGTTTATTTCTCTCTCTTTGTTATATTCATTTTCATTAGTATTATTAGTATTATATTTTATTGTTGTTATATTTTAATTTTACTTTCATTATTAAGCTGTTCTTATCTCACTTTTCAATGTGGGCATCATCAGACCTTTCTGAGAAACATTCAAGGAACACCAGGTCCCCAGGAAGGTCTCATCCTCATGGTCAGAATTTAATTTTAAACTTGAACCATGAGATTTGGGGTTGTTGCTGGTGGGTTCATTTCCAGCATTAACTGTTACAGTTTTGGAAATAGCTCCCACCTTCTTAGAGACTTGCTGTGAGCCCAGGTTCAGCCTTACACGTTAGTGAGTTCTGTACAGTTTTGATTTCATCAGTTGTCAGCATTATTCCGCGTTCCCCTTTGTGGTGAAGCAAGCTGAACGATCACTCCTTAAAACTTCTTGTGGGCTGCCATGCACACAAAGCCTAAATAAAGCATATTTTGATGCTTGATATGCTGTCCCTTCTGCCCCCTCAAAATTCTCTTGGGCACCATTCCCTGAAGACATCCCCACCTTGGAGCTGCACCTTCTCCTTCTGAACTGTGCGAGTGACTGTAGTAGTTCATCAAATCTGGCATTTTTGTTTCCATTTGGTGTCTCCTTTAAAAGATGTTGGTAGGAGATGCGCCTTTTCCCCCACCTTTGTATAGTGCTCATGTTATAGGTCAGTTATTTTTAATTTCCAGGAGGAGCACGTGGAGGGAGATTTGTTAGTGATCTTCCTCTTTGCTCCAGATAAGGAAGGTCTCTTCTTGCCTTCTAACTCAACTGTGTTAGATGTAATCATGTTGGGGCGGGGGGCAAACAGAAAGTCTCTACCTGTCTCCTCACCTATTCCCAACATTGTCAGAAGGTCATTTAGGACCTTGTGACATTAGCCCGTAAGACATAGCTGTTACCCATCGCTTTAAAAATCCAAAACCCACAAGTAGCCCACGCAGGGGAAAATACAACTTTCTGTGTGCAAGCAACTGTTCACATGAACCTCTATAGCTTTGAAGAATATGTTTTTGCCTTACAGGACACCACAAGACTGAAAGATGAATCCCTAAGGGAAGAGTTCCCACTCTGCAAGTTAGATTCCCTGAATATAAAGCAATAACTCAAAATAGATTTAAAGTCTGTACTGTAGCTGCATGATTTGTTTACTGTGCTCATTTATTCCATTCTTTAGGTTTGAAGATGGCACAGTCTCTTTTCTTGATATCATTGCTCTGAAACATGGATTTGAAGTTCTGGAAAAACTCACAGGTCAGTTAACATAACTCTAATACTGAAGAGTGAAGTTCCAGATTTTATACTCGGGGCACAAGCCTGATCATATTTTCTATAGCTGTAGCTTAATTTTCCTTTCTAGATTTACTATCCATGTTCATCAGTGTGAAGATCAGACTTCACTGTCACTGGTTTATTCAGGTCTTATGTATTGAATTATTCCAGCCTGGTTAGGGGAAAAAAAAAAGTATCCAGACCGTTCTCCGCAAATACACACACAAAAATGCTGAAGTCCCAAATAAAACTTAGAGCTGATCTTCAAGCCAGAAGCTCTATGTGAAGGGTGACACTCATATGCCTTGTCGACTCCAGGTTAGCCCTCTGCTTGTTTGGCTCAGCACCCCAAATGCACAACCTCTCCGTGATCGCTGCCGTGGGACCGGGATTCTCCTGGAAGGGGCAGGAGATGTCACCTGGCCAGGGAAGCTTGCACCACTGGCTGTGCAGGAGGCTTGCACCATGGCACGCTTCCACATGTGGAGTGTGCCAGGTTAACAAAATATGTTCCCGAAATATGCGTTTCATGCTCAGGTATGCGCACAGTTAATGTGCAATGTCTGCACCTCCCTTCTCCGGTACGCTCTTTGATTTCCTATATAAAGGCATAAAGTGCATCATGATGTAAAAGAGGCCTGAGTCCATAGAGACACTAACTATGCTTTTTTAAGGCTGGTATAATTTCAACTAGTGTCTGTGGAGGTTTATTGTCAGGATTTATCTGATGGATTCTAGCTGCTTCTTCGTCGCAATGGAAGACTTTTGCGAGGAGTATTCTGTTAGATGCTTGAGGTCTTGCGCATGTGGAAATCAATAGCAGAGTTTTCATCCACTTCAGCAGGAGTCTGACTGAGCCCCAACAAGTGAGGATGCTTTGCTTTGTGATGCTCTGCGTGGAGACCAGGGATCAGAAACCAGCCTTTAGTATACGTTCCTGTAGTATAAAATGCTTCTGAAAAATGTGCAATCTTAAACAAACGCATTCCCTTGTAAAGAGGGCTGACTGCTTTGGTTTAACGTGTAGGAGCATTGCCTGCCATAACGGGAGAGTTGATGATAGCATCTCCTCCGCTGCATTTCTCATCCATCTAAACCTCCTATTGGTACCTATTTCACTAAACAATTGAAAAATCTCTTGATACTAGACTGAGGGGAATACTTAGCCCTGAACCTGAATAAAGTGGATATCAGTGGATGAAAGGGTAGAATAGAGGTATGAATAAATAGTATGTTGAGACCTTTCAGGTGCCAAGAATGCCAAAAATGTGAATGTGGCTTCAAATTTTCACACTTCTAATCCTTTTGTAAAAAATAAAAAATAAAAAGTTAGGAATATTTCTATTTTCAATTTAAAAATGTATTTTTTCCACAGTGCCAAAATGTAGAAAGATAAAGAAAGATGAGAAAAATATAGGCTGAAAGAGTAAACAAGAAGAAACCTACAATGAGGAGAAATTCGAAAAAATAAATTAAAAATGGTTTTGACAAATATTTGAATTTTAAAGCTTCTGCACTGCTGGTATAGCCTAGGTACTTTGGTGGTCTCTAGTCAAATTCTGGAGTGCCATCCTGAAAAGCAGAAGTGCCAGCACTGCCTCTTTACATCTACAAGAGATGAGCGTAACTTACAGGAATCCACAGTGGAAGAGGAAATTAAATTCTGTAAAGGATTTTAATCACCACATGATCCAAGAATTTTCCGCAAAGTCAGGCTAGTCCTACACCATTATCCGTGACCCGAGATGAATTAAGCTTGTGTTCCAGATGAGTAGGAACTTTCAACATCTCCCTTCATGCTAAAACTTAGTGATTATGCTTACGTGTGTGTGCATGTAAATACAAAAATTTCCATCTGGTGTGGGTTTTTTAATTAGAATTTAATCCTATGGAAGAGAAATAAAAAAAAAATCACCACGCATTTTGTGTGCCCACTCTTTGAAGCTGATGTGAAGGGTGACTGCAGTTCTCCAGCTTCCTCAGCCCCGTCACATCTCTGTTCGCTCTTCTGCATTGGCTGTGAGATCAAGGCTACCTGGATGCCTGCGGTGTAGCACCGCAGCCTACAAAGCCATACCTGCTGTCCGGAGCAGTTTACCTTACCAAACGTTTAGCTCCTCAGTTTGTACAGCCGTTGAATATATCTGTGCCTGGCAGGACCGATGCACCAAGAGATTCAGTGCTTTGCAATTGCCATTTTCCTCTCACCGTCCTTTTCTCCCCTGCACATCATTGAGAACGTTGGAGTTTTGCAGGTTATTTAATTTCTGTCAAAGGTCCACTGTTCCTTTTGAACAGAGATTATTGGCATTTGTGTGTGTACAAAAAAAGTGTTGCATGCTGTAGAAACACTTCATAATCCAGAAGGACTGCAGATTTGTTTTAAACCACTTTATGCATATTTTTTCCACTTCAACGGTCAGAGTTTTCAGTGGCAAAATGCACTGTCAGATATGAACCACTTCTGCATCTCCCTTTGCTGTAGCTCCTGGAGTATTTGCTTTGCACTCCCCCAGCACAAAGATTCTCATTCTGGGTTGGAAATAGCCTGGAGTAGAAACAAGCAAAATAAAAAAAAAAAAGTATAGTTGTTATTAATCGTGTCCTTCTGTGTAATAAAAGCACTGCTGAAGTTCTTGTGGGATGCATTGTAGCTGGATTGTACCAGTGTAATTACTGAAGATGGGGAGGGAGATAACTAATAGAAGGTAAATCAAAGTTTCAGCATTAGGCAGTGGTGTGAAAAATAGAGATCTGTTTTTGAGTCTGATATCGTCTGACTTAAATCCTTGACCTGTCTCAACTTCCATTTAACAACAAGGCATATTTCGTGCCAGAGTTACATCATGATGTGTGTGCATATTTAGCCATTTTCAGAGGTCTTGCATCTATATGATTTTTAAATTTAACCTTAGCTGGTATGTGTTTTTTATTAGTAAATTTTCATCAGTTTTACAAATGAAACTAAGGTACATAATTTGCAATTATGTTACAAGGAGCACTTTAATTATAATGTCTTTTCAGGAAACATTCATTCTCTTCACAAGAAAATATATATATTGGAAGAAATTTTAAAATGCAATCTAAGTCTCCTAAGGATGATGAATTGAAAGTTGTTTTTAAATGCACTGGATGCTTCATTGGTTGTTGGAGAGTTAAGGTTGTGTTGGCTTCCATAAAGGCAATTATACCACATAACAGCCAAAGCAAAATATAGTGCAGGATGCTAAATGGTGAGGCTAATTTTGATTTTTTAACTTGGTCTTGGGGACTTTTGAGTTGTGTTTTGCCCTGTAATAATTTTTATCATCCTCTGGTAGATCAAGGACTGGTTGCAGCCAGTGACGGGATGTTGGGCAGCCTGTGTTTAGTGGTACTGCATAGATTCTCATGTGTGTTGTGTTTAAACACTTAGGGTTATGCAAGTCATCCAGTTTAGGGCCAGAAAAGTATTTTCTCCTCAGTCAGATGGGCAGGGATTACTGGGATTTCTTCTCCTGTGTGGAATTTGTGACTTCATCCTCCCATTAGCTGTGTATGTCACCTAAACTTGGACCATGGGTGTGATGCTTGTGAATTTTACTGCGTTCATCCTTGGTGCTGCTTTCATTCATAATTTTAATGCATTTGGAGTTTTCCTTTTAAAAGTTATAAGATTGAAGATGGCATTAATACGTGTGTTCTGGCTTATGATATATAGGTGTGCCAGAAGTGGATGTTCCATTTTGGCTGGCATTTATGAAATTCTTCATTTTAGGGGGAAATCCTTCCCTTGGTTTAAGAGAGAGAATGAATCACTGATGAAATTTTTGCTTTCTCTATGCCAACTATTTGCCACAAGATGAACTTTAATGTAAAAGAAACCTGGGCAATTTGTACTAACAACCTCACTTCACTGCTCATAATTAACACCTTCTCTAACTGTACTTGAGAGAGAGTTATGGGTTGTTGGATTTTTTTATTTTTTTTTTTTTTACCCCGAGAAAAAATGTTTGATGAGTTGACAGTAGGGAGAAGATGCTCCATCCACACTCTAAATAGGAAAATATGGATACACTAAAAAGAAGGCATTTTAAATTCTGGCATCAGAAAGAAAAGTTTGACTTTGAAATGTGAAGGGAGTGCATAAGAGCTTAAAATCCAAAGGTATTCTGATTCCCAGATAATGACACTACTAGTATGTCAAAAGACAAAAATCTCTCCTCTCCTTTCATGGGTAGTGAGGTGACTGTTTTTAAATTTCTGTCCCAAAATGAACTTGGTTTAGACAACAAACTAGAAATTAAGTTAGTTATTTACTGCTAACAGTTCTTGCTGCTAGCATGTTACATCAGTCCAGGTTTTCCTAGCTTTCTTTTGTGACTTGACTAATGTAAACTAGACATCATCTGTACCCTTGAAAGCAGAGCAGAACAGCTAGAGCATGATTTGAGAAGCTTTAAAAAAGTGAGTTGCCAGAAGAAATCCTGCCAAGGCTGCCTTTGCAGAGTTTAATCTGTATATAAGGTTTCTTTCTGGAAATAAAAACTGCTTTTATGTTTTGGGTTTTTTTAGTATGCATTTGCTAATATTGATGTGGATTGCATTCACAAACTGCCTAATCTGTGAAGAGACCTAGGAAAGAACCAAAAATGTCAGAGTCATTCCTCAGACCTGTAGAGATAACACAGGAAGAGGCAGTACTGCACATAAATGTCTTGGGTGTTTTTGCATAATACAGCTGGAGAGAAAAATATGCTTCTTGGGAACTAAAAGAAGGGGAAAGTGTCTTTATTATAAGCTGAGCTGATGAAGAAAAAGTGCAGCACAGCTGACAGAAAATATACTCTTGGCAAGAGATAATTGTTCTGTGTTCAGACAAAAGAGTTAACAAGACTTCTGCGGTGAAGGCATTTGATGGCATCCAGCGATATTACCGGGGACAGATTTGCAGCAGAGTCTTTTCATGCTTGGAAGACTTCTGGGAAGAGGATTCTGGGGCAGCTAATAACTGGGGGATCCCCACAGGTGCTCTTGCATTGGCTGTGGCTTGCCGAGGCAAGAAATGGCAGGGAGCGTCAGTGTCCAACACTGGCAGGCTTCTCACTCGTCACTCGGTGATAACTGAGCTCTTGAGGTCTGCAGCTACCGAGAACTTCTCCTTTGGCAGGGCTGTGTACATTGCAGGTCCCAAATATTAAAGGCTACAAGGAGAAACTTCAGGCAGATTTGGTTTGGTGGGCCTTATGTGTTTCCACGTGAAAGGATGTGGGAGTCGCTGATCTCATTCTTCTCACCAAGGAAGCCTTAACCCTGCCCTGTTGGGAGCAGAAGAGTCTCTTGTATGCTGGTTAGCGTGGCCTGTGCCTGTCTTTCCTCTTCCATCCTTCTTATGTGTCTAGTTTAATCCCTAGATGAAGAAGAGTATTGGGTGTCCTACTAGTTACACTTCCATATCGTAGATCAGGAATTACTTCTGAAGTTACTGGAACCTGCAATAATTAAGACCACGGTATGCACTTTGCTTTTTGTATGATTTGTACACCTTCATCTAACTGTTGGTTAAATCATTAGAGAAAAAAAAACACAAACCAAAACCAAACAGACATGGGGAAGAAATAGGAAGAACAGCATTTGCACGGGGAATATGGCAGCTGCTGGACATGTTAGTATCCTCAGTTATATTGTGTTGTGGGTCACAGTGTTGACTTTACTAAAGCCCCCAGAAATGCCAAAAGAGCCAGTGAATTAAAAGAACTATTTTTCTGGATCCTGAGGAGCGGCAAACTGCACTCCTACACCGGTCGTTCCCAAATACAGGATTTAAGACAGGAGTATGGTCATTAGTTGCACATTCTTGTCTGTTTTCTGTCTCTGCTAATCTTTTTTTTTCCCAACCCTGGTTGGTAACATAAGAATGTGGATGTCCCCATTGAGCTGGGGTAGCTATAAATCAGAGTTGTTAATGAGCTGATAAGAGCAGAGTTTGTCCATGTTAGTTGTTCAGTTTCTTCAAGATAGTGGGTGGTGATCTAACAAGAATGATAAAATCCTGGGCCTGCTCTCTCACTGCTCTATCACTGAAATCAGGAGAGGTATACAATAGTATACAACCAGGAAAGCAAGATGGGAGAACATTTAATAAACTGCAGTGATTAATCTATTTCTATATCTACTCTATTTATTTAGTTCAAAATAAACCATTGTGTTCCTAACCAAAGAGATTGAGGATTTTTTAATAGTACTACAGCAAATGATTAAGCAATCAGTATGGTTTTTATTACATTGCATGTGAATCCCATTTATCCCTGACTTAAACTGTGGAGCCTCATTCCTATTCAGATCATCCATTGAATGAGGTTTTACTAATGTGAACACCAACTATACAGTGTAAATTTCTTGCAATTCTGTGGACCTTACTGCGCATGGGATAATACAAGAAAGGTGGGTTTTCTGCCTTACATCAGATGGTTGCTGTGAAACTAAGCCCTGACCTACTGATGAAGCAGAACCTTTACACAGTATTGACCTGCACTTGTTCATTTTCAGGTTCATTTTCAGAGTTTGTGTTTCACTGTGAGGACCTCATATGTGTGGGCACTCTTATGAATGCTTCCATTGAAGTCAATGGGGCCATGAAAAGAAGGCTAATGTAATGGCGGGAGAGCTAGATGAGGACTTGGGAGACTTGAGTTCCTTTCCTCGGCCACAAAATTTACTTGACTTTTACTAAATCCTATAGATAATCTTGAGGGGAGCAGGGAGTTAGGTAACTAAATGTGTTTCCAGATCTGTATTTAATCTCTGGGTGGGATTTATCTTATGTTGCTGTCAGCACCTACATTTGAGGTGACCGTTTAGATTCCCACTGCAATCAGTGGAACAGACAGTACTTCACCAGCTCGATCCCTCTGACCTCTTTTGGAAATTTAGAATGAGAGGAGTTACAGCCAGTAATACCAGTTCTTGTCATTGTCTGTTAAGGGAGGTTAGATGATTAGCTTAGTGTGGTATAGGACATTTCTTCACTTTTACATAACTTTCCTGCTAATGATCCCATTGGGACTAGAAAGCTGAACTGTCAGATTAGTTGAGGTGGAAATAGTGGTTTGGGTTTTTTACCTTCCCTTACATCTGTGGCTTGTGTTGGGAAGGGCAGGTTCTACATTTCTCATGGTTGAAATAAACCAGTAAAGCAGAACAGGGAATGCACTGGAAGAAGCCTGAGGAGTATGAAGGCTCAGCATGAGGTTTTCTATTTGTGAAACCCTTATCTGTCTATTATTCTGTGAGTGATTTCTGATTTGCAACGTATATTTCGTGCTTCAAATCCAAGCTTATTCAGGTAGATGTTGCTTTCTCTGAGAGGGAAAGGTTCACAGTCTGACAGCAGACAAACTATCCTGCAAAGGCAAAAAACTTTCTGTCTCCAGGGTGAGAACGTCCCTGTTATGGTAAAACAGTCAAAAAGATGTCTTACATAAAGAGTGGGTATGTACAGCTGACTTCAGAAGTCTGTGATCGTTTTCATTTTCAAATGACTGGTTAAAGCGGATTAGGAGGAAAGAAAGCTCAGTTGGTTCTTTTGCATCAAAAGAAGCCGTTGTTGGGACTGTGGTTAATTTATTAGGAAAGACATGCTCAACAGAGCACACATTTGCTAATGGCTGTAGGTGAAATGAAAACAATTAAAGAATCAGTATTACAAAATGAGCAAGTAGGTGAGGCAGTCTTGTGCAACTGTCTGGAAGTACAGCCAGGCACATACGATGTATTTGGAAGTCAAGTTTGAATTAATGGATGTGGCCTACCTTTTTTACTGTAGATACAGAATCTCTTCCCAGTTCTGCCTGAGGTAGCATTGTGAAATCCATCACTTTCAATAAATAAAGCGGGAGAAATTGTTGTAGCCTATGTCAAGAGAGAATGGGTGTAAGACCCAACTCCTCAATAAAGGCCATAGGAATATTAACAGCAGTCAAGAGTAATGAAACTCTGATCCCCTGGTTCCTACACCAATCCAGCATTGCCTACACACGGCCAAAGGATGTCTTCAAGAATTACTTTCTGCCTGTAATACCCTTCTCCCTAGATCATTTTCTGTGTCAGATATAGTTAGGATCTGAAGGAATTGTCATTTTCACCACAAAGTTGTCATTATCGTTGCTAAGAGATAGATATAAATTCCTGTGGGACCATATTTTTCAAAGCAGAACAGAAGTGAGGGCTTTTAGACTTGGGTGCAGACCTTCCAAAGACTTTCTGATGCTTAAATTGATTGATCAGATTAGGGTCCTTGTTGTTCTTGGAATACCCTTTTAAAATGGGAAAAAAAATAAAAATCTTGTTCGGTTGTATTCGTAAAACCTGTATAAGAAATACTCAAGAATTGTCTCTGTATACTTTTCGCTAAAAAACAAAACTGAAAGGGAAATGGAGGATAAAATTACACATAAATTAATTCCATTACATTTTAAACAATATAACATATTGCTAATTAATTTTTGCCATATCTTGATATAGTAAAAAGGAAATAAAATGTTACCTTGTAGATACTAATTTCCTTGACTGATACGTGAACAGTTTTCTTACCGACATGCACCTGGAAGATGAACCTTGACAGGGCGGTGAAATAAATTTAGTTATACGAAAAACTAGAGCATGCTGTGATTAGACAAGGGATCAGTGTTTTGGCATTTGCGGGAGAAGGTCTGGCTGGCATTAGGGATGTGCACTTCAGCCATCCCTCAGCAGATCTCAGGGTCCCATTCTAGTGCGTGCTGGCTACCATAGCAAGGATTACCTTATTTCATTTATTACATTTTTAATTTCCTAGCTAACTGGATCCAGCTGTTTCAGCCCTTCATGCAACACAGAGATTTTATGCTAAATCCAAAGGGGCTAAATTAAAGCGAAAGGAAATTTGCATATTGTGTGAAACTCTACTTGTTCAGCAGATCCAGATTATGTGGTACTAATCACAAACACTAGATAGAGTAAATCCTCTTGAAGTCACCCTGGGGTTAAGTCAAATGCTTTACACTCTTTGACACATACCCATGAAATATGTAATCAAGTCTGTTTGACGTTCTCTTCTAATTATGTGTGTGTATTTTAAGCAGATGCTTTTCCAGCTGATCTGCGCCTTTTGAGATCTTTTTTTCATTATTAATCAGAAAATCACGCTGTATGTTAACGGCAAGTGCTAATTATGAGAAACTAATATTAGTTTCTTTGCTTAGAAGCTGTGCTTTTGCAAATAAGACCATTGCCAAATAACATATAGATGTTAAGAAAATGTAAGAACCTCTGAACGTTATCCATTGGGGCATAATTATTCTACCATGTACTGCACTATTTCAGCCTAAAACTAAAATTTATTCTTCCACATACTGATTTTTTAGTCTGAAAAGAAATATTAAGTAAAGAAAGTTCTGTTGGAAGTAGGAATGGACTGCTTGTTTTCATAAAAGCTAGAATTTAAATGATAAAAATGTTTTTTCCCCCAAGACTACATTCATAACTTCTGTCAAGAATATTAATACATAAGCTTAGCCTTTCGTGAATTCTTCTTACTCAGCGAGATAATATCAGGAGACAAAATTAATATTTAATTAACTTGGGAGTCACCGAGTTTTTAAGCAAACCCCATTTTTATTGTGGCTATGTAAGAACAGTCTTCAGCAATTGCCAGTGACCTAGTTGGTTCTCCCCCTGCTCTTCAGCTGAAGGATGCAAACTGCCACTTGCAGTTTGCTGAAGTTTCAAACTCCTGTTCCCTCCGGTGTGTTTAGCAGAGACATCTACTGGCAAAACGTTAACTAGCATTCTCTTCCTCAGGTCCTACAACGTCTTTTCTTACACCTCTGAAGGGAGACCTGCTAATATAGAAATGAGTACTTTGAAGCTTTTAGATGTGCTGGAGCAATAAACCTATTATTTGGGAAGAAACATTAAGTAGTATATCAACAGAAACAAAATTAATAAAAGCAAAATAAAATTTTCCTATTGTCTCACTAAGGTTACTTCCTGTTGAACTACTACACTACTTTAGCAAAGATATGCATATCGGAGAACAAGAGAATAAAGGAGTTTATGATCCATTGTAGATGAACAGGGCTAATTGCAAATCATGTAATAACTGTAATTAGTCTCCACCGATTTTGATTCAGTCAATATAAAATGGAAAGAAAGAAATTACAGGGTATAATCAGAAGAGTTCTTCTACCTACAGTGACTGGTTTCATGTCTAATGCTCCACACTCGCAGTTTATTTTTTCAATAAACTTCTGCCTCAGCTGTCACCTTCGCTGAGTTTTTGGTGGCTCTCAACAGAGCCGTTCTAGATACGGTTTCAACGCTTGTACGCTAGCTGCTCCAGTTGGGGTTTAAACACTTAGAGGCGGTCAGTGGTGGAATGAGCAAATGCCTGGCGCTCGCAGAGACGGAGATAACAGCAAGTGCCCCTTGGGCTCAGGGAGCTCCTGGGAGTGTGCCTGGCAGCCCTGCTTCTTCTTCTCCGGTCCAGCCTCGCTGCCCTCCCTGGAGACACCCACCTACCTTGGGGTGGGCATAGCCTTGCGGAGGTGGAAGAGCTCTGAGGTGGAAAAGAACTGAAAAGACGGATGATTACATCCCCCCCAAAAGGTCATTAAATATTTGAAAATCAGTCTTGGCGTTTTCAGGTAACCTGTGGGTTCAAAAGACTAAGAAGCATCTCATACACCTGGTTGGAGTGAGCATATTTTCTCACAGTTGCTACTGGTAAAATATATTTTAAAAAGCACCTGTCTTCTAATGTTCATTTTTGAGGGGACAGTTGAATCATTTTAAAAGAGGTGAGTCCCTCTTATAAGAGGCCTGCTATAGCAGTGAAATTTTTCAGATTGGCTTTATTCAGGTAAAAGTTCACTTTTCTCTGAAGTAAGTGTTCAATGAGCCTATTTTGATCAGTTCTTGTGCTATATTGCTAAAAGTATTCATTTTGCTTTACTCTAGGTTTATATGCATTGATAATGGCCATTTCAGGTCTGTTATGCTTTCAAGTCTACTTGTGCACCTCAGCCAAACTTCAGACTTAAGATCCACACACCTGCTCACCCATATCACATCCCCTATTCCCCCATTTTCACCCACATCCTAATTTCTATGAAAAGAAGCTTTCACTGGGCAAAGGATGCCCAATTGTGAGCTACTTTAATTGCAAATGTTGCAGTTCTATGACAGCTGGAAAAATATTTTTGTAAGTTTTTCCTCTGCTCCTCGTTTCTCCTCCCCTCCTTTCCCCTTTCTTTTTTCTTTTTATCATTTTATCTTTAATAAATAGTACAAATCACAGGGATTTAGGGAGGTAAGATCGCCGATGCAAATTTTCTCAGCCTAACTACATCAGTCAGAGGACTGTCATTTTTTACAGTCAAGCGATGTTGGCATAAGGTCTGCCAGGTGTGTATGTAATTATTTCACTAAGCAAACTAGGTTGAGCTGTTGTCACAAGAGCTGATGTAAACTCTCTTTATGTTAGAAGGATCTTGGTACCATAGCCACACTGGCAAAACCTTTAAGGAATAAAAAGCTATTTGCTCCTGAGTGTCTAGCAGCACAATTCTATATTTCAGGCATGATGTTCCAAGTCAGTGTAAAATAAGGTGAAAATGCCACAGTTCTGACATGGCAGCATACTACACCCCTTTTCTAATGACCTAAATAATTACAGCACTGTGCAGGGCAACCAATATTCATGATCCTGTGGGGAGTCCTCACCCAGTGCAAACTGTCATAGTTTATTGATGTTAGCGGAGGTATGATAGTTGACATCACCTGCCCCTGAATCTTTGGCCAAGATCATGGAGATGCTGTTTGAAAAGCTGCCATTTATAGGTGGGTTTGAGAAATATCTTCAGAGTACTGACCTTTAACAACTGAGCTAGTTTCACTCCTTGGACATGGCTAGGAGTTCACACCAAAATAGAACTTCATCCCAGAAATTAAAGGGCAAGGCTGGGGATCAGAATTATTGAACTGGTTTTATTTATATAAATAAATGTTCATAAATTTTGGCAACACTGTAGAGTGGTATGATTTGCTTTCCATACTGTATAAAGAAAAATTGGAGCAAATTGATTCTAGATGAGTGAGCAGATGACAGGGTATGTTGGATGATCACAGTTATGTTGTGTTTGATCCTGTTTTGGGACAGAGGAGGATGTCTGTTTTGAAAGGTTTCTTTTTCAATATAGATCCCATAATCACAACAATAGTTTATTTTCCTTATTGTGACTATATGTTAAGCAGTGAAACTTAGCTTCTAACTAGTAGAGAGCCTGAGCCCAAGTGGACTATTTTCTTAAAGTATATCAAAAATTATGTTATGTGGGTAACTGAAAGCAACAGGCCAGTGCCTTTTCTCAGTGCTTCCAGGCACCTGTTTTTAATTTCTTACATTTATTTTTCCCTTTTTCCTCTTCACATTAGTGACAGGGTTTTTGTTGTTGTTGTTTTTTGGAAACTAGGCTCATCTGTGTTCATGGAGGTGTTTTTGACTATTTTTTCAACACGATTTCATTTAGAACAAGTATCATTAGATTTTTTTGTTATAATTTCTTTCTTCTCCACTGTCTTTATTGATTTGATATGAGAATATCTACTTTTTATTTTTATTTTGAGACAAATAAGATGCTCTTCTAGAGGGACATGAAACTCAGATATCACTTAGGCTCTGGTTTGCAAGATCTGCTAATTCACCATCATCACTGTTGGTGAAGTGATTAAGAGATTTTTGTTTCCAGACATCTACTCCAAATCTTGGCCAGAGCTGATGCCTAGAGGCTGAGTAGTCAGTGTACCTACTTCTGAGCTCTGGCAGTTGGCAGCCCAACCTACTAACCTAAGTTTCATCTGCCTCTGCCTCCATAAATGAAAATCATCAAATACTCTGGCTGAATGCTCGAATTCACAATCCTTGTTAGGGCTATGGGTGACAGTTACAGAGTTTGCCTCTTCTATTGCCGGTGTGTTGTGTAGTCTGACAGAAGCTGCTAAGCAGAGGCTTGAACTTCGTATCAATATAATCTAAAAAACATGAGTCAGGTCCAAAGGTATTTGAGACCTAAAAACTCCCATAATTTTATATTAAGATGATATGGGTGGAGAACAGAAGCTGCATCGACTATCCTGGAGAATAATGTGGAAAATACTCAAGTGCCACCCTATAAATCAGTTGTTTCTTATAATCCAAAATACGTAATGCAGTCCTGATTACCTCATCACACAAGTACGTCCCCAGAATTGGAGGGTGCTCAGGGATGAGCAGCAGCACAAAAGAGTGCTCACATGAACAGAGACTAAAATAAGCAATGGCATCCTTAAGGGATGTGTTTCTGCCTATCAAAAAAAAAAAAGGATGCTTGTGTGGATTTAAAACCGTGCTTAGCAGAAAACAAAACGTGTGTTTTCCCACATATGTTTGATTTTGCAGTGTTTGCTGTGTTTAAAGCATTCCTATGGTGCCTCTGTTCCTGCTGTTCCACAGGGTCTTTGCTATTCTTAGAAGCAAGTCACCAGGGGAATTAAACCAGTGTTCAAGAAAGGGAGGGAAAAACAGGAAAAGAAACTGTGAGGACAATCCAATTGTTCCTATGCCACTTGATTCAATAAGAAAAAAAAAACATTAAAAGGAATTGGGGGCTGCAAGCTGCTGTCATACTGACTAATTTACCATGCGTGCAAAAGATCAATGAGGGGGCCTTGAGCTAGCCAAAATGCATTGCTGATCTGGGCAGTTGAACTGCTGGGTACATCCAATTATTAAGGAAAACAGTGACGTTCAAACTCCAGAATATCTTTTTCTTGGTGTGTGTAATTCTTGTGGATGTTTAGATTTGGCTAGTTTAATTGTGAGAAACGTAATGCAAAGATAATAATTACCCAGTTAAATGTGTTGACATGTTTCTATTAATCAGTCTCATTAAATTATTAAGCCACTTATCTATCTTTAGCACTAATACACACTATATGACTAGTGGACGTTACACTGATAACAAATCTAGAAGGAATTTTTATCCTTTTCAAGAAGTATCAGTGTCCTGGTTTAACCCCAGCTGGCAAGTAAGCGCCCCGCAGCCGCTCGCTCATTCCTCCGCCCCCCTCCCCACCCCAGTGGGATGGGGAGGAGAATAAAAAAACTTGTGGGCTGAGATAAAGGTAGTTTAATAGGTAAAGCAAAAGCTGTGCAAGGAAGCAAAGCAAAACAAGGAATTCATCCACCACT
Organism: Haliaeetus albicilla; assembly: GCF_947461875.1. Classification (NCBI taxonomy): domain Eukaryota; kingdom Metazoa; phylum Chordata; class Aves; order Accipitriformes; family Accipitridae; genus Haliaeetus; species Haliaeetus albicilla. Next base: position 5,475,612 of record NC_091485.1, on the reverse strand, counting down.
TCCCACGGGCAGGCAGGAGTTCAGCCATCTCCAGGACAGCAGGGCTCCAGCACGCCTGATGGTGACTTGGGAAGACAAACACCATCACTCCAAATGTCCCCCTTTCCTCCTTCTTCCCCCAGCTTTTATCTCCTGAGCACAATGTCCTTTGGTCTAGGATATCCCTGGGGTCAGTTGGGGTCAGCTGTCCCAGCTGTGTCCCCCCCCAACCCCTTGTGTCCCCCCAGACTCCTCACTGTGGGGTGGGGGAGAAGCAGAACAGCCCTTGGCTCTGGGTAAGCCCTGCTCAGCAGTAACCAGAACATCCCTGTGTTATCAACACTGTTTTCAGCACAAATCCAAAACAGAGCCCCATGCTAGCTGCTATGAAGAAAATTAACTCCACCCCAGCCAAAACCAGCACAATCAGCTAAGCAAACTAGATAGCTCTGCACAGCCATCATACGCTGATAATGCAAAAGGTTGAACCAGCCTTGCTGTTACTTGAGCAACTATTTTCATTAAGGTGTGCAGGATTTGACCCAACTTCGTGAGTTTTCTAGAACGAACCATAACTTTTTCATTACTTTCTGAGATTTTTGCTCCTATAAAATAACATTTCTATATAGGTAACAGTATTACGTGCGATTTGCAACTGTGCTTTATCTTTTACGCTGCAACAAGCTAAAATATAATGGATGATTTTTAAAGTCCTGGTTTTGACAGGCCTCCAAATTATTTCACTCTCCAACATAAAAGATCTCAAGTCATTCTGTAAGCATATGTTTAGCATAAAGGGTTGTGAGAAGGGTATATGGCTGGCTTCCTGAGTGGTGGCTGGAGAGAACTGGGGAGCAGCATCTGTCACCAGCTAATCAGAGGATGAAAAGATCAGGCCGATGGCTGCAGCCAGCACAGAAAGTTATAGAATGGGAAAAAGGAAGGAGATATGCTGAAATACTTACAGTGCAAGCCCAGTTGCAGGGCAGCATTACATGGGAGTTATTTGTGTAGATCTCATGATGAGATTTGATATTTAGGGAGTTGGATTTGCCAGGTGCCTTGAGCTCATGGACAAAATGATTATTTGCATTATGTTCTTCCCCTACTAATTTATTTGAATACATAAAAAAAATATCAAATCTTCCCACTTATGGGAAGTGGTATGTGAGATGCTACTGGGAAGTGATGTCTTGTGGGTGCTTATGTCTGCCATATGCTGTCCTGTGATGGGCCTGAGCCTCAGGCATTGGGTCACAGCTGGGAAAGGTGCCCATGGTGTTCAATGTGTCCAGTTCAACAGCCTCCTCTTCACACTCTGAATGCAGGCACAACTGGTTCAGCAGAATGGCTACGCTTGGGGGTGCGAGGCTGTGTGTTCTCCTAGGCTTCCATTTTCACCATGACTTTGTGTTCATATTTTTTCCAAGTACAGAAAACTAGGGTTTCCTGCTAGTTAGCTAGTGGAAATGCGATCAATGGGAGTTGTGAGATGGTATAACAGAGCAAAGGAGGTTCTCAAGTGCTGCCAAACATTCAGGTGGCAGGAAATACATCAGGTATTCAGATTAGAAAACTGTTGTTAAAAAGGGTAAGAGTAGAGGCAGCATTTTTTGTTTAGTTGTAGTTTTTGTTGTTTCTTTCAGCAGATTCCAGAGAAGAAACTTGCTGTGATTTGATGCTCACAAAATCTAAAAGCGGCGGGGGACACAATTAACAGATCGCTGCGATTTGTGAGGTGAAACAAGAGATGAATTGGACTCATGGGTTTTAGTAGCCCAAAGATATTTTTATGTCATCCTTTCTTGTGCTTGTGATGTTTGATAATAGCTATACAGAATGAGATAAAGTGCGGTAAATATTCTGCCAGCGCGGGAACTGCTAGAGGAAGTCTCTGGGATAGAAGAGTATAACAATACAGAAGCAAAGGGCAAACAATGCCAAGGGCAAATAACTCCAGTAAACAACTCAGGCATGTGGTTTTTAGTATAAAGCATTGTAGGTAGAGCAGCTGCTGGATAGAATGAGGAACATCAAGACGGATCTGAATAAAGCCCAGAAATGAAATCTGTTACTATTTCTCTGTGGTCTTATTTACAACATAAAGTCAGATCATCAACTGATGTAGAATGGTTTATGGCCTAACAATATTAATGCAATTAGGACAGCTGAGCACCGTTAGGAATCTGTCCACTAAAGTCTACACCCATTCCGTAAGAACAAGACTGAATTCCCATTATTGCATTAAGCTTGCCTAAGCACCATGCATCATCCAAATGGCGAGCAGTGACTAAGCAATGTTGTGTTTTAATGAATATTCAAACATAGATACATCATTTTATTTCTGTTGGCTTTTTAATTTTCTAATGCTTTTTCAAGGTCTGTGCTTTTGGGAGGGGGAGGGAGACGTTTGCTCTTAGAGGGAAAAAAAGGCACATTGCCATTTCATTTCTTAGTAGAGGTTCCTAATGCGATTACCAAAATGTGAATAACAATGAAATAATGTAGAGGCTTATTCCCTATGGATAGCAAAAATAAATTTCAGTCAAATGTTTCCGGCAGAAATCTCAAATTTGTCATGCAAAGTACTTCTCTGCATTCAAACATAATGTATTTATGTGAGTCAGAAACATCAAACATTAGGATAAATAGCCAGATTATAAGTACAGTCTGCTTATGAAATGATTGGAATAGAAATGCAATTAATGAAACTGGCGGAATGGCTATGAAGCAGTGTTAATGCCTTGAGATTTAAAGAAAGCACCCATATCTACTTTACAACATGGGGTGAAGGAGACACTTAAAGACTGCTTCCCATTCTCCTGTTAACAATCTTTGACTACCTTTTCATTCTTTGTGTCTTATACTCATGTCAATAGAGAATTAGGAGCAATTTTTACAAACTTCTGGGCTTATATTTAAAAGGGGACTGAGGCCTGGGAGGACAAGGGGAAGAAAATTAAAGCATGGGCAACATCGTCGATACTTTCCTTCTACCTTGAAGGCAGTGTAACACTGCATACTTCTGAAAAAAAACCCCAAACACCAGGAGTGGGGAAGGATAGTATGTGCCTATGTCTGACAAAAATGCTGCTGTTAACTCCTTATCCCAACTTTCCCAACAATACTGACCAGCCAGAAGTGTTCTCTAAGTTGCTGCAGGTCTTACTTGCCCCAGAGGAGCTGGGTGAGCAGTGGTACCTTCTGTCTCCTCTTGTCACTTGATTTCTCTGCATCCTTAAAAGGGAACAGATATAATCCGAGATACCTGGGTTGGATCTATAGATGTTTGTGAGAGGTTAGATAGGAGTGGCATAAAGCATATGAACTGACTGGTTTTAATAATTGTGTGGGTCCTGTGTATTTCTGGGGCTGAAGGGTGCAGGTTAGGGAAAAAGAATGGGAGTAAGCATCGACCGTGAGGTATATGAGCCCTCTGTATTGCTTTGTGTGCATGTGGTTCTTTACTGGGAAGATTTTGTGGAGATGTGCGTCAGCAGTCTGTCATCAGCGGACTGTTCAGTGGATTTTGTCAGTTTTCTGTGTCCATCAGCGAGTGGTGATGGAATAAAACATTTAAATTTTGGAAGGACCTTGCAGGGCCACCCAAGCAGAGGCTGCTGAGTGCAAGGCGAGGCTCAGTTAGAATTGTCGCATTGTCTGATGGCAGCAGCTGGAATTGCTTTTAAGCAATGAGAAGGGCTGAGATTCATCTCCCCCTTGCCAGGACCCCAGAGACTACCTTTATGGAGAATTTGTTGTGGCTGTACTTACTGCTTTTTTGGGGGGGCGATTTTAATTTTTAGTATCTCAGTGTGACTTGACTAGCAGTTGCAGAAATCTTTGGATTTACCATACTGTACTGTTATGTTGCAGGTAAATTGTAACACCCTGCTCCAAATAGAAGTGGCAAATTAATCCAGTATTCATATCTTAATTGAGCCTGCTTAATGCCAAGGTATCACAATACCTTGAATATGTTATTACTTATTTCAGTAAGTGAATATATAAATAAAAAACCTCAGGTTGTTTTTGGCGAGCTGGTGTAGGTGAAACCGAGGTCTGGATGACCTGTACTTAATACTGAGCTTAGGGCATATGAAAGTAAAAGAAGAAAGGTAAAAATGGTATTAGGACATCTGTATGATAATTTTGAAGCTGTACAGGATTTATTACAACATATATAGCCTTGGAGCTAGCATAGTTTATGTCCAGTTATCCATGGCCTACAGATCTTTATGAGAAGGGTTTTACTAGGAAATAGATATCTTATTCTGTCTACCATAGGGGAGGATTCCTTTATAAAGGAAGAAACTTTGTTAGTCTCAGGGGTTTGTTTTCTTGGCTTTAATTGAGCTGCAAGTGTTTTCCTCCAGAAAAAGCCTTTTTTTCCTGTTTAACTTGGCAATAGTGATCCAGGGTGTCCAAGCAACCTCTGTGCACTGAAGCTAGTCTTCCAGGAAATGTGGAAAATCCATAAGGACCATGTGATTTGTTATGAGGTGGTATCTTACACAGGTGATTTCCTTCTTCCACTAAGTCCATAAGAAGTCCTTATGTGGCCACATTGGGGCCTCTTTCTTATTTGATGAACCTGGTAGAATACAGCTAAAAGGAAAAGTTGGCAACTCTCTTCCTTGTCCCTCAAGCAGTGCCCATGGTGGTTTGTGATAAGGCTTGTTCCCAAGAATTGTGAAGACTTTCACTCAGCTGCTCTTAAATCCAGAAACTGATTTGCCTTCTGTTTGTGTGTTGTGGCCAACTGAGAGTCTACCAAGTCTCAGAAAGGTAACTCCAGAAAGAGCTAAGTCTTCTGCAGAGCTTCTTGATGATATTGATATAGCCTTCGTTTGCTGATGTTATTTGTCAGAAATGTAGTTACTAAACAAATTATTCTCTGATATTTAACTTTTATGGAATTTAAACATTTTGTGTAAATGTGCAATTTCTGGTATTTGGGGGTATTTTTGTAAGAAATGTTATTGTGTCTTGTATCTACAAAATGTGGAAATATTTTTATTTATGTGGTTTTCTTGTAGATTACAAGGTAGTAGTTTTCACACATCTTGTTAAATGCTCTCAAAATGTAATTAGCAAGATGTGGTTTTTCACTAACTTTAGAAGTATACAGGAATCAGAACAAACCAACATGGTGAATTTTTGAGTTATGTCACTCAATGTGATGGAAAGACACTTGATTAGGCCAGTGAGTGCAATCTCTTCAGCAACCCCAGCAACTGCTTCCTTAAAGCTTGTTTATAAATTATTGAGAAGATGCTTGTTCATGGGCATGAATTGTGTGGGGTTTTTTAAATTTTAACTTCACAGAAGTTTAATCACTTTATATTTGCAATTCAAATCAGAATTACTTTTTAATATGTTGGAATTTCATATATAAGAGGAATTCTCGTTCCTGATCAGCTGTATAGAAACCCTGCTTTCTCTTTAAAGAGGCTGAATTTTATAATACAATGAAGAGAGTTGTAATCAAGTCTGGCTGCTTATGGGTTATTAAAGCTGTTAGTCACTGTGTCTGTATGAAAGAGCAATGGATATATCATTAGAAAACTAAACTAGCAGCATAAATAGGTAGCCCTTTTTGCCTTTTGCTTGTATCAATGAATGAGTCTGTAATGTCTTTTCTAGACCCTCATAGGGACTAAATGCATTGCTCAATGGAATGAAGACAAACAGCCCTCCCAGCTCAAGGCTGAGGGCTTTCTGGCAAGTTTTTTCTGATGTTTAGGCGGAATTTCCTCTGTTTCAGTTTGTGCTTATTGCCTCTTGTCCTGTCACTGGGCACCACTGAGAAGAGCCTTGCTTCATCTTCTTTGCACCCTCCCTTTGGGTATTTATACACATTGAGAAGACCCTCCCTGAGCCATCTCTTCTCCAGGCTACTAAAGAGTTCCAGCTCTCTCAGCCTCTCCTCCTATTAGAGATGCTGTAGTCCCTTATTCATCGTTGTAGCCCTCCGCTAGGCTTACTCCAGTATCTCCGTATCTCTTGTACTGGGGAGCTGAAAACTGGATGCAGCACTCCAGATATGGCCTCACCAGTGCTGAATAGAGGGGAAGGATCACTTCCACCAGTGTAATACAGCCCAGGATACCATTTACCTTCTTTGCCCCAAGGGCACATTGCTGGCTTGTGGTCAGCTTGTTGTCCACTAGGACATCCAGATCCTTTTCTACAAAGCTGCTTTCCAGCCAGTCAGACCCTGGCCTGTACTGGTGCCTGGGTTTACTCCTACCCAAATGCAGGACTCTTTGCATTTCTCTGTGTTGATCTTCATGAGGTTCCTTTTTCCAGTTCTCCAGCCTGTCAAGGTCCCTCTGGATGGCAGCACAATCATGCGTTGTATCATCTGCAAATTTGTCGAGTGTGTATGCTGTCCCATTGTCCAGGTCATTAATAAAGTTGTTAGACAGCAAAGGATTCGGTATCAACACCTGGGGTAGTGACTAGCTTCAAGGTGGACTTTGTGCTATTGATCACAACCCTCTAAGTCTGGCAGTTAAGCCAGTTTTCAGTCCGCCTCACTGTCCACTTATCTAGCCCATACTTCATCAGCTTATCTGTGAGGATGTTATGGGGGACAGTGTCAAAAACCTTACTAAAGTCCAGATAAACAACATCCACTGCTCTCCCCTCATTCACCAAATTGGTCATGTCATTGAAGAAGGCTATGAGGTTGGTTAAGCATGATTTCCTCTATGTAAATCCATGCTGACCACTCCTGATCCCCTTCTTGTCCTTCATGTGTGTGGAAATGGTTTCCAGACTCATTTGCTGTCACCTCCCCAGGGACTGAGGTGAGGCTGACCAGCCTGTAATTCCCCGAGTCCTCCTTCTTGCTCTTCTTGAAGATAGGAGTGACATTTGCTTTCCTCCAGTCTTTGGGCACTTCTCCCAGTCACCAAGATCTTTCAAAGATGATCAGAATTGGCCTTGCAAGTGACATCAGCCACCTCCCTCAGCACTCATGGGTGCATCTCATCAGGGTCCCCGGATTTGTTTATGCCCAGTTTATTTTAGGGGGTCCCTAAATTGATCCTGCACCGCCGATTGTAAGTCTTCCTTGGACGAGGCTTTCTCTCTGGCGTCAGGGCCTGGGATTCCTGAAGGTGAGGGTCACCAGTAAAGACAGGCAAAGAAGGTGTTGAGAACTTTAGCCTTTTCTGTGTCCTTCCTCACCAGGGCTTCTGCTTGTAGGAGTCCTTCTTGTTACCCATTACATCCCTCACCAAATTCCTAATCACATTCCTGCCTGCTCAGACCCTGGCTCTGTATCGTTCCTGGGTCACCTGGCCTTGTTTCCACCTCTCTACTTTTTATGTTTTAGTTTAGTGAGGAGTTTCTTGTTCATCCATGCAAGTCTCCTGCTGCCTTTTCTTGGTTTCCTGCTTGCTGGGATGGACCATTCTTGAGCCTGAAGAAGGCGATACTTGAAATATTTTGTTTGACATGAAATTGAATTTTTCTTGTCAGGTTAAAACCAAATTTTTTCAGTGACTAATCCTGACTGTGATTTGGAGCATTTCTGAAAAGCTGGACAAGTCCATCAGCACCTAGCTAAAAATGGGCATTCAGGAGTGTAGACTACATATCTAATTCAGGATTAATTTAAATCACTAAAAAAATTCTCATTGATTTCCATGAGCACAGAATCAGGAATTGGGTTATTCTTGTGGTTCATGGTGTCAGTGTACCATTTGGGGAAGAAAGAGTCTGTGCTACACATATGGGAATGGTAGCAAGGGACGAAAATGGAGCGTGTAAGCTTTTTATGGGCATAGTAAAAAATGGTTATTGAAACTGATCTTAAGTATTTAGAGTTTAGCCCTTCTTGAAAAAGCTATCAAGGATTTAATAGAAAATAAAAGCTTTTCCATTACATTTTTAACCACGTGCTAGCAATTAGAAGAGAGTTATGAGCTGGATATAGAACCCCATATGAAAGCAAGAAAAGCCCCCAACCTCCAAAAAGGAAAAATTCTCTCTTAACCTATCTGGACTTTCACAGTAATTGCTAGGCAGCCCAATGGATTTGATTTTATCAGGCTTTTCTATAAAGAGTCTCTTACAAGAATATAACTATTAATGGCATTTAATAAATTATTTCCAGGACTGAGGTCTTAATGAAGTTTTTGATTTCAAGCAATTTAAGGGGGTGGTGTTGCAGTAATTTTTTAAGCAGAATGTCTTCACTTTAGAGCCCATTTATTAAACCTTTTTCCTGGAAAATACACCTGTTTATACATCAAACAAAATTTGTTATGTACATCGTAATAAAGGGGGAAGAGGAGCAGTCTGTGGATAGTGAGCTTTGCTCAGACTGAGTAAAACTGATATATGATAAAGTAGACATAATTGCAAAGTGTGAAGGTATCTACATAAATATGCATACACCCCCTTTACAAATTCTTTTTTAAAAAGTGTCTTGCTCAAAGCAGCCCAACATATCTTCACAAAACAAATGCCTTCATCTTTGTTATTGTTTTTTAGTGTTTTCCTCAGTAAACAGTACTTACAGAGATATGTTTTATGTATTGATTCTTATCAGAAGGAGAGTTTTAAATCAATGCTAATTTTGAATTGTCAAGCTACCGAAAAGAAGCATAACTATAAGATGTTAGTAGTCGATGGCTTTTGTGTGTTCTACTACCATCATGGAGCAGGCTATTCTTTATGGGAGTTTTTGATGCCACAGCAGTTCCTGGCAGATAAACAACCTCAGCAGTGCTTACTTTGTTCTTTCTCTATATAATGTGTGTAGCGTTCCAGGTGTATTTGTCAATTTGGCAACATTAACTAAGAGAGCATTCAGTAATTTTAAAAATAGTATTAAATCATACATGTCTGGAATTTTTGAGTAGTAAAATCTAAATATTTTCAAATGAACTAATGAAGACCTCTCCACCTCAAGAAGAAGTTTTCATAAAGGGATAAAATTCCTTGAAAGTAGGGAGCGTTATAATTGTTACTGAAAGTCTGGGCAAAACTTTTTCAAGACTTTGCAGCTTGTGGGACACTTGTTTACTTCTCCTGTTTTTGAACGTACTAGTTGATACATATTTTGACCAATGAGGTTAAAATGATAGTCAATGTAATGTTATGAGTCTTTTAAACAGAATTCTTTTTCATCTCCAAAATGTTCATGTTTTAAAGTTTTTGGCTGAAAACTCAAATACCTAGTTTCAGGTTAATAAATCCAGTTGTCATTTAAATAGTGTCAAGTTTCAGCAGTTGCAGTTACAACTACAAATTTTGAAGAGGAGTAATAAAGAAAATGGGGGGGGGGGGGGGGGGTATGTTAGCAGAGCAGAGGGAATTTTCTGTGAGGCTCTAGAGCCAGGAAATCTTGTAGCTTGTCTAGTTCTGCCTGACGGTAACAGCAGAAGCTGAGAAATTGAGTCATTCACCCATCTCCTGAAGACGGGATCAACGCCATCCAAGGGGGAGCCCTCTTTGGGAGGTACAGCAGCATCTAGAAGGCAGCCCTTCAGCCATTCCACGCGTGGGAGGAGGCGAGGTGCTTTCCTTCAGAGATCCCCAGCACATGGCTTGGCATTCATGTTCTGCCTCGGCTGGGAAGATTTAAGCCTAATTAAACAATAGTTGTTGACTCGCGTGTTCTGTAATAGGCATGACACCATTTGGTACTTAGTTGTGGTCTAGCATCAAACAGCTCCCTTCAGCTGCGGATCTGAAGCACGGCTCAAAGAATAATTACGTTTGCCTGCGACAAGCCAGGGACTGCCTGACAGAACGAGGAGCATTAGCGAGGGTGGGGACTGCCAGCATCAGTAATGATTATATGTGCCGCTTCTGCCTGTGATGGGCTGCCAGCTTGTAAGTGCTGAACAATTGAGTGACCTTGGACAAACCCTTCCCAATAATGATACAGCATTTGTTTTAATATGAAGGTGACAAGAAGGGAAAGATCACAGCGTATCTTTCTTTCGTGCAATCCCTCATCTCCAAAATGGATGCATCTCATGTGAGTTTAATAATTCGTTTCATATGCAAAGCCTCTTTCTCTGGTATTAAGAACATCTTCATTTCAAAGCTTAGAAAAGTTAAAGAAGACTGAAGGCTGGAGTGGAGGAAGAAGGATAGTTCTTATACCTGGCAGTAGCTGTCACCTGCTTAGAGATAATAAAAATATCCTCTGAAATGTAAAACTGTACTTTATCTCAGCTTAGGTACCTGCAAACTTTTTTTATTTAAATCCATTTTTTGTATTGAGACCACTTAGCTAATTGGGCTAAATTGCCTGGTTTTTTAAAGAAAAAGTGTAAAATATTGGCAAAATATTTGTGGTAAAAATATGAGCCAGAGCTAATCTTTTCTGCACAGTTTTGGGAGGTTTCTTTTACTCTTAAGTGTGGACCACCTGCAACAGTGTTTGAATAAAATCTTTCTAAGCAGAAGAACAAAGTGCAGGATTGACAAAACTGTCTGAAGGAAGCTAGCTGTAAAATATAAGCTGCCTCACGAATCGGAGGGGGGGAAACCTATATAACAAGCTACTCAAAGCCCCTAAGCTCTCATTCTCAGGATTCCTTCAAAACCCTGACAAATGGCACAGCTTTAGTATAATTTTTTTAAAGCTCATTCATCTTTTCCTCATAAATGTTTAATTTCTCTTTTCGGCATCGCTTTCCTGTTTGCTAGTCAACACAAGAAAGCATTTCTTCAGATACAGTCTGTGGGACACTGGATACATCTTCAGCCCTTCTCTCTCTTTTTATAGCATTATTTCTTCTGAACATCTTTTATTTAACTAGAAAAAAATGGTAGTTTACAGCCCACAATCCAGCAAAAGCACCCAAGTTCAGTATTTGTGACTGTCACAGTATGAGAGATAATGCCATCTTGAATAGGAAATCATGCTGCCAACTACTTTTAGAAGTGCAAAGTATCATATCACCTGATACCGATCTAATGGCTTTTGAAAAGAAGTGGACCTTTTTTCTGGTCCACTTTTTTCAACACATTCTTCTGGTGGGATGTTTCTGAGGACTGAAGCCGAGCAAGAAGAGCTTTTGGAGTGGAGTACAGCAGCTGTGCGACTTGGCTGCTGAGAAACTCAGCTGCTGCTGTCTAACTTATCATATGAAGGGCTTTTACCACCCTTATTTTGAGCACCTTATAGGTTTTTTTTTTTTTGTAGTGAAAACCTGCATTCTTATATTCATTAATCCTGAAGAATATTAGTTTTAGGCATTGAATGCCTTTGGTTTCAGAAACAGTTTAACAGATGTGTAGCCACGCAAATGAGCAGACAAGAAAAGGGAAGCTACAGAGCTTGCAGTCTTTGAAGAAGCATAGGTAAGCTGATTTACCCATGAGTCATGGAAATTAGAGCCCAGGCAAAAAAAAAAGCCTTGCTCTCTTTGAGATTTTCATGCTTGTCCAAGATGCACAGTGCAGCTGTGGTTATAGTCGAGCTGAAGAAGCTGAGCGTGGCGTGTCTCTGAGCATGTCCAATTCCTACAGCATTCAGTGGGAGCTATGTGCCTGCGTAGGAAGACAAAGTTTCACTGTGATTTGATTCACTGCAATTGTTTTAGTGAGGTTAGGAGGAGATTCGGCTCGAATACTCTCAACTTGAGAGCAGTATTGTTTGGAGGTGGAAATTGGAAATTGTCTTGTAAAGCATGGTGCTTTATATTTTAAGAGAAATATGACTTTTTAGGATGTCAGTGCCATGTTTTAAAAACTTCCTTGGTGTTATGTATTGCATAATATTAATGCAAGAATTTACAGAGGTTTAATACATGTATTTGGGCACTTGCTTGTTGTCACATATCTTCCCTCTTACTTCGGTACAGAAAAGAGCCAGAAATCTCCCTCTTCCTTCCAGTCCTGTTTTCACATTTATATAGAAAACTGCTTGCAACATCTAAGTATTCTGGTTTGAGAGACCTTATGCTGTTACGCAGAGACCAAAACAGAGTTGCCACCTTCAACCTGTGAACTGTCCTGGCAGGGACAAGGAGAATAAAGCAAGGGCAACACAAGCCCAAGTCAGATTGACAACTCTGCTAGGAAACTCCTTGCAGGCGAGTGAGACGATGGTGCCAAGGGAGCTGGGTGAGCTGTGGCAGGTCAGAGCTGCTGACTTGTCCCACGCGTGGCTTTTGCTGGCATTTAGGGCTTTTTGTGTAGATAGAGCTTATAGCCAGCGAGGGCATGGATTGTGGCAGGCTGGAAGCCACCGTGTGCGTGTGTGTGGTTTGTTCTTGGGTTGGTTTTTTGGGGGTTTTGTTTTTTTTTAATATTGCAGAATAGTCATAAATATACAGATTCACAGATGTGTTATTAGGAGCCGAAGAACAACTGTTTTGCAGCTAACACCACCCCTTGTATTAGTCGCGCAGCTTATCCCAATGCTGTGTGTCTGTGGGCAGCGCCTGTTTCACAGTGTCCTTGTGGAGCACCTAGGTTGAGTCTGGCTAACTGCCGCGTCTTGTGAGGCTGTCCCTTCTCTCCTTCCTTTCATGTCTCAAAGTTTTGATCTGTCGGATCCCCGGGTGTTTGACAAGGCACATTTGATTCCTCAGCCAGTGGGAAAGAGGGTATTCTGAAATGCCGTTTGTGGTTTTATGTTTATTGGGAGTAATTTTGTGCTACTCTGTTTCAGGTTAGTTTATGGGATTAATAGAGCACAAGATATGAAATTACAATGTATATATTTATACATTTGAAGTAATGGACCAACGGTTTAAGAATGCTTTCAAAATGAGTGCAGGTTCAGTGACCTCAGCAGTTAAGATTTTTTTCACGAGTCTGAAATAATTGACATGTTCCTTAAAGCTTTGTTTTATATTCACGTGACTAAGAACATCCTTTTTAAAAAAAAACTTTAGTTTTCTAGCTCATTGTTTCAGAAAAAATCTTAAAAACATAAGCTGTTGATATTCAGAAAGCAGAAGGTGAGAAGTAACAGCAAGCCCTGAGGACTTGCTTTATGAGTTCTTTATGAGTTCTGCAATGCATTGGTATTTATTTCATCTCTCACACAGCTACACTGGAACTTACATTTTCTGATAAACTCTTTTCTTTTTTTTTTTTAAGAGGAATTGTCCCCTGTTACTTTCCACCCACTCCCAGCAGCAGTGTGATCACATACTGGTAAACAAAAAAAATCAGCTGGAAGATTCTGAAATTATTCTAGATTTGGAATATTACTTCTCATTCCCATTTATTCCTCCCCAAGATAAGCATCTAAAAAGTAACATTCCAAGTAGTCTATGAATCACCTTGCCACTTGAAAGTTTCTGCGTTATGAAAATGCAGAGCTTTAGCAGTGTAGAAAGAATAAAGCCCATGCAATAAATAGGAAATACAGCTAAGGGAAAACTGATAAAGGAATACAACCAAATCTGTATAAATAATTTAGAAAATTAATAGCCTGCATTTTGAGTACATTTAGAGTAGCTGTATGTATGTTAAGAAATTTTTATGAATGCAGCAGAAAATAAGGATGAGGTTAAATTTGAGTCATGGATTTCTCCTAGACTGATACCACTTTTAATGAGATCTCAGTATGGCCTTGGTTTGCTTTTAAAAAGACTATGATCTTTATTTGGAGGAACTGCCATTTTAAAAAGTATGGGGCAAGCCAGTTACCGTAAGCCACAGACTGATGCCTAGCATTTCTAACTCTTCCACTGTTCTCATAGTCTTATGCTGTGTGGTATCCTTCCTAAACAGCAAATGCCTAGACTCTTGAGACTATAAATGCTACTTAATTTTATTATGTTAGCACGAATACATTTCTTGTCCTCCTGCTTATAGAAAAGAACTTGAAAATGTGATTTTTTCAACCCCAATGATCATTACTTGCATCATCTGTCTGCTTGAAAGCCAGTCTTGATTTATTTATTTTATAGAGTAGAATTATATTTGGAATACATGAGGTAAATAATACTGCATGGTCCATCCTTCAAGCAAGTATTTGAACATTTAACAGGGAAAAAAAGTGAATGTACATACATTTCACTGACACACCTGTGTTGACCCAGGGGCTTAGGAGGGACCTCTTCAGAGTTTCTGACCCAGCTACAAGAAGAAATACATCGGAAGTTACACGAGTGGATTTGAACTTGATTTGTGAGATCTCCAACTCTGGTTTTGATTGTATTTGTGAAAAAAATGCTGCTTGTGAGGTTCAGAGAGTGGGTGATTCTGTGGACATTGTTCATATAGTGTGAATTAGCGACAGAAGCAAGTAGTCTCACCTCTGCTGGTACATGAAAGGTCTGGAGAGGAGCAACAGTACAGGAACAGAACCAATAGAAAAAACCATGAAAACGCTTGAGAGGGAGGGAGAGGAGGAGGCCTGGCAGAAGGAGAAACTTGACACAGAAAGTTGTACTGCTGAAAAGCTTAAGGATAAAGTATAAAATCTCTCCAGACTGTGGCAGCTCCCCTCTTAATCCACAAACCAGAAAGTGATTTTTAAATAAGTCTTTCTTCACTAAAGCCCACTAAGAAAATTTTTTTCCATTTTTACTTACATGACATGTTTTTGACAGATGGTATTTTATTTATCACAATTAGTGGGTTTCTGTGTGGGAGTGCGTGTATACAGACCAGCCATCAGATTACTTTTTGTCTCCGGTTTTCTTCTGGGGCTGCTACTTTTCTTTCCAAGAATTGGTTGAATTTATCATAGACATAAAGACAAGAGTAGATCCCTTAACAAACACAAGAGTTATTTAAAAAACAAACAAACAAACAAATAAAACCAACAAAAGCAAAAAAAAAAAAAAAAAAAGACAAAGAGAAAAATATTGTAAAACCAAGCCAAACTTGAGTTATTTTTGAAAAAGAAGTGATTTTACATGACCTGGACATCTCCTTGAAATAGAAAATTAAACAAAAAGGGTGGAAATGCTATTGCAGATGTCTAAGGATTGAGTCCCACATTCTAATCCTCTTTTTCCTAGAAGTAATGGTTTCTAAATATAAAATAATAGTAACAGTAATAGTAAATCAGCTTTCCCCCCTTTGATTTGCTCAATCTTTTGAATAAGCAAATGGACTGGGAAAGAGGAAGAGACTAGAACTGGTTATAATTTTCACTGGAGAGCTGTCTGAGGGGTCATCTGTCTCACTGAAATGTGTTTATTTTAATATAACATTTTACAGGAGAAAGTCTAAAATTATTCTGTCAAGCCATCTAGATATAGTACTTAGTATAAGCTATCTAGATATAGTATTTAGTAGTTATTTCATTGTATTTTAAATGTTTTACTTAATAGATCCTACATTTCACTATTCACAAAAAGTTTGCATGGGAATGAAATATTTGAATGTCTTTGAAACAAACATTTCTTTGAGTTTTTATTAGCTAGATCTGGATACTTCAGCTTCCTTCCTGATATGATAATTAGAAAGTATCACTATCATAGTTTCTTGATAAGCAGAACACCATTTTCCACCTACCATTAGCTAAAAGTGAGAATTGAGTATAACAATAATGGATAAATTTCTGTCTGAAACTAATTAATGACATATTTTATGATTTTAGCATATTGATTTCATTGCTTTTATAAAAATGGACATGCCCTTAGATTGTTCTAAGTTCTAAATAGCTGACTCTCCTCTCTAAGTGGAAAAGTGACTACATTATTTAAAATACAATTCAGTGTAACTGCCAGAGAACATTCCTGATTTTCTTTAATAATCTATAAAAGCTGGAGGTTAATAGAAGGGGGAGCATGAGAACAAGAAGGGTAGAAAAAAGAGGCTGAGAGTTTTATAAATTGGAATTTATAAATTGAGAGTAGCAATACCAATCCATTAATTGAATAACATCATAGGTGTTTAAAAGCAATACATTTTTATGGCTGTGTTAAGAGGTTTTAAAGATAGATTTTGCTCTCCATTTCATAAATTAGTCTTGAAAGTGTCTTTCTGTTCATGAAAGCAGAAATTCTCAAAATCTGTCTCTGGGCATCATGACATTTTGTGGTACTAATAGATCATTCTGTTCTGACAGGGAGAGTTTTAAATAAATGTCCGCTCCACAAGTAGCTGTGCGAAACAGGCTGATCCGGCCTCTGTCTTTGGGTCAAATACTCCTGTCTCTGCTGCAAAACAAAATACAAAAAATAAAGAACTCAAGTCGGATGGGGGGCATTCAGTTAGCACGGAGGAATCTCAAAATGTCTTGAAAAGGTGGGCCCGCATCTCAACAACGCGTAGCATATGGAAAGATATTCTTGCTGATTGCTGCAGGAGAGCTTTACAGCTGCAGAGGATCCTGTCGGCTTTAATATGCTCTGAATACATTACTGACTAACCTGGCTTACAAGCAACTGACATTAAACTGCCTGACGCCCCCGACACATGCCTCCGTCTCTTCCCTGCATATAGATCAAGAGACAAAATCTGTGGAGGAAACTAATACCAGCATAGTCAAAAAGCAAAAATAGAAGACAAGTATAGTGATGTGTTTAACTTCTCTTTTACCAAATATCTTCAGAAAAAATTACAAATATATTGCACATACCCAAGTTCGGTGAATATTATCCATAAAGAGTTGTGGAAATGAGGGAAGAGAAAGAGCTGGATAAGATGAAGGATTAATTTGTTTCCTACATGACAGAGCTCATCATATGTTACAAGAAAGTGTAGTGTGAGTTGAGTCAATGTTCGGTAGGTTGCAGAAGAAAATAAAGACTGCGGTTCCTGTCTCTGGCTGTTGAACAAAGTGAGCCTTCAAGGTTCAATTTTTAGTCAGAAATAATCAGCATGCTGTCTTGTTACCAACGCATCTTGTTATCTGCTCTGATAGAGAAGGATCTAAGCTTTTATAGTAGATCGAATACTGAACTTGACAGCATCATTCCGATAAAGAAAGAAAATCGGGAAGAGGTGTAATGAGTACATTTGGCAAGACCTGCATTGTCAAGGCCTCAAAAAGAAAGCTTTTTTTTTTTTTTTTTTTTGATCGATTGATTGGTTTGACCTTACGAGTGAGCCAAGTCTGGGTAGGACCATAAAATTATAATGTTTCTGACCCTTCAATTTATAATACCTTCCTTTTTCCTTTACTGTTCTGTGTTCAAGACAGGTGAAGTGTTCCAACTTCACCACTTCTACTGATCCTAGGAAAATCGTGTGATTCATCATAACTTGAGGATATTAATCAATTTATTTCTTGTGTGTTCAGAGACACAGAAGGAAAGAAGTGCTTGAGCCAACGTTTATTTACTTATCTATTTATTTATCTATTTGTTCTCCAGCTTTATGAGGGGTGTTTTAATCCTGTGAAACATCTGTCTTAAGTTGGTATGTGAGAGAGTAGAACTCTCTGAGTCACTGCAGAGTCTCTCTTAAGAGCAAAATTTAGGTTTTCTATCACTTGTCACACTGTGTGGAGGTTATGATATTAGAATAGCTAGGAAGAATAATTAAAAAAAAAAGGATAGAACACAATGCTATTAGAAAGAATAGAGAGCAAGAGGTATGTCAGATGCTAAGCCTTCTCATACTCTGGAGAGCATGGTCTTAAAAGTAGGTGAGAAGACAAAGAAAAAGCAAAATTGCTGACCAGTGTAAAAAACCTCTCAGACCAGTTCCAGACCGCTGAAGTTTCAGCAGCTTCCTGAAAAAGGACTTGCTATGTAGCTGTCAGTACTGCTCTGTCTCTCCTGGGGAGTTCAAGTTGACTGCCTGCCATGGCCACAAAGGCCGGCATATCCCGCATCTTTCTGATCTCTCTTCATAGTTATATGGATGCCTTCTCATTTGAGAAAGCTCTCCGGTGAGAGTCATAATGGGAATTATAATGAAAGGGAAAAGGGTAGAGAAGCCATATCACCATCCAGGCTAACATTATCTGATAAACACTTCATCTGATCGTGGTGTCACTTTAGGACACCCTAAAATAGAACGACGCACCAAGGTTGGTGTGCTAGCAGTTGCATTTTGGTCTCACTGATTTAGTAAAATTTCCCTGTTGAAAACTGCTCAGTAAGTTCAAACCATTATAATAAACATTGAAGATGTTCTTGAACTCTTAAAAATTATTGAGGAGGTCCTTGGAAAAATGTCGCTGAGTACCAGTAAAAAGATTTTGTGGGTGGGAACCCGCAAAATATTGTAGGACCGTTATTGTTCTCATAAAATGAAACAGGACTGATCACTTACATATTGCTTTCCCTCATATCCTGCCATACGCGAGAAGGCAGAAGAGTTGCAGGGAGGTAAATGAATGTACTAGTTCTGCATGAAATGCACCCACGTGAATGTTTGACACATGCAGCCTTTAAATGCATTGCCATGCATTTAAATTCACACTTCTTAATTATCAAAGTTTTCCTCTTGGGTTTGCAGTCAAATGTTTGAACAGTTTGATTAATCACTGCAGTCCTAATCTGTCTGAAGTTAGCTGCTGTTTTGAATTAAGTGTCTTGTATCTCTTGCAAAGTACCACGGTAGGGTGATGTAGTTCCTCTAGAATCATCTCCTGGAAATCTGAGACCACCAGAGGTCTGGTCAGCCCAGAAAGGTTGATTCTAGAAATAGTAGAAGCTTGGGCAGCCTGAAATAGCTGTTCTGGTTAGTTCGGTTCAGAAGAGGATACCTGTTGCATAAAGTCACCTAATAAACAAAATAGACTAAAGAATAATCTTTAAAAGGATTGAGTCATTTCAACTGCAAAACAGAGCTCGCAACCGCTCAGCTAGAGAGACTAAGGCAAGGCAAGGTTTTCTAAGAAGGGGTCTCGTGTGATTGAAGCCATTCAATTTGTCTCATATATTGAGTTAAGCATCTTTCAATGTGGAAAAAAAGAAGGAGTATTAGATGAAGATATTTCAACAAATTCTTGTAATTCAAGGCTAAGGTAATAAAATAGATTCTTTGCTTCATATTATGAAATTTGCATATCATGTATCTCTGTGCAGTCAAAGGTCATGCAGCCAAGCTTGCGTCAACTTGCTTTGCTGTCAGTAGTAACGTTCAGTGTCTGTTAGGCATAGTAGCTGTATATACTGTGATTCATTTCTAAAGATTTTTATTTCATGATGCTTTAACTATGAAGCTCTTTTCATGGTCATACTTTTCATTTATAGTAGCAAGACTGCACTTCTCATTGGTGGAGCAAGAATGAAACAGAAAGTTACAAGGATTATCTCTGTATTTATTTCCTTGAATTTCTTCATTCCTTGGTAAAGCCCCCAATATTTTCTGAATATTTCCATTTATCAAATAATAAAAGGGAGCTGTTTCTGCATTCTAGATTTCTTTAGCAAATATGCCGCATCAGAGAAAGAAAGAAGTGTATGGCAGATAATACTAAATAACCTGAAAACACAAAAAGAGCTGTATTTCTGATTTTTCCCTTCAGTAGACCCAATAGTGTTCTTTAACATCTTAAAATGTGGATCTCGTAGCACAGTTTGAATAGCAGTAGCCGGTATTACCACTTTGGTAATATTGTGTCAGGACGTAAGAAAAAGCATTCCAAAAATGGAGAGCTAAAAGAGACACACCAGCGAGCGGCAGCCCCTGCTCTTTTTCCCACACTTCTGCAGAGCTCAGGTGTACCAGGTTGCCGTGGGAAAAGGCCAGGGCTTCCTTAGTGTGTGCTGCCTCGCTTCTCTTCCCTGACAGCGGCTCCCTCTGAGCTGGTAGCATTCATCCTTCACCGATGCCTTGCTCAGATCAGTATTTTCTTCTAACCTTGTCTAAGTCTGTCTTCAGGGGCAGTTCTCTAGTTTACCGTAGGTCTTGATTTACAGCACGAGACAGCATGTGGTACACATCAGAATTGCTCATGTCTTGAAGTACTTCAGCTCTTCTGAACTGAATCTGAAGTACAGATTCTGACTGATTTATGGTGTTATAGCTTATCGAAGCTGATGTAATACCAAGAGATTAATTCTTAATAACCAAGGGGTTAATTCTTTCTGAAGCACACGACCTACAGTCCTTAGAAGGAAGCAAAAACTAGAATAAATTACTTTATAATATTCATACTTTCTACTTTAGGTTTCTCTTCCAGTCTTCTGTTTAGTAAATCCTGCACACTGGACTTGCAATTGATTGAAATACCTATCCTGTGCTTACAAAATTACAGATGTTCAGTCTTTCTCCACGACACTACCTTGTTACTCATCACTCTCATGACTCGGAGGGCACACAATATTTTAGGTGCAGTGGATTTCAGAAGCTCATAGGAATGAGCAATGTAATGACAACCTGCCAAAAGTTAATTTATGCCAGCCAACACTGCAGGACATTATAAAAATACTGGTACTCTCTTACAGAGGTTATTGCTGAGTGTGCCACAGCAGTGGCCGTACTTTAGAAGTACTGGCATCTCACTTTTATTGAATGAACTCTTGAGAAGTGAAACTGGGACTGTAATATCATTGCTCAAACCTGTGTGTTGAGAGTGTTCAGCATTGTGGCAAAGTAGCCATTTTTTGCTCTCAGTTTTTCCTTTCACTATCTGTGAAACGTTCTGTATGTTCACACATCTCACTATCTAACAAACCTCGCCAATGACCTTCAAGAGATCTGAGCCTGCCACATCCAGGCAGGAAAAATGGCCACATGAAGGAAAATGTGTCAGCGGGTCACCCTTTGGTCCTCACAAGAACAGTGAATGATGTAAAGCAGAGTTAATGCTGTGACCTTGAGGGAGGGTCGATAAAAATGGCAGTAAAAAATTAAAGAATTCAGGGGTTCCTGAAATGTTTAGCTAAAGGTCTCTTTTGTGGTGTTAATGTAGATATTTATTAAAACAGCAGTTGCCTGTTTAAAAAGCTTGGGACAAGTCCTGGTATAATTCAGTTTAGGATGAGGTCCAAGAATCCTGAGCGCTTTTCAATATTGACTGCACGCTTCCTTATGATTAAGGCATCAAATCAAGGAAATTTCAAAGCAGTTTTTAGGATTCATTGTAGCTGCTTTATTACCTCTGTCTCATGAATGACACTGTTTGTTCCCTCCATGGTAGCTATTATTATAAAAACATTACCCAGCAGAGACCTAGTCTGAGAATGCAAAACAAATGGCAAAGCATCCTTTCAGGCTGTGATAAAATTATGAATATCAATAAATCCAAAATTGCACTAAGAATAATAGTGTTCTGTTAATAATAATGGCTAGAGCTTATTTTATGAACTTTCAATATTTCTGAATGTTACAGATACAGAATGGAAAAACTGAGTGAATTTTTAGCTTGTTCCATCACTAGTCAATGTCATGCCTTAGAATTTGTTGTCTGGAAACTTTTCTTTTTCTGTATCGTACTTCTTGGTTTAATTAAACGAAGCTGTGGTATTTCCTGTAATGCTGTGATGGGCAATTTCTGTGGAGCCGTAGAAAGGGTGGGATACAAAGGCTGCAGAAGAGCAGACATAGAGCATCCCCACTACTTCATACACTGGCAGCCACAGCCCTGGTTCAGAGATTGCCAGAGAAAAAGAGGGAAGGTGTCCAACCAATATTATCAGGCAGGGAAAACCTGGAATGCAAATTGATATCCTGCCTTGGGCACCAAAGTGTTTCGCTGACAGAGAAATTCCAGAAATGTTATGTAAAAAGGATTGCTAATGTAAAACCTGTAAGAAGGTAGAGTCAAACCGGTGGGTACTGAAGTGTAAGGTTTGAGCACACGATTACCCATTCTTCTTCACCTAATGCAGGCATGGTGAGCTTTGAAGCAGAACTGATTTATATCCTAGCAAGACTTCAGATTGGGATCTGTCA
The DNA here is from genome assembly GCF_947461875.1 of Haliaeetus albicilla. Lineage (NCBI taxonomy): Eukaryota > Metazoa > Chordata > Aves > Accipitriformes > Accipitridae > Haliaeetus > Haliaeetus albicilla. Next base: position 5,453,886 of record NC_091485.1, on the reverse strand, counting down.
TCTTAGGGAGAAAAAGAAAGAAGTTGGCTGGGTTTTCAGAATATTTTAAAGGGTTCTCTTGATGCTAAGGGAGAGATTTCCTCCTAAGAAAAACACATTTGGATTTATCTTTATATTCAGCTTATTTTTGGTGCAGGTAATTTGTCTCCATTGGTCTGCAGCTCCCCTTAGGGGAAAACAAAAACCAAAACAAACAACCCACAAAACTGCGGAGCCATTAGAACATCATGAGACCATCAAGTAGTACCGGTGACTGGCTCTTATAGAAAAGTTATTTGAGGGAAGAATTGTGCTTAACTGCAGACCTGATGATAGTATCATAGTCTCTGGCTGAGCAGAAGATGAGAAAGGTTTCACTCCTACTACGTTAAAGTGATTAGAAAGTTGTTGCTGACTCAGATAAGTAGGTAAATAAATAGATCAGTAAGTGTTCATGCAAAGTCAGTGCTGAATTAGTCTTATTGACTTGAAAACGTAACACTTATTGCCCCTTCTTCCGTTTTCTAAATCCCCATGACTGTAGCTTTGAGACAAAGAAACAGTTTTATGCTCTGCCTCATATTAGCAGTCTAACTGTTGAGAGCTGAAAATACCAGGAAACAAGCAGTAGTAAAGCTTTCACATGCTAACTTCAAGGAATTGTGCATAGCAGGCTCCATTAAACAAAGGACAAAGCCACTTTTATAACAAAGCAGAAAACAGGCCTGTATGTTATATTCAGGTTTCTAACAGCTACCGGGAGAATTCATGTGCTTTTATAGTACGAGCTTCTCTTGCATTTAGTCATTAAGATGACAGAATCATAAGCAGAAGTTGTTCTGCTGGACTGAGAAAAACCTTGGGAGATAAAGCCTTTAGAGGTAAAATGTGAGTATCACATAAATACGTACTTTTAGGGATGATTCTGTTGTTCTCACAGAAACCTCTGTGGGCTCATGTCATCCAGCACTCTGGAGCTGCGCTTTGAATGCTGCTTTCATGCGGTGTGCAAAACAGTCTACCTTTTTAAGAAAGCCTCCCCATTCGTCTTTTATGTTGCTGGTTTTATGGTTTGAAAAGTCATCCTGAAATTATTTCCTCTGCTGAGAGTATGGCTTGGGCTCATGGAAGAAAAAAAAGGATGGACAGACATGCACACACACCCTCCTCCGGCTCAAAAAAGAAACCTCATAACAATAGCAAACAGTAAATTCAATGTATCTTACCTGGAGCTTATTTGAATTATTAGAGAGTTTTCAGTCTAACAAGCAGTTAACTGAAATTGGATTGTACCTGTAATTAAAACAGTTATACTAAAAGTGAGTCAGCCAGCTGGCACATACAACTTCCCCTCTCTCATACTACTCCCAAGAAATTTAAAAAAAAAGGCAAAGTATTCTTCATTATGATGTTTGAAAATTAGGAGCTGCTTCTTTCAGAATGTGCTGCTCGTTTTATTCAGAACAAAGACTTCTAACTTCCCTCACTGTGTGAAAACAGAGCTTGAATTAGCCGCTCTAAAGAAGTGGGAGATGGGGCATCAAAGAGCCTTCTGTTCATTAAGATAAACACCAAATATGTGTTTCATGTTTGCTTTTGGTATAACATTCTGAATAGAGGATTAAGCAGTTGCTTCCCACAGTCTTAAACTATTGAGATGGTGTGGGAGAAGGAGGAGAATAAAAAGATTTAAGCTATTATGCAAAGAATTAGTGTTGAGAGAGTAAAAGGTCCCCCATTGCCCATTGAATTCTGCATGGATTTAGTAGTGTTGAGAGTGTAACATGCCGCTCCATTTTGGACACACAGAAAGTACATAATTAAGTTGCAGGAGTCCATCTAAAGTTTCAGTCTGGACACTGATCTTGTGAGATGGACTGTTGCAACTTAATTATGTACTTTCAAACAAAACTATGTACTTTTCACCCCCCAAAATTTACATAGTTTCATAACTGAAATTTCCTTTTAATGTAATTCTTTTTGTTACATGGAAGCCTGCTCTAATCTATGCGTGGCAAGGTATTATTTTTTTGGAAGTACAAATGACATCTGGGGACACAGATTTTTTCCCTTCTTGCTCACCAATGCAGTCACCTCGGTTGCAGAAAAGGTCATGGTCCACCCCACTTTGTGTTCCCCAAATCAATTTTTGTTACATGTGTTTTATAGATCAAGTTGGTTGGACTGTTCATGTGAGTCAGTGTGAATACGGGGTTTGCAGTCTGTCCGTGCTCTCTTCATTGTCTGTGACTGTGGATGATGGATGGTTTTACGAATTTGCTGATAAGCCGGTTGCAGTGTTTTATGTTGAGTTTTATTGAACTAGATTTGCTAACGGTTATGACCAATATTGGAATGCTATTACATTAGAAGAGCTCCTTTTGTTGACTCCAAGGAAGTGATAATGTATTAAATTCAATGCTTAAATTCCATGAGGGGCTCTTATACCCTTAGTTCTGTTTTTAAAAGTAATTTTTAGTTGCTGTGAGCCAACCTGTAAGCTCATTTTCATGTATTTTTGATTTATATTCGGTTTATTTAATCTTTAACCTATCAGTTGTAGCTGCTTAGAAGTTACATAATTTTTTTCATATATTTTTTCCTCTAGGCATCTGCTACTCCTCACTGTGGGAGACAGGCAGTAGCTAGATTTGGTCTGACTTAGGACAGCTGTTCTCATAATTTAGGGGAAAAAATAACACCAGGAAAGCGTATATTTAATATTTTTATCGATGAATGTAGGAGCTCTACCAGAGGACGAGTGAGCAAGGTTTCCTATTAAGTCTATTACATTTTTTTTTTTTTTTTTTTATTATTTGCTCTTCTAGTATTGTATTTATAACATTTCAGGGTTGCACATTGGGGGCAGGGGGCTGGATCGTCATGTGAATGTTTCATTGTCATGTTTGCAGTGTTTTGTCTGAAGCAGGATTGCTAAAAAATAGCAGTGGTTAGAATACATTGTTTAATGTGATTTTAAGCCAAAGCACTCACATTTGCAAAGGAGATATATGAAGCTACCATTACCAAGTTCATCCTCAGGAGATGTTCTTTGGGAGAATAACACTAAGTAGGTGACAGACTTCAGTCGGAGACATTCAGTTCTACACATAAAAGAACACCAAAAAAAGCCCAGAAATGAATCTTAATGTACGCTTCCTGAAGGAAGTGAAGGAAGGACTCCAAATGTTTGACAGGATTTACAGGTTCCATGGCTTCATTAGCACATTGACTCACAGGTCCCACATGGTGATCTGTCTCGTTTGGGATTTATTAGAAGGTGGCTACCTCTTGGTTTTCACTCCCTGCTGATTGGTTTGCTGAGATTTCAGCTCATCATTTCTCTGCCTCTTTGCTATCTGTTAGGTAATGCTGAAGAATAATGAATCACATCATTGATCTTTTTCTTATCCAAAGATATATGTGAGTTTGGATTTACTAGAGTAACAGAGAATTTGTTCACATAAACCTCAATTTCTGTGGTTTTTTCCCATCAAGTTAGAAAAATAACTCTATATTTGATTTATGGCTCCCTTCTTCCTTATCTCCAGTATTTAATTTCTCATAAGAGAGATAAGAACTGTATGTGAATGCAGATCACAGAGGTTTCTGAGTACAGCCTGAAAACCTTAAGCACCAGAGCTTTCATTCTAGAGGCTCAATTTCAGTCTCTGCTTTATCTTAATCTCTTTATTCAAAATCTTTTATAGATGTTGACATACGCCTATCTGTCTACAGTTCTTGCAGGAAGAACTAACATTTGAACATCTGAGCTACTGAAATCCTGGTTGTTTCAGAGAGGAGATTGTATGCCATTACATGTTTGCCATTTATGTAATGCAAAACCAGGTCTATGCTGGCTCAAGAGCATTCTATACTGAATACTTATTGGGCATCTGTGTATCTCATATTTCTGTGATGAGATAAAATTCCACTGGAAAAATAAAATCTTACTGTATTTTGCATATAACAAGCAGATAATAAGACAGAGGTAAGGCAAATACAAGAATTTATCACCAGGCAAGCCAAGCAGTGGATTTAGAGTACTGTGGTGACAACTGTGCATAGTTTGAATGCACAGAGTTTGAACCCTCTTAAAAATGTGAGATAACTTACGTTTCTCTTACAGATGACTGAACTGTCCCATAGTCTCTACGGATAGGCATATGCACACATGCAATTCCTAGGGAAGAGCTGACATTGTACATGTATCCATGGGTTATCCAATGCACTGGCACTCTGAATTTTCCATACTGGAACAGTATCAGTTTCCATAACAGTACCTAAATGGAAGTATAAGATGGGTCAGTAGGTCTGAGATAGTGCTAATCTGTCAGGACGTAATGTACAAACATACATCAGCAATATGAGGTTTAACAGCATCTCCACAGGTTCACTTAGAGGTCTTTGCCCAGGAGGTTTGTACACAAAAGTACAAGCTTGCTTTGTGAATCTCTTCTGCTCCATAACTTTGCTACTACAGAAATATATGGCATTCATTGTGGCAACAAATAGTGTGAAAAATGAGGTGCTATAGGAAAGAAGAATTAATTAAATGATCGTGTCTGGCTTAATGTAAAGTCAAAACACATACACGGTATGACAAATTAATAAGGGGCATATTAATCCACAGAAGTGCAGGAGTTTCCCTTTTGACAGGGAAGTCCTTACATTTCTACCATAGGAAGAAGTAAGTCATTAATGAGAGCATCCTTTGTGCTGAATGTGTTCCTACACACATAAATACAGTGAATGGCATTAGATAGCCTTCAACCGGTGTAATTTAGACTATATCAGATTCATTCTGATCCAAATTACAGAGTGCATAAATTGTTCTTCATTTTAAAATCATTTTTAGGAGCAACTAGATGCAATTCACCTTAATGAAAAAATGCAGTGATAAGGAATAAAATCCATAAAGTGAGAGGGAGTCAGGGCACTTGAGTCCTTCCCAGCACCTTTGCAAGATGAAGTACTGATGATTTTTCCAAGCTGTAAGTCTTCCCGAAGGCTTAAGGTGTGCTACTTCTTTTATCCCCAAACAGGCAGCTAGGGAAGAGTCTCCAAGTATTCAGAGTTAAGGAACTGGGCATAAAACCAGAGTTTAAAATGCAGGAATGCAATAAGGTAATAAATAACAATTCAACCATAATATAGAAGATTACCTTCTCATTTACCTTAGACAGGCTCAGTCAAGCAATGAGTTTTATTTTTGTCACCCTAAATATGAGACTAGATGCAATAATGCAAGTCCTTAGATCATGTTAGAGACCAAAGATTTGTCCTGGGTTTTATTTTCTCTTCTTCATATTCTTTTCCCTAGCAGGGAGAGGGAGATGAGGTAAGCACTGGATTTATGCAGGATACAGTACAGATCATTTTGTTTAGCAAAATGAAAATAAATCACAACTATTTTCTGAATATACCCCTCTTTCTGTCAGAACAAACTTCAGATTGCCGGCATTTGTTTCACAGGGTTTTCTGTGACATCAGACCTAATCACAACCTATTCTGCTACTTAAAAATACGGGACCCTGGCAACACTGCTTCCGCTCTCCAGTCACGGGGCAGCAAAGCAACTGCAGGCTATAGCACTTGGATTTGTCAGAATAAATAATTAAGAGGCTCATCAGCTTCTCACTAATGAACAAGGAAATGTGATTAAGCAACTTTAAAAGAGAATGGCTGAAGACAATATAGAAATGATAGCAGGATGATTGCTGTGAATGAGAGACTGAAATTTCTGAATAAGAGATTTCTTCAACAAGACACAAGGACAGTAGTTTAATCTTCCATTAAAAGATTCCTGCCAATTTGGAAAAGCTCTGAATCAGGACATTACAGACGTCTCAGGAGCTGACAAGGCAGTCACTTCTCTTAAGACAGCTACTTTCTGGCAGATGCTGAGAAATAACTTTTTTTTATTTTTTTTTTTTTACTATTTCAAGACTCTTAACTTCTACCAAACAATGACTAGGACATCTCTGACTAGGCAATCTTTTATTCTCAAAAACTCTGAAAATACAAATCATCTTTCAGACCAAAATGTTCTAGAGATGCTTGCCAAGTTTACTGTGGCTAACATCTAGAAATTGTACTGATTAGCTTCTGGCAACCTTCCTTGAAAGTGCTTTGTGTGTTAGTATCTCATTAAATATCTTATTCCTCTTTATTATTCTTTAGCACCAAAAAATGTACTTCCACCTTATATCTAATCTGTTTCTATGCTTTTACTGTCTGCTCTCCTAGCTTATCTAAAGGAGATAGCACATAATATAGAAACTTGAAGGAACATGAAATAACAGAAGTTGCTGTAATTCTTCAGTATGTCAGGAGAAAGATATCTTATTTTTTTCCTTTGTATACATTCATAAATGACACAGTCTTTTTATGAGTAAAGGCAGCAAGCAGATTTATGACAAAAGTCAACAATCAGATTACAAGATTTCTGTCCAAGGGTGGTTATATCAGACAGTAGAAGTTTCCAGATACTTAGATATAAAAATGGTATGCGCGGACGTGGGAGACTCGTAGTTACACAGTTTAAAAAAAGAAAGCAAAAGAAAATGTCAAACATCTTTTTAGTTACAGAAATGCTCATGTACCTCAAATAAGATACTCAACATTACAGAAAATACTCTGGGTCTAAAACCCAGGCAGAAAAATATTGTGCTACTTCAGAAGGCTTTTGAGGAAATTATTTCCTTTTTTTTTTTTCCCCCACGATGTAAGCCCACCATAGCGCAATGTATAATATGCATAATAGAAAGCACTTTGGATTTTCAGCCAAAATTCCAGCTGTCTCCAGCAGACATTTAATTGGGTTTAAACATGTTGTTAGCCTTCAGGTATCTCCCTGTGTTTCTTACAATACTTTGAGATCTTATTGTTATCTTCTAATTGTGTTCCATAAAGATGCAAATTCATAGATTTTTCAGTTTTTACATTGAAGATTGCCTGTACTTTACTTGTTCTATGTGATAAATTACTGTTTGATTAGGGTTAGTGTTAGGGTTATTCCTTTTCTTGTACCGTATTTATTGTCATACCCAGTTACTTGTCTCCCGTCAGTGGTTTATCCCAGTGAATGTCACAACCTACTTCTTCATTTCAGATTATATATGTTCTCCTTTGACTGAAATGGCTGCTTTTGTATCTGATAATTCTCTTTTAGCTTCCTGCAGAGAACCAAAATATCCCCAAAGCCGTAGGTGACCATGGTATATCATCCTATGGCATATCCTCTGAATACAAGAATGAGAAGCCATTTCAATAGGGACATCTAACAGAGCCACAACGTCCTCTCAGAAAGCAGAGATGTAGAAGAGGTCTCCATCTGTCAGGAAATCTCTGCAGTCCTCTTTTCTGAACTCCTCAGTGTAGCAAAAATAAAAACCCAAACCAAAGACAGACAACATATTTCCTCTTTATGCTTTTTCTGGGCCAAGTTCTGTGAAAACTTCTCTGCAAAGCTTCTCTGGAGCAAATAGATTGCATGGGTGTAGTCGATGAGGCATTCACAACATCCTCTTTTTCTTCTGCAAAAAGAAGAGCAAGCTTGGAAGAATATTTCTTCAGTATTCAAGTAAATTCCTTGTAGACTAACACTTGTCTTTTGTGATTTAATTTAGAATTTTATTATTTTTATTTTGACAGAGCAATTTGCTTTTTGTGCTGTGCTAGAATTGATGCCTCGTTCCCATTATCTCCAGAGCCAGAACTGGAGCAAAACTTGCTTTTCAAATTAACTGTGCCAGAACGTCTCAGTGATATGTATAGCTTGGAACTATCAGTGTTGTAATGCGCATGAATCCCTTTCAGTGTAACTTTAGATTTCTACAGTAGATAAATTGTAGATAAATCCTTGGTACAACACTACTTCTGAAGCCTTTGTGTGAGGAAAGAAACTTCTGCAAATTGTATATTCATTTAAAGGAACCCCAAAATACCAATTTTTAGCTAGTTACCTCCCACTACACCATTCTGAAAAATCATCCTTTTTTTACATTTCCATAAAAATAAGGCATCTGACACATACATGCACTTTTCTTTTGTAGGTGGAATGGAGAAAATAAAACAGCATACCTTCACATTAGCTCACTACACCTATACTGTGCTGTCTACCTTAAAATATGCCAATGGGGCTTCTGTAGTACGTATTTACAGCGACACAGATTTCAGCAATCCTGATGTCCAGGGTCCAATCATTAATTTTAATGTGCTCGATGAAAACGGAGAGGTGATCGGCTTTTCACAGGTATGTTTTTCTCTTGCCTTAACTAAATGTTATGTTTATATTTTAAGCATATTCACAATGAGTTCTGTATTCTAAAGGAAATACTTTGTCCATAGTGGTCCCTTCTGAGGTTTTGGTTTTGTTTCTTCATAGCTCTGCACAATATATACACGCCATTTTTAAAGTAGTAGAAAGAGAATCCAATAAATAGCACTAGCACAATGCAAAGTACATAATAGCCAAAGCCAATATCTTACAAATTTAATGCTCTACACGTAGGAAGTTTGGAAGTGGACTTTTTAACAGGATGCATTGACTAGGCAGTTTGGTTTCTTGCTGACTTCCTTCTCTGTGGTACCAAATAGTCTCAAATATTCAAAACATTTCATTTCAAAGAATCCCATATTTTAGGAGTGAATTAGCCGTTTATACAGTCTTGAATACTTGTGGCAATGTTCAGAAAAGACTGGAGATACTAACACAGCTGGGTGGGCAAAACAGTCCACAAATGCTCTGATGTTGCCTCTGTCCTTTGGTTAAAACCAAAACCTTTATTTGCACTTCTGATTTGCACAATTTCTAAGTAAAAATGGCTCTTGGCTGTTTCACTTCTTTAAACTCAACTGTACCCTCAAAGAAAAAATATTTTATAGTCTTATGCCTCCATTGTGGCTGTTTGCTGCAGTGGCTGCTTGTAAAAAGTTTCTTTATTGATCTGTATCATCTGGATTGTGCTATTCACCAGATTCTCGTCATTTCTGGCATGAGTACGTAGAATGAAGAACTAGAAAGTTTTCAAATGCATACCAGTCACATCTGCAGTGCCTGTTAGATTACTTTGTTTAATTAAAATAATGCGCAATGTAATGACTTTTAGAAATTAACAAGCAACAGCACTATTCTTTCCAAAGCTATAATACGTGTGATATATATATAATTGTCTTCTTTATGGAATGAAATTCTTTCATAGACATCTTATAGCAGTTATGGGGGAGAAAAATGTTTGCTGCTTCTTTATGATTACAAACAAAATACATACAGCAGAGAGTAAGCTTCATCAAACTGACAATACAATCTCATCTTCATACCTGTGTGCATGTCTAAAATTAGATAGGTTTATTCAAATCAAATTTAAATCTAATACTTCTGTTAATGGTTTAGAAATGAAATAGTGTCCTCTAGTTTGGTCATGTCTGTGATCTACACATTCATGTGGATTCACTGGTTAGTCTCCAAATGCAACCTAGTGGAGTTAGGAGAACAGTTTCAGAAGGCTCCCAGAAAACATTTTGGGGATTTTTTAATGAAGGGAAAATTGGATGACATTTCTCTCTGACATACCTACTACTAGTGGACACCAATTAATGTCTTAGGTTGTACTTCAGCTAGTATATTAAAAGAGAAATGACAGAATGTCCTATTCCTTTATGGATGATATCCCATCTATAATTAATTACTTATAGCCAGGCATCCAACCAGTTCTATTTGTCTTTCTGACAGGCAATTGTTATGTGCCCATTGCCTATTAGAGGGCACAGTGTGGCTGGACATTAGCATTTGGTAGCCTGAAAAGGACAATCTGACTAACTGATTCCAGAGAAAATACCATGACGAGGTTTGGAGCAGTTTATTCAGACCATTTGAGATTGGCAAGAAAGACTTCATAAGTAGACAGTGTCTTCAGAGGATACCAAGCTTACATTTAAGCCTCAAGATTTACATAATTTACATGATATTCAAAACTCTGAACTAAGTCCAAGATATTTAGAACGTGAAAGGCGTGTGTTGAAATACATGACATTTAACACCGCCACTGAAAAATGAAAGCGGCGAAAAAATGATGTCTTTCATCTGTGTAGCATTTGGGAGGAAAGCTGTTCTTACCTGCTTCTATTATTGAAATCCATTTCTCACTGTTATCAGAGTTTAATTACCAGAGCTAACAAGATTGTGCCACTAAACACAAACATGCTTGAATTACATACGTGGGGTCAACTGCACCAATAAGAAATAACCACAATCTCAGGTTCATCCTTGAGTAAAACCTTCATTGCAGTACTCAAGATCAAATGAAAGCATTTCATTAAAGTGAGGCGCACAAATGAAACGATACCATGATTGTACTCTCAGGGATGGCAGCGTTTTTGACAGCCTCCTGTCCCAATATATATGATATAGAACACTTCGATGTGAAGAAGTGATAAGGTGGGAGTGAAATAATTGTGGAAGTTGAATTGCTATTGCTTTTTCATTTAACTGTTTCTTTGTGATTGTTGAAGGGTATCACTGTTTTAGGGTATTATATTTGGAATAAACTTGCTTTGTATACTATATGTATCATTGATTTGATTGACAGTTTAATTACCGGTTTAGTTAGTTTAATCTAAATGGTAATTAAAACAATTAGAGGGACTTGCAGGCTTCAAACACCAATAGTCACTCAAAAGCTTTGTTTTTTCTTCAGATTTTTCATGAAACATTTCTTTATCTAGGGGTAAAACCACTACGGTTTTTAAATCTCCATAAACCTCTTGTCTTTGGGCACTAAAACTACATTAAATTTCCTCCTTTGAGCTGCACCAAATACTTCCCATGAAAATTATTTCCTTCAGTAAAGCTGTCTTGTAGACTACTATTGGTAGTAATTTGTTCTTGAAATTACTTGGGAGGATACCTGTATTCTTTTCACGCAAGCTGCCTGTCCTCTGCAGTAGCACGTCTGTCATTTTATGTTATGTGTTTATTTGCACTGCAGCACCAAAAAACCCTGGTTATGAACAGGGGTTCATGATGAGTACTTGACAGGTCCAGGACGTAAACCTGGCCTTTATGCCAAACAGCTTCTTCATATATACTTGTCTGGTTAAGAATGGATAATTCTCCAGCGTTATAGTTTTTGCTATTAATGAAGTGTGGACAGATGACAGGCTGGTGATTTTGAAAGGTGAGAAAGTGCAGGGGTGGAGACGAAGGACCTCTGCTGAGTCAGTGGTGCAGGATGGAAGCAGCAGAGCTGACATTAATCTTCTGCTTCCTTGTGAGGCTACCAGAAAAAGTAGCAATTAACCCTAGATATTAAAGGAGGTTTGTGATGTCACAAAAAAAAGGCACTGCATATATGCTCGATGCTGAGCTAATATTGCAGACTTCACACAGAGAATCACCATTAGGTCATTTATTAACAGTGAACACCTGCAGTCTTCAGCATATATGAATGTCATGTGTTTATACATCCCCAAGTCCTTCCAATCTCTGAAACACTGTTTGACAGCAAGGACTCAGCTTCAGTTTGCATCCTTGCCATCTTTTTTTATCAAAACCTTGCCTACGACTCTATGAGGTTCTAGCTTTGTTTGAATGCCAAAGAGGAGATGGAACAGCTGTAAGGGAACAACATTGATTTGAAACAACAATCATACACACACAAAAAGTGGGATTTCTTACAAATCAGGTCAAAGTGCAAAGTTGTATGTTCTCTTCCATTTGCAGATTTGAAAAAAATCACCATCTCTGCTATGAGGGACCTTTTGTGCCAATATTAAGTTTTCCTCTTTGTTGTGATAGGGAGAAGAGACCTCTGAAGTGTTCTTTATACATTCAGTAGATAATTGTAGAGTAATTTTGTAATCCTTTCACATTTCAGTCTGCAAAGTCAGTTTGGGAGCTGGAGGAGGGGGAAGGTGTAAGAGGCAGGGATGGGCAGATGGAATTTCACCTGAAACGTTGAATTGTATGCCCTGGAGAGCTCTTACCCAGTCAGACCTTCCAGTTCAGTGTTTTCTGCCCCCAGTGAAAAATAGCACTTCCCTTAACAAACTTTTTCTTTTTTCACCCTGGTCTTCTGCGACAATATTTTTTTCCTCCTGTGTGTCATGGGCTTAAAAAAGTGAGCAAACCATGATAGCTATCTTTTGAAAAATGGCCACCATTTCAGCTGTGGATTACCAGCTCCCTTTCCCCTTCTGCTTTTTCACGCTGCCTCCTTTGCCTGGAGCCTGAAGCTAAACAGAAGTAGCTTGCTGTGATTGTCTCACCTGCAAAAGTTCCCTTGGTATCCATATAAGCTTGCCACACCTCCTAAAAATCCTGTCAGGAAGGGAACAAGCATCAGTCCATTAGCAGTCTCAGCCTTCTTGTCTGCCACTGCACACTTGTGTGTGATAGACAAACTGCTATAACAGGAATCAGCTGCCAAAGATAGAGAACGTAAACATTTTGGTTTGCCTAAGGAAGGCTCTTCTGCAGCATTGCATATGGATGAGTTTTGCGTCTCGAGACTGAGAACCCTGCTCAGATAGATTATGATCAGTTTTGTCTGGGAGCCTACATTAGCATGTCCTTGCTCACTCTCATCAACCCAGAGAGAGTGAAGGGAGGTCTAGACTTTGAACTTATCTTTCTTCATCCATTTCTCAATAAAAAAAACCTATCAACAGTTCTCAGCAGATAACTTCCAGTGTGTGTCCCTTCAGCACAAATCTATAATGCAATTTGATGCCTGCTCTTACTATAGCATCTGCCAAGTGCGTCACCCACCTCCCTTCTATCTCAACCTCCCTTGAGTTAATGTAAGGATAGACTCAATGACCCACTGTTGTTTTTTTCCTTTCCTGCCTTTACTTTCTATCATTCTGAAGTGATGACCAGGGTCTTCCATTGGAATGTGTGGCCCCGTGGCACCTTCTCTACCCTGGTAGCCTCTTTCTGCCAGTGTTCACGTGCTAGCAGTGTAAGAAGAGGGCAAAACCAGAATGAGACTCCCCCAAGAAACAAAAGAAATTTTGCTTTCTTTTTAACCCCATTTATCCTTCTGCGTCCAAAGCATCCTATGGCAGTGAATTGTCTTGTAAGCAACTTAGCAGCCAAGGCAAATCCATCCCTGTGGTTTGAGATGTGGAGGGGAAAAACCAGATCTTAGGATTGCAGGGACTGTGAGATGTTACCCATCATCATTGTGTGCCAAGATAGGATCATCTTTACCTGAACCTTTTTGCAGCCTCTGGAGGCAGTTTGTTCTGGAACTTAGCTATATTCACTACTACAAAATATTTCCTGATGATTAACCTAAATTTCCCACAGTGCAGTCCAAAGTCCATTATCACATGGATTGGGCAAAGAGACACCAGTTTAGGCAGGAAAGCAGAAAAAAAAAGGAGATTCCAGTCATCAGAGGCAGAGGAGAGTTGAACAAGTAGTCTGAAATGGTGTTGTATGGGAGAAGTGTGACCAGGGAAGAGACAGAGCAATATAAACAGGTAGAAGTTACTCTGTCTGTTTGGATTTGGACAAGTCTGCAAACAGAAGTAACGTGGGACAAAGTGGTGTGAGGCAGGATGGGAAATGCACATAAAAGTAGTTGCTCAAGATAAATAAAATGGTGATAGCCACTTTGGTCAGGTGAAATCCTCACTTTCTGCTGTAGTCTTTCGGTGTCACCTTGAAGGATTCAGTGTCTGTCTTCCCCACTTATTCTAACCTCACAGGAGTGCAGAGAAAATATGTTAAATACTGGCAAATCTTCATATATCAAGTGGTGAATACATTTGTATATACACACTACTTACCGTTACACTATAAAAGGGACCATCCAACACCTGAAGTGGGTAGATTTCTTGAAATAATTGCTGTTTGTGTCTTAGACAGTACCCTCTGTTTCATGGGTAGATTAGCTCCAGGGCACTGTACATCTGGTATATAGGTACAGAAATAGAGCGATGACAACATGCGAACTAGAGGAGTGGAAAAAAAAAGAGCTACAGCATTTCACATGCACAGGAAGCTGTTACCAGGTCAATTTGATCAGATTGCTGGCCGGAGCCTGGTAGTAGCTATCAGTGCCTGTCTGGAAATTCATACCATGTCCCTACAGAAGGAAGTGAGTTGCTGTTAAGCAATGAGGAGGGATACTTTCTACTTTATTTAATCTCTGTGAAATAAATCTTCATAGCAAGTTATTAAGCAAGAGATCTTTGTTGTTCTTCAAACTTTAATCCTTTTATGTTTTTTCCATCTGTTACTTTTTACTTTTGAGGGAAACAATCATTCCGTTTTGCAGGTAGAAAAGTGCAGCATTTTTTTCCTCTGGGCTATAGAAAATGGAAATCCAGCATTTGTTAATTCCAGCTAAGAACATCTTTGCAGAGATGGTCAAATGACTCTGCGCTAGTTACGCTAATGCTTTTAGAAGCATAACCACTCATTATATTAATTTTGATGACTCAGGGAAAGAAAAGTGTTCTTAACTTTCCTAATGGGATTTTTGGCCATCTTCCCAACAGCTACCTAAAAATTGCTGGGGTGATTGCTCACTATTGATTTTAGCTATGGATTTAGCCATTGATTTCAGGAAGCCAGGGACAGGAGATGGACAAGCACAATAGAATGCAAACAGGATTACAAGGAGAAAAAGATTGTTGCAAAGATTCGTGTTGAACGTCCACTAATTTCCTTGGTTCCAATTAGTTTCCAATGGCGCTGTGGATGTCTCGTAAGCAGGGAGATAGCAGCAAACCACAAGGGCTTGTCAATTCATGGCACCTTGTTGCTTCAAACTGGCAAGAAATGCCATTACAGTCTGGATCTTTGCATACATTTGGTTACATGGCCCTGGGTACTCAAAGAGAGCCCTTACAACAAGGGGCTCGCAACACAGGAGACAATTTCATTGATCTAGGTAGAGGATCACTGACTGAGCATAAGGAGATGCTGTACTTGAGAGACTTGGTGTGATAAATGCAAACTTAGTAGGTAATGAAGCTCTCTTCTTGCTGAGGAAGTAGTGACAGAGTACAGGCTGAGTTGCTTTCTGTAATATCTCATTGCAGAGGGACAGAGGTGCATGTGAGATAGTATGCTTGAAATTGCCTAGTATTAAACTGCTCATCAGAGCTGGTCAAGGTTAGAAAGCTTCACGAAAGCCTAGACTGAAGGTATTGGCTGCCACTGCTTCTCTGGAGTGTCCTTGCATGTTGCTAAGGAAACTGGAAAGGAGATAAAATAAGATGCTCATAGTCATTCAGATGAAAGAATCTCAGATGAATGAGGGAGGCTAAATATTTTCCATTTAGTAACAGGGCCAAACTGTGGCTCTAAGCTACACACCTTGTTACACAGGGGAGAGATGTGAAAAGAAACCGCAGGGTAGCAGCAAAAGGACTGCACTTTTGACAGCCTCTGCTGGATCCTTTTTTCTTGATCTTGGTGAAAGCAGATCAGCTGCTTTTGAATGCCTGCAGTGTCCAGTTTCAGTCCACCATCTGAATCCTTCGAAGATAAAGAGAGCCTGGCCCCACCTTCTCTATTACCTTGCTTGCATCTTCCTGCCCCCCCCCCCCCCCCCAATCCTATATAGGACCCTGGATGGCCGTAATTAAAGTAATATATCAACACAGTCCATGATGGGTTTTTAACCCCACAACCTCCCTGTGATATATTGTCCCCATTTTTAGGTGACAAATACAGACAAAAAAGGATTTAAGTGATTTAAGAGAAAGAGGAAAACATGGAGAGGGTTTTGGCTGGGACATGAATTAGGTCTGTCACTAGATTATCAGTATCATGCACTGCACCTTTTTATTCCTAGGCGTTGTTTCCATTTCTATTAGTTTGCTACATTCCCCTTTATCCCTTCTTGATAGGAGTTATAGCTTAGTCTTCTTTGTTGTTTGCCTCTCGCTTCCACTTCTCTGACTAGTAGTAGTCTGACCCAAAGCCTTTAGCCTACAAAATAGCTAGGGATGCTCAATGGGATGTAGCGATACAGACCTTTTCCTATGAGTCACAAGGGAATGCTCTGTTGAAGTTAGAGTTAGGAAGCCACAGAGGGCTTGGGTTCCTTTGCTTTGCTTTTCTTCCTGGAATCCATCCTTTCCCTGATGTCATTTTATCAAACCAGACTTTGACTGTCAGTGAATGCAGGTAAAAAATAAAATAAAAAAATAAATAAAGCGCAGAGAAAATGCCATTGATTGGAGAGACCTGTGGCTGTTGAGATGCCAAATCAAAGAAAACCAAGCTGTTTAGCCTACTCATCAGCCCTTTCAGTTTCAAATAGCTGGATCTTGGATTCATGAAGTTTATATATGTTCCAAATAAGTCCATGCCCTAATTCACCACGTGTACGACAGGGAAGAAAAAAGCAGTTGAAAAAATGTGAGGTCATCCATTAACAATCAAGCCTGTGTTGATTTCTTCCTTTTAGCCACCCCGTCCCCAAAGTATCTTCTAGCTTCTGGATCTCAGAAATGTAAAATTATTCTTACTCCTTTAAGCATGGAGGACCTGCAGTTTGCTATGTATATGGCATCTTCTAAGTGAGAATACCCGCAGAATTGCAAACCACATATTCTGAATTATGCTGAAGTTTCCAGCTTGCTTCTTTCCCATGCAATCTTACCTGCTATTTGACTGCCTTTGAAACTAGCAGAGAAAATTATCACATTGACTGCAAAGTTCCTGATAAGCTAGCATTTCTACTACCAGGACACCGAGTTTGACAATTTCAGTAAATTTCAGTATCTCTGTCTAATACTTCACTGCCTTCTACCAATGGGATTTTGGTCAGTGAGTGATGAATGGATGTAGACTGAAGAGAGATTTACATCCACTCTCCAGTTAGTTTAAAACATTGTCAACAACTAGAGATGCAATAAGAAGGAGAGGATCAGATTCATCAATACTGTGGGAACCTGCCCACATAGAAATTTTTTCCCTGGCATGGGAGAAAATGCCTCTGTTGCAGGAAGCCATGCAGTTAAAACAGTTTAAAGATACTGTAACTCATCTAAAATGCTTTTTTCCCCCTACTAAATGATATGGAAACAAGTGCTGATATTTTTTTTTTCTTCTGACCTACTTTTTATTAAATTGTATTAAACAAGACTAAGTATGCATTTGCATCAGCAACAACATTTCACAGTCAAATGCTGGATGACAGAAAGAGCTAGCTTACTTTCTCTCCAATTCCATGCCATGAATCAGTGAATTAATTTACCAGTGGATGTGGAGAACAGTGTCTTGAAGCCTGTTTTATAACCAGCCATCAGTGGTGTGCAGTGAAATTCTTGTAATGAGCAAATCCATCAGACAGACAAACTGCTCTGAAATTTGGGCATTGTAGAAAGTAGAATGAGAAGTCCTAATCCCAATTCCTGAAGGACAGTACCTGCCAGTATTGACTTATATCATTTTAGGGTTTTGGGGACACTTCGTGATTTATTAGAAAAACTTCCTTTATTCATGTGAATAATTCTTGTGATACTCAGTAAAATAACTTGCACAAATAAGAAGTACTTGCTTGAATAAGAGCTACAGAATTGGATCCTATAGGAATGACTTCAGCAGGGGCTCCTAAAGAATCCATCGTTCTTAGTGAAAATCTTAGATTTAGTTGATTAGGTTATCATGCAAAATTATGTGCTATTTGTAAATCTTTACTATCGCTTAGTATATATATCTACCTACAGTAAGCGTCATTCTCAGACTTATTTCAGTGGAGCCTGAAGCCAGAGAAAAGCTTACACCCTTCAGCTGGCTGTGGCCCCGAAGGGAATGGATAGCAGAAGTCAGTCATTTAGCAAAGGCAGAGAAGTCACCAGTGCAGCTGTGTGACAGAATGGGAAATCAGAACACACCAGAATCTCACTTCTTTTCAGAGCTATCCAGCTGCTCAGTGTGAACTAAAATACCAGATATCCAAGAGGGGACTATTGTAGGGTAATACATTAAAACCAGGGGGGAAAAAAAAAAGAAGTCTTGACCTCAATATTTTTTATATTAAAAAAAAAAAATTTTAATAGTATTTATCAGATATACTATGAAAAAAACCTAAATGTGAGCATTTGGTCATTCTGGCAACACTAAAGGAAAGCTCACTGAGGAGGGCAGCTGTGCTTAAATTAGAAATTATCTCTGAAAAAAAAGAACTATTTTAAAATTTCTTTATATGAACTTCATTCATGTGTGTCTATTAAACTTGAAGACTATGGCCTGGAAGTGCAAAAAGCACCTTTTGCTTGTCAAAAATCAAGACAACCTGACATCAGAAGTGTTGGGGTGTGAAGCAACCTGCAGGATCTGGCCCACAGTAGAGAGCTTCGGAAAAAGTAATGAATGCCAAGGGGACAGAGGGACAGAAGGACTCTAAGATGTCGCGATGGCTTCATTACCATGTCCTCACCGACTGACATCAGTAAAAATGCTGCAAGATTTCTGAATGTGTTTTGCAGTTTAATTGTATTCTTTAAGCTCTGAAAGACCAAGGCACAATAGTTCCAAATATCAGACCCGTGGAAACACCAAAACTGACAATCTGAGTACATTAAGCTGTGTACTTACCATTAGTACCATTCATGCTTCACTGATGAACGTATGCCTGGCTCCCAAAAGTCAGCTGCCGCTGTTACACAGCGCTGCAAGCAGCGTTCTGTATTTCATAACCCTGAGCTCAACACCCATTATTGCTCCTTATGGTAATTTTAAAGATGTGCTTTATTTAAATAAGCTTTTCTTCATTGAAATAACTGTAACAGATGTTTTATGTTCTATTTGTTTTGCTATGTGGTAGCACTGCAGAGAGAGATTAAATTAACTCCCCAAGTAGCATATTTCTAGGGTGAAACTAAACAAGAAGAAATAGAAGCATATGTCCAAGGGAAAGTCGAGCATGCATTCAAAGGACAGATAGATTTCCAGTGCTGCCCGCACTGATTCTTTCCATGGTGTCATCGTTTGCAAGGAAAAGTGTGCATCACACTCCCAAGACCTGTGAGCATTATCACATTGGTGATAATGGAGTTTGATTAATACTAAAGCTACGGATAACTTATCTTTGTTCTCCTGAACCACAATTCCCTATATTCCTCTGATGTTCGTATGTTGTTATATATCAATAATCCTTGTCTACTGTGCAGATTCATATATATCGCAACTAAAAGTATTGTTGGAGAAGGGCATTGGGTCGCACTGCGAGAATGAAATTACTGTTCATTAAAGAACAGTAATAATTTATTTGACAAAATTGAAAAGATTTTTTAAAAAATTTTGTTATCAATTCCTTGAAGTTGTGTCATGGAAATTTCATTATGCTACATACACTTTGATAAGCAAGGTTACCCCATCAATGTTTCTTCAAAAAGTAATAATAATAAAAAGATTATATATTTTAAAGTTTTTTGTATACTGAGCAAATAAGCCCAAACACTGTATGAATTCAGTAGTGAAGTACGTGTCATGATTTTTGCCTTGCTTGTCATCATTAACAGAACAATAGATCCACCCATGAGTCACTAGCACCATGACAAACCGTGTTATGCCAAGATGACAACTTTTCTCATCTAAATGAAAAAAGAAGTCAAGAAAATGTCACTGCTCCCAGATTGAAGTCTTCTGACAAAACAAAGCTAATGACGCCACAACAGTCTTTCTCAACAGATGCCTTTTACTATAACTTTGATTTGAGAAACATGCTTTGAACACAGGGTATTCTCCAAGGCATTAATCATGAATAGGGATCTTGGGACTGATTCTATTCTCTGCTGTCCAAGTCTGGATATATGGAGTTATTTTGATTGTGTCTCCATTTGAGAACCGTACCATTTTGAACGGAACTAGTGGCGCAGAACATATTTAAGTGTGAATTTGAGAACTTGTCCACTATAATGGTGCAGGATTTCTTCTGTGTATACAGCACATTTTTGTGCAGAGTACCCTGTGCTCCGCATATGAAAAAAAAAAAAAATTAAAAATTAAATGCTGTTTGAACTGTTTTTAGCGGAGCTAAACTCTACTTAGGTTTAATTATTTCAGCCTGGAGTAAGTTCTGATAGAAGGCTTGGGTTTTTAAGCTACTGAGATAGTGAAATTAAAGGTGCTTGGTATCTCACACAGTTAAACTCCGAGATGTCAGAAGATATGCTGACATCAGAAGATTGATGACATCAGAAGATAGGAGACAGAAGATAGGCTGAATTATTCCAGAAAGTATTTGCTACATATATTGGGGTATTATTCTCTACAAAGAGAATTTCTGTTAAAAATAATAAAAGCCAATAGAGATTAAGCTGGCTAGAAAAACGAGGTAGAATGTTTACATTGATACCTCAGGCAGATAAAGCATGAGCTCACGGTTAGGAAAGTGGCTAGTTTGAGATGGTCGACACGTCCATTCCTGCCCCTTTTGGCTGTCTCTCCGTGCGTAGCTGAGCCTGAGCTCCCTGCGAGAAGGATTGTGCCACTGGCGTGGCGGGTTCTCTCGCTCTGCGGCATGGTTTTTCTCAGAGCTCTCAGCCCTCCTTTTTGCAGAAAAAGGAGCAAAAGCACAGAGAGGTTAATGCAGCTTGCGCGAGGTTGTTCTGGAAGTCTGTGGTAGCGATAGAATGTGCCAGGTTTCGTGCTTTCTGACCGTTTGACTGTCCTTTCTCCCAGTCCTGACCGGGAACGTTCATCATTTGTTGTCAAAGAAATAACTGGCGCCAGCCGTACCTGCTCAGCTAACCTTACCGGCTGCTGTTGTTGCTTTTTGAAATCAACACAAAGCGTTTTCAGATCCCTGCAGTGTGCTTCCATGGTTTCTTAGCTGTGCTAAGTGGATCCCCACGGTGTGCTTCCGTTGTTTCTTAGCTGCGCTACGGAACCCTGACGATCTGTGTCTCTCCTCTGCGGTGCTGCCCTGCCGGTGCCGTCCTCTCGGTGCACGCGTATACGCGTCTCCTTCCGAGGCACATATAGACACGTGCTTCTGTTCTCTTTGCACATCTTTTTCATTCCTTCACATAATTTATTCATGCTAGTTTGTCATCAGGTATTGTATTTCTGCCCATTCAGTATTTAGTGGACGATAAAGAAATGGTATAACGCAGAACAGCACAGCACAAGGAAAAAGTACACCAGGGACTTGGTAGACTGGGTGGTTGTATGTGGAAGACTCAAGGAGGTATTCCAGTTTAGTCCCTGCCCTGTCAGATGTTCTTGCCTACCGGGGGGGGCTGATTCTTCAAGCACTCATGTGCCAAAATCCCACAGATATAGTCAGTATCTGCGATGAGGACTTTCCGTTTCAGATCTTTGGAGAAGAAGGTTTTCTTTAGCTGACTGAAGAGGTGCCCCAGGGCTCTCTCCAGTCTCTGCAGAGGCAGTTGTAGGTGATGGTTCTGTCAAGACACTGAATGACACTTGACTGCAGGCCTGTAATTAGCACTAGTGATGTGAATGAACCTGTTCACAGGTTTAAAATTAAGCACATCTACTAGCATTAACAGGATCAGGACCTGAACTGATACGCTCTGTGTGTGTGTGTGTTGTGTGCACTCTTTCTCAATGCCAAGGTAAGCATTTCTGTTTCCACCACTGTTTTCTTTCAGCTGAAATAACAAGGCTGAAAAATCCTAAATGTGAATGGGAGTGATAAAAGCTACAGTAAGTTGTTAATAATTTAGAGAGGTAATTTACCTCCAACTGATTTGTACCTTTAAAACATTGTATCTTGTTGACCACAACTTTAAAATGTCTGTTTTTCATTCTTCTATGTCTTATCTCCTGCTGAATCGGGAAGGTGGACAAGATGGCCAGTCTCTACAACATACATGTCCGCACAGGTTGCTTCTGTAACACGGGAGCCTGCCAGATGCATTTGGGTATAAGCAATGAAGACATCCAAAGGAACCTGCAGGTTAGTTTCTGAATGAGATTACATGATAAATTGCCCATGGAAAATACCTAGATTCAGTGACCCAGGAGACATCTTCTGGCAATGAGTTCTGAATTTCCTAAAGGTGGGAAGTTTGAAGGGGAGAAGAAAGTGTGGCTCTGTATCAAAAAAAAAAAAACCCCTAAGTAGTTAAAAGCTAAAGTAGGTGTATCACGTCCTGTAGTTTTGAGTCTTTGCAACTTTAAGAATGATGGTAAATACGATTTGCTTTCTCTGACCTTTCAACTCAGTTGCCATGTTAAAGAACTAAATGAACTGAAATTCAGTTCATTGAAATGGTGTGTTGAAAAGAAATCATTTGATGGCCCCAAAGCAGTATGTGTTGCTTGTTTGTATTTCACGGGAAAATATGAAATAGTGGCTTCTTGTTCTGATTTGGAATTACATGAAATCCAGACTTCCTGCAGAACAGAAGTTCCTGGACAATTCATCTCTTGTTGTTCCTTAAGTATCCTTAATTGTACTTAAAAATGCTCAAGTATTATAGACGTATTGCTGTTGGATGCTACAGTTTAAAACGCATACACAAATTGGACAAGAAACAACAAATGAGAATACACAGTGAATTTCAGAGAGTGAAGTAAATTTAGATGACATTTACCTAGATTACTGGTGTGTTAGATTGTTAGAACATGAATGTAATGACTTTTTTTCTAGATGACTAATATTTTCCATAAATTGTCATTAAAAGTTGTGTAGCAGGACGTATTACAATGAAGTGGGGGAGGCTTCATGTCTGCATATTTGTCAGAGTTTGAAATCACAGTAAATTAATACAGAAAAATCTGGAATTTTATTAATGGTGTTCTTCAAAAGATAAAAAATTATAATAGCTGTATTGATATTATAGCTCCCTTATAATTTCACAGAGACATTTAGATAACTTCTGCAAACACATTTACATGCAAGACTGATAGCACAAGTTCTTAAAGGGACGGAGCTCTTTAATACCTTCCTTGGCAAAATGGTGCTTTGATTTGCCATGGAAGCTCTCTCCTCTGAGAAAGTAAAAGAAGGCCTACCCTTCTGCTGAAGTGCAAAATGCCAAAAGACCAGCTGCAACGCTCTTGGATCTCCTCACATAAGGAGGATTTTGCTAAGAAGTGGGTGGCCTCTTACAGGCCTGTATCATTCAATTGGGGATAGGCAAAACTCAAACTTATAAAAAGACACTTAATCTTCCAAAAGTTGTATGATGAGGTGGTGCAGTCAACCAGTTGTTATTTTGGGACACTCCACTCCCATCAGTCCTTTGAGAAGGATCTGGATGAGTTATTGACAACAGTACTGTGTAGGGGAAGGCATCTTTTATCACATTATTTGCACATATACTTTGGTTTCACCTTTTCCCAGGGTGCTGACTGTATTCTTCCTTTCCTGATGAAGATTTCCACGTATAAAATGCCTGTGAGGGAGGACCCTCAAGGGTCCCTGGAGAAGCGTGGTTAGTTTTCTTAGGAAGTTACGTAGGAACTCGTTTACTCACTTGCACAGCAGGAACCTCTCTCCTCAGTCAATCAATCAATACTTGGCAGAAGGGTTACATGTATACTAACGGATGCAACCTAATTTTGCAAATGTTGCTTCTGCTCTATTGTCAAGGATAAAAACTACATCACGCTGCATTAAAATATTTGCTACTATATTGCATGCTTTGACATAGAGGGATTTTTTTATTTCTCCTTGCATAAATGGCATCTGTGTTCATTGAACTGTGACACTTCTTGCTTAAAAAAGCCCTCATGTAAATAAACTATTCACGCTTCCATTTTTATGTAACAGAAATGTGTAAATAAATGAAATGCTGAGGGGAAAAAAAGAAACAGCTGCTGCACTTAGAGGAATAAGGGTGCTGATTTAGGACACCGGTGAGCTGATATTAGATGGATGAGCAGTGGGGTCTCTAGCTTATCTCACTGGAGGCGAGTGGCAGCATTCACTGACCCACTTACGCAAGGAGAAACTTCTGCTCTAAGGAAGAGTTTTCCAGAAAGTGCTGTGTGAAAGGTGTATCAAATAGAAGGGTATCTACATGGAGGTCACTATTAGGGTATCTGAGGGATTTTTCAACAAAAAATTTTCACTAGTGGAAACCTGTGTTCTTCAAAGGAGGAAGTGCTGGGAGGAAGGCTAGCTCCCTCCATCCTGAAAGCGATGAGTTGACTGGAGCAGCAAGACAGATTTATTGCGTATCTCAATGACAAGGGAAGTCACTTTGGATGTTGGAGCTCTAGATTCAAGTCTCTGCTTTGCTAACATCCCAGACCAGTTCTCAGCTGTATAGCTATCCATTGGAGTATTTAACACGAGCCATGAACAAACCTCTGATGGTATAAAATGGAACTGTTCTGACAGCAAATATCAAGCAAACTGCCCCAGAAAAATCAGCAGTCTCAATGGTTTGTTCACTTATTTGAATGTAATATCCCGGTTTAAATCCCAGTGAACTATGCAGATGAGACCGGAATATGCCTGGAGACTGCCCTAGCTAACAGGCCATCCTGGGACATACAACCTTTTTGTGATTCTTGACAAGTTTTTGAGAAATCTCTCTTGCCGTAAGGTAGAATAGGACAAGCATCTCAAAACGATTTTCTTCCCAGTTTGAGTAAGTAATAAGATAGTTGGGATTTTTTTCTCCATTTTTTTCTTGTATTCATGAGTTAACTTTGTATTTTTTAAAACAGTTTTTCAGGTTAGAATTAAGAGGGAAATAAAACAAAGTCTGTCATAATATCTCTCTGGTTTTCTTCCTATTTCAAACTAGGCTGGCCATGTCTGTGGAGATGATATAGACCTGGTTGATGGACGTCCCACTGGTTCTGTGAGAATATCCTTTGGCTACATGTCTTCTTTTGAAGATGCACAGTCTTTTTTGAAATTCATCATAGCCACCAGACTCTCCAAATCGGACACTGAGATTCCCTTCCAGTCATCTTCTACAAAGCTGATGACAGAGTCTTTCCCAGATGACCACCCTTCCTTTAACAGTGCAGATAAATTGTCTCCTATACCGCACATCTCGGACACAGAACTTGGGAATAATTTGTCGGCAACAAAGACAACTGTCAACTGGCAGCCACCAGAAGCTGAAGTGGAAAGCATAAGGTCAGCTGTTTCTGAGACTGCAGTACCAACGTATAGAAGAGGTGGCAAGCCCATCACTGTCACCAACATTTACCTCTACCCAATCAAATCCTGCTCTGCATTTGAGGTATGCGCTTTGAATCAAACATTCATCTCAACGTTGTGTTTTTCCTTACCCCTGTCGGACATGTCAACCAGGAATAGCATGTGCATGAGATATTAGGAGGCAGTGTGTAGGTACCCATATTTCCTTTTCTCCGATTTCTAGGATACCCACTTTTCCTTTTCTCCAATTTCTAGGATACCCATTTTTCCTTTTCTCCAATTTCTAGGATCAAGTCCTGCGTGCTAAGGTACTTTGAAGGATTTTCAATTAGGCTGAAGTTACAGGATGCAAATATGTTTTCTGCTCTCCCCTCCCCTCCAACAGACAAATCTGCACATAATATGCAGTCTTGGAGAAAATAGTTGGATTTACAAAACTTGACTAAAATATAATCAAGTAATTAGTATGCTTTTACAGAATGACATGTGATGGACTTGTAGGCAATGATGGGTAGGCAGCAATTGAGAAATAACTTGATTAACATGTTATAATTGAGAGGAAGCTGATTTACATTACAAAGAAATGTTATCATTAAAAATACATTTGCAACAGAAATATGACATTTAAGTGTTGCTGCACTATTTGAAAGTTCACTCTTTGAAGATTTTAATTGCTTTTTTACCAAGTTAATAATATCGTCACCTTAGCTGTGACTTTTTTTTTTAAATAATGCATGATGAAATAGGTGTATGGCCCACACATGACCTAGAATGTGACTCTGCTTAGTACCATACTGGGAAGTGATTAAATGAATGTCAATAACTGTATAACTTTCCCTATGAAAACTTATTGGTATAGGTCACTGTCTCACATCTGAGTGAAAATTGGGGTCAAATCCAGTGACAAATCACCTGCATTTAAAATATGGCTTCTCAGCTGATTTGATCATGATTTATCTTTTTTTTTCTTAATGCAAAAAGAGGCTGGGGAATTAAGGCAAACACTGTTAAATGATCGACAAAACATCTGTATTTTTAAATTTGTTTTGGCTTATGATGTCGTTGATTCACAGGCACAATCTTGAGCATTAGATGAGACCTGAGCAAACAATTTCCACCCCTTATTAGCCTCCCGCTAAATCAAACTGTTTAGAAAATCAAAGTAATCCCACATTTCACATGAAAATGTTTTAACCTTTGTTTAAGTCTTGCATTTATTATAGCCGTATTACAGAAGCCCACTACAGAAGCTGCTGAAATATGTTGTAGCAGTATTCAGGCCCCTTTGGGGTTAAGTTCTATTTTTAACGTGCAGGCTGGTGTTGTGAGATACGCACCGCAACATTCAGTGCTAGGAAGGCTTTGAAGTGATTGTGCCCAGGAACAGGTAAGACGTACCTTAGCATGAAAGAAAGCTTATGTTTCCCTACAAGCTGAACCAGGTTTCTTCTCTTCGAGCTCTGTGAGGGGAAATGACTCTAGGTGATAAATTCATATAAACCTGGTACTCCCTGGCAGACAGATGTAATTTTAGATGGAGGGGGAAAATCCCCATGCCTCATGCATACTTCTTGTGCCAGGTGTGTGTTAATGGCGTGAAAACAGGGTTCCTCTTACCCCAACTTACCTCTCTAAAGTTCTATATTATTCTGTAAGCAGTGAGAGATTGATACCTACTAATTCATTTTATCATAAAATAGGCATCTGCAGTAGGAAAAATTAATTGCTCCTGGATATTTCTGTCTCTTTCCATTGACTACAAGAGGAGTCCAAGGCAACTTGGATTACACAGCTAACCCTAGCTGATTTGAGTAATTTAAAAATAGATATTAAAACTGCAGCTACATTATGAGGTTTAGTTTTTGCATGCCTAGTCATTTTTGAAGTCTGTTTTGATAGTTTTTGATAACAAAGCATCAGCCACATTAGAACCCAGTAAGCTAAGCACTGACAGAGCCTGTACTGCCAAAGACTAATTTACAATTAAGCATATATTGGATTTAGTATATGGTATTGGAAGGGACTGGAAGTTCACTATAAATAGCATTTAGTTCTTCTCCTCCTCTTCTAAAAGAACATTTTTTGTGCATTTCCACTTAGTTCATAGAAAATACACAAGTACATGTGAAAGAACAGTGGACGTTGACCTAATAGATACGCTGACAAAGGTCTTTCAATGCATAAGGAGAGCAGGCCAGGAGATGAAGTCAAAGGAGTATTTTGATTTTCACAATTTTCTACACTGAAGTAAATCCCCAAAGAAAATGTGTGTGCTTTTGTGACCTTCTTCCTGTCCACCAGGCATTCTTCATTTTTTTCTTCCCAGAAGTCTGAGTGGCACTTCTAGACCTGTCGTACATTTATAACCAGCCTGTGAAAGGTCTGTCAGTCTCACTGTCTGCCTATAGAAGAGGTAAAAATGGCAATTTACAGCCCACTATTTGTTATGAGCTTTAGAACTCAGTTAATCCCGTTCTAAATCAGGCAGTGGCTTGGTCTCTTCCCGATGGGTAAGCGTAGAACAGAAAGCCATTGCTGCCAGAACCCACACCATCACTAACTGCAGAGTGCACTAACCTCCACAAAGCTACGTATGTCATTTCTGCAACCTTGGCCTGTATCAACTTGAAATAGGAAAATAACCCATGCTGCACTGGAGTTTGAAGCAAGACATCCTAGAGAAACCTTACCACAATTAAATGGAATCAAATCCTGAAAATCATTTTGCCTTCTAAAATATTGATTATACCAGCTTTATCATGAAAAGTCTGAATGCTGTAAAAAGTTACACCTTTGCCATTCTCCTAGTGGTCTTTGTCATAGAGACTTCACACTTAACATTATATTATCCCTTTACTTTAGTAAACTCATGGTCTTCTGAAGTAATAATCATGTAGCTTGTAGTTTCCTTGGTCTTCGGTTAGAATCCAAGAACTGAAATTCAGTTTCATGTTTTAAATCTAAAATACCTTTAGATGCTTTGTAGTTGTTGGAAGTCTAGAAAAGTATTTTCCCAATTAAAAATTTGATCTCCATTTTTAGCAGTTATAGGGTAGCTCTAAGCTAGCTGATCTGAAAAGGTGAAAGTGGTTTAGATACTGGGCAGCAATAAATTCACTCATCTTGTGATACTTGGACACTTGAGATCAGAATCTCACAGATTTGTAAGTTCAAGTGCAGGCCTCCAGCTGGTATGGGAGGTCAGATGTTTAGCATGTGTAGTAAATAGGCTTTATTGTAAGTACATGATTGCTTGCATTTGCCTAAAATAATATGTGCAGTGGAAAATTCCAGCTAACTGTGTGTGCAGGACCCAGCCCATCTGCCAGTGAAATCTGCCCGCTGACTTACTGGTTGCAGGATAGATGACTTGATTAGCGGCAGGAGGACAAACTCGATGAGGATGCGAATACAAACTCACAGCTGTTTAATCTCCTCTTTAGAGTCACATAATCTCCTCCTCTCCTAAACTCTGATTTCTCTGTTCTATTCTAAGTGGTTTAGTATGGGAGGTGCTTGACCTCCAGAGAAAATAAGAGTGCAGAGTGCTTTGGCAGCTGGGGGGATAAAGCTTGGCATGAAGATCATCAGCAGGTCAGTTAGTTCCTACAGTGTTTTATAAAGTGTTCCTTGCCATCGGACGGTCTCTGTTCAGTGTTGTGCCGTGGGTTTTGTACACATGGCGCAGGAAGCTGAGGGCAGAATATTCTAACTCAACTTCTTAAATGCGCTTTCTTTTCCCTACAATTATTTTATTTAATGGGGACAGGCAGAGAAGAGGAGTAACCTCCATCCCAGACCACTTTTTTCTTCTTTTCCAACATAAAAACAAGTTTTAAACATCCATTTTTAAACACGAACATCTCTCATGTCAATGAATTTTGCATAATTACATAATGCAATGTGCCCAGTGAAAAAGGTTAGGACTTTAAACATTAATAACTTTATTATTCTTGCAGTAGATTTCAGAGTATAAAAATTGCATCTCAACACAGAAGACAAATTAGCTTTTAATTTAAAATACAATGCAAATTCCTAGCGATCAGTGGATAAATTATACGTAAGACCACTAACAATTTTAAATTTGCATAATTTAAAACCTATTCAGTGATTCCTTTAATGTGTTCAAAAATTGTGTTAGCCCTCATGATGACATTACTGTGAGCTATGGAGAAATGCAGCCTAAAATATTTTAAAGAAAATTCTGAAAAAAACAAACCCATGTTTTCGCAATGGATATTTTTACTTTACAGTAGGAAAAATGGACTAAAGCAGGTAGGACAATACCATGTATTGGCTGTACTATGCAATAAGCCTCACTTATGACAGGTAGAGAAGACCTTATGTTGGATGATTAGCCCACCTGCCATGCTGGGAATGAAGGTGTATGCTAACACCTATCAGTAAAATCATGGTGTCCCTGCTTTCTTTCTGTCCTCACCTCCTAATTTCTCTCAGTAGTCAGAGATGGTCAGACAACTTCAGGGAATCAAGTTAGGAGCTACGTAACGCAGTATTGCTTACTGCCATGTATGCTAACCTGTTCTATTTTACTTTGCGGTAAGCTTCATTGGTTGCTTTACTTCACTGTATTGGTTGCCTGAATATAGGTATTTAGTGACATTCGAGTGCCCTGCCTGACCTCCTGCTGCTGGACTACGGGGATGTGGATCGTCTTTGCAGCCTGTGTCGTATCTGCTAGCCTTGGGCAGGCATGTCAGACATAATCCGAGGGAGCCAAATTGAACCACTCTTCTCAAGTCTCAGATGAAAGCAGAGCAGGCAGACTTTGCCTGAACTGCTCTGTTCTGTTGCTTGTAATTATTTAACAATCCCTTCAGCCTCTTTGAAATAATGGCAGGAGACGGTCTGCACAGGTTGCGAGCCCAAGTACTAAGAATAGAAATGTGTATGTTCTCCCGTGCTCGTCTCCAGTATCAGTATTAGCGACAAACTAGCTCTGTCCAAGGCAGGGTACACAGTTATTTTGTTGTTGCAACTTTATTTATTGGGGTCCTAGCAACACGGGCAATACAGTAAAAGTTGACAAGTGGAGAGGAAGGAGGGCACTTGACGGTGTGGGGGGGACATCCATGGGAGGACAGAGACTCACTGTAGGGCACATGTATATCTGACTCTTACTACAATGGCAAACACCCAGAGGAAGGGGAAAAATGGGCTGAGGACCTATAGTAGTGTGCTGCATCTCGGAGTGGAGCATGGAGTTAGTTGCCATTATTTTGGATCTGCCAGAGCTATTTTGAATGGAAGGTGTTGATTATTTCCAGATATCTGCTACCTAGTTAGCTGGGCTTCCCCCACAATGCCTATCAGCATGTAAGAATTAGCTGAAGCTCTGATTAAGGAGAGAATGTTTTGTTTTGCTCATAAAACCTCTTGCCTTCAGTGCAGGGTAAGCAAACACTTAAGCTATTTCCTGAATAAGATTGCTGTCCTGAAATGGAACCAAAACAACTGAACGTTACAATAGGCAGCGAGGAATCTTTGTGCTCTTTTTCTCTTTTTCTGCTCTTTTAGTTTATTCTGCTCTTTATATCTCGCAAATCCTGTAAAGATCTGTTGGATCCATGGGAGGATATATAACTAATTAGTGATCTTCTGTTTTGGCAGGAAAATTTGTTAGCAGGAAATTCTCGCAGCTCTCAGATGATCACCAGCTTTTCAAATGGATTTTGTAATCTAATTATACAGGATAACCAAAAAAATACTGGCTTCTCCAAAGAATAATTTCCAGCAAGAACAAAAGTCTGTTCTTCAGCTGATATTGCAGTCTTTGGGCTATGATTCCTCTCCTAAAAAGACAGGGCAAAGGTTCACATCATTTAGGTGCTGACAGTTTGAGGTGCTTGCACAATGTAGTTTCAGATGACACTGTCAGACCTAAAGTTTCCATTTTTGACTGAATTTTTCATCCATGCTCACTTAGAAAACTGCTAAAGAATATTATAAATAAAGTAGGTTGATAAAATACATTTCTTCACTTTAAAATTTTTCCATGTATTTTCTGTATTCAGTACAATTGATAGCACTGTGGCCAAATTATTCAGAGTTCAGCTTTAATGCTTTAAGTTTTCAGTTCCAGAGTGCTTGCCCTCAGCTTTCTCTAGTCAGGCCGTTGGTGTCAATCTACTGCTGCAGGCTCCTAGAAAACCTGGAAAAGTTAATAAGAATGGGATATTGTGGGTTCTGTGGGGTTTTGGATAGAGCACAAGCTAAACAAAAATGTGATTTTTAATTAATCTAACCAGGGCTTCCAGCCATGCTTTTCTTCAGAGCATCAGGCTGTGCTTGATATATATTTTTCTCAGTACTTCTTGCTAAAGTCTTTTGCCAGTTAATTTGTGTGAGGTGCACTAAGCTTTTCTAGAAGAATTCAACAAAGTTCAGCTGTAGTTAACTTTTCTCCATATTCAACTGTGACTAGAAAGCATATATGAGCTGAAGCAATATGTTTAAATGCCCAGCTTTATGTTAAAAGAATGGTATTAATATTTTAACATTCTGAAGGAGAAAGCAGTTATTAATATCGCCCAAAGGCATTACTAGAATTGCTCTCTTTTTGGATTTCAAGATTACCATCTGTGTAGCATCAGTAACAGATGTTCTTTTCACCAGAAAAATGTACATGAAAGCAAGGACAATATGCTTGTATAGACTATTGGATGTAAAGAGTGTTATGGAAGTAATGGAAGAATGGATAGCAAAGAAGACAATGTGTTTTGTTGTAAGGGGATCTGGAGAAACTATTATGCTCCTAGCTAAACCAGAAGCCTTAGTGGTGGAGGTTTTCTCGAATAGATTCATGATAAAGTGGTTCCAGTTTTATGAAAAATAAGTTTTGTCAGAATTTTTAATTTCACGTTTTTCTTGCTTTTGGTTTTGCGCTAGTTCATACAACTCTGTCAAGGTTTAACCCCAGCCAGCAACTAAGCACCACGTAGCCACTCGCTCACTTTGCCCCCAGTAGGATGGGGGAGAGAATCGGAAAAAAAAAAGGAAAACTTGTGGGTTGAGATAAAGACAGTTTAATAGGAAAGAAAGGAAGCAAATAATAATGATGATAATAACAATAATAAAATGACAGTAATAATCATAAAAGAATTGAAATATACAAAACAAGTGATGCACAATGCAATTGCTCATCACTTGCCGACGAATGCCCAGTCAGTTCCAAGCAGTGATCCCCCCAGGCCAACTCCTCCCATTTTATATACTGGGCATAATGTCACATGGTGTGCAATACCCCTTTGGCCAGTTTGGGTCAGCTGTCCTGGCTGTGTCCCGTCCCAGTTTCTTGTGCCCCTCCAGCCTTCTTGCTGGTTGGGCATGAGAAGCTGAAAAATCCCTGACTTGGCATAAACACTACTTAGCAATGACTAAAAACATCAGTGTGTTATCAACATTCTTCTCATATTAAATCCAAAACATAGCACTATGCCAGCTACTAGAAAGAGAATTAACTCTATCCCAGCTGAAACCAGGACAAACTCCCATGAAATGTCCATGCTTTGTAAATTAAAAGAAAATCGCTGGGGGAAGATCCTATAAATGGCTGAGTATAAAACTGAAAACAGTTCTCCAAGTGTTTCAGAGATTGATTATTCTATTCTTACAGCTCTGTGAAATCAAAGTGTATGATAATATGTAACAAATTATAGTAACTTCATTTTGTTTTGTCAGCTTTGTGCAGTGATATCTTTATCTTTGATTTGCAATTAGGGCTTCTCTTATTAAAGGCTGACATTGGCGTGCACAAGTTTTCCTGATTTCAAAGAATTTCATTAATGGTTTCTTTTCCCTCACTTTTCTTTTCAGCGTGAATCTATTAATGCAGCTAACATTTTCTAAACCTTTGTATCCCCTCCTGATGCTTTCCCAGGTTACAGAATGGCCAGTAGGAAACCAGGGTTTGCTGTATGACCGAAACTGGATGGTTGTAAACCAGAATGGAGTCTGCATGACTCAGAAGCAGGAGCCAAGATTGTGTCTTGTAAATCCCTCAATTGATCTGAAGCAAAAAATTATGGTCATTCAGGCAGAAGGTTAGTAAACAATATCCATTTCTCCCCTTGATTATTGGCGTCAAACTTCTGGGCAGAGACACCTGCATGCATTTCGCGTCCCAGGGTTGGAGTGACTCAGGTTCATGGATTTCCTGTGTCAGAATTAAGGTGAAACACCACCAGGGGAGTTCAAACAACAATCAACATTTGTTCAGCCAAGCTAACCTTGACCAAGTACAAGTGAACTTATCAATATGAGCCTTGCATCATGTCATTAAGCCGCTGTTTGAAAGGAGAAGGGAGGTATAGAAAAAGAAACAGAAAAAGGGACATGAAACTATGTCAGTAAACTGTACAACACATGCTAATCATACGTAAGCCTTGCTTATTTGGGGATCAATTCAGAGAAGAAAATAAGGAGACCCCTCTTGTTGGGTCAGGAGGTTCAAAGCAGACCCCCTTGCTTTCTAGACTCCTTCTCAGATTGGAGCCCAGAGGTGGCTGGATCCACTCCTAGTCCTAGACTTGGTCAATGGTTTATGTTTAAAAAGATGAGGTCTAGGGACTGTGGAAAAAAGAGGGGAGGGGGAGAGAGAAGGAAAGGATTTCACCAGTCCTGGGTCCAGTGTTGGTCCAGCCAGTCTAGAGATCCAGTTCTGGAGGGCACACCGAGAGCTTGTCCTCCATTCTTTTATACCTAGAGGGTCCCCCCCTGTAGGTGGGGATTTGCCATCATTCAGCAAGTGCAGTGTGAGCTCAGGAATGTTCCAGAATGAGTCGGTGGTCTCGACATGCACAGTTCACATTCCTGGGATTCTCTGGAAATGGGTCAGTGGGCTTGGGCGGTCATTGAGGAGTTGCTTCTCTCTCCCTGCAGGCATGACCACTATCTGGCCTTTCCCTCAGGCACGTACGTTGCACTTCTTCTCATGGTCACTTAAGAAAAGGAATTTTGGCTTTGGAGAAGCGCAGTCCCACCCTCCAGGGGACCCTCTTCTCCAGCCACATTTTCCTGTTCACACAACTCCAGCGCTTTTACAGAGGCCACCTTCTCCACCGAAGTTCTTTAATGAATATTTGAGCCATTGGCTATAATTTCTCAGAGCATCACGATGCACCCACCAAACGACTGAATGCTGTGTGTGCGTACTGACTTCAGGGACAAAATCTGCTAAAGAGCTGTGGGCAAAGAAAGCCCAGGCTGTAATATACAGCCCTGGGTAGTTTCCTAGCTTGTTGTTGGGATGGGCAGAGAGTAGACAGTGACTCCCTATGTGCAATCATAGAGTGGATGCTCCAGGAAAGAGTAATGAACTGACAGATGTGGAAATTTACTGACTAGTGTATCTCTCCACATCATGAAGTCCACCAGCCTAAAAGGACTGTTAATGCAGCAAAGGTAAAGGAATAGGAGGAGTCTAACATCAAACACCCTGGCCAAAGACTTTCCCATTTTATAGCTCTCCTCCTCCTTCCAGCTGTGGGATTAGAGGGGTAGAGCCTTCAGTGGAAATTAGCATGGATTAAAATAAGGACCAGACATTTAGCTCAGTTAAATACTTGCACTAGCAGGCAAATATTTCATGATGTTTGGGCTTCTTTGGATTCATCAAAACCCTTTTTATTCTCTACTGAGGGGAAAAAAAAAAGAAAAAAGACTTATCTAAGTATTACAGAAAGCCCTTTGCTACTTGGGGGTGCAAATTATTTATTTTGCTAACAGTGCTGTTAGCACTGAACGCTGGAACAGGTTTGTATTCCACAAGTCATTATTAATGCCGAGTTTGCATGTGTGTGAACGGCACTCATCATCTCCCTGGGGTCTAACATTTACTCAGCCTGTATGTCTTAACCATTAATAATATATGTGCCCACATTTTCAGCAGCTAGAGCAAAATGGGGGAACCTATATTCAGATTTTTCACCCTTTATTAGAAATCCATGAGTGGATCTGTAACTACAGTCTCCTTTCTGCTTGTACATTACAGTTGTCCTCTCCATCTGTCTGAGCACTCCCCATAAAATTAAGTCTGACCAGTTGATGTCTTTTGTGTGAAATAGGTTTGTGAAATGTACATTTGGGTACTTCTACTAGTTTTGTGTGATTTTGTGTGTGTGTCTCAGATCCCAAACACAATCTAGTCTCCTCTTAGGGATTCCAGACTGGCTCATTGGCACAAACGCTGCTATTTTCCGCTCTTCCCTCTATAATCTTTCTTTGAAAAGGTATTGTTAATACAGTTCAATTCTATGTGGAGCACCTTGCACCTCAAATTTTTGTAGTACAGTTGCATAGACAGCCTTCTCTCACAACTTTTAGATTACCAAGTGCTTCAGAACTAATTATTTCTAGAAATTCAGTTCCTTACTATCTCTCTTCCTTTCTGCTCGTACCTCTTGCTTGCAGACACAGTGTGAAGTCTTGTCCAAACTTTCTCCATTTATCCTTCACATTTTCAGAGGTTCAGCTCTGTTGAGCCTTCCGATTGCTTCATTCTGCTCTTCTGAGTACGTTCCTCACTTTTTTCTTTGCTAGTACGACATTGTTCAGACAAGTGCATATCCATTAGTATGTTTGCCTGTCAATAATACCTGCACTGACGTACTTCAGGGAGTCAGGAAGAAGTTTTCTCAGACAAAAATGACAGTCAAGGCACCCATTTCTCACTGAGATTTACAATCTCTTGCCATAGTTAGGGCCAGGGTGAAATTCACCTTTAAATCCTACATTTTACTTTGTGTCATTTCTGGAGTTTTCACTGTCATTCACCTTCCTTCTGATGAAAGTGGGAACCATTTCTACCCAGAAGTGATTGACCAAGTCTATGGATCACTTTTCTGCCCCAAAGCAATCAGATCAGATCTCCAGCGTGCTCTAACAGAAACACGGTTGGCATTTATTTATAACCTGCTTTGGTACACCCAGCGTGTAAGAGTCGAGTCATTTTATTCTTTGTATAATGATTCTAGGTACCAATAATCCTAGCCCATAAAGTGGTCTGGGCCCTCTTTTTATAATAGTCCTGCTACTTTTCACTCTCATGGTGTTCTTGCAACCTGTGGTGCTTTTTTAATGCTCGACAGTGAGATAGTGGCTCTTATTTTCTTGGGGAGACTATTCCAGAGCTTACTGCTCATAAGATAGCACAGTGATGGGAACACATAAGAACCAGCAGGGTAAGACTGAGCAGATAAATCTGTAAGAAGTTGTTACAATATTTATTCTGTTCTCTTTCCTCTTACCTGCAGTCTAAATGCATGATTTGTTTGTTGGTGTTAAATTTTTAAATTTTTCTTTTATCCTTTCACATACACAGGTCATTGTTGTATCTCCCGCTTAAATCATTTCATGGCAGACAAATTTAATTTAGTAAGCTGACTCTTTCCTTGAAAGTCCCACGTTAATCACTGTTGCTTTTGTCAGCACTCTTGCCAGCCTGTCGGTAGTTTGTTGCTAATTTGGGACCTGAACCTGAGTGCCGCATGTGTAGCCAGAGCAGCGATCAGCGTGGTGAGGAGCAGTAGACCTCTGATGAACCGGGCTGCAGCTCAAAGCCTTCAACCGGCCTGTGTCGGTGGCTAATGTTATTTCAGATTTGTAACACTTAGCCTGCTGATTACAGCCACCTCCAGGTCTCTTCAGCTTTGTGAGTTATTTCTCCCACTGGCTGCCTCCCACACAAACTGCCTTTCCTCAGCCACGGTAGTGTGCATCTTCCCAAGCTGGGTTTTGTTTCTCCAACTCCCCTCTCCTCCCCCTGCCCTCACAGTCCCGCTCCTCTGCGAGGAGTCTGTAACCGCTCGGCTTTCTCTACCGGTTTCTCTGCTATCATCCGCGCTTTTCTCGTTGTGAGAGCAGGCTGGGGCAATGATCTCCATCTAGAGCGCGCTTTGCTGTCTGGAGTTGTCTCTCTCCAACAGAGAGAGCCTAAGGCGACTCTGCTGCTGGATCAGGTGCCTCTGGTAAGTGCCTAAAGCCGAGTGGGGCGAATCCGACCTAGCTGAAGTGTGCGGCGTTTTTGAAGAACATTCTGCTGTTACACTATTTGATTACGGTGAAGACTTTATCTGTGCCGCTTTTAAAGCATAATAAGTCTCTTCTCTCTCCCCCTCCAGGCACGTGCTTTCCTCTCCCTCTAGAACTTTTCATTAGTGGAAAATTTGTTTATGGCTATTTTATTTCAATATGGTTTAATATTCTCTGTCTTCTCTGTCCAACAAAATAAAATTGTCAGCGTGATTCAGTGTGACAGTAACTACTTTAATACCTTTTGCTGAGTCCTCCGTGTGCTGAGACACCACTTCAGGTTCTTTCTTTAACCCCTGCGTGTTGGGTGTCTCCGTAGCCCGTCTAACAACCAGCCTTGGGTGGGCAGACCCGCTGTCTGACTGACCCAGCCCTGCGATCCTGCCACCGCTGTGGGTAGCAAGGACATGAGACTGGAGGTCTAGACAAGGCCAAAACTGCTTGAAGGCTTAGGATCTTTCCCTGGCTTGCCTGCAAAATTAGTTGCCTTGCATGGCAGCTGGGGAGCTCCAGGTATTGCCCTGATCCCTGAGGACGGGGGTAAGTGAGAGCAGAGGGAGAGGAAGGGCTTGTGCTTGGTCTCTCGCTGGCTCTACTTTCCTTCGGGAGGGGGAGTAGGATTTTGATTTTGAGAAACTGCATTTATTAATGTTGTCAGAATTATTTTCTTAGGCTATGTGGTTGTTAATGGGCATTTCCTATTCTTTTTGACGTGAAGAGTGTAATGAACCCTTGCTATCACAGGACCCACTTTGAGAAAATCAGTGTAACTCTGAATAAGCCCCCATGGAGAAAAACAACTTCTTGTATATCAACTGAGGCAGTTAATGGTTAGGCTCCCAGCACCTTAAAGGTGGGCAGGAGCAAGTGCCTTTATTTCTAGAAGCTGTATTACTTGAGCGGGAATCAAGGGAAATCTTGTTGTCCTGCTCCATTAAATACATGGGGGCACAGATTACACTGGGTTTGTTCCTGACCTACACAAAAGTCAGCCAGACAGAGTTTGGCTGAGAATACATTTCTGTAGAAGACTAATTTCTGTCTTTCCATTTTAGCTAACAGTCAGCATTACTCTGGCAAGTTGGGCATTGGTTTGCCACTGCACGGAGGGAGAAATTTTGAGTCTTGTGAAGACCCTTTAAAATACTGGAGTAGAATGATGCTCACAAAACTAAGCAAATAATTACACTTTATGGAGTTTATTGTGCCTTCAAATAGTCATGTGTTACTGCCAGTAAAAATAATGGGAATTAAGTGCATACACTGATGAAAGAATATACATGAATAGTTTATATTTCAGTCTATTGAAATAACAGACCTCTGATTTTTCTCATTGACTGAAAATAGGAACTATAAAGACAAGAATTTTTTTTTTATATTAATACTGTGAGCACATCTGTGAATTTTATTATCAAGCAAATGACCATGGAGAATGACAGCTTTTACATTTTAGTAACTGGCAATATTCTGCTTTATTTTTTTGCCTTAAGATAGAATAAAATTGTAATTAACAATGTTTAACTGACCTAAACATCACTGTAAAATGTGTATTGTTCAATAAAAATGTGATACACTTGCTGGTGTATAAAAGCAGGGCTTTTTAAAGCCCTGAGACTATTTTAAGAAATTCTGTGAGTATGCCTTGCTTAGAAAGTATTCTTAAAAGGTATAACAGCTAAGGATGCATACAGGACGAAACCTTTTGAACTCTTCTTTTCCAGAAGGAATGATGCTAATGTTTAATTGTTTCAAAGTACAAGAGCATTACATTAGTTCTAGTCTGTAAGATGGTAACATTGGCTTCTTTTTCAGGTGGTTGCAAGTGAGTTCAATGCATTTATTACATGTTTTATTTTCCAAAGTGAACCTAGCTTTTCCCCCTCTGTCTTCACTTCTGAAGTATACTAACATCATTAACTGAAAAAGGAGTAGATGACTTTCTGTTTCGTAAACTGT
Source organism: Haliaeetus albicilla (assembly GCF_947461875.1). Classification (NCBI taxonomy): domain Eukaryota; kingdom Metazoa; phylum Chordata; class Aves; order Accipitriformes; family Accipitridae; genus Haliaeetus; species Haliaeetus albicilla. The sequence goes on along the minus strand of NC_091485.1, from coordinate 5,414,827 downwards.
GCATGAAACAGAGCTGATAGTTGGGATATAGTGAGTCTGAACTACATTTCATTACTCTTCAGAAGAGAATAAAACAATTTGATTTCACAATATCATAGAGCTGGAAGAGCTTGAGTCTTACTCATACTACAATAATATAAACAGGAAGTTAGTGAGTGAAATCAAAATGTGCTGTTATAAAGCTGGGATATGGGAGATCAGTCTTTGCTGGTATATATTGCAGTATAATGGAAAAGAGTTGGATTTATTGCAGCTGCAAAGTAAAACCCTTTGTCATTTAAGATTATTGCTTTCAATTAACAGAAAGCAAAATAGTACAGCTTTTCTTTTCGCTTCTAGTAAACCACAGTAGCCTTTCCATCTCTTTGGCTAATCCTGTTCAAGATAAGAAAACTATGGAAGAAGTCGTTAACATAGATCATTACCAGCGATTCCTCATCTGGGTTAAACTTAGAGATGGATGGATGGGAATAATTCTCTCATTAGTCATTTCCATACATTTTATCTTTAAATTATCATAGTTTTATGATACATTACATTTCTTTACTTGAACAGCCTGTGCTTATTTTTTATCTTTCCCCCCCTCCACCTTTCACCTTTCAGATCACTCCATCCCACCACTCCAAAAAAACCCAACCCGACAGTGATTAACCTCATCTCCTGATCCGCTAGAGGGGCCACAACAGTGATAAACTCATCCTTTCAACAGAAACCATGACTGAGGCAGTAATTCTGTGCCAGTTTCGTTGCCCGAGATACACAGAGAATGAAGTCACTCAAAGCTGAAATTGTATATTCCTTAATGTGCTTTGGGTACCAAGGTCATCTGCAGCCTTTGCTCTTTGCATTATCATTTGGAGCCACCTGCAGGCAGAGAATATAATTCTAGCAAAAAGAAAATTTTTGTCAGGTTATTTGGGATGCTGCTGTGATTGTGAACAGGTGCAAAAAGAGCCTATGATTCTGCATAAATGTTTTCTTTAAATATGGTTTGCTCTCTGCCCATCTAGGTATGGAACCAATATCTGTATCACTAGAAGAAAATCCTGGAAAAGAGGCTGTGATCTGTGAGAGTAAAGTCTGTTCACACAGGTGAGTGAGAGCAGAGAGGAATCAAAGCTGAAACTCACTGTAATGACACTCAGGACATGATCGCATGGACACGCAGGGGCAGAAGTCCTTAAAAAAAGAGGGGGAGGATGGAAAACAATGAATGACTTAGTGGACCAGGAGAAGACAGATTTAGATAGGTAGTTTGGCATGCCCAGCATGTCTGGTAGAAAACAGTAAAAAATAATAAAAATGAAAAAGCGGGGGGAAGGACGGTACAAGAGACTGTGATGACTTGGCACTCACTTGAATAAGGGAGATCTTTTTTTTTACTTGCTCCAAGGATGAGAAAAGGGAAGGGTGTCCCCAGTTACTTCCAAATGCCAACTGGGGGTCTCAGCAGGACTGGAATTCAGTTCCTTCATTTGACAGTAATGGTGCTGGCAGCTTTGCTGATTTCATGCTGGGCAGATTCAAAATCGCTAGAATCTGCTGAAGTTATAAACAGCTTTCTGTATTTACAACCCTTTTTAATTTTGTTTTGACCACCTATGTTGATCAGTGTCCCCTTAACAATCTTGGGAAGATTGCAGGTGAGTGTGTGAAATAACATTACCTCTAATCAAGACACATACCACTTCAGTAAAATATAACATTATGAATAAATTAATTTCCTATCAGTGAACTTAAGTGTTTATCCATCATATTTTCTAAGTACTTCCCAGTCTCATTAAGTTTTCTGAGTGGCAGTGTATCAAGTACCTTCCTAAAGTACATTTGCATTATCTACTATGTTTCTTTTCACCAAGTCTCTTGGTAAGTCCAACTAAAAGACCCAGTTACAGATTTATGTCTTCTTTTAACCAAGGTATACTAATTCTTCGTAGCCATCTACATTTGCTTCTCTGAGGGTAACACATAAACAAACCAGCAGAAGACGTGGCCATTTTCCCCACGGAGCCATACAGGAAATCATCTTCTCCTTCTTTTCTACTAGCTATTCAGATGATAAAGAGGATCTTTTCCTCAGAAGTGTATTTTCCTCAGGTAGTGGAATTCACCCAAGAGTCATTTGTTTTATCCATCTGTCCCACTTCCCTTAGTGTTGACTCATCCTTAGCCTCCCCATGGTTAGCCCATCTATTACAGGCTGTAAAATAGCCTAGGTTGTCTTTCTCTCTGTGTGCATATAATTTGCTGCCATACTATTTATTGTAGCTTGTCTTTCATGTCACTGACTGTGTCATTTTTAATGTATGAAATAGGAAATTTTCATGGGAAACTGCTTAGTTTCCCATGAAAAAGGACAGAATGGCAAAGAAAGGGGAGATGCAAGACAAATTGCATGGAGTGGACTGTGATCAGCAAATAAACAAGGCAGAAAGTAAGGGAGAATGAGTGGACAACATTGATGAGGCTCTGAAACTGCTCAGAGATCCAACAGCACTTCATGCCAGGTTCCTGTGTTTCAGCAGGGGAGCCTGCAGGGCCAAAAAATGAGAAATAGGAGCAAAACAGTGCTTTGCAGTAGGACAGGAGGTGATTTGTGGTCTGGGGTCTTTTCTGCAGTGTCTGAGGTGAGCAGTGGGACCAAAAGTCTTTGTTAAAAGGCTTTTATTCAGAAGAAACCCCTACTGAAGGCATTTTCCGCTTATTGATTCTGCTTTATGATGCTGTGATTTCATCCAGTTCTGTTGGCCTAGGTGGTTATTCTGAATTTACACTGAGACAGCTGAGAAAAGCACATGATGTAGAATCTGCAATCAGTCACGTGAGGAAGTTTAATTTCACAGCATCCATGAAAGTTTAATGAGCCCAAGTTTTCCTTGTGAAACAATTCATCAGTGTTAGCCTTCATCTCAGCAGGGGTTGTCCATCAGCATGTGCTGCTCACGTCGGAGGGACATGGCTTTCTAGTATAATATCTAACAGTGGACAGACGCAAGGAGAAGCTAGTGATGTTAAGGTTATTGATGTTGTAGAAGACCCTAAATGCTCAAGGTTAGCGTGTTACTGAAATAGGCAGGGACACAGCCTCCTCTTTGACAGGCCACAATATCAAAGAGATCAAGAGAAGGATATCAGTGGTAGAAGAAGACAAAGGTGTAGCTAAAACCAAGGTGAACTGAGCCTGTTGTGCGTAAATCTATGTATTATATCCCTTGGGATCAATATTCAGACTTCAGCTGTCCTTGTTTCTTGTTCTATAAATTACCTAGCTAGAGGGACCAGCTGTAATGCACTGAAGCTAAAAGACATAATAGGAAGATGAGTGAGGGACTCAAGGCAAACAGCGAGTGAACCTAAGAGAACCAGGCCCTCCTTTATAAATTGCCTGACATGTGCCAAATGAAATGTAATGCTGACAGATGTAAAGTAATACTCCACAAAAATAAACACAAGCAGAAAATAAGTAGAATTGAGCTACAACAGAAGGACTTTGAAACAGACCTTGAAGAGATGATGGTACTTGCTCAGAAAATGGTCTGATGATAAGGGGAAGCAATTTGAAAACACAGGAGTCTTGGAATACAAAAACTACACTGTGACATTTGATGAAATACTAAGAATGCTGCCTGTCTCTAACTCAGCCACTGTGACTCAAAATAGTAAGCAAATAAAAAAGTGGACAAAATTTTGTTCTGATTTATGCAGTATTAAGTCCCAGCAGGCTACTGGAGGCAGTTGGCTCCGGAGAGAATTTAAATACCCCTAGCACCTCTGTTTGGGTGGGAAAAAATACTGGGGGAACTTGTATCACCTGTACTGTTACCATGGAAGATTCATGCCTTCTCGTTAGCAGCCTTCTCCCTAATGCAGTGACCAGCAAGGACATGAGAACCGCTCAGCTCAGACTATGAAATCTCACGTGGAGACTCACCTTTTGGCCTCTTGCCACAGTGCCTGCATCTCATAGTACCAGAGATTCATTTCGTTTCTAGGACATCACTGGCTAGATGTTGGCATCCGTCCAGTCTCAGGGTGGGGAGAGGGACACAGAGCTGTACCACAATCAAAATTCGGAACAAGCGCTGAAGAGCTGCCTAATCCCTGCAGGATTATAAAATCCCTTTGATTTCACTTGTCCTGGCTTTCTACCTGTGTAACTCAGTTGAACCTACAAAGCATTTCGTGAAGCCAGGCTGCTTCCTCTGTCAGTCCTAGGGCTAAGCATCATTTGCATCATCTTTTGCTGTGAGGAGCTGTTTTGTTGTTTCACAGAGCAAACGATTTCCATGCAGATCAGCTTCTTTGGCTGGGTAGGACAACAAGGTGAGCCTAGGACCACTGCTACTTCACTTTCCTTGCTACAAGAATCCTGCCTGGATGGGCATGAGAATTTGCATTCCTCTTACCTGTTTATGCCATTTTAAAGTTAAGTGTCAGTCAAATCTCCTTTTGTAGTCAATAGAGTTAAACACTCCCAGAGAGCCATCCCATCCTGAGGTCTAATATGGATGGGAACTATTTACTTCTTTCCGTTATCTGTGAGGGGAACCCAGACAACAAACTTAAACCAGATGCCTACTTTTGAAAAGTTTTACACTAAGATTACTCAGGGCTGAGGAATCAAACGGCAAATAGGATCACTTCCCGGTGCTCCAATCTGTGCCCCTCCTGAACTGAGAGAGGTGATCTCAAAAGCCCTCTAGGAGAGATTACATCCAGGTAAAGAAGGCAAATCTATTGCCAGCCTTGCATAACTCACTAGACAATTTACTAGCAATGGAAATCATCTTTAGATAGAGAGATATTTGGGCTCTGCTAGTGAGGCCATGTTATAATGTGGAATGTCTGCAATAACAGGAATTAAATTATGGAATTAACATCATTGTACCTGGTGGGATCATTACAAATTACATACAGTGTGGCACAGTGGGGCAATCTTAAATTCAACTCAGATTAGTCCTCTTTGTTTTAGTAAAAAGCACAGACCAGAAAGTAACTTTTTCATAATACTGTATTGCAATATTATAATATGGGCTACCAGTTACTGTACTTCAGAGTCACTGTCTTGAGCATTATGATTATTTAGTCCTTTATTCCACAGTAATTTTCTGTATAAAACTAAATTAGATCTCGTGAATGTTAACTTCAAGAGTAACAGAGTAAAGTTGAGGAAATGGGGAGACAAAATTATGCAGAATTTCGCAACAGACAATACAGATTCTGTATTTTGTATTGAAACAAGCAGAATAAACATCTTAGTAATTTGTCTTCAGTTTTGCAAATTAATGTTTGGGCAATCAAATTTTGTTAAGTCCCTCTTTTCTCATAATAGGGTAAAAACATATGACTGTGGAGAAAGAATTGCTGGCTGGTTCTCTATGTTTCTTGGTCGTCCATGTCGCTTGATAAGACAAAGTTCGGATATGAAAAAGAAGTCGCATCAGAAAAATATCAAAGGTATGTTCTCGTTCTTAAAAATATTTGTGATTCCTCACTTAGTAAACATCGGGCTCATGGTCTTCATGCTGAGTATAAAACTACCCTCATAAAGGATGAAAGAGTCATCCAATATTGATCTAATAGGTTTCAAAGAGTACAGATATACCCAAACTGTGTTTGTGGTGCCCTTCTACTTCTTACTTTTGGTGAAAATGTACAGATACACCAGTCTGGTGGGTGGAGGTGTCATCATGACCATGATTTTGTCTGGAAACTCAATGATCATTTTGAAAACTGATCATGAAATATCTAGAAACAAAGTATTTATTCTTAGATTAAATTTCATTATAAAAAGGATCAAATTGAAAGAGCATCGAAAATCCATAGATATTGCTCTTGTAAATTGTTTCACAAATTTGGTAAAATCTCAGCTCTGTCTCGGTTTCTAAATGCATTACATCATTATCATTTACAGGTTTGAGGGGATTCTTGGAATCTTTCCTTAGTGCCTGGAGCCAAATGAATAATTTTTTAACGAGAATGAATAAGAGGTCAAAGGAAAGATGAGGTGAAATTACTAGTATAATCTTCCTGATTTTTAACGATCACTTTAGAGTGTTGGATTGATTTTTTTAGGTCTAGCGTCTGCTGCAAACATCTCACTCTCTCTTGTGAATGAAGCACAATACCTCCTGATAAATGTAGCAAGCATTCTGCAGCTGAAAGAACATATTTCTGCAAGGTAAGATCCTTCTGTCTCCAAATGTCTCTCAGCGGTCTTGGATTCCAGAATCTTGCCATAAGTTGCCAATATAACTGTTTTATCTGGAAATTTAGAGATAGTTACTTTTCAATGTTCAACAAATATATAGGTACTAAACTGCTATAATTACTCATTCCTGTATGACTTCTGAGAATTTGGATTAAAAGCTTGAACATAGTCTGTCTGCCAGTCATCTTTAGGAAAACTTAAACAAAATTGTTGTCAAATGATTTGGTGGCAGGAGATTATTGGGAGCCAGCCAACTTCTATTTGTGGGAAGAACAAGAACAATTAGGTTTTCTCAACATAAATAATCTGGCAGATGAAAATACAAAATCTTGCTACTCACTGAACTATTTCTTCCCTATGGGAAGGATTAAGATTTAGAGCAAACATTCACAACAGAAATATTTTAAAACTACTTGCAGGACTGGATTAATTTCATTTCTTAATTGAATTTGGCTTTACTTGTACAAAAGTGGGAGATAGAAGCAGCAAATGAAACATTGAGCTAGCCCAGAGTTCAAAGATAAGGAACACATTACCAACACAATAGAAAGTTGTTGTTTCTTGAATATAACTAGGACAGGCTCAAATTCCACAGAAAATCTGCCCTCAAGGCCTCCATCATAGCTGTGCATCCCACAGCCCCGGCATTTGTCTGAGCCCCCTTTTGCTGTCTCACCAAACTTCCCAGGCTCTGCTTGGAGTCATCTTCTCTCCTGTTAGTCACCCACCAAACATGCCCCCTGCACTGAAATTCCTGATTTGAGTAGAGGAGGGAGAGAGAGATGTAGGAGGATACGTATATGGCTTCAGGATTTAAAATCACTGACTGAATGAAGCATCACTATACAGACCACTGGAGCTTGCATTGCCTGAGGGTTTCTTTCTTTAGGAGAAGACAGTTGGGCAATTTTAGGATATCATGGCAGTGCTCTCCTGCGAAAAATGCGTGGAAAAGGTTTGTATCAGTCCATCTCTCAGCCATTTTGACTACCCTTTCTCAGTGATAGTTAATGCCTTCTTTTGAGGCTTGACTGGCTGGGTTACATCTCCTTGGGAGAACAACACTTGCAGGCGTCCCTTACTCAGACTAGGCTTTTTCCGTGGTGACACTCAGTGAGGAACCTTCCAGACATGGGATCTGAGTGCAAAGAAGAAGAGTAAGGCTCCACAGGGAGCAGCAAGTGAGGCTGAGGGAGGACAGGGAACTTTGGTAAAACATGCAATGTCAGATGATACACTGATTTTACACCTAATATCTTCCAGTACAACTAGGCTTGTAATCATCTTTTCTTCATGGGAAACCACTTGTGACTGGAGCTGCCATGGTGCCTGAGAAGCATCTTGTTTCCCACTCTGTAGCACAAGTTGGAAAACTCCTCCCTATTTTGCCATGCAGTGCTTTCTCAGGGTGCTCAGGAAAGGAATTCAGCATAGATATACAGCGTCCTCATTCTGCACTGGTACTAAACCATGGTGCGTGAACTTTCCAAATACTGAACTGCACAAGGTACTTTCAAGAATCTGCGCATATGGCCCTTTATTAAATGTTTTTCTTTTTTAGAAAGTATTACTTAGCTTCTTGGCATGTGGGTTTGGTTTTGTTTAATGGAAACCTGCTAAGATTTATAAAACAATTTCAATCTTCAATTGAGTTTTAATTTCTCTTTGTTTGTATCTTCTGTAAGTAAAAATTAATCTTCCAGTTTGCACTTGGCTTTTGGGAGGTGATCTAAAACAGAATCAGCAATTTAACTAAAAATCAGAATGTAACATACTGTTGGAGAGCTACATGTACATGGAGACATCTGTCTTTCTTGTTGCCATTACAGGTTACCTCCATTAAAGTCCCCATGGCCTGGCCTTATGCTCAAATGTTCTTATTAGAAATACACCCCTGAAGATGCAAATATTCATTTTCAAGTTTGTCTGTTAAATAAATGCGTTCTGCATTGCAGGGTCCACTATCATGAAGAGTCCAAAGTACCTAGCCCGGCTTTGGCAAATTACACAGATTTTCACAACAGATCCTTGCTGAGATTTGCAGGATGAAGGTGCCTGTCACTCCATCCAACCAATGCATGTTTTGAGGGAGGGGAAATAATGGGAATTTACTCAGATACATGCTGCCAAGTAGTTAGAAGCAGTTCTGAGGACTGGGGATAGGTGCAGGAGAGGCGAGGTATTTTGGAGGTGAGCCTGAGCAGGTTGAAGGCAGAGACTAGGAGTAGGGGCATTGTAGTCTTTGAGGATCAGCACCAAGGGATAAAATGGTAGAAACTCAAATAAGTTTTCAGCAGCTGGCTCAGAAAGCCACAGGCCCAGCTCTGAGGTTACCGGGGCTTTTGATGCCCCACTGGTACCGGCTGGGGTGGCAGTCACTTACGTGTCACAAAATGCGTTCAAAACTAGAGGCCACACAGCACCCGAGCTCCAAGAGCCCACAGCAAACCTAGGAAGAACAACAGCATAAGTGAACCTGTTCATGACTAACTGCTATTTTTCTCCTTGTCTGAGAGCAGTCAAGTGAAACTGAGCATCAGCATAGTCTACACCTTCTGTTGGCTCCCATCTCCCGCAATTGTTACAGATTGTGTCTCAGCCATGGGATTGCTTGTGGGATCTCGAGGGAAAACCTGTAGCCTTTCAGCTTCCCATCCCACTTTCTACCCCCCAGGCTGCTGGAGCCCTTGTGAACAGCCAGGGCTTGGTGGAGCTGGGCTTGTGTGGTTTGACTGAAAATCTGCCCAGGCAGTTTATCCTTATGCGCATTTGTCTGCTAAAGAAGATCATCCAGACTATTTTAAATAAAATCAAGTTCTTCTTTTCATCTAACAGGCCTCTTCTGCCCAGACTGCTTGATGTGAACAGTTTTCCCTGTACTTTGATTTTGCATGTTTTTCTTCATTTTAATTAAAACACATTTTAAACTGTATGTCCTCACTTTTTTAAAAATATTTTTTTTTCCAGACAGAAACTTCTCTCTTCACTACTTACCCAGGTTTCTGCCTTTGCTGTAGAGTGTCATATCCCAAAGTTGTCAGACCACAACTGATGGATTATCAAAAATTGTTCATGTCCGTAATGGCTGATGCAAAAAATAGATGCTCTTCCCCACTAACAATGGCAGTGAGACAACTCTCTTGCAAATTTTAGGGCTGTCTTCTTTTCTCATATTGGTCAGGTTCTCCTTTAGAAGAGTGAAGAATGACAATTCAAAGGTGCAGCCAGATTTCTGATATTTGTATGCAGTTTGCTGCTCTGCCTGCCTTATATATGTCCTCCGCACTGACACAAATCTACACTCTGGCAGTTCAAATGCTTGTAAAGAGGTGGAGACATCGCCACACAGAGATTAATTTTTTCAAAACACCTATCATTTGGTGCAATCTGCTGCATCCCGAAGGCAAATAATAATAATACGAGGAATACATTCTCTCATAAAATGCCTTTACTGGCCTTTTTCACCTTCAGCATGAGCTGGTTTTCTCCCTTTTGCCATTGCAGCATCTGCAGAATATGTTTCTATTTGCCTTCTTTTTAAAAGCATTTAATGAGCCAAGTGATTGCTAACTCAAAAGATCTTTTCATTTGTTACCATTAGCCTTACATATGATACCTAATGAGGAATTTTCTCATATGCATTGTTCACAGTCGCCTGTCGACATGCTTTCGTACCTACAGTTCCAGGTTACACCTCTGAAGAAACAACCTAGAGGATTACAAATTGTAGTTAAATACCTTGTTCCATTTTCATAGCCTTTGTAATAAAACTTGGTCCAGGTTATTCTGGAGAAACATTTGCTGAATCATATTAGCCACTAGATTCTTACAGCACAAACATATAGTGCAGAACTAGTTAATAAACCTTAGTTTTCTTTTTCTCTGTCAACTCTGTGAGACAGATTGGAAAAGCCATTGGAAATAGAGGAATTAATCCGACGTTTCCGTGCCAACATTGTCATCAGTGCACCTGAGTCCTTTGAAGAGGAAGAGTGGGCTGAGATTTCAATAGGTGCTCTGCGATTCCAGGTGCGAACTCATCTCTCTTGTCCTAGTCCCAGTCTATCACAAAGTATTTTGACCCCTGGAGAGAGGGCAATTTTTGCAAGCCTTTGACTGGAACATGGGCAGCACAGTTTGTGCAGATGAAATTTATGAGGTGTGTAAAAAAAAAAAAAACAAACCCCATGCTGTGACCTGTGGCAAACATGCTTCAATATAATTGAAAGGTTTTGACATATTTCCCCACACCCTTTTTTAAAATTTCATAATTCACAACATTTCCCACCTCTGTCCAACTGAGCAGAATAATAATCACTGTTTTGAGGCAGAGTTTACAGCAAACATTTAGCCAGCATGTCACGAGAGAATACTGGTTGCTGTTAACCATAATAGTCCAAATGTAACCTTGCTTGATTGCTGCACATCAAGCAACTGATTGCCAAAAGACTGGACACGAATACAAGTGAACAATCACTGTCTATTGCCCTCTGTTGTATACATTTCATCCTAATCTCCATTCAAGACATGTTTCTAAGTCTAGCCTGGTAGGGGTTTTTCATATGTTATGCTTTGTATCATACGTAACAACATAATCTGCTTTGTACTGTAAGGAAAATGCTGAAGAGTCAGACTTTGTTGACAAATGCATTTTTTGAGAAAAACTTCCAACAAAGGATCCATAAAGAAGCTACACTTGAAACCTAAGGGAATGATGCACACATGTATTACATGTTCTGTTGGATTTGTCTGGTTCTTAGTTATGAAATATGTATTTGAAAATGCATTTCCTAGGATGTGAAAGTGGATTATTCATTGTTTTCTTAGGGATGATAATGAAGGTGTGAATAACAGAAGTGCTAAGGTCAAATCTAGCAGCTGTGATAGACTTTGCTCCTATTTCTTTCTAGTCAGCATACTGTAAGAAATGGAAAGGCCATTTTTTCAGTAAGGGTGGAAAATATGGCTTATCTGCTCTCTTCTTAGGTGTACTTTGATCAGTAAGCTGTAATATGAGCTACAGAAAACTGAGGAAAAATTTCTTTAGGTGGGAGATGAGGAATACAAAGGACAAAATCCTTGGTGTGTAGCTTGTTGGAGGCTGGAGTTGTGCTAGGGAACTCAGCCCAGGATCCTGTTGTGGAAGATACTGTAAAACTACAAAATAAAAAGGTATTTGTGTTTCTGGCATTGAAATACTTTAGGATTGCAAGCTGAAAATAGAAAGGCTTATGCAACTTGCATTGTCTTTTCCAGTCTCTGCTAGGTCCTTATTCAAATACTGATGTAGTAACAGTAGAAATTATGTTAATGGTGCTTGATGCCAGGAAAATGGTAGAAGCAGCTGTTGAACAAAGCAAAGCAGGGAAAAATGTTTCCTTCTCTGTCTTGTTTTCTTGTTCTTTCAATAAAATATTAAAGCTGTGGAAAATCATCTTCTGAAAAAAAGCTGAGCTAATTGTATAGGTTTGACGATTACGCTGAAGAGTTGTACAAGCAGTTCTAGATGTATCTAGAAAAAAATTAAATAACACTTCAGCTCAGCATATAAAAATGTTTGCGGTGTAAGGTTTAATTATTTGCCCTATTTGAAATTTATGACACATTTTACAAACGTAGAATGTATATATTGGCATACTGTAAGAACAGTTAGTTTCTATAACGTACAGCTTTGCTACAGTTAGGGGTGCAATATTAAGTAAAATGGCAATATGTCTTCCTTCTTCATTTTAATGCTTTAAGAAGAAATTTGTGGCAAGTTTTTTTTCCCTAAAAAGGCACCGTAGTTCAAAAAACAATTAACTTTAAGATCCATGCGCTGTATTACATATGATGTTAGACTAGAGGATCTCTTTATTCCTTCTGATTATGTAAACTTGTGAAAAGTCACATTTTGCATTCTGATTATCTACGAGTGCCATGCATATAAGAAAGACATTGTGCATTTCAGCTGCACTGAAACAATATAAAACAAACCCAAGAAAATCCTCCTGGGGTTAAATCCTGAGGCGCTGGCTTAATTTTGTATTCAGTTCTCTTTTGGGCATGTAGCCCTGCCAGCCCGTAGATGAAGTGAAGCCATCAGGAAATACAAATATGTAAATGTTCAGTATTTCTCAGATTCTGTCTCTGGGAAAGTTTTCCTTAAAAAAAGAAAACAAAAGCAAAAAGCGCATTCAAAATTCAGTGAGACCTTCGCAAGTAAACCCTTTGAAAATGTACCTACTACATTAGGCGAACAGGCCTGGCCTCATATGTAATGAAAGCATAAAAAACACAGGAAAGATATGTGAAAGTTATGTGTTTAAGTTATTATGATGGTCAGAAGCTTGTACCGTTCTGTGTTGTACTGGTTTGATATATAGCCGTGAACCTTCTTTAACTAAAATTGCAGGTTGTGGGTCCGTGTAGCAGATGTCAAATAATCTGCATTGATCAACAGTCTGGGGAACGAAACAAAGAATTTCTGCAGTCTCTGTCAGCTGCCAGAGGTAGAAAGGTCAGTATAGTACTCCAAAATAGCTGTATGTGTAGATGTATATGTAAGATGTAGTGTCTTTGTTGCATGCATAGTGAAATATCTGCTGAAAGAATACTCACAATTAAGTTGTTATGCTAATTGTCACCATTTGTTTTTTCAGTAAAAAGAGGATGCACTTACAACCCAGACGTGACATGGTTTATTTCCATAAAATGCTCACGTTTTTTATTCAGAAATTGACTATTAATATGCATTATTTTTTACTGTGCTTGCTTTTATTCAGTATGTACTGCTTTACAGTGTGTTTATTTTGGTCTTGAAAAACACGAGCTGATGCACTGATGTCATTCAAGGAGAGAAATCTGCAGAAAAATCAGAAAGTGTTTGAAATGATACAGTTAGCTCGTAAGACTAAACTTTATTCTTACTGTGACAAGCTACTTAGCAGGAAAAACAGGGCAGATGTGAACATAATCAAAGCAGGAGTAATTGATTAAGAAAGTGACTGAAGAATAAGTGTGAAATACAAGCGTTCATTTGGAGTGCTTCTGCTTCCTAAGGTTGCATTGCTTCTTGGAATCGAGAGTGCTCAGGTGATGGCTAGACAGTTCAGCATCCCAAAAGCTTCACAGATCTCCTTATAAGTATTTATTTAGCTGAAAATCCTTACTCTAAATTCATTGCTTCCTGTTTGTTAAGCTTGTGTTGTAGAAGTTCGTTAGCCAGTCAGGGCTCAGAAGCCTCGCCAATACCAGCCGAACACCGGAGACTGGGCACAGCACAGGGGCAGAGCGATAACAAATAGGTTGAACATCATTCACCCAAACAATGCACAAACAAGTGAGAAATAATGCATTCTTTGTTTGGGAAAAAAAAATAATATAATAAATTGATTCGCCTCAGTGACTCATTAAGCAAACAAAGGGCTACATTTTCAATGGATGTTATCCTCAGTGAATGGCTCTGCCGGCTCCGTCTCGGAGCCAGCCGCCTGGTGCGGAGCGAGACCAGTTTGAAGCGAGCAGGCAGGGGCTGGCTGCCTAGGCGCAGCTTCCCGCTGACCTGAGATGACTTAGGGTTGCACAGCAGGCTCTGGCATCCAGCTGGTCCCAGCCAACGTGCGCCTTTGCGAGTGGAGCTCCTGGCCGTGGTGGGTAGCCTGAGGACAAGAGCCCTCTCCAGGTAATGGTGAGCCACAGCTGGAACACGGGGGACGCATCGGAGCGTGTTCTGGCACTCCGGGCAGGGATGCTGCCCAGCTGCCACGTGGGGTGCGGTATGCAGAGGACTTTCTCTACCCACGTGGGTTTTGCTGGATTATGACTTGAATCCTCTGTAGAGGGAAAGCGCTCTGTATTCAGGGACCTTCTCTAAAGGCAACAAAACCTTACCCGGGACACAGATTCTCAGGACAGGCGAAGCGTCTTCTGCACGTTTCCCGCAGCAAAGAGGAGCTTCTCTTTCATTCCGATTAACTCAGCGATGCAAAGATTTTCTTGATACAAGCACTCCTAGAACCAAGTAACTCCTTCAAACAGAACGAAGGCAAAGAGAGCAATCCAGCCTCTTGAGAACAACCTGGCGCCAGATAAAAGACGCGTGGCAAGGCGAGGCGCTGCAGAGCACAGTCACAACAATATTCATGCTGCAAAGAACCAGGCCTTCAGCTTTTTTTATTTTTCCCACCCTTCAGCACTGCTGGCAGATGGAACCTTGTGAGCATGCCCTGCTCTGCGTAAGGCCAAGTCCTCTGGCTTAGCTTGACACCTGAAAGAGATAGTTTGAACTGGTAGTTTTGCCTGAACTGGTCTGAGAAGATCTCAGAGCCCATCCCTCCTGCAAGTCTTCTGGGGGGTGATGGTCACCACCCGGTTATCAGTGAGCAGCACTCAAGGACTCTGGCATCTTCAGTGTGCTAAGCAGACCTAGCAGAGGACATCGATCCAAACCTTTCACAGTTCGCAGCGGGGAGAGAGAAAGAACATCGAGTTCATGTGACTGCGTTAAATTGCAGAGCTAATGCTTTGGTGACTCATGTCTCCAGCATGCGCTTTTCTGTTAAGGAGTCATCTAATAGACTCCATTTTCTTTTTTTATCACATACAGATTCAGTGAAGGAATTTAGAAGTGTTTGTTCCCAGCTGTCAATAATGTGATTTGAACTACAAAACCCAAATGCAGCGAAATAAGATTTACGCTAATTTCCCAGTAAAAGGGGAACTGATATTTTTGAAAGGCTGCTGTAGTTGCTCCGTTTCCAAAATGTTAAAGATACTGCACATACGAATGAGTAGCAAATCCTGAATGCTTAACAAGAGAGCCAGATGTCAATATTTACCATTTTGTTTTGATTTTCCAAGAACACCAACCTGGAAAAATATATCGAACTTTATCAAACTGGTAGCCCAAATGACAGCACTACCAATGAGCTTCAGTAATGAGCTAAATAAAGTAAGGCTTGTAAGAGGTGGTTCGATATTTATTTCTGAAATCATATTTTTCTCCATCCCTCTGAGACTCTGAGAACCTGCTGCTCCAATCTGAAAGATTGAGGCTTTGCATAGGTGGATTGCAGCTGAAAATCAGAACCAGCTACTGTAATTAGCCACACAAGCAATTTGCATGTTTCCCAATAAATGTAAAGCAGGGTGCTGAAGCCCTAGCCAGCTACTTTTTATGAAACCTTTTATCACATTGTTTGAAATAAAACGCAAACACCTCTACAAAGCGAACTTGAGCTCTGCTGCCATCAGTTCTGAAGAAACGCTTGTTAAGGATTCCTTCTGTAATTTTTGACTGAGAAGGAAAAATGAGCTCTCCTTCTGTGACAGAGCTCTCTCTGTTACTGCAGGAGACTACGGAAGACTAGATAACTACATTAAGCAAATAGCATAAAAATAGCCACACGCTGTTTCACATGCGTCACCACCTGATGCAAAACACACATAGACAGAAAGGAGAGAACATTGAATTCTTGCCCGTCTTCTGTGTTCTGCAGATGCAGTTTAACGCTAACAATAGCGGAAGCCCTGTGGGTAGATTTGCAGCAGTGCTATAAGCTGGGACTTGCTGTCGAGGTAGCAAAGGGAATTGCATTAGCAGTCTGCCCCAGCATAAATGTATGGATAGCAGTACATCAAGGGAAATCCATTATGTTTGCACATGCCCTCATACACTAAAAGGCTTGTGTTTTTTTCCTGCAGGCTGTTGATCCTCCTTTATGTATCTCATTTTGCCTTGGGAGAGCTTCTTTCCCTGCAGAATCAGATGCCGTGCCTTTGGATTGCTTACTGAAACATTAGCAAGGATAGCAAATGACTTCTCTTATCTGATGCATCATTATCATCATTTTCATAGTAATGCAGGGCTTTACACTATGCAATGCTTTTCATCCAAAGATCTGGAACATTTGCAAACAGTGATTGATGTAATTAATAGACCTCTGAATGAATATGATTCTTTTTTCTCATTGGCGGTTGAACTGGAAAATGCATTTTATTTAAGGTAGAGCAAAGGAAAATCAGTTCTTAGGAAAACATTCTGCTGTCAAGATATTTTCAGCAGAACAAGATGGGGGGGGGGGGGGTGACACCAAGTTAAAAGTTTCCCTTTTTTCCAATATGAAAAAACAGCATGTTAAAAGTCAGTTCTTCCACTGTTCTATTTTGTAAGGCTTTGCGAATAAGTTTAGGTGAATCCCGAGCTGATAAAACATCCTTATGTTAAAAAAAAAAAATTGGCTTTAATAATTACATCTTCCAAACCTTTGCATGGAGGGGAGGTTATGTTATTTTATGTATAAAATGAGCAGATGTGAACAGGTAAATTTATCTACTGGGAGAAGGCAGCTGAGAGCTACATCCAGGGGCGAAATCCAGAACTCATCCATTCAAAGCTAAGTTTTAGCATGCAGTATTACATATGTGCTTGTTACACATCCCAGCAGGGCATTTTCCCTACCAAGTGCTAGTCTGAATTAACTGATTGTTTAGGAGCTGTAACTTGAAGGCATCTCATCTCAGCCTTTGTCAGATGCAGCACCTCAGGTTTCTATCTTACAAAGGAGATACTGCACCCAGGATATTTCTCTGTCAGTGAATATCTAAGCAGTGCATATTACTGTTGATCCAGTAAGTGTACTTGAGACAACATGCAAGAATGACAGCATTTTATAGCTCCTCCTTTGAGTGCGATGACTATCATATGATTCACTGTTGGCAAGAATAAGAACAGTTTATCTATTTCTCCCAGCAGTGAAGTGTTGTGCTTTTTACTAATCAAGAAGCTTTACGTTTTTTGTCCCTCTGAAGTTTAAGAATGATGGGAAGAGCCCCTACTGCCATCAGAAGATGGAGCAGATAAAGCCATAGAATTCACAGCCCAGTACTCCCTGCCCAGTTCGTGGTGTGTTCTGGGGAGGTTATATGCAGAATAAAATGCCCTTGAAGTCAGGAAAAGGTAGCAACAGCAGAAAGAGATTATGCAGTTCACTGTAATAACTCTGCAGGCTGTAATCTCTGTGTCTGAAAGCCTCATTTTTCAACAGTGAAATGTGAGAAGGGCCAATTTCTACATTTTATCTTTCTCTTGAAACAGAGCTGGAATGGCAGGATGCACAGCTTTTGTCATTGCTTGGGGGGAGGCGGGGGGACGTGCTATTATCAGTATTTGCTGAGTCAAAGATTTGTAATTATTGAAAAAACCCAAGGAAATTTACTTAAAAGATATCAAATCCACTTCTGGTAATCACAAGCTAAATTTTGGTCTTAAGAACATTCACAAAAGAAAGAGGTCAGTAATTCCAAGCAGGTATTAGTACTAAAATATGTATAACGTCAGTATACCATCACCATGAAAACTCCGTAGGCATCACCCAGACTCAGCACTGAAAAAAATACTATGAGATTTTAATTGCCCAATCACAGTAGGGAAATACTAAGGACCAGTATTAAAACAGTATTTGAGAACACCTGAAGATAAGATGTATTGACACTTGCCTTTTCTTAAATAATTCTGAATGGTTTAAAGTGCTTTAAGGAAAAAAATCTTGCTAAATGATTCACAACAATAGAAAAATTGGTGAATTAAATTCTTCACAGTGAACAATCTGCCCAGCTTTATTTTAGTCTTGTTTTAAGATAAATCAAGATATCAATACAGTAAATATAAATAAAAACTTCTTATGTATCAAATAAGTTCATTTACACAGATGAGTTATAAAATTCCTTCCTGCGTGAAATGTGGTGCAGCACGGACTAATAGTCATTTTACAATATGTGTTTTATGATTTCCTGATTTTTTAAAACAACAAAATTATGGCAACTGTCATTTTTGCACTAGGGTATAGAAAGTAAATCCAGGTTATTAACCACAAGACTGAAAAACATATCATTTATGCCAATAGAGAAACCACAGCTTGTCAACAAATAAGAGAAAAGCAAGAATGGAAAAATAATACTATGTACTTTCATATTTTAAATGAAACAGTTCCTAACTTATCATTTTAGCATCATGGTTGATCCAACGCAGTCACCGTGCTAAAGGATTGGGATCTTGCTGTGCTACTGTCGTTCCTCAGCATTAAATACTACAACACTGACCGTAAGGCTCTACCCTGTGTCCACCATTATGGTCACAGGTATCCAAAAAGTGTCATTAATAGGATAGGCTGGATCACGTCCAACTCATACCCCATATATATGAAATGCCAGTGAGATGAAGGAATAGCAGAAATAGCAAAAAACCCCTCTGCTTGGAAGCTGTTTTTCTTTTTAATGTTTAGGTTACAAATGAAACGGAAAGACCCAAATTCAGAGTGTGAGGCCATGTTTGGATAGATCTCTGCTTTACACCATCTCTTGTACTTGGAAGTAGGTGTCAGCCTTACCTTTCACTAATTCTTCAAAGACTAAAAGCTGTTTCATGTTACCTCATTACTGTATCTTTATTTAATTCTACAGTGCAAGAACAGGAGAAAACATACTGCCTTCATATTTAGTCTGTCAAATATGCTCCCTTAAAATCAGCTAACACTATTTTTTTAATTTAATTACACAGTGTAAGAACAGGAGAAAACATACTGCCTTTATATTTAGTCTGACAAATATGCTCCTTAAATGCAGCTAACACTGTTTTTTTAATTTATTGCAATTACTTTTACCTACTGTATTTTTCCAAACCTGCTGTAAATGTAATTCCCTCAATTTCAGGATAATCTATCTGAACAGTGGCAGTAAATGTAATCAGGAAATGGAGAAGGAGAACAGAGTTTTGTTTTTAATGAATTTCATTTGCTTATTTATTTACTTTACACTTTAGAGTGACTGGTACATTTTGGCTGCAGCCTACCAAATCAAAATACTTTTTATTGAAACCTGTAAAAAAAAAAGACAAGAAAATTAGTATTGGGTTTCCAAGGTCCTCAGTTTGAAGAACAAAGACATTCTGAAGTATACAAATCAATTACCAATTTTGCATGGTCTTCAGCATTCCTTTATTTCTTACTTTACATGTTTCTTTAATTAACTATTTTCTAATTGTTTGCAAAATATTATCATGAGATTGCAAGTCTGTTTCTTGTGCGTTTCTAAATTCTCCGCTGTTGGAAAAGCAAACCACGAAACCACACCAGTCTCTTACCGTGACATTTCCAGATCGCACCCAGCTGTCCACTGCTACGACTGTAACGTTCAACGTGCTTAAGATCAAGACCACACGTAAAAGTACAGACACGCAGATCAGGTTTTCAGTGCCTGCGAGGGTTGTATGGTCAGTGGGTGAGGTGGTTATTCTGTTCCTCTGTTATTCAGTATCACAAGGACACACATCTAAGTATTTCTAATATTTATGTAGGATGGCTTCACAGGTAATGACAGATAACAAGTGGTAGCCCTAATAAAACAAACTTTCTGAATATTTTCTGTACAATGTACTAAAATATTCATAAAAACAAATGAAGGGAAATTCACAAAGGCTAGACAGAACAAAGTTCTGTTAACAAAGCGAATAATTCATGGTAGAAGATGCAAGACTTTTCCTCACTGTTTGAACATACATGCATTCTCGTGCTGCTTAGCCTTTATGTGTGATAATGCATTAACTGTATTTGTCAAGAAGGCAGAACAGTCACTGAATGACAAGACAGTGAGGGAGTGTTAATTACATATATGATACTGTGGAACTCATGATGAAATACTACGTTATTTATCCACTTACTTAAGGTATTATTCTTGAATAGCATGGGGTTAGCTTTTGTTTACCAGTCTATTATAGTTAATTAGTTTAAAATGTTCTTAATTACATGGAGATAGTACATACCTCCTTATTCTTAAAGCAATATTGTTTTTCTAAACGTATCTGGGTTGTGAGATCCTCTATAGATCTGATTACTGTAACATGAGTTGCATCTCAATAAGTATTTTGCTTTTTTTCAGACAAACTTTGGCATATACCTGATGAACCAGCCCTTGCGCTCATCCCTTCCAGATATTTTATCGGTTGGGTCTCAAGTACTTCCAGTGCTGAAGGAGAATACAGAAATTCAGCCCCCGACATCCAGTGAAGAAAAATGTTCAGGATAGATTCTCTGGTGGAGATGAGATTTATATGCGACCCCAGGGAAAAGTCAGTAGTCAGTTATTCAAAAAAAGGAAAAAGCTTCCACTCATTTGCTTCTGGTTTAAGTCTTTTAATTTTCTGTTTGCTGTAAATGTTATCAGATGGCAGAACCTTGATAATTACAGCTCACCTACATGTTTTTGCTTGTGATTAGGTTACAGCAGCCATAACTCTATTTTGCTCAATTGCTTCAGGATGCAACAGGTTCGATCAAGTTTTACTAGTGGATGACTCCCAAAACAAGCCCAACATCATTGTCAGAAACCCACATCTCAATGAAGGAAAGTAAACACAATAATACACTACTTCCTTATGTTGCTTTGTTAAAACCACATTTGAGAGAGAGGATGCAGGACATATTTTAGAAACAATGTGGGTGGGAAGGGAACAGTGGCATGAGAGTACAGTCCATTCACCTTTTCAAAAATAAAACTGAAGGTGATGTGTAGACAGTCTGAAAGCACCGGAGAAGAGGGAACTGTTATTGAGAAATCTGTGTTTCCCTCTTCAGAAGTGGTGTGTGAGGATGCCAGAGAGGCATAAAGATCAATGAAGATTCAATACGCCATTTGCAAAACACATTCCCTGTGAAGCAATTTCATCCATTTGTTCTCAACTTCTTTCTCTTGCTCCCATTTGCTACTTCTCCATCTGATTTATTTTATGGGATGACTTCCCCCACACTTGTTTCCTTACGTATTTGTGAATGTTGACACATTTTTTCTAATTAGAGATTTTTCAACTAATACAGTCATGTTTTCTGTACAAACTTTGTTTATCCTCAGTGGTCTCTGATGGCCACTTAAGTGAACTCTTGACAGTTTGGATGCTTCTCCATCCCAAACAGGTCAAAGTATTCTTTTTTCTTACTCTTTGTGACTTTGATAATGTCCTTCTTAGAAGGCTTTTAATTCTTTAGTCTCCCAAATATGACTCATGCTTTCTGATTTCTGAGAGCAAATGTCTGAAACCTAGGACTTAGTCTGAAATATCCATTATTGTTAAAATTAAAAAAATTAATACAGCAAGCCACACAGCAAAAAACCACACGGAAAGTTGATGTAATGCAAGACTGAACACATTGAGGCCAGGTGTTTTATGACCCCCAACATGTGTCCAACCAGCCACAGGGCAATTTCATGCTTCCAGGAAGTCCTTCTGGAAGAGGAAATTCTCCAAGATTGGTGCTCTATTGCCATTTGGGAAGTGAAAGTTTGACCCTGTTAAAAGCACCATCAGAACTCTCAACCAGCATGATTTAAGTCTTCCTTGGGGCAGTTTTGGCTCAAACTGTGTGAAAGTGCTTCTGGCTGAAGCAATCCTTGAGTTGTTTGAGTATAACCCTGGAGGGGAGCAAGCGGCTTTGTGAAAGTATTGGTCAAACAGTCATCCCGAACGGGGAGCGACTACCGCAGAGCGACATACAAAGGGAAAAGGGAAGCGCAGTGTGCGAATCAGAATTCAAAGATGGTCTTTTTTTCTTTCTCTTCTTTTTTTTTTTTTACCTGATTTCTTCTTTCTTTTTTTTTTTTTTTTCTTTTGAAGAACTGGTTTTACTCACTACAGCTGGAGCAGACTCTTAGTCTCTCAGCAGAGCTTTGTAATGGAAATGAGAAGAGACATTATCTGTTTCTTACAACCTGCCATAAAATACATGGAAAGAGAGAGACGTTTCATATGTATGTAAACTGAGGATCAGTTTTGAGAGTTGTACCTTCCACTTCAGAGCCCAAGCGCTGCTCCTTGATGTCTGCTTTGAAAAGCAGGGGGTTTATCTGTCTAATAGTCAATTATCTGATGTTGTAATGAGCAGGCTTTCTGGAACCTTGAAAAGCAGTTTCCTGGTATCAAAATCTCTTTTAACTGTGTCACTCTTTGCCTTTCTGTTACGCAGAACATTGTTTTGTTGGATAGAAAGCCAGTGCAACTCTGGCAAATTTAATATGAAGAGACCTGCTGTATGCTGACCTTCAGGTGATCTCTGGTGCTTTGCTCTGTCCTCTTCACCTCACCAGTATGTCATTTGTTTAAAATGGCACAGAAGTTAGAAAAGGAAATTGAAAGCAAACCTTAGCTAGCTCTGTTTCACTTGTTATTGGATTTACTACAAAATAAGTCACTTTGGTACACAGTGGCTTGACAAATACTGTTTGTGAATAGCCTTAATGCAATGTAGGATAACTAGGGATGAGAGGATTTGAACTTTAAAAATGTCATGCTTGGTCATTTTGACCTATTATTTACAGGCAATTACACTTTCTCTCTGCTGTGGCTTAGTAATATTAGATCAAGCATAATTTTGTCATTTTACAGGGGAAAAAAAGATTTTCTCTGATGTATGAACATACTCATTAGTATATTCTGTGCATTTCCCAGGAGGAACATTCTTGTGCTACAGTGATAGGAAATGTCACAACGCTTCAGATTGATGGAAGAGACATAAGGAATCTTTCATCTCAACAAAAGATAATATTTCCCTTCTAGTAAGTGGAGTGTCCCCGCCAGTATTGAGATGTCTTCCCATCAATGAAGACAAATTCTTCTCAGTGCCAATACTCTGGGGAAAATCTTGAAGTAGGAAGAGTCACTTTTAAATGACATGCACTGTAAGTTTTGTAGAAAGAACATCCCTCCCATAATGTGAAAAAAAATTCAAAGAAAGAGAAAGCTGGCATAATACAAACCCAGGAGCTGCAGGAATGAAAAGGGCGTAAACACTTCAAAACACTGTGTATATTACATAGAAAGATTAGATGTTCTATAAGGGGGTGCCTTCTCAATCGTCAGAGTATATAGAAAAAAGACAAATTCATATGAAGGCAGACTCTTTCATCTAAGTACACCCATTGCTGCAAAATTAAATCTTTGGACTAATTGCAGATATATATTTACCTTCTATGGATAAGAAGTGTACTTAATAGCGTATTTCCAGAGTGCTGTATGTAGGAAGTCCTCTATATATTTGAAAACTAAGTCTGTATTTCCTTACAATGAATTATTCAGACACAGTCCATTTTCTGTGGGACTTAACTCCTTCCCAAATCTCAAGGCAAAAATGATGATTATTAGAAGCTCTAATAATAGCCAGGAGGCCGAAATCACAGAACAGAAATCAGCATTTTTAGGAGAAGCCTCCCAACTCTGTGTTCTCTGATATGACTAAGATATTTCAGATACAGTTTATGATTTATATACTTTCAATGACATCCTTCAAAATATCGTCACAATTTTAGGTCACCCTTCTGTCAAAATTATACACAAATCAAAAGGAAGGACTGCATAAAGAATATGATTGTAGTTCATAAATTGTAGAGATTATGCTATGCATTTCTTCTTCAGTCTGGTTTTTAACTTTCTTGGAAATGAAACCAATAAAATATATATTGTGCTTGAGCTGTCTACTGGTGGTGGTTGCATTCTTGACCTTTGAGCTCATGAGATGCTAAGTTCTGCTCGGAGGCATTGCCGGGCTCACGGGGCGAGTACGTGGCTCAGGATGGAAGGGATGTCTCATCGCTGCTGGGATTCACGGGTGAGGTATTCCTCCAGCTATCGCACTGCTGGCCTCCAGCCGTCTAGTCAGCATGCCAGTCGGTTGCATGCTCAGCTCAGGCCCTGCACAAAATGCACTAATAATCACTGGTTTCCTTTAAAACATGTCCAGAGGCAGTCCTGTTGGAGCCATCTCTGTTATCCAGAAGTTGGAGGTCTCACCGAGGGTGTTGGAGAAGGGAAGGTTCTTCATTTCCCCCTCCTTTGCCTGGAGGGATCCAACACCATCTTTCTCCGCTGCCTAACCCATCAGTCAGTAGGCGAGACTGGAGAGTTAACAGGGCTGGGTGTGTGTGGGAATCACAGGGAAGGCTTGTCCTCCCCTTCTCATGAGGTTTACACGGAAACGCTCTGTGATTCACTGGGCCGGAGAGAGAGGGATATGGGAACGGTGAGGCAGGATCCGCACGTACCTCTGAGGTACTCGTTCGTGTTGGATTCACTGAGGGTGGGAGGGGAAGAAGAGCATGAGTCTGTAACCCAACGGGTAGGTCACTCCGATGGAGGTGAAAGATGTGGATATGTCCCTGTCTCTGATGATACAGCTGTCACGAGGCAGCTACTTGGCCAAAACATAGACACAGCCCACGGAGAAGGGAGGAGAAGGCAGAGCGCTCCTCCTCGCTGCTGGGCATGGGAGACAGCAGGTTACGGAGACTTGTACAAGGTGGAACTTCAGCAAGAATAGAGGACAACATCCCAAGCATGCTTTGGGATAGGCCATTAGAGGAAACATGAGTTTGAGTCCTCAAAAGCAGAAATGGGAAGGAACCCACGTTTCTGACTTCTTGTTAGGTGGACCAGCCACAAGGCCAGAGTGACAAGGAAAAAATGTGGGAGGGAAACAAAAGTGGCATCTCCTACGGTCAAAGTTTAAAACAAAGTAGTGATACACATGCCTCTGCCACCCAGTTTGTAATTTTCTTAGGAAAGGAAGGACGCAGGTATCCTCAGGCCCATAAATCAGATTCAGAGAACTCAGAGTAAGTCATCAGCAGAGAGGTGCCTCTTAAGCAAGGTGCCATTTAAGAGCCCTTTCTTCCCTCCCTTTCGTGTCAACTGTCTTTGCTGCTTACTCTGTGTGATGACGGTTGTGGGTTCCTTCCAGCGGAAAAGAAAATAGGCAGGTGCCCTGAATAAGGAGCGAAGTGGCTCACGACTGCGGACAGGGAGAGATGTTGACATGGGGCATCCTTGAGCATCACTGCCATGTGCAGAGGTACCTCAGAAGCCTCTATGTAATAATCCCAGAAATACATGTCACAGAACAAGTTAGTCATTTTGCTGCTGCTGCTGTGAAGTCATCCTGGAAGGGTGATATTCAAGAATTACGCTGTTGGGGAACAGACTATAGGAAAGGCAGAATGGGGAAAGAGGACACACAAAAAAATGCGTGTTGTAGCATTTGTCACTGAAAATTGCTGAGGGGTTTCTCAAATACCCACTAAGTAAGATGAGATGTGAGAAATCGGGGCATTTGATTTAGTACAGCAGTTTCATGGCAAATTTGAAATGACATTGATCTCAAATGAAGAGCCTCTTGCCTTGCATGGCTCATGGATAGCCTATGATTAGGTGCATTTCTATGTAAAACCCAGTTTCTTCTGTGAGCCAATCTGTTCCAGACTTGCAACCAAAACTTGTCAACACACTGCAAATCTGGATGTCAACCTCAGCTTCTCCTAGATAACCAGTATATTCTGTCTTTGAGCCTGTCTCATGCTTTTTGCTGTTTTTCAGAGGTAAGTGTCCCATCTGGATTAAAGTACTCTGGCCAGGATTGTTAATGCAGAGATGGTTCCTCAGTCCAAAAGTGAAATCAGCTTTTGGTTTCTGAAAGGGCTGTGTTTTCCATGAGGCTGTGTTTGAAAAGCCAGCCATGATCTAATGTCAAGTCTGTTGTTTTCTGTGCTTATAATAGATGAATCAGATAAAGCTATTGAAAAGTTTGTGAGTTATTATTTCCCGAAGCAAAACAAAACTGGAAGACTGCAGAAGGTCCTGCACTGCTGAACCCATCTATTCACTTCTCCAAATGGAGAAGAGCCTTTGAGGTATCCATCGTTCATGGATGTAATTCCCAGTGAGTCATATATTAGATATTTGTAATTTCACTGGTTTAGCCAAATGCTTTGGCCTGTTGCTTATACTCAGAGCCTTTGTATTTACTGTCATATTCAAAAGATTTCTTCCAGCGAACCCTTCAATACTGAAATGAAATTGAATTTGTCTTATGTCAAATGTTCATCTTTATTCTGTTTTAAGGAACAAGAACGCAAGATTTCTGTGTTTGACTTGCTATCCAAAGCTTAATGTAATTTTTTTAATACACTTGAAAAGAGAAGGTTCTCATCTGAGTTGCTTTATCTGTCAGTCAGCACTTGTAAAAAGCTGCAGTGTTCCTCAGTAATGTCTAGTCAATTAGAAAAAAAGACCTAAGCTACAGGAGCTGGGCACAGCTTGCAAACACTCATTGTCTAGGAGAGTTTGCATCTACTCAGATATATATATTCAAGCACAAGAAGCCTAAATAGGCTAAACTATTTTGCGTTTAGTCTTGGCAAATACTCAGAAAAAAAGCATGCACAGTTTTTTCTGAGGGAGCATGGGATGTGACACCCCATCTTTTGTATCAGACCCCTGCCAACCAAATGGCGGCCGTCCCTGCAAACAGAATGAGTCCTCAGGCGTGTGGAAGTGCAGGATAAAGTTTTGTAATGCAGCTTTATACCCTCTCTCTTTTGTCACACGCTAAGGAGCAGCTTACGACAGATACGCTGGCTGAACTCTGAGCAGCTCCCAGGGGTGCAGACCCAGGACCGGGGGCCCGTGTCCCTTCTCCAGACGCTGTGGGACCTGGCTCCGCTGTGCCCCACTCAAAATTTGTCCCAGGGACACTGAAATCTGCCACTGCCGGCCCGTGCTGTATCTGAGGGAAGTACTTTGTCAAGTTCTCGTGCTATTTTATGTCGTCTTGTACTGGCGTCATGCAGTCATTTGGTATTCATTCAATCTCGCGTGCCTTTCCCACTGGCACAGCATGGTAATTTGGAGCTATTTACATGTGAAGTGAAGAATATGTTGAGGAAGAGAGAATCTGACATTTCATTGAGTGGGTAACCTGAAACAATTGGTTAAATTAGTCAAGCAAGATTGAGCGCTGTGTGTATCATCAGAGGCATGCATGAAACATTACGAAAAATGCAAGTGGATTCCTACCAGACCTTTTCTCTAAGTGCAAAAACAATACAAGCCAGCAATCACGTATTTAAGAAGCTAAGTAATCATGTATTTAAGAAGGTATATATGATCTAAATGAGATTGTCAGGTATTGCAATTAGCATACTTATCTGCACTTACATTAAATAAATATTCTGCTTCAAATAAGAACATTTGGATTGGGAGGATCATTCCACCCCCTCTTGTATTTCTTCTAATTTCATCCATCAGCCCCAAAATACTGATGGGCAAAATATTTTAAAAATTATAATTCCCATTTTCTAAGAGGAATTCAGCTTTGAAAAAGCCTAAACAAGACACAGCTTTCTGAGCTGAAAGACTACGAGTTAGCCATATAGTGATATTACACGATCGGTCATTTGGAAAAATGGCCGTGACATTTGTCAAAGAGAAGAAAATCCAGAGTGATTCAGCAGTTAGAGGGGAGGCATATAGTCAGGCATCACATTATGTGTGGAGAGGAATGCTTGCTGGAATACAATTCCCTTAGCATATGCACACATATCTCTCAGAAACTGCCCATATTAGGAAATTTTAAGTGTTTGTTGTTATTCTTTTTAAGTCTTTGGTGATAAGCTTTATGCCATGAGGAACAGATAGAGATTGAGAGGCAAAGTGGTATCAGATGGCAAGTGCTGGAACATAGCAAAATAATGGAGTTTTTTTTAAATGAAATAATGGAATACTTTTGCTGTCTACAGCATTCTCTATAGGCAAAAAAAATCAGAACTCAGTTTGGAAAGAACATGAAAATAAAAGTGAATAATGAAACTAAATAAAATTATCTAAGCCTCTAGAATGCATTAACATAAATAAAAGCAATTTCTAGGCCTGTGAAGCTCCATACTATAGTTCATCCTACCAATTCTTGTTATTGCAGCCCACTAACTGCCAGAGCTGAAATCATATTGTTGTCAGCTTATTCTTAAAAAAGAGACTCATGCTGGATATGGACATGGTGATAAAGCTACTAATCAAAGTAATTACATGACAAAGTAAACCTTAAAATCATGGACCTTAAAATCATATCTGGGTGCAGAACTGGGAGGGGGAGGCCTCACAAAGGGACACACTTCTTCTCAGAAAGAGGAAACTTCTGACCTTATTCTTGCAATGAAAAGCTGAAAAGCTTTGCAGCTGTAGCGAGACTTACTGGTTCAGAAACATCATGATTTTTGACCTCTGGATGCTGGCATTATTTTGATATACACTCAGCCTTTCTTAACCTGGATTTTCTGTGGAAGTAATAACTGCAGCTGTCAGAAGGAGGATGTGTGATCATGAATGGCAGAGGAGATGAAACCTCTTAAGAGGCTGTCAGTAGAACAAGAGTCTGTGACTCCCTAGTGCCCTTAGGGCAATAGGAGCCATGAGCCCAGAATCCAGCTGGAAATGTGGCTATGAATTCATGAATGGACTTGGGAATTGGGAAATGCTGCCTTAAAAATGAGGTCTCCCCTCCAGCTTTCAGTTATTTCTCATTTCTGTCTAAAAATAAAGCTGCATGAACACTAGTGTCATCAGACTACAATGATGTGGACTTCACTGTGATTATAAATGAGTTGTTTTCTCAGCTAATTAACCAAAAAAGTATGTTGCAATGCAATAGAATCTTAATAAGATCTTAAAAGTTAATATGATGGGCTTTACGTGAATTCATTCATGTGAAATTTTGTTTTCAGTGCTGTTAACGTTCATTAATTTCTGGTTAGCCTCTTGGTTATCGAGTTGTCAATGTCAGGTTAACTGTACGTGAAGGGACTTCTGAAGGTGCCCGCGTTTAACACGCTGCTCCAAGCTTCAGGGCTCGATCAGGTTTCTCAGGGCTGTATCCAGTCGAGTTTCGAGTATCTCCAACAACCTTTCTGGGCAATCTTCCTGTGCTTTTCCACCCTCCTGGTGAAGAAATCGTTCTTTAGATCTTCTCAGAAGTTCAGCTTCTGACTGTTGCCTCTTATCCTTTCACTGTGCACCTTTGAGAAGTCTTCTCTCTACCCCCAACGCATCGGTAATTGTGCACCCTGCCCTCAGCTTTCTCTTCTCCAGGCTGAAGAAACCCGCTCCCCCGGTCTCTCCTCATACATCGTGTGCTGCAACCCTCAAACTTTCCTCTCCAGCGAGAAGTATGAGTGACTTCAACTATCTTTTGCTGAATGCCTGAAGAGTTAAACCAGATAACCCAACAAATCTGCCCCTGAGCTACAGGGCTGAACGATGTTCTCCATCCACTCTTGTGCTGAATGAGTGAGAAGGGTCATACAGTTCATGCACGTACCA
Organism: Haliaeetus albicilla; assembly: GCF_947461875.1. NCBI lineage: Eukaryota > Metazoa > Chordata > Aves > Accipitriformes > Accipitridae > Haliaeetus > Haliaeetus albicilla. The sequence continues at coordinate 5,385,449 of NC_091485.1, read as the reverse complement.
TTTCTCTGGCAAGCTGGGTCAAAATGTTGCATTATTGTAAGAATGGATCCATCAGTTTAGAGACTTGGCCACGATACATCCACTTCTGCTCCCTAAAGACTGGCTCTGAATTTAGTTTTAAATGAAACCTTACACTGAGTTCAGGGCATAAGTCTATTACCATGGACTTACTGGCTGATTCCCTTTTTGACTCAATCAAGGAAAAGTTTGTTTTTCTAGTTTTGGGGATAGGAGGGGCATGTTTAATATATTCTTTGCAAAGCTGGAATGTGGTTGAAGCCTTGGTCTGAGTGAGGTCAGCAGCAGAATTAAACTCCTTTCTGCTGGGTAAACTCCTGTCTCCTCTAGAACATTGGAGGTAATCATATTTGCTTCCCTCAGTGTGGTCTAAATGGATCTTCACAATATTCAGAAAGCTGCTGCGTGACTGAAGCGTTTCCATTTCTGTATGCTCAGTTTTGGATACTTAACAAATCTGATTTTTCTAGAAGTATGAGCTGAACACTCAATAAAAATTGGGTTGATTGAACAGTCCAACAATCAAATAGCTGTGCAGCCCAAGTACTTCTGAAAGTTTAGACAAAGGTGTACCACTTCCTAATTTACTAAATTAACTGCATCTGAAAGCAGTTAATCAGCTTTTTTCACTGCCAGCAGAAAAAGGGAAGCTGAGAGCTGTTGACAGCTGTATCTTTGTGTTTCTCTGTTTAGTACATACAATGCAAAAAGTGTGAATCAGGCAGAACAGGTCAATGAGATTTTCAGGCAATCACGGGAACGAAATAAGGGCTGAACCACTGAGCAGCCTCATTCTTCTCTCCCTGGCACCTGGCATGCTTATTTGTCCCGATGCAACCCATGTATAAAAACCATAATCACATGGGAGCAGAGAATCCTCCCTCAGTATCGTTCTGAAATCCCAGTGCTCGGGTGATGAATAACCTACATGAATTCCAAGGTGATGCAGAACCAGACTCAGTAGGATGGTTTTATTGGGAAGAAGTTGTAGAGCCAAAAATCTTTGTCTGCTGAGACCGCAAAGATGGAAATAATTTCCAACTTTTTCGTTTCTTTTTTTCTGTTATGAAGTATTACAAGGCACAGGCACAGCAGCTGAGGTTTGTGAATCTGAAAATACAGTAGGGTGTCCTTGCAGCCAAGTCTTTTATAACCAGACAGAGGTTGTTAGTCAGTCAACATTTCTTGCTTTTATGGGCTCTTCTTCCCTTTGAAGCAGCATCCACATATGCATATCATCTAGCTGAACTACAGGGAGCTGCACAAAGCTGGGGTCTTCCAGCAGATGACTTGGAAGATTCCCAAGAACTGAATATTGTGGTGAAACGCAATCGATCTCAAGGATGAATGTGAGCCCAGTATATTAGAGAAGGATAGCAAAATGGAGGGAGGAGAGGCCTTGAGAGTTATCAGATCAGTCCCTCAACCCTAGGCCAGCGCCGAATATATCCGCACGATTATATCTGCACAATTCCTGACAGGTGACGAAAGGATCAGAAAGGATCCCTAATTCTAGCATAATTCATCCCCAGGCCATTGCAGGGCTGGACAGGGCGCCCAGATGGAGCTGAGCTGGATCCTCGGGGCTGGGCAGGGATAGTGGGGGTCCCTGGGAGGCTGCTCAGGGAAATTGAGGCATATCAGCATCCTCGAGGCCTGAACCTTGTGTGACAGTCTGGAGCATTTTCCGTCTGGGCCAGAAAGCAGCAGTAACTACTTGGATGGAGGACCAAAGCGGTCGGTCCGCTTCTGCACGAGCCTGGATGTGCGCGGTCAGTCAGGTCCGCTGCTTTTCTCCCCGTGTTCTTCTGTCTGCCAGGTAACTGATGTGGGCCAAGGACCGGGGCGATTGCTCCTTTCTTGCTCTTTCAATAAATAGCTACACTTGGAAACTTTTGTCTTCCTTCGCCTGACACGGCTGTGCACACAGGCTGTTACGGATGTTGTGTTCAGAGGCTTATACACATGTAGGTTAATGTGCAAAGGACAGCTCTTGATGAAAAGGTTTTGCCAGCCTGGTCAGCTAGATCTTATAATCACCATGACCAAGCTGCCAGAGATCTGAGAGATTTCTATCACCATGTTCCCTGTACTTGTAATTTCTCAGATGAAGGCTGCGTATTGCTCATCCTTTATCAGCAGAGCTTTAGCTGTTCTTAAAATTTCCAAAGTGGAATATAAAAAGGAAAATTCTTGTCAAACAGATGTTTGCCACCACTGATTGATGCTCTTGCAGGAGATAATGTCACCTGAAGGGGATCAAATGGCAGCGTTTCTCTTTCTTTCATCATAAATCTCAGTAAAGCAGGAAATAGAATGAAACTTGAAAGAAAGATTAATGAGTCTCATTAAGAGGAGTGAGGTATGATTAAACAATAGGGTACAGCAGGGTGGGTAACGTATCAGGCCAGCACTGAACTGGGGACGACTCATCTAATTGTCACCAGCTTCCCAGCCCAAAGGAGTGGTAATTCAGAAGTTAAACGTAGGTCCTGAGGTACGCCATCGCAATGCTAAAAATTACGGTTCACAGGATTAACCACACTGATCCCTAAAAGTGAACTCAGAAGAATCCCTGAACTGATGAGCTTGTAATTAGCCTGAGGGACGACAGCTCACGATTGGTCGCATTCGCCCCTGATGTAAGACGGCAGCATCTCATTGACTTCCACCAAGACGTGACTCTTCCGATATCAGTGTGCCCGTGAAAAGGCAAAAGCACAGCAACTTTTCTGGTTTTAATTTCTGTAAAAAGCAAAACTCTTTTTGATTTCAAAAGAAGCAGGACAGAGCTATTTGCTTAATTATACTAAGTCTTTCCTAGCAAATGTAATGGAAATTAATGTGAAGCTCTGTTTACTGTTTTACCCTGCTGTGCCTGAAGCTGGAAGGAGATATTACTTTCCATCCAGCGAAATGAAAGTGGTACTCACTCTTCTCATAATCTCTTTGAAGCATCTGCGCTTGAGGCAGAAGCTAAGGTCTGAAATTGAGGCATTTTAACAAACAGTGTCAATGACCTTGTGCCTAGACAAATAATTGCACCACTGTGCTGGTGCTTACCTAACGCACTCTTATGCAAGAGAAAGTAGCTGGGAGTCGCTTTGCATGTTTGACGAGGGTGAGTGGCACAGCAGCCTCGACGGGATTGCACACAGTCAGGGCAGCTTGATTTCACCTGAAGAGCAGGAGACCTGATTTTCCTTGGCCTTGCTGCCTGGACGCATTCATGCCTGCCCACCGTGGTCACCTTCCTCCCACTCCATCCTGCACGCACCGCTGCAGGGCTGGAAATCCCGTCGACTTTACCAAGCAAGTAAGCAACACGTGGCTGCTCTGTGACTCCCACCGCAGAGACGTGCCCTACCCAGGGACTGCAACGTGCCTCTGAGGTTTTACCAGACCACAGCTGTACCATCTTACTCTTGGCTTATCGACTGCGTTTCTCAGGCAGCTGCAATACCTTGTGGCCTAGGTCCCTTTCTGTTCCTATGCTCCCGCTTGAAGCAATTGCCCCATAACTTGCTGCTTCGTTTGCAGCTCTCCTTTGCTAGCCTCTGCCCTTTCCACCCCAGTATGGAGTCTTGTCAGAGTCTCCAGGGCTGACACCTGCAGCTCAGTCAGCTTGCAGCTCCCCTTGGAGGTGAGTAGGGTGCTAAGGCTGGTGAGAGATGGCAGCAAGCCCCACGGGGAGTGTGCTGGGCTGTGCAGTAGGACACTTCACAGCCCTATTCTCCACCGAGTAACCTGTTTCAGAGGGTAGGTTACTCAGAGCTGAGGTCTAGTAGTTAAAGATCTTGGCTAAGATCTATAAACTCCATGGGGTCTAGGACCCATCCTGTTACAGATCTGGCTCTGTGGGGTTTTTTTCTCTGCTGTTTGAGATAAAAACCACACACAAGTGATGGGACTTAATTATTTCCATTGATCCACAGGTGAATGAGGTAAGGTGCCCTTGACCTTTGACCTTCTCCATGGTTTAAAGACTCTTTCTTTCTGTGGAGAGTAGAGGATGATGTCCTGGAAAGGGGAGAAGTTGCTATTTCAGTCCCTTGAAGCAGGTGAGGGTATTGAGCCCCAAGCTTTCGTATTGTGCATCAGCATTGGGAGCAGCAAGCTCTGCAAAAAAGAAGCTGCTTATGTCTCTTATCTAGGAAACATCCACGGGGCTCCATCGGACCATGGGATAACTCAGGTTTGCTGGGACTTTGGGGGGGGGGGACATCTTATCCATCCTCCGTACTACACCTCACCAAAATATCAGGGCAGAGATTCACCTGTCTGCTGTCCTTTCTCATTATTGCACAGAAAGGGGTAGGAAGGGGACATCACCTTTAAGTATTTGTTAATGCAAGATGGAGCAGGGGTCCTTCTACAGGATGCCAAAAGAGGGAGAAGTTGGACGGCAAAAATAGCAAATTGAAGGCAGTGTTCCCTATCATTTTGTTTACATCTCTTCAATAGTTGGCTAGTTACAACCAATACCAAAACGCGTCGCTTGCTTTTGTTGGCCTGCTTATGCTTAAAAGTGTAACTGTAAGAACAGATTCAGTAGAAAGAAAAGTGGATTTCTGTACAGTTCCTCTAGATGGCAAACTTTATCTGTTCTATTTATCTTATCTATTCTAAAGCAAGTATGTTCAGGCTCAGCCACACTGGAAAAAACATCCTATGCTACTGGGACCATTCAGTCAGTTCTGGAGTATCAGTTTCTAGATTCCTAAGCAAGTTGCTGTAGGGAAACAAAATTGTGGCTGATGCATCAAGTCCTTGAGAAATGTGTTTACTAGTGGACTGTGATTTGGAAAGCACAATAATGAAATCTGATTTGAAAGATGACATATTTTGCAAATCTTTTTACTGCACCTAACAATGAAGATGTTGTCCACTTTACTCCCAGAGGCATTTTGCTGTGCTGAATGTGAGGGAAGCCTCCCTCTCTTTCTGCCCCAACTTTTCTAGGTATTAATGCTGATCATTACTTTCACTGTTGCTAAGCCAGTGAGGAATGTGTGTAAGGAATCTGAAATAGAATGAGGAAATCAATAAAATTGCCCTAAGAGCTGATCCTGATCTAACTCCCGTGTAATTAGTAATGACTCCAGTGGACTTCCTGGCATAAAATTGCTGTAAGGTGTCTGGTCTTGCATGCATCCAATATTTAAATCTCAGAGAAGAATGATAATAAAGATCAGCTATTTTGCATCCTAGCTTGTCTTTTGAACAGCTATGAAGTGTGATGTTAGTGTTGTGACACAGAATTGTATTACAAACTTCATGGTATTAAATGATTTACTGGGAAGCAAGATGGCAAAGAATCAAGCCCATATCTCTAGAAATCAGAATACAGTCCCAGCTCTTACGCTTCATACAACAGAAATGGAGCTTCCAGAAACGCGCTTCCTATTTATGAAAACCCCATTCTAGCGATATATCCCTGGTGTAATGGGGCTTTGTATGACAGTAGTTGTCATTCTGCGTTTTCTGTGGACAAAGCAAACAATGTCTGCAAAGGCTGATGCTCGTGTCCAGCGCTCTGTTTGCATTGTTTCTGTGTGCTCCTTGCTGAGACCCGGTCTGTGTTCCTTCACCTGCATGAAACACTTTGTGAACTCCTCCAGGGAGAGATCACTTCATTTCCCAGGTGATACTGTATATGGCATTTTGCTAGGTGTGATAAATGGAATATTTCATCAATTTTCTTGGGAGATTTTGCTATGGCCCGAATGATCTATTTGAATTTTAATGCTCAGTTTGAGTTTGTCCTGTCTTAGTTTCAACACATTACTTATATCCTTGAGGAATATAGTAATATCCCTCCATTTTCTTTCCTTCCACTTTTTGAGTCAAGTCATGTGCCCTGTCATGCCTCTGACTAGACTGTAAGTCTCAGACTATGAACTTTTATTTGTTCTATAAAATTTCTAAGCAATCTTTAAGTGCTATACAAATACATAACGATCCTAGTCATACTGCTTGCTCTGCCTTAAGTGATTTGTCTCCCTTTTTCACCTTTTCACCCTTCAAATAGTCTTGTCCCAGAAACTGCCTATAGCTTACCCAGGCTCTCTTAATTTTCCTCAAATCGGTCTTCCCAGTCCGGAGATCATTGCTGGTACCACTTGACCTCCCTTTGACTCAGGATTTGATTTCTAGCAGAGGGATGCCCAGAGCTCCGTGCGGTTTTGCTGATCACCCCTCAGCCAAGTCACCTCGGGAGAGTTTCACGTCTTGCCTCTCCGATGAGATGCCTTTTTGGCCGGCTCCCTTCTGCTGCCACGTTGCATCGCACGCTCGTGTCCCTGACAGCACCTCTTCTTCTTGCCTTGAGCTCCCTGCCTTTCACCTCCCTGGTGCCTGTGCCTGCCCTAGATCATGAAGTGGTTCGTGCCCAGTTCTTGCATAACTCTTCCAGTCAGGGCACCAGGAGTCCTGTTTTCTTGATTTCCTTTGCTTAGGGTCACCGTGCACCTCTGAGCACTTTGTGATCAGACATCAGCTGCCCCCCCCAAAATAGCAGGGGAAGTGGATTAATCAAATTCCTCTGGCTTTTACTGAATCAGAGGGTTGACTGATAACAGGAGAATGTGCCAGGTCCTTACGTGCCAATACATAAAATGCACGACACTATAATTTTGGCCATGGCTAGCAATAAACATGACTGAATTCTTGTGCTGTCCAGAACGATTTCCCCCCCCTATTTTGACAATCTGGCTTGATCTGAGCCAACAGACTTTCTTTTCTCTTGATTTTCCCCCCAGTTTTATTGCTGAAGGAGAAAAAATAAATGGCTAACCAGCTCTGCTTATAAGCAAGGACACAACAAGCACGATCCAGTGCACGTGGTGCCCCGAGGAGCCTTCTCCTCCCTCCCCGAGGCTGTGGCACAGCCTTCTAGAAGGTCCATAGGTAATCAGCCTTCGCTTTTCCTATTGCATCTGGTTTCATATCCTTTGCATACATTTAGTATATCCTTTTAAACTGACCCAGGGTGATGGGAATCCCTGCCCTCCAGCTCTCAGCTCCTCAGCATGATTGACAAATGACCTGGTAACCCCTTCCCCCAGGTGTTAGATGGAGATTTGCTATGGGACCGAGTCTTCCGCAGGTCCCTGCGATATGTTCTGACACAAGACGGCCTTGGTGTTACCTGATGGCAGAGAGGAATAATCGACATCTGAACCGCCTGTTTTCACACAGCAGGTGTTTCTGTCACCCTAATTAAAAGATGCCCCTGATTGACAGATAGGTGCACGCAGACCTTCTCTTTCAAAGCCAGAGTGTCCCAAAGCATCCAGATAAACGCCAGAAAAATATTTTGGAAATACATACGTGTAACTGTTGAGAAAAATAATGATGTTACTGACTCTTACGCTGAACAAGCAGTGAAGGAAACAGTGGCCTCTGACAATGTGCCAGCTAGGGAATTTGAGAAGAGGCTATATTTCCTCACAGACTTGTATGTGAAATATGCTGTGGTTGCTGTGTATTGCAGCTGAACATTACTCAAGTTTAGACTCACTTTTCTTTCCTTTTTTTTTTTTAAATACTGGTACTTTGGAAACATGTGTCATCATCCATGCCCCCACTTTTTAGGCACTTTTATCTCCTCCTTCCCTTCACACTATTGGGAAGTGGATCTGTGAGTGGTGCTTGCATATTTATCTTTCTTGTATCGGATTTTTACAGCACCTCCAGGTAAGAATCAATGGAAAGACCCTGAGGAAATGATTTTGGGCCTGTTTTTCTAGTGGCAAAGGACTAGGCCATGCAAACTAAACACACCCCTACATCCTTTGCTCCAGGCTATTCCCTCAGGCTGGAGTAGACCCAGAGGGCAGGATCTCTCACAAGGAGCTCAGTGCATGGAGGGTGTATGATCCTTCTGTGGGGTGCATAAGAACTTGCCTCGGTAAGTTTTTCTGCCCGATAAGAAGAGGGAGGAATGAAATGGGAGGGCAAGTTACAATCCCCTTATTCCTCTTACAGTGGGCAATGAGTCTGTGACAATTTGGGCTCTTGCTTTAATCTCCTTCGCGTTGCTCTAATTGAGGAGTAGTGTAAGCACAGCGTGAGTAAAATCTGAGCTCGTGTTCTGCTGTCTCCTCATTAAATGTGCAGTAGTGTGGGGTTTTGCAGTTCTTCATGAGTTGAGTTCATCACCAACTTTTTTGATGAGATAGATATATTTTAAGAACATTACATAAATGCATGTGTATAGATTTATTGCCAGACTTCTCACAAGTGTGAAATGTCTCATAATGCTGATGAAATGGAGCTCTGAGATACAGAATTTCTTTACCTACCTCAATAACAAATGTGATGGATGTCTTTTGCCCTATCCTACACTGCAGTACATACTGATGGCTCTGTATCGTACTTCTAAATGTGCAATGAAGACAAGCTAACAAATTCTGCGCCTCTGGAAAAGCCACGCTTTGCAAGTCCAGCCTATATATAATCTTAAACTGTGTTCATGCTGATAGCAAATACTAAGTGTGTTTTATTACGAAGAGGGAGAGAATGGCTGCCAGCTGGATGGCATTTGCAAATGATCCATCCCTAATCTGCTCTTCCAGAGCACGACCTACATCTTGTTGCTATCGTTTCCCTTTTCTTTGAATGATTAACTCTCAATTCATGAGACTTTTCCAAGCAGGACCTATCCTTCAGGGTGCCTAGTAAGTACCAAGTTCTTTTGGCTGCTTGCGTTCAGCTTCCTATTTCCCAGAGCAGAACCATCCCAGATCTCCTTAAAAACAGCATCAAAAACTTTAACCCAAAGTCCCAAGGACTTGGTATAATACTTTATTGGAAAACCATCAGTCATTGCACTATCACAGTCATATATTTTCCTGTACACAGGGATAGGCAGGCATCTAAAGGTCAGTCCAATATTCAGGGCAAGCCAAGGCTGCCAGGTATCACCGGAGCTGTGAAGGGAGGGCGAAATCCCCACCTAATGGTTAGCCAGTGGTCATAACCCAGCCTGGGCTTCCTTTGTAAGAAGCTTTTCTAACGTAAACAATGCTCTTTAGGTTTCAAGGAAGCCCTGGGGGAGATGACTGGCTGTAAAAAGGACTTTTGTTGTTGCTTGACCAGTTGGCTCACTCAGCGTCTTACATCTCCCCAGTGCCCTTTGGTCAGAGTCATGTTATTATGAGTATATAATTGTATATTTAGCTACTAGCTCCTCTGTTAGGACTACAATTTAAAGTAATGAAGGAATCTAATTTATATCGGTGATGCTCCCCATATGAGCTCAACACAAGGCTACAATAAGCTAATTTATAAATGACACATATTTCCCCCCAACCCAGACAAAATGAAAAGTATAAAAATGAGAAGGACTGACTGCTTATGTGCTCATGAAATCTCATTCCAAAAATAGGGGTAAGCTGGTTAAAAATGGATTTGCTGAGGCGTACAAGCAATTTGAAATTTTCTTTATAGTTTTCCTGTGAAAACTAGACCAATTCATGAATAACTGAGTCACAGGGCATTTTGATTGCCTGTTTTTTAGCAAGAGGTAGAAGTAACATTTGCTTCGTGCACAGTGGTGCTGGCAAACTGATTTTTTTAATCGTTTGCAATTTGGTTTTTGAGAACTAGTCAAGCCAAGGGTTAAGAGAAGGCTCTTAGACACAGGCAAAGTTCCAAAGCAATCTGAGACTCCATTCACTAATTGAAGTCGGTGTCAGGAAGCATGTTTTAACATGACCTTCAGGAAGTTCTTTAATTTGTTGTTAATATATCAACCTTCTCTTTTCCCTCCAGTATAAACAGCAGCTTTATACAGATTTTTTTTTTTTTTTTTCCTCCATGCCTCAGCAAAGGCAGGAAAAGGAGCTGCTGACACTGAACCAGGAGAAAAGGAAGGTGGCCATTCCTGGAGAAGACGCCTCTCTCTCCTTAATAGCCTGACACAGCAGGGTGGCTGCCCACAGATTAGGAAACTGTTTGAAAGCCTCGGCATTACCCAAGCGAGGTTGTTGCCTTTGGGTTACCCCAACAGCCACAGCAGGTCAGCCCTGGCACGTCCAGCCCCCGCTGACCAGGAGGCTGAGTCAGACCCTCTCCATCTCCGATCGTGCCATCGCGTCTCATGGATTCGTGAGATCAACCCTCAGCTGCTGTTGCTCGCGGCAGGGCGATAAAAAAAAATATGCTCCAATTTCTCTTGGGTTGCCTTTGCCTGCCCCATTCAGCTGAGCATTGCTGCCCTCATCTTGAGCATCTTTTCCCCCTCTGGTCCTTGCTGCTTTGGGGTATCCCTTTCACCACCTCTTCTTCAGCGTCCAAGCTGAAATCACAGGAGGGTTTTGTAACGCGGGAAATGTTAACCTGCCTGCTGGGTGGCAGGAGGGAGAAGTTGCACAGAAACCGAGCTGAGACAGTGCCCAATAAAACCAGGATGCCCACAGAATGATGGCTGTAACCGGGGTCAAATGCAAAGCCCTTTCCTCACCCAAGCTGCCCCACAAAAATGCCCCAAACCTTGCCCAGATATTTTGTACCGAGACGACTATTCAACTGGCTGTATAAGCACAAACTTGATTGTGCACACTGTTATTTGACTATCCTAAAAAGCGCATTATAGCATCTACTTACTCCTGTATGGGAACAGCTGTAGCAGGATTAAAAAAAAAAGCCAATATATTTTTTTACCACATTAAAAGTGGTGCAACCCAAATAAATTAGAAACTATAAATCTTTCCACTGCATTGGCAGAGCAGGTGAGCTCCATGCTCTCCAAGATTCACACGCCTTCATGTTAATGCTTTTAATGCCACCTCTTCCAGGGTGAGAAGAGAAACGATTGTCATTTTTGACCTTGGGAGGAGCCCAAATGCTGTGGGTGGTGGCGGGGCATCAGGCGAGGAAAGGAAGGGAACATTTGCTCTTCTGCATTCTCAGCAACGCGCTTCCTTGGAAGGGGCAGAGCCTGGCACCACTAGAAAGAAATTTGCTTTCCTTTGATTCTTTGCAAATGCACAAAACTTCATGAATACAGAGCACCGTATCATTTGTTGTAGGAGAACAAGCTAACGGAAGCAAAGGTGAGGCTCCTCGGGCATTTACCACAAATTCGGATGCACAGGTTAATTTTCTGCTGTCTTTTCCTGGAAAATAACAACTCGCAACAGACCAAAGGATTTCTAGGTAGCAGCAGTGACCAAAATGGAGTATATAATTTTGTTATGAAACCTGTGCTCAGCCATATCTTGTATACTAGTGCCAGTTCAGCAATAGATTAAAAAGTGGGCTTTCTGGAAAATGAAATTTATTCCCATAAGAAATTCTGATATTTCAAAAGAGTGGGAGTTTCAGCACGGATTTAGAAGAAAACTTGATTTTTATTTTCTTTTACTTAGAGGCAAAATACTCTCATTTGGAAAGAAAAGAATAACTTTGAAATATATTTTTGCTAATGTTAAAATACTCAAATTCTTAGCATAATACACAGCAAAAGCAAAAATCCCATAAGAAATTGGAACCAAGTCAATCAAAAAAGCCCCCAACCTTCACATCCCAGTCAGTTTCACAGTGAATTTTTTCAATCATTCTCCCATTCCTTCCCTCCTAAAATATGGCCTGTTCCCCCAGAGCACTTTATTTTTACAGAATATATTCTCGTGGAGGCAATGTGTTTTGATCATCAAAAAACCCCCCAGCATTTTACCGAAGGAGTAGCACTGAGCACTACATTAGCAATCAGTGCAGAGCAATAGAAGTGGCTCTACAGACCATCCCCACTATCTCTCTCGGGGATTTTTTTTTTTTAGTCCATGAACTGAATGCCTATTTGGGGCTGGAGTTTGATGCAATTCACACTCTCTTAGACCAAACCAAAGCACAGGAACTGGGAGAGTCAGTTCAGCACGCCCTCCTGATCTGGACTAAAATGCTAATGAAGATGCATCATGAATATGAAGCTGACTCACACTAGCAAAAAGTCCCATCTGTTTACATCATTAGCTGTTGAATATTATATGCTGAGGTACCACTGGCTGATGAAATAAGGTGTCCAAAATATCCTATAAAAGGTGGTTTGGGTTTTTTTGTTGTTGTTGTTGTTAGTCGTTCTTTGCTCAAAGAGAGGGTATCAGCTGGATTCCCTATTTTTTTTATATCTGCTTTTCTATCACTCTGTAAAAAATTGTTAAAGGAACAAATATTACATTGATGTAAATCACTGAACAGAATATCTGGGCTTAAAAGCAGAAGTGCACAACACAGGGTGGTAGTTCACACTTCTTTCTAAAGCCTTTGCTACATGGCACTGGGCTTAGACTGCAGTAATGACTGGTATTTACATCCAGCAACAAACACAGAAAAAGACCCCTTTTTCTCAAGGCATACAATATATGCTAAATAAGAATAGGATCAATTTCCTGTTAATTACTTTATCCCATTCATTTACTCAATTACCAGTGGACCATCATTCCACTTCTGTTTTTCAGACTCACTCAATTACAAACTGTGTCTGGGCCTTAAGGGCATATCAAAAAAGGTCAGACTGCAAAACATAAATTATTTAAATTAAAAAAAAAAATTAAATAATAATAGTAAACCCCAAATAATAATAATAAAAAAAATCAAATAACAGAACATCAGCATTGTCGTTGTAAGAACAAGGCATTGCAAGTTATCAAAGAAAGAGTAATGAAACACTTCCATCAGCTCACAGCTTAACCTGTGTTATCAGCTATTTTGGTTAGAATTCATGACTTGACATTTTTCTGGCTTCAGTATCATGAAATCCTTTTATTTAGAGTAAATATACTGGTAAGATTAGAATTTAAAAGATGAAAACAATCCCTCTCTGCTTTTACAAGTAGGCAAGTGTTGTTCTGAATTTCCTCACCCTAACAGTCTGTTTCAGTTATACTTATAAAAAGTCTAGAACATCTGTCATCATCATGCCATCGCAATGCCTCATGCTGCAATCGTCTTTGGTTGGACTTACCGTCTTTGGGTTGAGTGTTTATACTTGATGTTTAAATCAGCCAATGCACTGTGTGATGAGTAGTCAAGTTTTATGTGCCTGTCTCAAAACTAAAGTCTGGTTTTTAATTCCTGGTAGCTCTTACAAAACTAGTATAACAAACTGAACAAAAGCCTATTCTTTTCATTTGCATGTCAGCAGCAGCATTGCTAATGAAGATTAAAACAGTTCTACAAGGTCAGCAAAAAATCATACTGTTCCAAAGGAATAACTAAAGGCATTACTTGGAGCATACCATAGACCTATCCAAATAACGCAAAATTTTCCTAAGTTCCAAATTTGAAGAAAGTTTGTGATACTAAGAACTGTTAAGATGATGAGCATAATGCAAGAAAGCACCTTAGGACAATGTATTATTTCAGACTCTTCAATGTTATATTTGTGCTTTCTTTTTGAGGCACTCTCTTCAAAGGCAGAAAGGTATGCTTGTGCAGATAATAAGCAAGTTTGAATTGTTTTCCAGGAAATGTTAACGTCTTCTGCTGTAATGGCATTCTGTTAGCTCCTAAAATTTAGTGTTTTTATAAAGCAGTTGTAAGACCCACTAGCTAATGCCTTCACTTTCCATGCTGGTATGTATGACTTCGCCAAGAACATTAAGACTTTAAATCATGGCATCGGGGTAGATTTATAGGATCAGGGTAATTAACAGCAGAAAAACTGAGAGGTATATGTTGGCATTATATCACGGAACTCCTTTGATAAGCCACAAAGGGATGACATTTTTTGGTAATTTGAAGCATAATATTAATACTGTATATGTGCATAAAGTAGTGTAAAAAATAGAACTGTACTTTTCTTATTTTCTTCAGTCAAAAGAAGCTACTATAAAACCAGAATGACAATTGTAAGAAACTGAATTGGAATTATTTTGTTAGCGAAGTTAAATTGAATAGCTATGTGAATAAGTATTTTGCCTTTTGAAAGTTAATGTCAGATCAAGCATTAAAAAATTCTCTTTTAAACAGTCATGTTTACTTAGTGGTCTTGGACACCTTCTAGAACAACCTCTTCTATTGGACAACATGTTGAACTTTTACATTGTCCCAGTTTTGGCTGGGACAGAGTTAATTTTTTTCCTAGTAGCTAGTATAGTTCTCTGTTTTGGGTTCAGTATGAGAAGAATGTTGATAACACACTGATGTTTTCAGTTGTTGCTAAGTGATATTTAGCCTAAGTAAGTCAAGGATTTTTCAGCTTCTGATGCCCAGCCAGCAAGAAGGCTGGAGGGGCACAAGGAGTTGGGATGGGACACAGCCAGGACAGCTGACCCCAACTGGCCAAAGGGGTATTCCATACCATGTGATGTCATGTCCAGTATATAAACTGGGGGGAGCTGGCCAAGAGGTCAGGCTCGCTGCTTGGGAACTAACTGGGTATCTGTTGGCAAGTGGTGGGCAATTGCATTGTGCGTCACTTGTTTTGTATATTCCAATTCTTTTAGTATTATTGTTGTCATTGTATTACTATTATTATTATTACCATTATTTTCTTCCTTTCTGTCCTATTAAACTGTCTTTACCTCAATCCACAAGTTTTACTTTTTTTTCCCCCCAATTCTTTCTGCCATCCCGCTGGGGGGGCGGGCAGGGAGTGAGCGAGCGGCTGCGTGGTACTTAGTTGCCAGCTGGGGGTTAAACCATGACATACATCTAGTTACCTGAATGAAGAAAAAAAAAGTTGAGCCTAGACTGTATTTTTTATTTACATCCTTGATCAAAACTCCTGATCCCCAGGAAGCAAAGCACAGATGCCAAAGAAATCAGTAGCAGAGTGGATAATAAGCTAGATGTCATCCCCTGCTGCAGAGAGTATTTGGAAATATAAAAGAATTCTTAAAATCACAGGTCTATGGCTAGCTGCAAAGACATCAATAGATACAGTACTTCAAAGGGCTGAGTTATTAAGCATATCGCACTTAGACGTGAGAAAGCTGGAGTCTAGTGTGTAAGACAAAGCAGCATCTATATGTAATGAACATAAGTGAATACTGATTAAATTCAGCAGTGAACATATCTCCAAAAATCATATTCTTGAAATACTGATCCTATGCAGTGTTAAAAATAGTTTCCTGCTATCCTTCTCTAAGCTAATTTGTACCCAACGTGTCACTGCCTTTCATCTAAGTCTAACAAATATCTAACTGAACACTTACCTGATTTTTTAAGTCGCCTTGCTCTCTCAGTGGGGGACGTTTTCTTTGCTGATCTGTGTGGACACATCTGGCTCCCTAGTCCAGAATGGAGTTTCATGGGGGCATTTCTAGCTCCTTCCTGGAGCATCAGGCTTAATGCATTTGGAGCTTCAAATTTGCTTCAGCTGTTGGACACAACACAAATGATCTAGTAGGGTTAAAGCTTTAATCAGAGACTGCCTAAATTTGGGTTTCCTCCGCAAGGCATTGTCCCTGTTCAGGCTCCTTTGGTGCATTAGGTCTTCTTAAAATTTGAAGATACGGTTAATAGGGGCTGCCTGCTTGTAGTGGGTGTGGAAGAGTCACGCTTGTGAAAATGAGTATTAAGATAAAAGAAATGATGGGCTTTAAAACTAAGTTAGGAAGGAGTCACACTTCTGAGGCTTATACCTGCGGAGAAGAAGCTAAATGCCACTCCGTGTCATCAAGGTGTCACACTCACTTGCCAGTAACATAGCCATTTCTTTGTTGACATTTTGTGTGATGATAACTTGATGGTGATGACAAGTCACCATTTTGCTGCATGAAACCATGTGGCTGTCACTTGGAATTCATCTACCCTAAGGTATTTACTAAATACAGTGAAGCTTACACATGTCCTCTGGTCAGCACATTGAAAAGAAGTCAAGAAGCTTACTCATCCAAGAAATGCAGCCCTAATTAAACCCTCCAACTAACTCTGAGCAACCTCCTACACCCTAAATGATCAGTTTTATGATTTTTTTTTAAATGAACGTTTGTGGTTGGGTTTTTTCCCCCTTGGAATACTCCCCTTTTTTATTTCACATATATGCAATCTTACTAGGGGTCTTCTGTATTTTTAATACCCTCAGTGTGCCCTGTAGTTTTAACCTACCATTTCTAGCAAAGATTAGAATTATCTAATCTATTTATGCTTAATTACTGTTTTGTAAAAGACCTTGGCTACATGCACTGACTAATAGTCAAGACTATCCTCTTCCTCTCTTTATTATACCTTTCGGGTTTTTTTTGTTCCTGACAAAAATAATTTTCAGCACTAAGGGTGAGGAAATGCCAGTTTATACTAATTGTAGTTGAAAAACAGATGAAAATCCAGGCATTCACATAAAATGACAAACAGTGAGAGGAGGATATGTACAACAGTGGGTTTTAAGCCAGCTTCGCTTTCCCAGCACTGCTCAAAGAGGCTTCTTGCCCCTGATGTACACGTAGATGCTGTAGGTGGTGGGAGCAGCTGCAAATGGGCTTTGAGGAGAACAACTGACTGAGGGTTTCCACGACCAAGGGAACTATCCATGCCCTCTTTTCTCCAGCTATCCTGCCTTCTGGAATTAAATTAATTGGGCTTCCCGGCTCCTTTGTTTTAGGGTGATCCGCAGAGGTTAACTGCGGAAAATGGTCCAAGCACAACCAGTGGTGGAGACCTCGTTCTCTATCAATACATTTTGAATGGAGGCAACTAATGCAGTCCTTCCTTTTCTGTTTAATGTAGCAGCATTAAAAAGGAACTTATGTATTGCCTTTATTTGTCATTATAAAGAGTTCCAGGGCTGGCACTTGGTTATCTACCTCTCCCTACCTTTTTCAGCAAGAAAAATCTTGACCTGCAGAGTATGCTTTTCTGACTTTAACATGGGACTTTCACAGTTTACATCTGACTTTCTTTTATCCATGTGGGATTAGCATGATTCACTACTGGCAAAGAAAATGGCCACAGACTTGAGTGATGTCGGCCCACCGAGCATCTCAGTGCGCTTTCATCTGTAATGGCTGGACGAACCCTGGAAAATCCTGAATCTGGATTCAAAGCCGGTCAGTAGGGCTCTGAGGGGACCTGCTGCAAATGCGGGTACAGAGCAGAAGTAGACTCTCAGTGCATCAACTCTCGTTTCACCAGCCCATTGACCAGAAACTCACACCACAACGTAACCAAATACAGAGAGAAAACAAGTTGGAAAGTGAACTTAATACTTAAAGCCCAATCTTCCAGACTGTGCCCGCCTCAACAGGCAGGATTAGGCAGTGGAACAGCACGCAGAGTTAACTGAAAATCTGTGTGTGCTGGCAGCAATTTATTACTGGATTCATTATTCTGCACGGTTTTGCCCTTGCAATTACTGCAGCTGCCTCCTTTTTGCCGTATGCAGTCTTTTTGTTTGCCTGTTTTTAAGTCTGAGGTTTGAATCTGTTCACATCTCCTTTGTTTAAACACATCCCTCATGCCTTCAGGTGTGTTTGTTGATCCCTTGAGCTGAAGCTGGGGAAAAAAAAAAAGAAATAGTGCCGGATTAAAAGCACATTGCATCACCCTCAAAGAGAATGGGAAAGCACATCACTTCCTCGTAGCCTTTTGTCCCTGGATCCCTTCAGGTTTCTGCAGCAGCTCGGCAGGCTGATTTCACTCCCATGGTCCTTTCAGCCCGACGGGATTTCTGCTCATTAATCTAAAGGAACTGTCAGCTTAGGAGGAAAAACTTTGATAGTAGTGTTGAATGGGCAAGTATTTAAAGCTGCATTCCTTGAAAAGACTCCAGATGAAGTAGCCAGCGTGCCAAGTTATCTTACTGCTGTTTGCTCTGCAGAAATCTGCACTGTGTCTGACAGCGGATACATGTCACACAGAAATTACCCTCCCAGTGGATGCTTGAATTAGATTTTGCCTAAAAATATGTCATGGCTTTGGATCTGTGACCTTGAGAAATCAAAATGTTGAGTCGCTGTTCAATTTAAAGTAAAAAAACCCACAAATATTACAAGAGATTTGTATGATATTCAGGAAATCTTATTCTGGGATAAATTTCAAGTGTTCCACACAGGTCCCCTACTTTTGCTTCTAGGCAGTGACGTGTTCAGCAGTGGTATTGCCGTGTATTGCCCTGTGGCTCCTCTTACTTTTTAGGGTGCAAGTAGTAGGTCTCAGGAGGATGAAATATGTCCCAGGGTCATCCTAGAGTCCGCAGGGCACAACTTAGGGGAAACTGTACATCCCCCGTCTGAGAAAAGGGATGGAAAAGTGCAGCTAGAAGAATAAATGCATTTTGTGCAGTCTTTGAAAAGCAAAATTCATCTTAGTAAATGTAAAGGTTCATCTCAGAGCGGGTCACCGTAGGTCCCCTTTACAGACAACAGAGAGCGAGTCAGCGCACAAAGCGCAAAAAAGGAAAAAAAAATCACAGAAAAGTCTAGGTCTCTCTGACTATGGAGAGAGCCTGGGCTGACCACCTCACGTAAAGGGATTTACACCGCAGGTGTTGGAATCACAGTGCGAGGACGCAGCCTCTCACGCTAAACACATGGATGCCACAAGAGAAACCTTCCTTAAAGCCTGTTGCACACAGCAGCTGCGGGTCCTGCACAGGGTTGGCGTGGATGAGTACTCTTGGAGTACTCTTACGTGGATACGTAACACCACGCTTTGGGTCTTTGTGTATTATAACCTGACGGCTCGCTGCTTCCAGGTCGAGGCAGCAGTTTCAGCACGGTTTCTCCCCAGGTGAGCTTCATCCCTTCCGAAGAGAGCCCTGGCTCCCTTTCCTCCCCTTGCCGAAGTCCTGGAGCACTTGCTGTGCAAGCAGCAGATGCTTTGCAGTAATACCCGAAAGCCTTTTTCAAACGAACGCTATTCTGCTGAATTAAGCATTTTAGGGTGCTTCAGTTAGAACAGGAAAATAAAGATTACCCAAATGGTCTGGATGACACCATCACGTGCCTCCGTGGACCAATATATTCAGGATTTCATCTTCACATTGCACTGGGCAACAGAGTTATTACCCGAAGTGGGAAACCTGTGCTGTTTAAAGAAACAATTGCTTAAACCTGCTCCTTATTATGCCAGTTAGGGTCCACCCTCAGTCTTTTGGCATATTCCCAAATCAGCCTTGAATTGGACAACCTTTGATCAGTTCCACGGAAAGCTAATGACACATAATTGTAGGTTATGCCCAGATACTGGGGTGAGGACAAATGCAGCATTATAAGGAAGTAGATGTGAGCATGACTTAGTTATTTCGTCACTTCAGTGACAGAAGTGGAGACAAGCACGAGTTGCACAGTTACTGTAAACCTGCACTGTTTTTTCAGACAATGATTATAATGACAGATATGAGCTTCTTGGAAGATCAAGCACCACAATTATGGGATGTTTGTCATTTGAACGCTCTTTGCAATAACTCGCATACAAATGTATGCATCAGTTTGAATGCCTGGAGTCTGTCCAAAGACATAAACGGGTGCTATCACTTCATACTTTAATTTCATGATTACAACAGAATGGTCTTGTATGTAAACTTGACTCTTCCTAGTGTTTTTGCTGCAGTTGGCAGTAGTGGTACACTTAGCTTATTAGATGGTTTTCAGATTTTTAGGATTTGATGTTTAACCAAATGCGTTCACTCATCCAGATGTTATCTCAAGCACCAAAAAAAAGCCTAGCTTCAATTGCTGTTTTTCACTTCATGCTGTAAAAAGTTGGAATCAACTCACATTGTGCCTTGCATTTCCAAAGGCTGGGTAACTGCCTTAATTCCTGACCTGTTTCATCCACAGGAAGAGCTACAGCTCAACACAGAAAGAGATTAAAAAATTTTTTAAAGGATTTCTTATGCAATTTTTGTATTATCTCTCTACAAGAAGCCTTTCTTTCATAACAGTCCTTTCCACTGAAATTCCAATCAGACTGTGCTAATCTGATAGCCGGTATGAGTTTGCTAATGTCATAAGAATGTGATTTTTGAGAAGTCACCTACTGCGACTGTATGTATTCAGAAAATACAAATAAATGCATGCCCTTCTGCAAATGTACTTCCAAGGGTTTCTGAGCTTGCAGCTCAAAGTGATTCACTTCATACTATAAATCGCCAGTGCAGTAACCTTAGGACATCTTAGAACATGGCTCTGAAGTTAATGGATTATGGAGTAAGAAGCAAGTAGGTTATACGTTTACCATTCTCCTGGTCTGTAATAAACCTGGCTGGCCATGTTAAGTCATGTAGAGAATTATGTTTCAAGACTCAGGTAAGCTTTCAGAATGTGCCAGTACTAACGTGCAATCAAGGGGCATTTCACAAAAAGCTATTTGCCCACAGCCACTTATCTTCACTTCAGCATTGCCCAGCTTAATCTCTGGGCTTTTGCCCATGTTAAGAATTACCCAGGATTTTAGTCTAAGCAGGACAGCCCATAAACAAATTTGTGTTGAGAGCTGTCTTACAAAAAAAAGGATGCAGAGGCAAAAAAGCAGTAATTTCGCTTTTCACAAACAACACAGACAATATAATTCCTGAAAGCTTTTGCAAGTTTGTCTTAGTTTTCAACCTTATATGGGTCCTCAGTATATCATCTCAAGAGTGTTGCCATCACTTGAGATGTCTTCAGGCTGAAAGCACGTGGATTATGGCAGCAGAAGCAGAGGCAGGAGAGCCAAGGCAGCTCCATCCTGCACTTCTCTCAGCCCAGCAGCTGCTGTCTTCCCCAGTAAAGCACGTGAAAAATTATTTGCTCTAAACTCCAGGGGAAAATTAAATCACTGTCATGCCTTTTACAATCCTCCTCATTGAGGAAGGCCCCTCATTGAGCAACGCTGTAGAAGTGGGGCGAATACAAGCACCTCCCTCATTTTGTTCGCTGAAGTATTAAAACAAGCACAAGGCTCTCATGTCAGTGAATTCAACCTCTGGAAAACACAACTTTGTTCAAGCTTACCTGCACATGAAAAAGAAAAAAACCCAATCTTTGTACGCTTTGTTGAGTTTTAGTTTTCAAAGAGAGAGAAAGAGGATGGGTATTTAGAGCTATTGAGTATAACGTAAGTACTCACAGGCTGCAAAATGAGAGATTTTATTTACCCAGGTGAGAGAAAAGCAGGAAATTGCCGTATTATGTAATTTTCCACCGAGGAACCTCTGGTGGACTTGCTGTTTCCAGGAGGGCGTAATGTTCCTAGAAGTGAGAATTGATTTAGATTTTTCTCTCAGCGTTCCACTGTGAAAACAGAAGCTGAACTTTTGCCAAATTCTGTAGGAGTATCTTTTTTTTTTAAACCATTATTACAATAAGGTCAAGTTCCTCTTAAAACACAACACTTTACAAGCATGAAATCTCAAATGCTCACTGCTTATTGTCTGCCTCATCCCAATATTTTACAAGTGTGCAGTAATGATAGCTTCCTCTTTCATGCTGCATTTTGTACACAGATTTCAAAGCATTTTCCAAAGAAAGGGAACTATAATTATGCATGCGTTAGAGATGGGGAAACAGAAACACTGAGAGGTAAAGCAATTTGCCCAAGGTGACAGGGCAAATTAGAGGCAGAGTCAGGCATAAATCCTGCGTCTCCTGCTTTTTGGTTCCTTGCTAACCACAGCCTTGCTCGTGCTTGACGATGCTATCAGCAGCTTGCAAGAGCAACAGCAGTAGGAAACTGCTATGGGGGTACTACGGGATGTGATACAGGTCTTCATGAGGGCCCACCTGCAATCCCTCTTGGTCACGGGGGTAACAAATAAATGGTAACAGCTGTGAGGGGTTTGCAGGGCAGTGCTGGGGGCTTCTCACTGAGCCCCGGATAGGTAAAAAGGCAGAGAAACCTCTGTCATCGCTGCATGGAGGAATCCCCTCTGCAAGCACTGAGGCACTCTTAACCTTGGGTTCCTGAGGATGCGTTTCTCAGAAATCAGGTCCACACCAGTTGTTCACATCAGCAGCAATCAGAGTTCGTGGAGGCAGAGGCCTCTGTAGCAGAGAGGTGGAGCTGGTTTGTCCCACCAGGAATCGTGCCTTGGGGAGATGTAGTGGCAGCCCTCGCCACCTCGGTGGACAACAGGAGGATTCCTGCTCTCCCACAGCACAGAGCATCTGAATTATACCGCTAGCTGTGGTTTATTTGGCGTGTAGGATTGATTTTAAATTATTTCCTGTATATTCGCAAAGCCATCAAGTAGTTTCCCTTTAAAGTGCACCAGCTGTGACATTCCCTAGGTTCTGTAATTTCAAATGAGGCGCTAAGAGACTACTCCTTTCAGCAACTTTTTTTTAATGAGGGTGGGTACCTGTTGCAATGAATCAATTAAAACTCTTCTGACACACAAGATGTGTGTTGCCAGACCTGTTTCACAGGTTTCTCAGGAGGGAGGATAACATGTGACAACACACAGAAGCCAAGAGTACTGGAGAAGATCAGAAGCTTGCATGAGTGAGCTTAGCTTTCCAAAATATTTTCTTAAAGCGCTATTCAAAAGACCACTGACCTCTGCAACAGACAGCACCATGGTGGAGCAAGAGATGCTGCTGTCGTGTGCTTATCCTCAAGAAAAGTGTAAGTGACCAAATATGATTTTTTTTATAAGAAATGAAAACAGGATGCTGGAGAAAGGAAATGAAAGAAATGATCTAGCTAGTATAATTGAAAAGGTGGAGGGGAAATGCTAAAATAAGGAAATAAGGAAGCTATTAACTTTATATTGTAAGCATGCAACTGAAATATGATTAGCGTACTTGCAAGCAAAAGAAAGGATACTTGTATGAAGAATTCTGATATAAAAGCGTCATGAAGACACTTGCTTTAATCTTTGACTTTCCACTTGTATTTGCAAAGTGCTGTGGCGTGGGGCTGCTTGTGTGGCGGAGAATGTGAACAACGAGCTTTGATTTAGTAACTTGAGTGGCAGACTGGAGTGCTATGAAAGCATTTTCTAGAAAGACGGTATGATTAAAAACGTCTTTTCTTTCGACAATGCAAAGCTTCCTTCCTAAGGCATCAGCCAACTTTCTAATACATTATCCAAATGTCAGCTGAGAGTTATGGTACAGTGCAAATATTCCCAAATCCATTCCTCCTTCCCCAAAGGAAGCTGTCACAGAACTTCTTTGCTAACCAGAAATTTTATTTTTGTTACTTGAAAATGTAACACAGGCAAGAAAGAAGAACAACGACAAAATCTGTACGTGTTTGCTTTTAATATGATTAGGAATGTTTTAAAAAGCTTCTGAAAAACACCAAGTCAGATTTCCAGCATGCCAGAGACGAGTATGACAGAAAGGTAGAAATGTAGCTGACTACAATGAAGTCAGGTAACTAAGTCTGGACTGGACTTGTCTGAACAAAATATTAAGCAAAGGTAGAAACGGAATTAGTATGTCCTGAAGCCACTTCAGTACACTGCCAGAACAAAGTTCAGTGCAAAAAATCCTTCTCTCTTTGAACCCAAGAAACGTTGCCTTTTGAGTAGCCCAGCTTGTTTTGGCATCTTCACGAGGATGTTATTTACTCCAGATGGAAGGATCGTCTTTGTTCTGGATGTAAAAATGTCACTTTGTACAGGGTTTTATGTTGGTTAGCAAGAGCAGAATAGGACAGGGATGTCAGCAAATATGCAATTTGCCTGTGGAGAGGTGTTTTCTGTTTTGCCTTGTTTTCTACTCCCTACAAAGTCCCATATGCAAAAGGCGACAGACAGTTAAAAATTTTCCTTACGTACAACATCCTGCTGAGCTGACTTAAGAGCCAGCCTGCTCGTAACCAACTGACTGTAATAGAGTTCAAATGGAACCTGGAGTTATAATATCTGTGCTGTAAAAAAACAGTGATGCTTTCCTTTCTGCTGCCTAGTGTCCTATTAAAGGTTTTTAGAAAGCAGGATGACACTAATTTAATTTTAGCTTTGCTGTAACCTAAGTGATATAAGTGAGTGTTTTTTCTGTTTCATGGACCGATTTCTTTCTTTTTTTTTTTTTCTTTTCTGTTGTTCACTCTAATGTTAAAAAGGAAACAAGAGTCATACTGGGTTAAAATCATCCAATTGCCTTTTACGGAAGACATAAAAGGTAACTGGAGCTCTCAAATTGCTCAGTTTTGTATACGAAATGCAACTTTATACTGTGTGTCATTGCTTTTGCATGTGTGTAAGAGGGAAAGGGAGATTTCTCAATCTCAGTTTGGCCCTCAATTTTGCAGAAATGTGCTATGCTGCACTGTAGAGGCTGAAAAATTTGCACAGAAAAAATCAAATCAAACTCAAAGGAAATAAATCCATAGGAAGAAGGAAGCCATGTAATACCCCAGGATGGAAAAACTGGGTCCTCTAATTACACCTTTTGGTGGCATGAATCAGCAGTGACACCCCGCCCCCCCCCCCCGAAGATGATGGAGTTACCCCATGGGCTGAAGAAAGGACTATGTGGAGGACCAGCCTCGTTGCATTTACGGTATTAAGCACTTGCTAGGAACAGGTAGTGCCTGTATCTGACTTGTTAAAAATACAAATTGAGCACTGAATGGGCCCATTCTAGCTGTACAGGGTCAAATTGTGCTTCAGCAGGCGATGCATTTCAGCTCAAAATTAAGTGCTTTCTTGGACTGCTCCAAAAGGTCAACCTGCGGCAGATTTTAGCTTATAAATAAAAAAATAAGTCTTTTAAGAAATCCTTTCTGCTAAGCAAAACGGGCATGGTACATCTTTGGGAGGCTGCAGCTACTTGTTGGGAGCTGTTGGCTTTGTATCTGTTGCTATGTGAAGTCAACAAGAAACTTGAAACTTCGTACCTGAACCTATGGTCTAGCTGTCAGGGATGACGCACTTCCATGTGTCTTCTGCTTAACGTCTTTTGTCTCCCTAAATGTCTTTCAAGGGAAAACTAGGACATTTACGGTTGGTTTTTTTTTTTGTCCTCCAAGACACACCAGGATGGTTACAACATTGAAAAATTAGCTTATAGTTAGTCATGGGACATTTTTTTCATAGGTCCATGAAGGTCCAGTGCTGTACTACCAGGGCATTCACTCCACAGGCGAATACTGCTCTTTCCTTGTGAATATTAGCTGGGGTTTCCTGTGGTCTGTCACTCTGTTGCACCAGGCAGTTGGGGCAAACTACTGATTAGTAACGTCTGGTGTCAGGTATGTCTCCAGGAGATTGTCTCATGGCAGATATGACAAGACCAGGAAGATAAAATGTCCTGAAACAGCATCACAGAGGTTAAGATCTAAGATCCCACCAACTCTCGCTACCGTCGTGGGCTTTCTTCCTGTCTCAAAAACTATTAGTTGTCAAAACAATGCTGTGGGAGGTGTACATATTGCATACAGGCACAGCTACCTAACTAGGCTCAGCACGCCACCTGATCAATCTTTTCGAAGCCATTCAAAAATCCCTTCTTGGCAGAGGTGGTTTTCAAAGGAAAATATACTAAATTAACCATTTCAATGGATTTTACTCCTCTTAGAAAGCAAAATGTGTGTAATAAATGCAGTTTCTTCTAGAACAGTGGTAAACAGACTTCTCAACTATGTGACATAGTCCTAGATATTCCTAAATAGCCTCTTTGAAAATGTAAATTTCAAAGAAAAATAACAGAAGCTATCCTTTTGCACGTCTCCCTCTGTGTTATTGTTTATTTTAATAATGGTTTCATAATTTTTCATGTATTTCGAATATCTTCTGTTAGTCTGCTCCTTTTGGTAATATTTGTACATTCCCAGAGCCCAGATACATATTTTTGTTCATAACTCTAGAAAAGCATATGACAAAAGCACACTAGCCTAAGCCTTCACAAAAAAAAAAAAAGGAGGGAAAAGAAAGTAACTTTGGGCAGAACAAAATTAGTTTGAACAACTTTGTTTAAAATACAAAGCACTTTTGTGCTTGTACTTTAGTTATCTGTCACACAATTAATACCTACTGAAATTATTTTTTTCAATCTTTCCAAAAGACAATCACCTTTAAGGTGAAACCAAGCAAGGAAATTTCAACCCAAAAGGATTTGTGTTTGGGGTGACGGGGTTTTGTTTGTTTGTTTGCTTGGTTTTGATGATTATGTTTTCCCAGCCATGAAATGTCAAACATACACTTTCAGGATGGCTTGCTTACATTTCAGATTTGAAAAAGCAGTCTAAAATTAATATATTTTATTCTTGCCGCTTAAGAGCAGCACTGTGGTATTATGTGTGTGCTGATGGGAAAATATGGGAGGTCTCTGTTCTCTATATGTCTTGAGGAGACGAAAATGTGGTTATTGTCTAGGAGGAGTCTTTAAAAAGAATCTTTTGATCATATCAGAATGCATTTTTTTAGACTGGCCATTTAAATGAATGTTCACCCTCAAATCAGGAGTGATTCCCTCTTAATGACCCCACTGATTTTTTTCAATCACCTACCAAATTTGCCAGTGAAGACTTCAGATTTTGTTTGTTTGTTTGGATTGTGGATTGACATATAAAATCATGTCAGATTAAAACTGGTCCCAGTTACACCCCAAGAAAACCAGCCCTAATTATCTCCTCATGGAAAGCTACCTTTTAAAGCTCTACCAGGGAATCAATTTTTAATCCATCTAACGCACACCCTGTAAGTTCTAGTTAAGGCACATTTTAAATCAAAATGTCATGCAGTGTTAAATTGAGCGTCTTAGAGAAATCAAAATATACTGTCCCAGTACAGTTACTGTTCTTGAACAGACCTGTCATATTGTCAAAACAAAAGATTTATATAAGGAAATCTGTTTTCCAGGGAACTGTGCTGCCTGACTGTCAGCTTCTATGGCTCTGATTTTTTGATAACTTGCCAAATTAACACATCAGTGTATGTCAATCCAATCCATAGCTGTAGTCAGCTAATAGGAAATGAAGTCTATATCACTCCTTACTTTTTGAAGATCAGATATGTTCAAAGGAAGAAAAAATAAACTGAAACCAACCCCAAAGTAATACACATGCTCTTTATCTCAACACCACGTCGGAAGATATTTCTGTGTGAATTCCTCTGTGTTGACTTATCTCTGGAAGAAGGGCTTATGCAGTGCAAGTGTGGAGCCCAGGTAGAAATACAAGAAGGACAATTGTACCAGTCAAAGGTTACCGAGAAGTATATTTGAGGAAATGTCGTGGTTTAACCCCAGCCAGCAACTAAGCACCACGCAGCCGCTCACTCACTCCCCCCCATCCAGTGGGATGGGGGAGAAAATCAGGAAAAGAAGTAAAACTCCTGGGTTGAGATAAGAACGATTTAATAGAACAGAAAAGAAGAAACTAATAATGATAACACTAATAAAATGACAACAGTAGTAATAAAAGGATTGAAATGTACAAATGATGCGCAGGGCAATTGCTCACCACCTGCTGACCGACACCCAGCCAGTCCCCGAGCGGCGATTCCCCACCCCCTCTTCCCAGTTCCTAAACTGGATGGGACGTCCCATGGTATGGAATACGCTGTTGGCCAGTTTGGGTCAGGTGCCCTGGCTGGGCATGAGAAGCTGAAAAATCCTTGACTCTAGTCTAAACACTACTGAGCAACAACTGAAAACATCAGTGTTATCAACATTCTTCACATACTGAACTCAAAACACAGCACTGTACCAGCTACTAGGAAGACAGTTAACTACATCCCAGCTGAAACCAGGACATGAAACTTTAAAACTGAATAGGTGAACCACTAAATGCTTCTCTGGAAAACACATAGTGGGTATAAGCAGTGCTGGCTACTTGTTTTGCACACAGATGATCTTAGTTGTCCCAGAAACATGCCAGGCTCGGCTGGAAAAGGAACTGGAGCTCCTCCGGAGGCCTGGCAGCTCCATAAATGCTGCTCACGACCCCGGAGGATGCAGGGACTTTGCCCACACGGCATCTTTGTGTTTAATGTTTTGCTGTTTCTGCTGCTGCGGTAACATGGGTGGGAATGCTACCAGCAGCTGGAGGCGTTCAGCCCCCTGTTGCAGGAAAATGGGCTCTGAGGGACAGTGAGTGGCTGGCCTAGGCTAGCTTTGCGAGGAAGGGCAATGATGTTGAGGAAGAAAACAGCAGAAAGAGGTTATAAAATGGATTTGGAATACGTTTGCCATACCGCTCAGCATATACTTTGCATCTCAAAGGCGTACGCATCTCTGGACCACTGAGCTCCTGGGTCTGGAAAGGTTTCCAACTCTTTGGAGAGTTTTTCCTCATCACATCTGTGAGGTTTTTGCCGTGCTGGGTTTCCAAGGGATAGAGGCTCTACTGCATTGGCCACGTGGAGCTGTTGGTAGTGAGGGGTCTGCTTACTTGCATTTATCCTCACAATCCTACAGCATGACCTTGCCTCTGAAAAATAAAGCCAATTCTGCTATCATATTTTTGGCCCGGTTGTGCTGTCAAGTGCATCACCACCGAGTCAAAGTTGTAATGGGGTAACTGGTGTTTCCTTCCAGAGGGATGGTCTAGCTTGGAGTGCCGCAGTCTGCAGGGGGCTCTATCCATTGCCACTCGTATAAAAAGGAGACAGGTGTCAAATCCATACGAGAGTTTCTGGTCCAGGTCTTGACCCAACTGAAACACTTAAGACTAAAATCCCAACAAAGCTGGTGGTCATGAAGTTCAAGGACTTATTTGCTTTTAAGTTTACCAGGAGCTTGGAGCTGTACTTCTGTGCGTGTCTTGAGTTGTCCCAACCTTGGTGGAGTTGAGTGAGCAATTGAAGGCTTGCTTTGTACGCATCCCTAACTAAGCCTACTGTAGGGACAGTTGGTCCCACAAGTGTCCTCGGAGCACGCTCAGCTTTCAGGGACCTATTTCTCACCCGGTCACGCGCAGCGGCTGTCGCTGTTTGCTGCTGAAATGCAAAATTCCTCTCCTCAGCCCGAGCGCTACGCAGCAGCCTGCTTAATTGCTTAGAGGACTTGGAAATTTTCATTCCCTATTTGAATAGGGAATATTCAAATCTATTTGGATGCAAATATAGTTGGGTTCAGATCTACTCAGCCTCTCGAGAGAAAGCCTGGCCAGCAGGAGAGAGGCTACTCTGGCAATGCAGCCCTGCTCCAGCCATGTCACCAGCCTGCTGGTGGTTACAGCACTCGCTCCAGTGACATCCCTGAGTTTTGGTTCCCCTGCTGGGACCTCTTTTTCTTGTCATTCACATACAACCGCCACTGGTTAAAACACAAAATCAAGCGTAGACAAGGGCCAGAAACCTGGTTGCCCTCATGCCAGGTGAGTGTCCTGAGCATGAGAAAACATGACTCGGTTGCTTAATATGCTCTTTCACTTTATGGACTAATGAATCTCAAATTGTTTTCTGCACAGTTGCAGCTGGAGGATGAGGAGCGTATCCCTCCAGCCCACTCATACTGACCTACTTTAGAGCTGCTAATTGCATAATCTCTGGGGAGGCAAGGACCCGGGGCGGGGGGGTCCCACGCACATTGGGCAGCCAAAGCAGGGAACCAAACTTAGGACATCCACTTCCCAGGTTACAGCTTTAGCAGCAGGGTGTTTTATAAATGCGTGGCAAAGGAAGAACATTAAAAAGCCTAAGGCCTGCTCGATTCTCTGAAGGGGGGGGGGGCGAAAAAAAGCCCACAAAGCTATATTTCAGAAGGGAAGTATCTCCTTGCAGGTCTGCCAGGTGGGTTTTAAGGTTCCTCTCCCCACCCAGCCAGCTTTATTGGCTAGGTCTAAGCAGGTGCATGTTAAGCTGCTTGGGGTTGTTATTGCAGGCACCCAACACTCTTTGTGCGCTTTATAGATCTATTGCTCAGGATTCAGACTCTGCTCGGAGGCCTGAGATCTTAAATATGGGGTATTACACCAACTTATGCTGAGTCACCTAAGCCCTTTATTGAATCTGGCCCCAGTGCTTTTTTTCAGGCTTATTTGCAGAGGAGCAGGTATTATTACCAGCAGTAACTGGGTTAATAATAGGGCCTCTGAGAGAGAAAGCAATTTGTAACACCTGTGATGCTCTGACTGAAACATGTTCATTATCCATGTTCCCAGTTATGTAATAAGCAGAACAATAAAAAAAAATTACTTCTCTTTGCACAAATCTCTACGGTGCCTTCTGCCTGTATATGGCCACTGTATCCTGTTTGCTCAGTACTTGCACAGTTACAGTTGCCTGGAACGTCCTCAGCAGAATGCCCCTTGAGTTTTAGTAACTAGGCATGGACTAAAGAAATAAATACTGCAAAAGCCAAAAAAAAAAAAAAAAAATTAGACATTTATCTTCGCTGTGGACAGACAGTTGTTGTTGAGCACTTGAAGCCTGACAGATGTGGTTTGCTGGCAAGTGGGTGAGAAAAAAGTGGTATCTTAATTCATGTTGGGGGAAGGGGGGGGCTTTTCTTCTTCAGTTTGAGACAAAAAGGTCTGAAAACTTTCAAAGTTGTTCTTAGCAGCTCCATATACAACATATGGTCCTTCCTGAGCTTTTGACCATTCCCAATGTGGGACTCTGCCAAATGAAAGTTAAACAAAAGTTACCCTTGCAAAAATATTTAGGAAGCCCTGTTTTAGAAGTGAGTGCACATGTTGGCTGTGACTCAGAGCACACCCACACACTGGGTAGACAGATTAGCATCTAAACCACTAAGCAAGTTCCAATTCTTGCTCAGAAGGTCAAAAAAGCCTGGGAAATGGCCATTGCTCCCTTTCTCCTCAGAACAATTATTTTTTTCCAGATTACAAAGTCATTTTGGATGGCACAGCAGCAGTGAAGTCAACTGATTTATTGTCATAACAATTGTGTTCCAAGTTGGGAATCAATTTTGTCATTTCTGGACAAAAGAATGAAGAGGGGATAAAAAACAAAACCAAACCAAACCAAAAAAAAAAAACCCAACCCAACACACCAAAACCCAAACCTTTTCCTTTGGATTTGTTTGTTGTAACATTTGTTTCTGCTCCACAGAAACCACTGGGATCTGTAAAACGTTTACTAGGGAGGCACGTATTAGATGGAAGAGACATGAAAGCCAAAAACCTCCTTGATATTATGCTTGTTTTGTCCAGAACCAGAGAAGGTCAAATCTGATGTCGTTTTTGGGTTTTTTTTTTTGTTGTTGTGTTGGTTTTTTTTATTTCATGTCATACTGTCAGAACGCAACAGCTCAAAAGACCAAGACTGCCATATGCATTTCACATGGCTTCCACATACTGTAGCTGGCCTGTTTCCTAGCCACTTGTGAATGAAGTCCCTGCAGCTCCTCTGGTGTTGCCGGGAAGGTAACGGATGCCAACCCCCTCTGGCCTCCTTCCCACGCTGAGAAAACACAGGGATGGATTTTGGGGTAGAGCTAATAGTACTTTATTAGGCCAGAATTTAAGGTGTCCTGAAGTTTGAGGTAACTCCTATCCAGGAAAAAAAATAAATGTTATCAACTAAAAATTTCCATACTGATGCATGTTTTAGGGGTTGTTACTAAAAAGGGTTTAATATAGCAGTTGGAAGTTTGTGCGTTGTCCCGAAACCCTAGGTTTAGTCTTTTCTAGAAACCTCAGACATTCATGCAACCTAAAACATGAATATTTGTGGAATCAAAACAAAGGAAATAAAGCTCCAAGCTTCTAGAGGTGACAAAAGTACGTAAATAAGAGAAAGGCAGAAGTAAGGTCAGAATCAAAAACGATTTCAAGATTTCCAGCCATGGTATCAAATCAAAATCTGATTGCAAAAGGGAGTTGGCTAGTTAGGCAATATGCAACGTCAGGTATTGTAAGTTAGCTCCAGGGTTTTTGTCTGTGTTTCTTTCAGTACTTTTACTGTTGTGGTCCAGATAATGAGGAGGCAGATAATACACAGTGGGCATGGGGAGTGACAGCAGAGTCTGAGTAGAAGAAACACTTTTCCATTTTTCTTTCTAATGATAATGGCGGAAAAGGGTCAGAAAATCACAATGATATGAATTTCAGTAATATAGAAACAGCCCAGAGCTATATTCGCTGCTGCAGCCCTGTTGTGGAGGAAATAAGAGATCTACAAGATGCATGTCTATTATTAATATTGCAGCTGTACAGGCAAAGCAGAGCTTAGTTAAATCTTTACTAATAGCTAATCCCTTGAAAAAACATGGGTGGAAATAGTAGCTCACCTTGCTGGCTTGCAGTTTGGATTTCTCTTCCCCCGGTGTGGTTTTCGTTGAGCTGCCTGTTGATCTCTGTGCTTCAGAGACAAATGGCCTTACGCCCCCCCCCCCCCCCCGAGAATCCTCTGCCAACGTTAAAAGCAGCAGGAATGAGAGAGAGAAAAAATAAATGGCAAGGATGAGATGGCTTTTCTACCTTCATTCCTCCTGCCGGTGCCGTGTCAGAGGTAGTCCAAGAACTTGGACTGCAGCTCCCACTTCATTCGCATCTGTAAGACAAACAAACTTCTACAGAAGTGTCTAGAACCAGTGCTTGGTAAAACCTGCTTTTCTTCTGCATTTGAAGTGCCATTCCAACAAGCTAGCTCTTGCCCTCTTCCAGAGTAACCATCGTGTATTCAGCAGTGAGGGTGCTCTTGCCAAAATGTTTCTCTTATCAGGATTATGCATTTGCAAGATGAAATGTCAAAGAATCTGTATGATTAATCTTTTGAACTTTTCCTGTTAATAAATACAGAATTCTATCTGGCTTCAGAAATGTTTTCCATAACATTTTTCCTTCAACACTGGGTGGAAATTTTGAGGTTTATCAGAAGTATTTGGGAGATTATTCCGATTTGGATTTTGCTTTTTTTATTAAGAAAAAAAAAAATCCAACACCTTTCATTAAGAGTATTTTTCATTTTCATGCAACTTTATTTTATTTATTAAATAAATGAGGGCAGGTCCTTTCCTCTCATCATAGTCCTGCAGGAAGGAGCTACCCCACCTTCCTACAAGCAGTAGTTCACGCTCAGAGAAAGCAATACTGGGCAACTTTTTATGCTTCGTTAAAGAGAAATTACTCAGGGCGGGGGGCGAAAAGCGCGTTTCTGTAGGAGGTGCTGTGCTATCCATGGGGATTGCCCTCGGGAACAGCGAGGGACCATCACCGCTCCGGAGCTGTGGCGTTCTCCGCGCATGCAGGGTGACATCTGCCATGGTCATGACATAGGACGGGCTGGCAGCGCCTGTGTCCCTGTTATTTTTGTAACCACCTGAGATGACAGGAAGCTCTCGGCCATTAAGTCTGTTTTAATAGCTAGTAGTCATGGCTTCTATGACTGAAAAGCCTATGGAAAATGTGGTTCTGCTTTGCCATTTTGGATTTCGCCTGTGGCATTTGTTTATATGTTGTGGGAGGGCTCCGGCAAGTTGTCTTCCTTCCTTCCACACC
The DNA here is from genome assembly GCF_947461875.1 of Haliaeetus albicilla. NCBI lineage: Eukaryota > Metazoa > Chordata > Aves > Accipitriformes > Accipitridae > Haliaeetus > Haliaeetus albicilla. The sequence goes on along the minus strand of NC_091485.1, from coordinate 5,352,197 downwards.
TCAGTATCATAAGTGCTGGTTTTACCCCTGCTTCCTTGTTATTTTTTTTTTTCTTCCTTCGCAATACCAGCTGCCTCTCGCTGTCGATCAGAGAGGGTCCCTCTCTTGGCCATGGGAGGGTAAGGGCTGGGATGAGGGCTGGTGGCCAACTGTCTAGACATCTCCCCTTCCCCCAGGGAGGCCAGAAGGATGGGATGCTGTATTGAGTTTGCATGGCAAGGTTTCGGTAGCAGTGGGGTTACAAGGGTAGCTTCTGTGAGAAGCTGCTAGAAGCTTCCCCTATATCTGACAGAACCAATGCCAGCTGGCTCCAAGATGGACCCGCTGCTGGCAACAGCGATGGTGGTAGTGCCTCTGGGAGAACAGATTTAAGAAGGGGAAAAAGGTGTTGTGGAACAGCAACTGCAGCTGGAGAGAGGAATGAGAACATTTGAGAGAAACAGCTCTGCAGACACCCAGGTCAGTGAAAAAGAAGGAGAGGGGGTACTCCAGGCACCGGAGCAAAGATTCCCCTGCAGCCCATGGGGAAGACCACGGTGAGGCAGGCTGTCCCCCTGCAGCCCAGGGAGGTCCACGGGGGAGCAGGGGGATGCCCAAAGGAGGCTGTGGCTCCATGGAGAACCCACATTGGAGCAGCTCCTGGCAGGACCTGTGGCCCCGTGGAGAGAGAAGCCCACGCTGGAGCAGGTTTGCTGGCAGGACTGGTGACCCCACGGGCGACCCACGCTGGAGCAGTCTGTGCCTGAAGGACTGCAGCCCGGGGAAGGGACTCATGCTGGAGCAGTTCGTGAAGAACTGCAGCCCATGGGAAGGACCCACGCTGGAGAAGTTTGTGGAGGACTGTCTCCCATGGGAGGGACCCCATGCCGGCACAGGGGCCGAGTGAGGAGGAGTCCTCCTCCCCCTAAGGAGGAAGAAGCAGCAGAGACAAGGTGTGATGAACTGACCCCAACCCCCATTCCCTGTCCCCCTGGGCTGCTGGGGGTGAGGAGGTAGAGAAAATCAGCAGTAAAGTAAAGCCTGAGAAGGGGGAGGAAGGTGTTCTAAGATTTAGCTTTTATTTCTCATTACCCTACTCTGCTTTGACTGGTAATAAATGAAACTAATTTCCCTGAGTTGAGTCTGTTTTGCCTGTGACAGTAATTGGTGAGTGATCTCTCCCTGTCCTTACCTCAACCCCCAAGCCTTTAATTATATTTTCTCTCCCCTGTCCAGCTGAGGAGGGGAGTGATAGGGCAGTTTTGGTGGGCACCTGGTGCCCAGCCAAGGTCAACCCACCACAGAAGGTTTTTACCTGCAAAGACCTCCTGGTGGAGAAGCGTGCCTGCCCTTCCCGCTGCCTGCAGGCTCAGCTGGAGTCATCCAGCCCTGCTGCGAGTGCTCGGTCCAAAGCTGTGTGGAAACATAGTCTGCATTACCTGTTGAACCTCAGGTAACACTTTCCATCATTTTGGAAGGAAAAGAGCCAGGCTACAGTCCCATAGCTTTACTCGGACCACTTTGCTGGTGTGATTCGCTCTGATTCTCCATTAGAAACCCTGCTGGTATTTATCAGTCAGCTTTTGCTGTGCGTGCTGCTTTGTAGGCAAATATAATGACAAGCCTGTGCTTTTTTTCACTAGGCAATAATCTATCAGGTGACTCATTCCATCAGCTTGATTTTAGATGCTCAGATAATCTAATATTGAAAACCTGGAAGGATGCACCAGAGTAGTTACTGCGATGAGTAAGCAAACAGCATGCACCACATGCTGTCAGTGAAAAGGCAGGGCTGTATTTTAATCTCAGATACACAATTTGGTATTTTCATACCATATATTTTTTAAAGACGGCCACCATGCATTTTACCAGATTAAATCTTGCTTAACCAAGGGAGGAAAACAGATCTGCAAGGCATTGTTTGAATCCAGTATGTTCCTATATCTGCTGAGAACATGTCAGCACCATAACAAAACTCTTACAAATTCTTCCTGCTGCCCCCATAGCCATAGTCCTTTCCTAAACTGGGGTGCAGGTGTTTACAAAACATTGAGTGTTAATTCCTAACAGAGTGATAAGGAAGAGAGGGAAAGCTAAAAACTGACAGCAGAGTGCATCTACTTGGCAAGTTCTGTGAGCCTGAAGGAAAGACAGCTATCAAATTAGACTTGATATACTATCTTCTTCCCTCTAGAAGGATGCTTGCATTGTTTCCCACTGTTACTTCTCTGCATGGAATGTATCATCTGCTGTGTTTTGTGTCAGATAAAATGAGTTAAGCAGAAATCTGATTCATGAAACTGGAATCTTGAGAGGATAAGCTTCCTGGAAAAAGGGACTCCTCTCCTCTCTGGTCTGATGAGCACTGATGATTCTGCTGGGAAGGATACTTAATAAATAACATACTATGGGCTATAGAAACATATAGGTGTAGTGGATATTACCATGGCCCCCCGGGCACAGTGGCAGTGCAGCCTGCACATGTTAAGTGAAACAGGGCAGTTCCTCTCCTGGCAGTTCCCATGACAGTGTACATGGAAAATTTGACTTTATAAGGACATGGGAAATTCCTTCCTTGCTTTTTGTGCCACTGGAAGATGCGTCTGCTGTGTCCAAGAGGGGTGTAGTGATTTTCCTGAGTCTGAGCCACAAGACATCTGCTGGAGAACTAAAGGGAGGAGAATTTCTGTGAGTAATTGGTGGTGACGGATGATAACAGCTTCTCCAGGGCTGTGGGCTATCCACCATGGGAGGGGACCCGGCTAGGCGGGCAGCTGGGTCCCAGCCCAGCTCAGCAATACCAACCACCTTCAAAACGGCCTGCGCTGCCTTCTTTCCTCGTATCTCAGGGATTTCACCCCCGTGCCACTGCAGACCTGCTGCCAGCCATGTGCTCTACCCATCCCACGGTGGAGAAGGTCGTGGCTGGAAACCCCTCATACAGCGCTCCATATGTCGGCTGACCAGCTCGCGGCTTGGGGTTCCCTTCTGAGTCTCTGCAAAGACAGGATCGGGGTGCTGGCTCCATTCTGGCTTTAGAAAAGCTCTGATAACTTGTGGTACCTCTGGACACAGCCCCCATGAATTTCTTTGTCATCTTTAACAAAACACTTGTAGGCTATGTGTCATGGGTGGAAATATGACAAAATAAGGAATCATGGGTCTTTTCTGTAATCCACTGTCAGCCAGCGAGTGTAAAATGCACCAAGTTGCATAGGGGTTTTTTTTGAAATTATAAGCTGAACAAAAAAAGCTCATTTTAAAAACAAATGAAGGGGAGCTGGCTGTGTAGTGGTTACAAATAGGAAATGGACTAGCAGCTTTTAAGAGAAAATCCACCATGTCTGCAAAATATGTGGAAAAAAATAGGAAAGAACAGATAAAGCAAACAGGAAGGACAGGTGAAAGATGCTACTTTCATTTTCTGGTAGTGTGCCAATTTGCAATTGCTAGATATTAGCAAGGTGAAAGGTGTGAATTACAATGACAAAAGAGTCATTAAGCCAAATTCCAACAAATATCTTCAAACTTCGCCTTGTTTCTGATGTAATATAATCTCATTTTAGATCTATGTTTATGTTTAAAGGAGTGAATTAACCCCCTTGGTAATTGCAGACTAGTTTATCCTGCTTTTGCTTACTATGGGGGAATAGTGTCACGGGGCAGTTGCTCCAGAGCACTCTGTACACCCTACTTGTTTATGTCACCTTGCACACGCAGTCACGCTCTCCCTTGGCTCCTTTGTGCCCCTAAAAATGTATCACACAGGCAGCAAACCTGCATAAGAACCACTTACAGTGGAGATTTTTGATTCAAAGAGAAAACAGTGGGGTGGGACAAAAGGCTACTCCAAAGAAGATTTGTTTCCTCTATCAATGATTTTAAGAACTGGTGTTTCAATTTTTTTTTTTCTTCTAAAATGGCTTTTGGCTTAACACCATGTTTCTCTCAGGCTTGTGGTTCAACCTGTGCTTTTTTTTTAATCCCTCCTTTCAACCATTCTTAAATGTGATCTTTACTCTCCCTCTGCCTTGGGCTGTATGACCACCTAGTGCAACCATTCCTGGTGGGATCCCAGTATTGCTGTACCCTGCCTGTCTGGTTCACAGAAAAGCCTAGCTGCATTTGGAGGTTTAAGGCCACTTCTGTGGAAGACAATATTAGTCTTTTACTAATAACTGGTGAACAGTTTCTTCAAAGCATTACTGATCCTTCTACTCACATACACAATACATTATAGCAAAGGATGAAACAGATCCACTTCCCCATCTCTAAATATTTCCTAAAAAATACACATATATTCCTTTTGATCTAGATCTCCATCACTGGCTGGGAGCAACCTGCTGAGTGATGGGGAGGGTTTTTCTTCTCTGCCAGGGCCTCTCTTTTTGTACTTGAAACTTCTCAGTAATACTCACAGATCATTTAGCGTCCTTAGATTTCTAGATCCAAGATGTAGCAACAGTTTGGGATCATCCTTTTTTCTTTGTTTTCTCTCTCTCTCTCTTTTCTTTTCTTTCTTTTTTTTTTTTTTTTTTTACTGTGGTGAATTGTGGGAAGACAACATCCTTTTAGACCATTCCCAGCTGAAGGCAATTTCTCAATATTTGGCTTCCCTATTGTTTCTTCAGAGCCTTATCCTTGTCTCTATTTTACTGTTTCTTTAAAGCTTTTGGTTTAACCCTATGCATTCAGCCAGGAGACCATCATGCAGGCAGCCTGAACTCCCCAACACTGGTAACAAGCTGTTCTGTAAGTGGTGGAACTGTAATAAGAAACTGGTGCAGATTCTCCCACATTTAGCAAGATGTATATTTGTTTTTCTACCCTTAATGGCATATGAATAGTGTTTCTTTTCCAACTTTACTCACCAGCCTTCTTTCCTGAGATTGTAAGAATTGCAGAACTTTCTGACAGATTTGATCAAAACTAGATTCAAAATCTTTTGGGGGTGTGGGAAGAGAGGGGGAGGACACGGAAGCAAAGCTGCACACTGAAAGCATGATAATGTAATGCTTATTTCCTTAGGACACCAGACCAAAGTGTATCAGAGATAACTTTCTCCTCCTCCACAGTATTCAAAAATAAGATTTTAGTGAATCCAAATAAAATGTCAAAAATTGAGTTTGCTGAAGGGAAAAATTTCAATGAATCCAAAGCAAAAGTGATTTGGAAATGACTTGGAGAACTTGAGGACATTGCAGCCTTCTGTTCTTAAGTAAAATAAAAATTAAAAAAGAACCCTCTCCAAAACCCTGCAACCCTGTATGAGAAAAAAAAAACTTACTATTTTTTTTCTTTTTTTCCTCTTCTAATCCCTACTAAGTACATAAAGTAATCAGATTCATGCATCAAGTATGTCAGCTCAGAAGATAAGCATTTTCAATTATTGTAACAAAGCACTAATTGCTCCTACAAGTTCCAAACATCTGAAAAAAGGCAGGTCTAGCAGATATTTTTTTTTTCTTTTCACATCGTCTCAAACCTCTTGACTAATTTCTTATCCACTGGCTAAGATACAAAGAAAGCACTTAGATGAAAAGCAGGGAAATACAAAATCTTTAGCTTATATAAGTAAAGGGATCAATTCTTTTTTTTCCCCTGATAATAATGACAAAGGCTGTAGCTGTTCCTGTTCATCCATGTTTCCAATGCAAAACGATTCTGGGTGTTGCTCTTTCTAACCAGCAATGAGATTCTGCTGTTAGGAACGGAAAGCTCCATAGCTTTCCCAAGTAGCGGATGCTGCTGGAGTTTGGGGTTTTTTCTTCTTCTTTCTTTCTTTCCACTTTTGGACTTCAGTAGAAGCTGACTAAAATGAGAATTTCCATGTTTATTGGGAATCCAAAAAACTCTGAAAAAGGACAAATATTTCACTCCAGAGGAAAACAAATGGTTCAAAATGTTTCACAGTGGCAGAAAACCCCCATGTTTTGGAAACAGTCAAAATGTTTTGTTTATGAATGAAATTGAGCTTGAAAGTCCACTTTCCACAGCTTCCATGGGGCTTTTAAGATCCAGTGAGAGGAGGGACAAGTTGTGAGATAAAAGTCTGGAAACCACTGGTTGAGTCAACTGGGATTTGAGGCTTGCAAGCTCTGTACTGCAGAGTCGAAAGCTAAGTTGCAGTGAAGCTAAAACCCCAGGGTTACCAGACCCTTGTTTCTGTGGCAGGAACCTGAGGGTTTTTTTTATTCCATGTGGCAAGGTCATGCAGGAATCCCACTGAAAAACCCACAAGTATTACAAGCTCTGGGAGCACCATAGCCTATCATGTGTCTTCTGAAGATACTTTGTTCTGTTGGCAGTTTGGGGTAATTTATTTTTTTAACAGTTACACTTTGGAGAAACATTTGAGTTCTCAGAAATGGAATTCTCCAGTAAAAACATTTCGTTGGAAAATCCCCGATCACCCTGACTTCCCCTGCCTCTCTCAGACATGTTCGTTCTTTCAAGGTTGGGACTGAGGAGTTTTAGAAAAAAATAGGGTGTAAATGTGGTGGACTTGGAGGAGGTGGAGGGTTTAGTACTTAGACAGCTGGAGGTTGCACTATAATGAGTGCTGTCCTATAGGGTGCTATGACTACATCTTGTGTATTATACAGGTTTAGCCACATTTTTGTGAGCTATTATTAATGCTGACTTGCAGCATACGCCTTTGGAAGCTGTACAGTCAATGCATACCTGCTTACAGTGGGAAACTAAAAAGCCTCAAATTTCCTCTTGGCTGGCTCCTTCCTCCTACACCCAACTCGGTCCGTGCCATTCGAAAACAGAAGTTGACATCAAGTCATTTTCTATTGTTGGAAAAACACTCATAAGAAAACCCACATCCCCTGTTGTAAATGCATTGGAAGGTCGTGGAACAGGTAAATTTGGAGACTGCTTCTTTTTAGATTGTTTACAAATGTGTCATCTCCATTTTTTGCCCTCATCTAATATGATTTTAGCAGCGGTAGCAGGAACGGGCACCATAGCGACTTTCTAATCAAATTAACCAGGCCTCCTCCCACTCAGGTGGAAGTCTGGTTAGATTTTCCAGCTTGGATTTATACCCTATGGACATGAGTTCAGAGGCACTTTATCCACTCTCACGGCTTTAGTTGCCTTGTTGCTGAAGCAGAAGTACTGTGGTAGTTATCAGTGTTGCTTCTGCATGGCTGCACAAAGATGGATTAGCTACTGTATGAAAAACCTGAGCTGTTTAACTCAGCTGAGATCATCAGACCGGTTATTAAATGCAAGAATGGAACTTAAAATCAGAAGCAGAGAACAGGATAACAGAGACTGGTAGGTTAACAAGGAAAATGCCTGATGGATTCAGACTGGGCTTGTTTTAGTATCAGGAGGAGCCATGTGGAGTTTGAAATATCCGTAGAACAGGCAGGTATGGAACTGCAGTTCTCTTCTGCACAGAAACCCAGATGGCTCAGGCGCTCTGCTGGGATTTATCAGTACAGCTCCAGGTATTTCAGTGATGCTTTGACACTTCACAATAATTAAGATATTTTTGTCTAAGGTATGTTTCATCTCACAGTCTTGATTTTGCTCATAGGCCAAAGTCTAATTTCTGCTTTACTGGTATAACCAAGAAGAGACAAATCAGACTTTCTATTTTAGACGCTTGTGTTCTAACAGCTACTCTGTATCTATTTTGGTACTAAAGCTATGCTAATTTCCAGCTTCAATAATTAATTGGTGCCATGAGTGTTGCATCTGTAAAAGATGAATTTTCTAATGATCCCTTTGGAAATGGTTCTTCTTAAACCAGCAGGTATTTAAAAAGCCACCTTCCTGTCTGAGATGGATTCGCTTTGGGAACAATCCCTGCGTAATTAAAAATTATTTCTGGAATTTTTTTTATTCATAATTTTCTAATATGGCTGAAACTCATTAGGATGCGAGACTTCATTTATTAGGATATCCTTGAGCAGGAGCAATAGCAGTAAGATTCACTTCATTAAAGGCAAATGTAATCCTTACAGTAATCGACCTACTGTTCACAGCAAAGAACTTCATTAGCCAATGTTAATTTGAGGCAGAAACCTGCAAAAGTAAAAAAAAAAAAAAAAAAAACCAACAACAAACCTCAAAGTGAAGGTTACTAACTTTCTTTTGTCCTTCCTTCCCTAGTGGCTTTGCCATTCTGAGGTTGTCTTTCCACATATCACACAAGATGAAGCCATGTAAATTAGCATGGGCTTCAATAAAGCTTTCATGGATTATGTTAGCTGTACATCTAATCCCAGCTGTGGTTTTACCTTAGGGAAGCTTGGCAATATTGCAGTCATCACTGAACCGCTGTTGGATTCATGGTGTAAATAAATATATCTCTTTTTAAAAGAAAAAGTAGCTGTTCTCTTGAGGCTACCCCGCTATTTCACGTCAGTTCATCCTGAGGATCGACTCATATAGGCAAGGTAAAAGGTGAGGTGTGTTCTGCACCCTCCCTTCCCTGCTTTCTTGGAGAAATGCTGGAGGCTTCAGTGCTGTAATTCCCTGGAGTGCAATTCCTACATCCTGCTCCCTCCAGCACCGGGGCCTGAGCTGGCACAGGGCAGGAGGAGGAAAATACAGGCTTCCTTGCTACCGAACCCTGCCAGGCTCGTACCTTTAGGAATGTCCTTTCGTTTCCAGAAGGATAGGATCTGGTACAGGACTAAGTCTCAGTTGCCTGCTGCTTGCACCGTCACTTTGCATTTTCCAGTTGTTTTAGGGCTGAAGCCATGGGGTTGTACTCTGTGCTCTCTGCAGCACCTAAATCATCCTTGTCCTCCGAACCTGCTCCTCAAATTCACATATTGGTTATTGATTAGCACTGAGGGTAAATCTTAAGGAGAGCCACCCAAGTCTAGAGAAAGTGTCCCTAATACACAGGGTTGGCCAACCCCACGCCAAGCCATAGCTTCCAGTCACCGTCAGGAGTTTCCACAAGTCTGCACATGAAGTAGCAGTCCAGCATTCAGCCATGCTTTACCTTACCGGGTGTGAGTATTTCCAGTGGGCAAGCTAGAGATTAGCCAGGCAGCTTAGCATTTCTTCAGGGACCATCCTTTCCCAGGACGGTATTTCAGATACTTATAGATGCTAATGGCCTCCAGAAAGCTGTTTTCGTTTATTTTTTTTTTAATGTCATGTAGAAACCCAGTTGAGTGAATGCACATAGTGAATATTTGTTTACCAATGCTTTTATACTGTTACAAATGTCAGCAGATTACTGAAAGTTCTGCATGGAAAATAAAATCATAAATGAAATCCTGCCCTGATTAATTCTGGAGCTCCAGCTTCCGCAGCAGCAGGTTTGGGATTTGTTATCGCAAGGTGCTGGGCACTCTGTGCGTTGCTGTGATTGAAAGCTGAAGACATTTAGAACCACAAAGAACTGGAAAAAGGTAAAGCCCTTGAAACAAAGTTGTGCCTTACTCTCATCAGGCCATATACTGTGGTGAGGAGACACCAGACCCTGTCCTTTGATCCCCCAAACAAAAGCAGACAACATTACAGCCTTATGGAGAGCCCCGGTGCACAAAGCTCTTGTGGATTTCCCTTTCAGCTGAGCACAAAACCATCGAGGTTCAGGAGGACGAAGTAAAGGACAGCATGTTGTGATGGCATCTTCCTTCAAGTATAGAGTCCCTAAAAGACGATGACATTTACACCCCTGTTCCTTTCTGAACTTCAACAGCCTCTGCTATTGCAGCTCCCTGTGACTCACATGATTTATTTATCCCGAGAGGCATTGTACATTTGATACTTAGTTCACTTCTATTTTGGATAGTGTTACTATTAGCCTTTCAGTTTTATAAACAGCTGTACGCAGATGATGAGATATCCAGGCTTATTGTTGTTCTACATGTGTGTAGGGCAGTCTACCGCCCAGTCACCGGCCACAAGCCCAGTGGGGAGGCAGGGATCATCACGGAGGCACGGCCATCACAGCGGCACTTAACATCGGATTTCAGCACGGCTGTTGCCAACAAGGGTCCCAGTCGGTTACCGGTTGACAGGGACGACTGGGAGCAGAGGAAAGTTGCTCGGTTTTATCTTCAGAGACCATCGCTGCTCAGACGCTGGCACCCCATCACAGTACTAGGTGATTTGCAGCATGACTTTCTAGACGATGCCATGGATAAAAACCTCACGGCTCCGGGAAGCCATGACTCTCTCCGTCCACGCAGGTCACTCAGAGCTCATCTACAGCAGCAGCTGCAGTAATGACAGTGCAGCCGGGCCAACCGGCACTTTACCAGCACGTCTTCTAGGTCTGCGAGCAGGCAGGGCTCAAGTCACTACCACCACGGGCAGGGCACAGTACACCCAGGGAAAGCAAGGGTAGACCCAGACCCAGAATTTCTTTCTATGGAAACAGCTACATTTCAAACATTACCGTAAAACAACACTCGTAACGGTGTGAGCTGACTGAAACTGAAGTTAGTTATACTTTGCTTTCCCTCTTCTTTTCCAGTGTCAGAACTGGAATAATACCCTTTATGCCTGTAATTATGTTTCCTGTGTTATTTTTTCCACATTGTAATGTGCTTTCATTCATTAGTTTTCTTAAAGAATGGAACGTTTGCTTCCTTCCTGCATTTGGCATTAGTTAATGAAGTGCAAGCAAATATTAACTCAATTCTCAAAAATGCGTATCTGTTCTTTCCTTTTTCTAATTAAGGATCAACGCAGCCAAATGCATGTGGGGAAAATCTTATTCCTACGCTGGAAACAAATGCAAGATTCAGCACCAAATAAATGTTAATTTCAAAGCTGCTCATGGCTAAAAATAAGAGAAATGACTGTTATCTCAGCGTCAACAACTGGAAGAGCTTAAAATTGAACTTGGGTCTAAAATCCAGAAGTCAGCAGGGTAGCAACCTTCAAACTGCTCATGTCTTGGCAATTAATCTCATCCCATATAAACAGACTTTGTATGCCTTGCTATTTGGGCATGGATGAAAACAAGTGCGTAGGAGAAGGATTAAGAAGAAATGGGAGGGAACCTTCAGGCTCAGGGGATCTTGAATGACTTCTGTTGAAAGAAAACAGAAGTATCTTTGATATGGGGCTACATAAAGCACCCATGCACTATCCCAGTTGCTCGTGTTTCTTTATTTCAATGGTTAAGTAAGGATCAAAATTATAGCTTCATTGAAGTCACGGACAAAATTCAACAGGAATGTTTGAAGCTGACTTTGAGATTTACAATTGAAAGATAATTTCATCAAAGATGATAGAGGTAAATAAATGTTTTAAACTCATATTAAATTAATGCAATACACCTTGTTTTGAATAAATAGGAGGCTGAAAATTTGTGCTTGTATTGACCATGTTCCTATTCACTTTAAATGTCTTAGGGAAAGATGAAAATATTACTAGAAAATAACAGTGAGTGTCGTAAATACTTGGTCAAGCCTGTTATTGATACGTTTTGCTGATCCAGCTGTGTTTCCTTAAATGTCACAAAAGAATCTTAATTTTATCTAGATGTGATGATTTTAATGCTCATTGGTAAAGGACGACTCCTTCTTTATCCAGTGTCAGGGAGGGAAAATGCTGTGAAAGAACGGGTGGGATGTACTCTCCCGCTTTTGCTTTAGCTAGATTTATGTAGCCCCTTTGCACTTCTAGCACTGTCAGGAAGAAGCTTTCTGTTGCCTTCAGGGGAGAGATGGATCCAACCCCAAGCCCTCAGTCCAGCAAGCCCTTACGCATATTGACAGCTGTATTACTGATCAAGGAGACAAACAGTTATCACAGTAGGAAATTCCCAGGAGAAGCTCAGGGACTGAGTTGGCAGTTTGGGAGAAAGCTAGGAATCTAGCTCTTGGCTGGAGGAATTACAGCCATGGACACTGTCCTGGATATAGGCATGTAAGTCGGGTCAAGTCTTTGCCAGAATTAAGGCATAAGCAGTTATAACTTGCAGGTCTTAGAGTTTCTGCTCTCAGCTTATACAAGAGACTGATGTTTGGTGCTTTTTTCTCCAATATGCCTTATTTGGAGCTAGGATTTGAACCTCCTCAGAGTTGCAGGGGAGGTAAATCCTTGGTCCTACCAGCAAGGCAGATGGAGCAATAGCTAGCTTCGCAATCTCAGTGCATGTGGCAGAAGCTGACCTCTGTGGCATTGCCTAAACACAAGTGATTTATAGGTGACTCCTGAGCTGCTCTTCTTCCTTAGACTCTGCAGGTGTATAAACAGTAGGGAGATAGAGACAGGGCTATTGTGTGCATAACCTGCAGTTATGCCTGTATGTGTCTGAATATACTGCTACCGTTGTCGGACTCCTGAGAGTGGAGAGGGTTGCCATCACATGAGGTGACCCAGAACTGGTATCTGGGCTGCAGCACTGAATAATTTAGACCAGCTTACCACACTGGCTTAAAAATAAAATTAAGACTTTACAGCTTTCTGGAGAATTCCACCAAACTGCACCTCCACAAAGGTATCGCCTGTAACAGAAGCTATCATAGCATTGCTCACGTCCAAAGGGAGGTGAAATCCTCTTTTTGATAAGCTTGTGTGTGCAGTTACGGGTGTATCTGTAATTATAGGCAATGAGAAAAAGTACGGCTTGCTCAATAACATACCTCCTCCCATCATGCCAGACACAGAAAGGAGCATGCCACATGATGGAGTAGTCACACTCCTATTCCTCCTCTTTCTCTCTGTGCTGTTAGCTCCCCTGTCTGCTATTAACTCCTCTCTGTTCAGTCTCAATTTTAAGCTCTGCTTGCTACTGAGCAGCTGACTACTTCCAGCAGTTCAGTACACAACATGTATCACACCTATTCTTCTGTTTGCCCTCATCTTAATTTACATTACTACTCTCAGGCCATCTAATTTGATCTACATTGTAAAGCTCAAACACACTTATAAAAATGCATTAGCGTAACAAAGATAAGTAGCAAAAGCGATGCAGAGCATTTGGGAGAATCCTTGGGAAATGGTAAGCTGCTTTCTGTGGAAAAAGGCAGCACTCTTCAAGAAAACCTCAAAAGAAAGAACTGTGGAGTGGAATGGTTGCAATACACATTAGAAAGGGGTTTGGGGAGAGAGGAAAAACAGAGCTATGGAATGAGATCCTTAGATATGGGATTTGTATTTTGTGTTTAACTGTTTTGGCTATTACTGCACATGATTTCAGTGTCAACACACCAGAAACCGCAGGAGCATAAGCAACAACAAACTCTCAGCTCAGTTTACCAGGGCTAATACAGCTGGGAGTTCCACTGTTTTCTTTACAGCTAATGTCACATAGTTTAGAAAAAAAAGAAACAACAAACCCCCAAAACCACCCAAATCAAAATCCTTTCATTTCCAGAAGTCGTAAATTATTATTACCACGCCGTAACCTAGTGTAAACAGGTTCCTGGCCCATGACTAAGGCCGGTAGGCCGTCCTGCAGCGTGGATGTCTTCCAAAGGCGTCGGATGCGGGAGAGACTGTGCTGGGCTTCGAGTCCCGGGCATCCAGTTTCCAGCTTTTTGTTTGATTCAGAGCTCCAAGACTGGGGCATTTCTACAGGAGATGGAAAGCTCGAAGGCTGTAAACTTGCAGCTTTATGGAAACTACTTTGTTCCGAAAAGAGGAAGCTGAAGGACTACCGGGGACCCCGAGGTGCGTTTCCCTGTAAAGGGCACACCTCCAGCAAAGGAAGGAATGCGTTTCTCAGGAGGTACAAGCCTTTGTAAGTACCACCCAGCGTGAACGGGGCAGCAAGGGCGGGATGGGCTCTTTCTGTAGAAATGGTCTTTTTTTAGAGGGGGACGAAAGAGCCCCCCCCCCCCCGCCTCCCTCCCTCCTCCCCCGCCGAGACGGCGGCTCGGGGGGACACGAGCGGCGCTGCGCCGCCAGAGGGCGCCAAAGGACTGGCGGGAGCGCGCCCCAGCGCCTCGGCCCCCCCCCCGAACCGAAAAGGGGAAAAATAGCCTTAAAAATTGGGAATTGCGAAACGGAAAAAGAAGCGGCCTTTTCTGTCAAAGCCGGGGGACGAGTGAGTTAGGGGTTTATGAGGTTAAAAGCGAATTTTATTTTTATTTTATGCTCTCATTCCGTTTTAGAGAAAAAGAGGGGGAAAAAAAAAGGAAACAAAAACTGCAGCAGCATTTCCACAACCTTACAGACTCCCAGAAGCGCTAGGGCTCTGAAAGTTCTTTTTCTCTCCAGCTTGCTTTGAGAATGACCATCTTGTTCATAACTTTCTTATGTGCTTTTGGTAACTTCAGGACATTTTTACAGGTTTGGCTCTTGTGGTCAGACTGATACCACCTCTCTGACTTGTGAAGATTTTTAATTTTTTTTTCCTGTGGATATTCAGAGTATTTGGTGTCACAGACATACATACTTTTAAAGGCAGTTTTAATGTGACGGGTTTATGCTAATTACTCTTCCGGCAGGTTTGTCACCAGAGTTGCTCCTGACTCATCCATGAGTTACCTGCCACAAAACACTCCTCTCTCACAACTGGTACATTCACGCACAAAGTTACTCAGAAATATCTATGTACTGTTGTTCACACCCTCTCTTCGGTTCAAGTGTTGACTTTACTCAACAGATATTTCCTTTTGCATCCAACAATGACTTTGTACTCATTTTCTAAAGAACAGCAGTTCTTTCTTACTGCTAGTGCTAGCAAGGGAGCAGGGCTGAGCTGGGGCTTGATCCTGTTCTTGTTAATCATCAAGCACTGTAAATTACTTGTAAATACAGGGTTAAAATCCTCATAATGCAGGCAGAAATGGAAGCGATATCTTTTCTGTTTAGAAAGATGCTAGAGACTTTGCTGGTATATGCTATAGCCACAAGATTCTATGACCAAGCAGAGCATGCTTTGACCTCTATCAGTTTATCTAATAAAATCTTACTTCTCTCTGCAAATGCTGTCTTCTTGAATTTTACCCAATAGAAACCTGTAATCTTTGCATACAGTGTATCCATTTGACTAGATGTCACTGGTAAGTAATGGCTATGAATGCCTCTGTCTCCTCCGCACCCCTGTGCCTCAAGTATCCAGATCATTAGTTTTTAGCGTAGACACTGACTATAGCACTAGTTGTCAATTAAAATAAAAGTCCGCCATTACATCATGCCAAAGGTATTTTTGGCCTCCAAGGAAGCAGTGTATTGACTCATCAGTATGGTCCGCTGGCCAATTATAGCTTTATTTCTTACCCTTTAGTTAAAGTACTGAAAAGGCAAGTAGCCAACAGAAAGACAGGGAAAATATGGACTGACACAAACCTAGAAAGACAAGGTTGGCAGAAATCCACAGTATTTTTGGCTGTAAGTGGCTTTCCTGCCTCAAACTCCTTCAACAACTTTCAGGACACCCTGAGATTTGTTTCTTTTTAGTTTTTTTCTTAAATCTTCATGCGCTTTTGGTGCCATCACAGGAAATGTTATACTGCAGTTTCACGCATGCTTCCTAATTTTCTTTTTTTTTTTTTTTAATTGCCACACATTTCTGGTAATTTTCACTCTTTACAGTATTTTCCATCTGTTTCCCAGAGTACTGAGAACATAGGAGGCAGTTTTCTGAAGGGGAGGATTTTCTGAAGGGTTATCACCTCATCAGATTAATTGCTAGGCTTTTTCTTTAGCTATTTACTGAATGTAAGCTGAACTGGGAGACTGCACCTAACCTGCCACCAATGAATTAACATAACAAGAAAATAAAATGATGCTTATAGATTGCAACCCAATACAATTCTGCCATTATGCCTAGAAACTTTATCTTGAATTTTAAACATTCCCAGCTCCTATTAAGATTATAGCATTACCTTTATATTGGGAGTATAAAACAAAATCACAACAGCCTCTCTGTGGCAAAGGAGAAGAGGTGATGGGAAGAATGTTTTATGTTTAGGAGCAGGGAACTAGTCCTTTAAAGCATCATTCCTTAGATTAGATTTTCAATATGGATCACTTTAGTAGGCGCTAGAAATTAGGACAAATGACTTTCATATAGTTTTACTTTAATTTCTTTGTATTACTGAGAGGTCTTCAAACTGGGGCAGAGTCATATAAAATATTTCTCTCCTCTGAGATGGCTAATAATAGCAGTTTAAGGGATTTGTTTCTGAACCTCACTCCCAGCCACCAGAAAAAGCATTCTTTAAATATAATCTATTTTCTTATTCCCAGCTAAATGTATGATCATATTAAAAGTGTTTTCCCCTTTTCCACACACTCCAAACAAACATGCTGCAGTTTCAGAATGGAAAGTTTTATTTGGTTGATCATACCATCTTATATTAACTATAGGGTCAATTCCTTTCAGCTAAAACCCCTAGAATTAAGCCTGGAACCCCACTCATCTATAGGCCCAGTTGCCTTTTTCCTTTCAAGCTATTTCTTCTGTAATGGTGTACTTCTGCAAATGATAAAATAAATAAAAAATACAGTTTGTGGGCAGGTATGGTTTTCTGCCTGCCTTTTGAAGTGGGCTATTAAATCACAAAATCTCAGTCTTCTGTGTAAAAGATGATTTTTGGAATTACCAGAAACAGCAACACATGCTGTTGGCTTTTTTCAAAAAGTAGATTGTACCGTTACAAAACAGCAAAGCCCGTTTTCCCAGGCCGTCGGCATCATAGAAACTTTTGCTCTGATTCAGTTTGACCAGGTCATTTGAATTCATGCTTAATTTATTTTGTTGCATTAATCCTTTTCAAGTTTTCCTCAGAAGTCACTGACGGCCAATGCTTTCCAGTGCTAAGAGCCCTAGTTTCACTTTCTAAGCTTATACTCTCACATTGGCCCCTGAAATCCTGTCTGGAGGAGTGGCTTTAAGGTATTGAAAGAACACATCCCACAGTAAACTTCTTATACAATGGGGCTGAGAGTGATTTTTATTTCCTGCATTTCATTTCCCTTCCTGTGATGTATAGAGTTCCAGAGCAGTTTTGTCTGATAAAAAAGATTTAAGATAGAGAGTGCTCTTTTCACGCGAAATATAAGCATAAAGGGAAAAGGATGATGGATCCTTAATGCATTTGTTAAAATAGCCCTTCAGCTTACAAGTGCTTAGGAATATGCTTTAACTTTATGCATATGAACAGTCCTCTTCAGCTTCCATGGGACTCTTTATGGGCACAGAACAAAGCACACGAGTATGTGCAGTGTAGAGTCCCTAAGTACATACTGTGCTTTTTTAATATCCATTTCAATACAAAGATATTAGTTTTGTCACCAGGGGGCTTCTTATTCCCTCCCTCTATTAGAATAGAAATAAATAACAAGATTTAAAAGAGACTAAAATGGTTATTGATTTCTGGTATATACCAAGGTCTGCCTGGCTGAAAAATTTCATGAAAATCCATCTTCATTTCATATTACATTTTACGCCTTTGGCAGAATACTATTTTCAGCAGTAGAGCATTGTATTGAAAGAAATTCTCTTTGGCACACAAAGTAGACAAAAAATATTTCTAAGGGATCTACTTTTTATATGAAAATGGCATTAGTTTTGCTTCAATGTTAAAGAAATTACTGCTGTCAATTTCTTCAAATAATTCTTTAAAAAACTTCACCAAGCTCCTCATAATAAGCCCACCAAAAAATTACAGTTATAATATTTTACTTAAGACTTTTTTCCTAGGTCTTAACTATAAAAAGTAAATAGTTCTGAGCATTTACGTGCTTTTGATGTGAAAATCTGTGCTACCACCAATAATATTTTCACGTTTGATATTGAGGGTATCAACCACACTTTTCCATCGTTTCATCTTGCAAAGGTAATGGCAGTAGCTTTCTATAGTTAATATCCCACAAAACAGTTCATATTCTAAATACTCCTATTCTAGCATGGACTACTAAATTTATTTAATTCTACACTAAGCTATGAATAGTGTGAAAGCAGGTTATTTGAAAATGCATGGTTTTAAAAATACTAGGCTTTTCATGAATATATGTCTAAACTGGTAACACACCCATCTTCCATTGTGACAATTGCCTCAGTGTGTGGAAGAGACAACAAGAAATTTAACTGCGAGGGAACCCTGGATAGACCAATGAAACCCCTAAAAGGCATGCACAGCTTACAAACGAAAGGATGCATCACTCTCTCTGCCACAAATCTCCAAAGACTCCCAGACGCACGTGACTTGCAGGAAACGCCGACTTGTCTTTAGGACTTGTCACATAAATAAGCGCAGGGAGATCGCAAGCTCTTCATCATTTGCTTCAGGCCTGCTATATCTCTTCCCTTTCTCTGAGCTGCACTGCCAGAATTTCAGGATAGATTGGAGAAAAGATTTTTATGGATGTATGGTCTGTAACCCTAATGCTAGACATCAGCACTGTTGCCAGGGTTGAATTTATTGAACTTGCTAACTCAAAGAAACTCAGTGCATGTAACAGTTGTCTTGATATTGACAGGAACAAATTAGCCAGACATGCACACTCTCATGCAGAATACTGTTATATTTATGGACTAGTTTTATCCATGAGCCTCCTATTTTTACATATATGTTTTCAAGACAAGGTTACATACAGACCGGCTGATCTGAATAGCAACAAAAGACAAGTTAAATTTGGGTACAGTTAAAATATTCTCTCTTAATTTATTCCTTTGGTGTCATTATAACCAATGTAAATGGTGTTGTATTAACAAGCTACTGGAGAGCTTATAAACAGCTTGTGCTAAACTAGGGATTGAATGGCAGCTTAAACTCTGAGCTCTATTGCTTTGGCAGGATGAGCTCGGGCAATGGTGTGCGGCAATCACCCACGCCAAGAGACAAGCCCTGTGCTTTCATCCCATGTTCACCCCAAAGACGAAGCCAATTTATTTGAACTATAGACATGAGAAAGGCTGGCTGGGCCGGGTTCTTAACAGCTTTTAAATACCAGATGCTTTTTATTTATGTGCTTTATTTATTTTTCATATCAGTAAATTATGCCAATTTTTTCCAGGGAAATAAGGTTGCTCTCAGTTTTATTTATTTTGAGAAATAAATCATTGTTTAAGTTTGTCTCTGTGGACTTCTGCAGCAGAGTGGCAATGAAGTTCATTCCTCTTATCTCTTTAGAAGTATGCATATGTGGTGCAAGAGAGAGGAAATGGGAAAAAGGAGAAATAGGTTACCTTTTTTTATCATTATTTTGAAGTTTCCTTTAACTCCTTCAAATGT
Source organism: Haliaeetus albicilla (assembly GCF_947461875.1). NCBI lineage: Eukaryota > Metazoa > Chordata > Aves > Accipitriformes > Accipitridae > Haliaeetus > Haliaeetus albicilla. The sequence continues at coordinate 5,333,085 of NC_091485.1, read as the reverse complement.
GCAAAGAAATCTCTTGAAGTAGTGAGACGTACTTTTGCACATAAGCTCTCAGAAGATCCTTGTAGCAATATAGGGTGCCCCAAACGCACAAACTTTCTAGCAGGCTATCTGTATTACTTCTTCACTTCATGCAAATTGTGGCTGAAATTAGAAATGACCTTCAGAGACAGCACTGCAAAAGATAGTAAGAACATTTGCAATATAGTCTCTGGGTTTATGTTTCCAAAGGACCTTGTAAAATTCTTCACTTCCTTTCCTGTGCTGTTCTGGTGGCCAGCAAAGCAGAGGTCATTTTGTTTGTTTTACCCCTCTTATGACTTTGTTTTGCCAGACATGTGTCTGTAAGACACATCACAGTTCTTTAAAAACAAATTGTGTCACGTAGTAAGAAAATTACTTTATAAGCATTGTGTCAAAGGCTATTTCTGTTCCCAGCTGTTAAAATTGTAGCACAACTTCATTATTTTCTTTGCCTTTAGAAAGCTGCTGATCTTATATTAGCAAGTGAGCCTAACTTTACAATTGGAACAACTGATGAAATACAGTGAAATCAATAGTGACGATGTTAAAATAAATATTGTGCAGAAAAAATAGATGTTACTATTTATGAAGCAGGAAAGGTCACAGGCTACAGAAAATAATGAACGCATTTATCTGAACCACTGTATTGCAGTCAAACTGAAAGCCCTCTGATCACTGAGTCATCCCTTTGCAAACGTTTCTCTCTTACCTCACTTATAATAGAAACTACTTGTGTAGCCTCTGCCTTTGTTGTCAGCGTACGAATCACTGAGGCATGGCTGTAGGACCCCATCAGATAGCCCTTGCTCCCCTTTAATTCAAGTGGAGCCTTGTCTGATGTAAAACTATCGCAGCAGGGAACTATATTTAAAACTTGGTGAGTCATTCATCTTATGGCTTTTTTTTGAGTCATTAGTGGGTCATATAACTATATATATTTCATTCAAGTTCCCATTACAGTTCCTACCTATAATTCTAGTTATTTTGCTCCAATTAATTCTCTTAATAGAACAGCAGTCACTAACCCACTGTAAGCAATTCCCCCCTTTATTTTGTGGTTTGTTCTTTGACAGTTTTTTGACAGAGTCTTATCTGAAATTCCCAGATGGTAGCATACCAGGTTACGGCAGTGCTTGACATTTGCTACTTGGACTTATTGACTCATAAAGAAAGGTTTGGAGGAGAAGCATCTTCTGTTGTAGTGAAACAACTGAATTTTTATTTGCATGAAGGCCAAATAGCCTACTCTTATCAGCTTAATTTGTTTCTTTCTGTACTTAAAATAGTCGTAGATTAGAAGATTTCAAAAATCCTTTTGCTTTGCCATTTCCATCCAGGAAAGAAGTTACTATCTTTTTTTTCTTTTCCCTTTTGAATAGATATGAAAACTTAAGGTATGTTTCAATAACAAACACATCAGTTTATACAGAATCTTATCATGCCAAAACATCTTTATGCACAAGCATCAGCAATGAGATCAGCTCTGCTTTGAAAACAGTTTTTGTTAGCTATCGGGCTTTACACAGATAGTAATGTTAACAGCGGAAATGTTGGTGATTATGTCATATTTGTAATTCTAGAATTATAGAAGTGCGATATGGAGTGGAAGGCAGGAAAAGAAGAACATGTGATGGCGCTATACACTTGTTTATTTATAGAAATGGTACTTAACCAAAAGTACTCAAACTGTTCATACCGGCAAGCTAGCTCCACACAGGAGCCACGTGCATCTGAGCACCGAAAACTGCAGTTCCCAGTGGAACTAGGTGCCTGGTGACATCCAAAATCCTTGTTTCCTTCCTGTACTTCCTCATAAAAATGGCAAAACATCTATATGTGATCCTTCAAAAATCAGCGTGCCCCCTGCCCCCGTCCTGAGGATTTCAGAGCCATTAGATGCCACTCTTACCATTTGTTTAACCTAGAAATGCTGGCTTTGATCCTTTACTAGGAAAGTAGGAAATTATGATTTGACTTCTTTCTCAATTCAAAGCAATTCAAAAAGTTTGCTTAGGCACCTGGTCATTCTGGGGAATGTGTCTCACTCTGCTTGGAATAATTAGGAATGAGAGCACTTGACTGCAGTGCCGGGACCTGGATAACAAATCTTGTTCTTCTTTAGTCTGGAAAAGAACGAGTCAATCTAAGGATCTAAAGGACGGACCTAAGAGTCCAAAATAGCAGTAAAGCACTTAACATCCCTTGGCCCACTTTGTACAGAAAAGCAATAGAAACATTCATAGCAGACTAAAGACAACCAAGCCTCTATTATGACTGAACAAAAGAAATAGCCAGTGACAAATAACATCGTGAATATCCCCATTCCAAACCACTTAATATAAGAAATTTCAAAAGCTGTTATCCCTTCCTCCTGTTTCCTCTCCTTGCCCTCCCACTGCCTCTCATTACTCAATAGACTTCTGCTGTCCACAAGCATTTACTCAGCACAGAGCCAGGGCAGCCTAAGCCAATCTAAGGCCAGGCTGCGACAAAACCATCTTTTCCTTCTCTCTGGACATGTTTTCTTATTTTTGCCTTGCAAGAACACCAGGGTCAATGCAAACACCATCACGAGGTGATTCAGGGAGAGGTAGACTAATCACTGTTGTCTGGGTAGCTTTGCACTGCCCCAAATTCTAACTTCTGAGAAATCATGTTGAAGTTGGGAAATGGTTTTGCAACAAAGAGGAAAAACTCAAGGGGTTATGTTTCTTCTCAAAACTGGCCAATGTGTTAGAATGGTTAAATAATGCATGTTGCCCCCCCCCCCAAGATAGCTTTGTGACAAGGATTATGTAATATTCCAATATTAAATGGGACCCTGTACTTGAGAACTTTGCTAGGAGGGCAGAATTTTAAATCTGTGAATGATTTTAACACCTGTATTTCCTAACTTGGGCGTGCGTGACTCTGCAGGCTTAATGTTCTCTTTTAATTCTTCTATCTATGTGTGTAATCCACAGAATGATGATAGCCCCTTCAGAGCTTCAGAACATTTCTCACAAGAGTCAGGATAAGTATGAACAGCATGAAAGGCCAGATACAACATGGGTGTTTAGAAAGCCTAGACTGGGACTTGGACTAAATTTAAAACTCCTGCATTATAACCCTTAGTGTTTACAAGGGAGCAAATCAGAGACCTTAGGGGCACCTGATTTTGATAATGCACATTCTATGTCCCTTGAGATGCGCTCCTGCAGATACTCACATTTCAACTAACAGGGCTGTGAAACCACAGCTCAGGTAATACCTGGTCCTGATTAGAATCCAGAAATAAGGGACATAAATCCTACCTATGTTCAAGAGGTGCGTCTCTGGAGCACCTGAGGCAGAGATGTGAGACTTAACAGGTACCTGTGTAGGGAGCACCTCCTACCACTAACACCAGCATCTCTTTGCTGAAGATGTTGACCATCTGCACTCCCTACTTGGTGTGTTGACAGTTCAACACAACATGAGCTGGAAACTTGTCCTACATACTCTGTCGAAGCAGCCCAAGAGCTACAGGTCGGAGTCCTAATTTTACTCCAGAGCTGGGCATCTGTAAATTTAATGCTACAACATCCAGCTTCTAAGTCCTCTGACACATACTGCTTTTTGTGCATGTCACAACAAATAGAGCCAGGTATATACGAGATATGTTTGGAGGACTCATAAGAAGAAAACCCTTTCCAGCTGCTTTACAACCTAAATACCTGGAGCATAAGACCTCACAGTAACTGAAAGTTACTGGAATTTGATAGTTAAATTTAGAACAACTTCTCCTCCTCCCTCCAAAATAGGGCCTCATTAGTATTTTCACTGTATAGATTTTTAAAACATCAGTCTGGAAATCAATTAGTCTAGTCAAGCTGTTGCCTTCCCCAGACTCCAGACCTAATTCTTCGTGTCTTCTCCCCTTAGGTACATTATAAGCCTGTGTGCTACTGGACTGAAATGTGTTGAATATGAAAATGCTGAGGCATTTGCACATTTCATTAACAACCTCTTAAAAGAAATATAGTTAAGGTTTTATTTTTTGCATTAATTGTGACCTTCAGAAAGAAGCTGCTCTATTACTAATCTCCTGAAACATATGGTTTCCTTGTCAGGGTGTGGGGAGTGGGTGGGAAGGGGGACTTGATTTTTATTTTTTTTCCCCCATTTTTGAGAGCATTAATGAACACTGCTGTATGATAACACAGGCAAAAGGGAAGGCGATTTGTTCCATTCATGTAGGATGCCAAATAACGCAGAAGCTCTAATGTCATTAATTGGCCTATATGCTATCTGTTGGAAGGTGCTTTTGGTTTTCACAATAGTCACAGCAGTATTACCAGCAACACAGCAAGAACAGTTACCCAGTTAAACACTCTGGGCAGAAATGGTTCACAGAAAACTAGTAAGTGTGGAGTTGTTTTGCTTTTGTTTTTTTTAAAGAAAGTCTGATTGCAATAGATGTGCATGTAGCAACAAATTAGGAGACTGATTCAGCCCCTCTTAAATAGAATGATTTGATAGGAAATCAAGGAGTGGCAAGACACGGTGATCTGATGGCAGCCAGGTTAGGTTTGGCATACATTGCAATGTAAATCAGAACAGTAAAATAAGCTTTGGTTTTTTTTTTCCTTTAGGGGACATAACAAGTGTCATCATTAAGTCTTGTTGGCTGTCTGCTAAATTCAGAGCAGTATTTCCCAAGGAACCAGGAAAGTGATGTGTTAAGTTTAAAGACTTTTCTTCCAGCTTGTTCATATACATGTGAATCAGAAAACCAAAAAAGAGAAGGAGCTTATGCAATACAGGAGACTAATGATAATGTATTGCAGCATATGATATTCTAAGTTGACTTAAATATCGTACTTTTCAGAAGAGTGTAAATGCTGCTATTTTACTTATTTTGACCTGCAGTGCAGTCTGTTCTATAGCTTGTATGCTCTCCCCTCACTTTAAATCTGAGCTTGTACTTCACTTTAAAGCTGACACAACCAGTACAAAATTAAAATGGACAGCCTGATCAACAACATTCCCCACCTACATAATGCAAATCAATCAACCAGAATGACAAGAAAAGTGCCCAACACTCCCTGAAGGCTCAATTCCATATCTTTCAAGCTTCAATTAAAGCAGCTTTCTTCAATGTTCCATCTCAAATTCAAATGACACAGAACCTAAAATGGGCTCCTGTTACACTTTAGGGAGTGGTAATTTTGAAAGAAACAAAATATGTTTTACAGAAAATTAGCATAGTGCCACGTTGTTTCTCTTGTGCAGCTATATTAAATATATATACTGGGTTCATCTAAATAAGATCCATTTAAATATGCTTTTCATTGTTAATTGCTAAATGTAAAACATTTTCAAATTTTAGACAAAGCAAAAATTATTTGACACTTCTTTCCTATGAATGGTATTTTTTTAGATTCAAAAAGTTATATCCTGAAGTAGGGAAATACTGTTATAGGTGAATGCAAGAAAAATATGTGAGTTATAACAATATGTCTCCCTCTCTCATAATTTACAATAATTATATATTGCTGATAAGAGGAAATCCTTGAGTGGCCATAAGGAGGAGTAAAGGGAGACCAAGCCAAAAAGATAATTCGAGATGCATATTTGTCAGTGACAGAAAGGCCAATATTCATGTAAACACATATCCACCATACTATTGATCAGATAATTGAAGTAGAGATAAAAATGATTACTTAATTTTCTATGTGTGTACACACAGATTAATTTCCCAGCAACACATTTTAATCCACAATGTTCCGCCTGAGTTTAAATGCTTGAGTTGATTGTACTTTCACAGTTTCCCTTAGAAATACATTTTTACAGTCTGGTACATTTTCACTGTTTAGGACTAAGAGCAACATTGTAGGTACACCCCCAGTGTCAATTTTTTCACGTACCCTTCCACTGTTTAACCAATGTTTCATGATGCATATATCACGAATCAGCACGTAACATGATTTACTTCATACGTGCTTATAAGTAAATGTAGGCACTTTTGACAATCTGAGCCAAAGTGTGGGAGGAGGATAACATCCACGAAGACTGTGCAAGCACATAAATTACTTTGGCCAGACAAGTTACTGTCTAACTGCTGAGCAACATTCACTGCCTGTGTGTACACTCCCAGCCTGTAGCCACTTAAACCAGCGTTTTGTGATAGTGTGAACATACCTTAAGCCACTTAGGGTTTTTTGGAAAGTTCACTGTTGGTTTATGTTTTTAAAAGACTGAGACTTCAAAATATATCTCATGAACTTGAGATAAGGATGGTTGTTAGAACTTTAGGGCCTCTGGAAGTGGAGTGAAACTTATTCTGTGCACACATATGCAGATCTATCTATAAGGCAGAGTGACCACAATATCTACAGCTCAGATTGCCAAACATTTTCCTTATAACGGTCCAGTTTCAGTTACAACTGTGCCAGAATTTAATTATTTGGGGTGAAGTTTCCCATCATGAGCTTCTGTCACAAGCTGAACTGAGTTTAAGCACGATTTAGCCTTTTCAAGAAGAAGAGTTAGGGTAAAGAATTGTTAACTAACAACAGACACACAACCTCCCCTCTTTGTAACTATCTATTGAGAAGCTTTAGCATGTCCATGATTCTGACAGCAAGGAGTCTTTTGCTGACATGAAAGAATTCCTCTTAAATTTGGCTGATTAACTTCTGAAAATATCTGTGTGTGCGCACACACACACACACACACACACGTATATTTACCACATATGTATATTTACTCAGTAGAGGCTTTCTGGTCTTGACAACACAAGCCTAAAGCATTTTCCCTCCACAGGTCATACAGACTACAGACATGGATTGATGGAGGCCTCAGGAAGTCTTTTTCTTTACCCTTCTCTAATAAGGGTTCAACCCCTAGATAAAGGATATTTACTTAAGCTGCACTTAAAACATGCAGTGAAAGAGGTTCTGCCTTTTGCCTAGGTAGTTTGGTTTAAATCTGGAAGGATTTGCTCTAACATGTTATTGTAATCTTTGCTTTGAATGAAGCTCTTTGCACTTCATCCCAGCCACAGGGGACATTGTACATGACTGAAGGCAGTTGTCTTGTTGTCTTGTGCTTATCCCTAGCCTGTCCAAATCTTTAATTTTTCCCCGTTAGACTTGTTTGCTGAATCAGTTATTCATACTTCTTTCCTCTACCTTGTCCAAAACTAGATACTGAGTGTAACAGAAACATTTTATACCTCTCTTAAAACATGCTCTGTGCTGTACCTCCATTAAGTCACAGCCCAGCAGTGATCGGGACTTCTTCCTGTTAATCTTTCCCTGGCTACTAACGCTGAGAAAAGAAAACTGGTCTAAGCTGTGGAATTAGACTGTGGTTTCAGCAGCTTTCTATTCTCCCTCAACTTTTTACAGTGCTACACTTTTCCTCGTATTGCTACAAGTTACTCTAAGTGGAGAATTTATCTATATTAAAAGTAACACTACCCCCAATTTTTTTCCTTAACCTAGTTTTAATCAGTACCTGATTCCTGTCTAGGTAGCTGTGCAAACTGCTATCAGAGACGTTTGCTACTGCAACAGTACTTCTGGGTGATATTGAGGAAGTGACTCTAGCAGGACTTCTTCCCTCTGAGCAGCAACTGAGTGCTTTCCTTTTCTGTGTAAACTGAATGGAGGTTCAGGCTGTGATTTTTTTTTTATTTAAAGAAGTGCTCAGACATGTGAATAAACACACGCAGGAACTGAGAGTTGAAAAACTGTCCCCTAGATGTCTTCATCTGTCCAATTTGTACGTGTTAACATGTGCAGTGAAGGCAGCTGTTGCGACATGCAGTGAATGGGAGACAATCCTGCAAAAAGTAGTGTATTTATGTAATTACAGAAAATAATAATGCCTCTCTGACAAAAGGTGAAATTAACAGAGACAACCTTTTTCCTGGGTTTTGTTGTTGTTTGTTTGGTTTTTGATTCTTTTTGTTTATTTGTTTGGGTTTTGTTTGGGTTTTGGTTTTTTGGGGTTTTGGTGTGGGGGTTTTTTGTTTGTTTTGTTTGTTTGTTTGTTTTTGTTGTTGGGTTTTTTTTTTGAGGGGAGTGTTGTTTTTTCTTTTTAATTTCAGGCTGTTATTTTCATGGAGTTAGTATTCTGTCCACATTTTTGATTGTGTGATAGGAAAATTACTTTCAGGTAATGAATTCATATATATCTAATTTAGCACATTTTTAACAAATAGGTATTGTGTAGGAACATTCACATACAGAAGTGTGTTTGAAACATAGCTATTTTGTTATTAGCTGTTATCTCATTTGATGGGAGAGATCATCTGTTGGTGGGAGAAATTCACTAGCGCTCCTATGGTATCCTGTGTGTGGCATAGCTATTACATTCCTTCTTCTCTGCTCTTAAGCATAGGATTCTCTGCCTTTCCATACAACCAAGGAATCTGGGAAAGCACTTGCCAAGAACAGAATTTCAGAGCTGTAAGTAGTTGTGTGCAATAGAAAGCTGTTGTTTGTTCCCATTAAATCTACAACTCCCAGTCAACAGAGCGGGGGAGGCTCTTCTTTGCTGGCATGACTGACAGCGCTTAATATAACAGGTAATAGTTTTAACGTATGAGAAGACTGGGATTACGTATTTCCTTCAAGGTCCAAAGGTATAATTTCTGATGTTGTAGTGGAAGAGTTGTCCGCTGAACAGCTTTGGTCCTACTGGAAATATAGGAATTGTACAACTAAATCAAATGCCCGATACACTCATATTTCATCTCTAAAAGTCATCAGGCCCTGACTATGATTAATTGGAATGTATTGGCTACCATGTCACTAAATTAATGCTCCTATAGATTTACGTGGGACTATGTGGAGGGCAAGATGCGGTAACATTTATTTAAATAAAGGGATCAGCAGCTTGGCCATATGTTAACTTCATATATCTGTTATGCAGCACATTTTACTGCATTCCCTCTAAAGGAAGAGGTGATAACTATTGCTTACAAAGTACTTCGACTGTTTGGGAAATGCAGACTATCAATTTAAAGGAAGTTTAACTTCCTTCCATGGCACACAAAATGTTAGAGGGGTCTCATCCTCACTCATTAAGTAGGAGACATTCTGGTGGAAACACACTGACCTAACAGGCTGATCCGGGATGGCAATGCCAGTGCTTTTTTACAAACTCTATCATTTCAGACTTAAATACTCTCACACTCTAGAGGAACGTTACAGAGTTAACAAATTAACTTATTCCCACTTTGAGTCTCAGAACCAGTTAACTAGAATGAAGCCTGTCGACTTTGAATATTTCATTAGGATTTAAATGTGTGGAAGATTAAGTCTATGCACCTTTTATAAATGAAGAGGGATTAGATTATTAGATGGCTTCTTTAGTCAAGACTTTTGGATAGATCGCTCTTCAGGGTAGGTGAACATGTTCAAGAGCGTAAGACAGCACTGTCCAGAGGAATTTGCAGGAAATCTGAAAAACCCTGTGAATCAGCCATGCTGAGCAGCAGTGTGCATTGTCCCTGGTGGGAAAACATGTGATACAGCTATGCTTCTCCCAGAACTCGAATTTAGATAGGCAATGCTGTGTAGACATGCACAAACTGGCTCCCATTCTCCTGCTTTCACTGCATCTGGAGTTGCTACCTTCAAGTTACTTCACTCAAACTAGCCAGCAAAGTGGCATACCAAGGAACGGCAGACTTGCAAGAGCCAAGTTGCATTTTGGAAAGCCACATCTCCACTGCAGGCATATTTATACTATGTAATGCAGCACAGAGGTCCCTAAATTAAGTTTGGAAAGGGCAGTTTTGGAATTTGAAACAATATAGCCATGTCAAAGAATAGTCTGGCACACTTTTCTCTGGCATGTCTCCAGTTTTCTCTGGATCTGTGTCTCTTGCACTGACCTTCTGGCATAGCAGTTCACTCTCTCCCAGCTCCCACCCCTGCATTTGTGTTAATGGAAGTGTCTGAGGACAGGGGCTGAAACAGATCAGGAAAATAGCATCCAAGTTTCATACGTTTTTGGAGAGTTTTTGTGTACGCCCTAACCTGGACTGTTTCACTGGTCTCATTTACAGTCGCATTAGCAGAACTGTGCCACAAGGGCAGGAACAAGCATCTGGAAATTTCTTCAACTGTCTTTGCCACTGGAGAAAACATACCACCGGATTTCTTGGCCATTGAAGTATTCTGCTTCAGTTAATTAGCTCCGCTGAAAGGCTCAGTTAATTAGCATGGGTGTAGAGTTACTCTGACACAGTTACACCGCTTGCGAGACCTGAGCTAGTCCCTCCACACGGTGCTGCCGCATGCCCTGTAAGAAGTAGGAAGGCGAGAAGAAAGCGGGAGGCACAGCCGGCGCTCCTTCCCATGCCTTCTGGGGACCTCAGCCCCTGGCCTCGCCGGCGGCCAGGCCTGTCCTCCTCCCTTCAGTAGAAGCGAGTGGGTGAGGTGTGCTTTCTTGGACAAACCTTCGCCAGCCTCTGGGTTTGCCTCGTTACTAACCCCGGGCGATAACGCAAGCGGACACCAGGTTCCTCTCAGAGTCTGCCAGCGGGGCCTGGGCCTCAAGCAGCTTGAGGCGGGCCCCGCCGATCTCACGCCAACCCCTGAAGCAGCGCCTTAGGGCTCCTACGTGCCCCGCAAGCCAAGAGGTACGGCCCCCACACCGCAGGCAGGCCAGCTCCGGCTCTCCCCTCCCGCTGGGGGAGGAACCCGGGAGCGACCGGGACCGGGACCAGGCCCACCATGGCGGCCACCGTGTGGGGACAGGTGCCCGCCAGAAAACCGCCGCTAGGGCGCATGCGCGGCGAGGGGAGGGGACCCCCCCCCCCCCCTCCGGGAGTGACTCCACTCCCTTCACCCCACCCCGCCTCTCCCATTCCCCTTTCCGGAAAGTGCCGAAAGCATCCGAGTGGAGCCGAAGCAGGGAGTTGCAAGGAGTGGGGGGGGGGCCGTCGCTCCGCTAGGGGGCGGGCGCGGGCTAACAGGGGCTCCTCTCCTCGCCCCGCCCCGCCCCTCCCCGCCCAGCCCAGGCGCAGGAGCCCGCGGCGGGAGCGGCGGGGTCGGTTCCGTGGTCTCGCGCTCCGCACCTGCTCGCTTCAGTCCGCGCGGCGGCGGCCGCAACGGCCGTAACGGCCTTAACGGCCTTCTGCGCCCCCGGGGGCAGCGGGACGGCGGCGGCGGCGGCGGCAGCAGCAGCGCGGCAGGTACCGGGCGGGGCGGCGGCGGCGGGAGCGGTGAGGGACGGTGGAAACCGGGCTGAGGGGAAAGTTGGCGCCGCCGGGGCGCCTCAGGGAGGCGGCGGTGGTGCCGCTTCTGCGCTTTTCTCCTTCTTCTCGGCCGGTGGAGTGGCCGGGCGGGCAGCTGGCCCCGCGGGAGAGCGGCGGTGGGCGAGGGCTGCTGCCGGTGGAGCTGGAGCGGGGGTGAGGGGAGGGAAAAGCGAGCGGGAAGGTGAGCGGCGGTGCCGGGCTGGCTGTCAGCTTGTAGCGTGCTGCCCCGCGGGGTCTCTCCGTGTTCTGTTCCCCGCTCCGCGCTTCGTGTTTTCAGCGGGGGGTGAGGGCGGTGCGGCCCGCCCCGCCGGCTGGGCAGGTGGGCACCGCCGGGTCCCCGGGGCGAGGGGGGGGACGGAACGGGACACCGGAGAAGGTCCGGTCCCGTCCCATCGCTCCTACGCTTGCCTTTGCTGACTCCTGCTATAGAGCTGGTTTGGTTCCTTCCCTCATCCGACTTTTTCTTCCCCCAAAACGTTGGCGGAGCAGCTCGCCGAAGAGTTTGGTGGAGGTTTTTCGGGGTTTTTTTTGGAGCTCGTCCGAGCGCCGGGTGCTGGGGGCGGGGGTTAGGAGAGGAGCGCCCGTGCCCCTGCCCGGACGGACAGACGGATGGACAAACGGACGGCTGCTCGGCACGGGTCTGCCAAGGGCTCAGAACTGAAAGCCCGGAGATAAGCGGTGTGTGGTACTGTATGTGTCGGGAGGTAGCTCACCTCGAAGGCTGCCGGGTCTCCACAGGGGTTACCTTCAGCATTTCGGGTGCCGACTTACAGATAGAAAAATCTCCAGTACACAGTTTATCCATATCTATATCCATAATATATCTAACATATAATATATCTAACATATATATATATATATACATGAAGTGTGAAACCAAGTTACCTTGTTGGTGAAACATGCAATGGCAGTAGAAGATGGTATTTCTTTTAATATAATATTCCCGTTCATCTTAGACCATTTCTCATTTCCTCTCTTTACTGAGATGATCTGAAGTAGTTAGTCAGCCTCTCCTTCTGTTGCTTTCCTCTCTTTCGGAGATACAGGGTTTTTTTTGGTTTTCCCTGCTAGGGTGGTTACTTCCCTCGTGGCTGTACAGCTTGTTGGACAAATTGCTACTGCTCTAATACCTATGTAATAGAAATCTGAACAAATCAGTACTTTGATAATATTAAATATCAGTACTGCTGCTCTGATCATCCAAAACTGTCTTTTTGGTAGAAATATATATATTACTGAAGTACTAATTCTGCACAGTATTGCATAGAAAAGTTATTCATAAAAAGTGAATTTAGATGTGTGGAATACTTACTTAGCTTTGGAGGGGAGTTGCTCTTTCACTATTTTTTTTTGGTTTTTTTTGTAGTTTATCTGAAACTACTCTGTAGAAGAAACAAATTGTCCCCATTACCTGGGCAGTTTTGATCGTAAAGTAAACCGTTAACAAGCAGGAATGTGGGGAAGAAAGGTCTGTTTAATTACCATATCCAGAAAAACTTGCTAATGAAATACAAATACTAAATTTTTATGATGCTGACATTCTCTGGCACTATCTTGTGGCAAAAATGTCTTGATGGGTTGGTGACAAATGTCTAATACATCTTTGGTTTTTCGTTCATAAGAAAAAATGTAATATTCCACATATTTCTAAGTACACTTAACAGAACAGCTCATTTGAAGAACCAGCTTGTGTTGATAAGATTGATTTTGTTTCGTTAAACACTCTAATATTGCTGGCAGTAGATTCCTGGAAAAACTCATAACACTTGTCATATCTCTCTGCGATTTAATAAGCATTTTTTATGTGTCCATTATCACTTCTAAGACAGGGACAGTTAGTTCATGATATCGGGACAGAAATTTTGAGTAATATCACGGTAACATGTTGTACTGTACAGTACTTAACTTTTTACCCCTATGCCTCCAAAATACTTTTAGTACAAACTAAGACTGTAATAAGACTATAGTGAAGTGAACTTTGTAATTTAATAGCATATCCAGAAAGCTCCATCATTGCTTTGTAATTTATCAATTTGTTTTATTGGTGTAATATGCTTAATGCAGAAGATGATAATGAAAAAGCTAGTGTGGTAGTAACATCACCTTCTTGCATACATTCATGGCTTGTCACGTGGTAAATCTTGTTTTCATCCAGTCCAGTGGTCTAAAATAGCAACTAATTTCTAAAGCTCTTGAGTGATTTTTTTAATAGTCAGTATTATAGTAGAGACAGTTGTCCATGCACTTCTAAGCTGTGACTTAGTACTTTTTGTACTGATGAGTAAATGGTAGCTTTACATAGATGCTAAAAGAGTAACCTTACGTAGGCATGACACTGAAAGTGTTGTGTACAGAAGTCACGTTAAATTCTCCAGGGTGGACTAAATGCAGGAACAGTGAGCAGTTCTTCTATTTTGTCACTTTGTGTGTTCACAAATAGTATTTGTCATGCTGGCATCTATATGTAGGGCTATTTGTTCACTACAAATCAAGCAGTTAAAAGTAAACTGAAGGTTAATGGTGATGAGGACTGCTGTCGACAACCATGTTATTTTAAATGCGGTAAATGTGCGTTGTAAGTTTTGTAGGAACCTTGTGGGGTGTTTTTTTTTTTTTGAATGAGGAACATTTCTGTAAGCTTTATAACCATGAAGTTGAGAACTGGTTGCTGTCAGAGGCAACAGCGTGTGGTCATCTACTGAAAAGTTTGCACTAAAGTGGAAAAGAGAGAGAACAACATTTTTCAGCTCTTTTCCCAAAACTACAGCTTTGAGTATACGAGGCAAAAATTATTTCTTTTAAGTCCTCCTCATATTAGTTGATGTTAGCTTGCAGTGTTGGTTTCTCTTATCTTCTGGCTACCTTTGTGTAGCAGTGCAATGTATATCTTGTTCTACGGTGTTAAGTGCACGGGGTTAGTCAACAAGGGGGATTGGCACAATGTTGATGAGCACTAGTACATCCAGCTTGCAGGTGTCTGGCTGGTGGTGAGAATCCATAGCTCTGACATTTCAGCCCCCGAGGGGAGCATTGGATACCTTGGGCTAGAACATGGGATGGCTTTCACTTGAGTAGGAAGCTACCTAAATCAATCAACAGGCAATTCTGAACTGGGGTCATCTCTTAAGCCCACAGGAAAGGCAGGGTTTAGGCAACTTAGTCCAGGCTACATGGAAGTGTCAGTATCAGCCAGAAACACCCTGCCTGCATTTCTGTTTTGGAGTTGGATGCTTTTCATGAGCTGTAGTGTTTTCTTGTTATCAAGGCCTAAAAATCAGAAGGTGTGTACGGTCTTACCTCATGACAAGTGTGAATTAATGGGAGGTAAGTTATTCTTCTGTCGGGGTGTTTACTGAGGGGAAAGAGCAGGCGCAGAGGCAGTTGGAGTGGAGTAACAGATGTGCTGCAAGTTCCATCCTGACTTACCTTGAGATAATTTATTCTAATCTCCCTATATCCTAAGATACCGTTGCCTTCATATCAGCATGTACTGAACCTTACTGGGTTCTTACTTCTATTATTAGCATTGTAATATGAAACTTACTTGGGCGTCCTGTATAGGACTTTGTATTCCTTTTGTTTCTTCTTTTCATATCCCTGCACAGAAAATACTTCATGAAATGCTAGGAAAACAGATGCTATAGAAAACATTCTCCAATAGCTTACTTTTTATAAAGCTTTTTTGGTCTTAATTTTTACTCTTGTTGGCAAACTGCATTCAAAATCTTGAAGAGCCTTCTCCCTAAGGAAAATTCTGATACTTCCTTACATAATTCAGTCACTTGAACTGTGCTGAAACCACTGGTCATGCCTAACTGCTAGATTTTATGTTTTAGATTTCTAAATATTGCACATGAGTAATGGAAAGAAAGGGTTCCCATCTGCTGAGCCAGGAAGATTCAAGAGAAACTTCACAACCTCATAGGTGCTCAGTGCACTGCTGTGCTGTTGCTCGTCTGGTGAGTCCCGTGTGCTCTTGGCTTGCATGTTGGAGCAGTCCAAGCAAAATCTGGGCTCTGGGCATACGTTTGGAATACAGATTCTCCATCTGGCAGTCCTCAATAAGATGTGAGGTATTTTTAAATTGGTTTCCAGGAAAATTTGGAAAAGGTTCAGGCAGAAATGTATGTGCCTTTTCACTGTTCTGAGAGTTCCTCCAGCTTTGCCTGGCACACGTCCACGGTATGAGTGCCTTCTCACGTGGCCTTGCTATGTTGTCTCAGCATGCGTCTTCGTTGAATAACAACACCTCTCTTTTTAATAAATGCGGTTCTTCTGTCCGAGAAGCCTCACCGTTGATTTAGCAGGAGAGCATATTACTGCTTAAGGGATGTGGTAGATCTCTGCGGGCTGCAGGGCCCTTAGTCCGAAGCCAGAACATTATCCTAATTGCATCTGTTTGAAATGAAGATCATTAGGACTGGGCTAATCCGGTTGACTTCTGTGACTAGCTTCCCCCTGTTAAGCTTCCACAAGTCTCTCTTGGATATGAAGATTAAAGAATAGTAGATAAGTAACGCTGTTTTACAGACAACACGGACTTGACAAGAAACAGTGAAGCTTGCACATGGTACAGGCGTAAGTTAATCTGCCATATTGGCTGTAATTTCATCAGTTCCCTCTCTTGGCAAGTTTAGGTTTCATACAAACACTTACAGCAACGTATGTTGGGGGGAGAGAGAGAGAGTGTCCCAAACTTTGAAGTATGACTAAAAGCCCTGCTGAGGAAACCGTGTTTTTCAGAATCTGAAATTGAAAGGAGCTGTTCAAGCTAAGTGATCATAATCCCTTTTCTAGCAGAAGGAATTTGGGGCTTTTTGAAAGGTGGTGTGTCGCCAAAAGTGAAACAGATACTTTTCCTTGCATTGCAAAGTAGAAACACTGCCAAAGTAGTATGTTGCATGCTTGCTTGTATTGACCAGATCAGTATGTTTCAAGAGGGAACGTAGTAACCCTTGTCACGGCCACCTACTTTCTATCATCTTTATCAAGAACCAGCTTTTGTCTTCCTAATTCAACCTAGTGGCTTGTGCACTCTGAGCTGGTTAGATAATTATTCTTAATCAATACTGTGCAGTATTAAGGCAGTAACATACCAGTCGTAGGAATCTCTTGTTTTTCTTTTTAGAACTTTCCCACTAAAGTTTAGTGATGCTGCTCATAGAAATTAATGAAAAATGGAAGCAAAAGCCAGTCCTTGATTCAAACCTGTACATGCGTGTTATCAGAGTGGGTGGTAACGTTTTGCAACGGGTTGGAGAGGTTTTTTATCATTTGAGGTGAAAACAATATAATTTTAAGTTCTCTGCAAGAAGAAGAAAACTGGATGTACGGAAAGTGATTCTAACTCTACTTTGCTCTTCCATTGTAATGTAATATGAAACTAATTACGTACTTTTCCTTTAAGTTCACATAACCTTTCAAACAAGCTAAAAGGTTTCATTTCTGAAATGGCAAGGTGGACAATACTAAAGTGTGCTTCACTTTTTTTATTTTCTGAAAGAGAAGAAATGGTAAAATTGGTGTGAAATAAAATGCTTCAACCTTTGTAGCTGGCAAATGCGGTTACAATGGTTTGGTAGCAGCTTTAGTTTTAGTAATTCTGACAGATGCCAGTAGTACTAACCAAAGCTGGATGCCTCAACAATATGTTTTAAATAACAAGTAAAACATGGCATGTGCACAAGGTAAAGCTACCTTTTAATTTTTTGTATTGGAAGAAGAAAAAGCTCCTTTTAAAGTCATTTATTAGTTACACTATTAACCAGTTGGTTTTGGTTTTTTAGCCTAAACAAGATTTTAAAAAATAGCTTTGGAAAAAGAGCAGTTGTAAGCAACTGAAATCACCAGTGAAGTATTTCACTACTAAGTCAAACGCTGTTTTGTTTGCACTTTAAAGTACAAAAGTAGTTAAGATTTGACATCTTGTTCATTGATTTCCCACTGTCCTCTCCCTCCCCCCCAGACAGATTTTGATCTGGGGTATGTAGTGTTATGGAGAGCAAGCGGTTCGTAACACCAAACTGTGGTGAGTAACCATGGCTATTTCCCTAGCAAGTTATGTGATACAGTTACGCTCTGTGGAGTGACGCGTTTTATGAATCAAAGCTGGGAGCCTGAGCTGTGACTTGTATACACGTGGGCTTTTGTACTGTAGTGTTGTTCTTGCGTTGTTTTGCCCACAGTTGTGTGAATATGGATCCTGTTGTTCAACATGGGGCATCTCCCAGGAATTGACCCTGGGTGTGCAGAGGTCTGGTCTCTGCTCTTTCACTGAGTTTTGGTGGTTTTTTTTAAAGCTACTTATTTTTATCCCAGGTATTGGATGTATATGTGCAGTTGGCTTCTATTTCTACATCTGTATCAGTGTAAAATGCTTTTCATAATTTTTGCAATTGTCTGGTTTTTTCATATTCTTACCTAGATGGGAAAGGACTGCACTTCTTGAACTGTAATCGTACAAGTAGAGGCACAGCTTTTTGGTTGTAGGCAAACTGGGACATGTACCTGAAGTTAAGCACATGCAAGGATTTTTTGATTGCTGTGGTTGCTTCAATGCTAGTGGTTTGTCTGGAAGAGGGTAACTTCTTGAAAGTGTTGCTAATGTTCTAAATAACACATTAAAGATCTCTAGTCTGTAGATAAAGCAGGTTGTACTTTGGTCAACTTGAAGATCAGCTAGCACATGCTAAAGTACAGCTTGCCTTATCTTCATATTATTTCAGAATGTGTTAGTCCATGTTTACTATAGGAAAGAAAGGTGTTTTTGAGCAACCTAGTGAGCACAGATTGTCCTGATTGGCTTTTGGTGGTTGTTATAGGATGGAACAATTTCTATTTTTGCCATGTACTTCAAGTCATGTATACATATATGTATATATCTCAGTAAGGATTTATTAAAGCACCTTGGAAACTCATTTAAAAAACTTGGCTAACATCCTGGCCTGCAGTGTGGATTAACTCCATAGTTATGGTATAGTTCAAACTTTTTTCATGTCCCTGGCTTCTTATTTTTGGGTCCAGTGTGTCAATGGATTTTGTTAATTAGCAGAAGGCTTTAAGAAGATAAAATTCTTGAACTCTAATAGTTTGCTCTTTCACACGGTACTCTCTGGACTACTGTTGTTTGATGAAGACCTCCACCCTTGCGCATGCCTAACTTCGTTTTAAATCTTCATTCTCTCAATTCATTCATGAATCGATACAATTATTTATTAGAACCGTCCTTCTGTTAACTTAAATGATACAGTAAGCCCAGCTGCAATTTTGGTCTCTCTTCTGCCCATTGCGACCTTCAACTATGGCTTTCTCAGATGCCTGGTAAAAATAGTGTCACAATTTTCGCTTGATGGAAACTCACTGGTGAACTTTAGTTTGGGTAGAGCATAAGCTACTCTCAAAATCATCTTGTGTGTTATTCTATCCAGGATTAGTTTGAAAAGAGATCATGTCTTTTGGGAATCTTTTTACAGAAAGATCCTATCGTATTAAGGATCATAAACCTTTTTCCTTTCAAAGCATGTTTCTGTAAATATAATTTGTTTTGTGTGACATCTGAAAAAAGTTGCTAAGAATTTAGTCATGTGTGAATTTGAGTACCTGGTTAAAAACTTAAATTGTCCGTGTATTTAATAAAATAATTTTAAAAAAGCAATAGTAGAACAACACAGCTTAGGCTGCTTGTGGACGTAAGCAGCATTTGATAGCTGCTACAGTGTTGAAAGCCAGTGATATAATTACAAATTATTTTTTTACAATTTATAATTGTGGAAACAATTGGTGACATAATCAATACTTTCCTTTTTACTCCAAAAGGAATAAGCAGTTTGAGGTGTCACTGAGTAAATTTAGATTTGTAAATATTGGGCAACTCTTCAACTGTGAAAATTCTTGTGATACTGTACTTCATGTATATTAAATTAACAGTAGCTTTTAATAAGACTGCACACAAGTGTGGGGTTTTTTTATATTTGCAGCCATGGAGGAGGTATTTTTATTAAAAAAAACCAAACAACAAACCTTCAGCAACTGATTCTTCTTGCTTTCAGATTTGTTTGACTTTAGCAACACAGTTGTTCTTTGAAGTTGTTGCCAGAAGGTTTCATAAGCTGAGGGAGAGTCTGTGGGACCGCACCAGTCAGCGCACACTACTGATGTGGCAAGAGACCAAAAATCCCTGACAGATTTCAGAACTCCCTAGCAATATTCTTGTAGTAAAGCAGCTGTCTTAATTGTAGCTTTCCTTTCATTAAATTCAGTGGATTTTAAGTTAATTTTCCAGTTTTGGTTATGTGTGTTTCCTATTCATATTGAAAATGCACACCTGGAGAAAAAGATATCTATCTGAAGGAAGCTGGTGATTTGGCACCTGGGAGCTGGTAAGGCTCCAGGATTAAGGGGAACATAGTGGTTTTTTTGGTAACTAGGAAGTGATTCAGTGTTTAATAATGGGAAAGGTTGTGTTTTCTTTTGTCTTGCGCCTTTTCTGAGCAGATATGACTTTAAATATTTGTCTGAAAACTAATAAACTTTTCATTTATTCTGTCCTGATATGCGGTACCTTTGACCAAAGGTACCAAATAACTGATGGCGCATGTGAGCATGCTGTTACTATTCAATTAAGAAGCACTTAATTGCTTACCAACGTTCTGCTTCTAGCCAGTCTACTGCGTATATCAGGTAGTATCTCCCTGGAATGAATAGGGAGTGTCATACTTTTGTTGTAGCTGAATGCACAGGCTTGCAACATCACATTTTTTTCTAAGTATGAAACAAACACCTATCCACCAGTGTAATGGTAACAGACAACTTTTATTAATAGCATGGGCTTTTCTGGTACATTACTATACAGTAATTCAGCACCACGTTGACACCCCAGCTGGCTATTTACAAATATGCAGTTGCATTCAGCATAGGATCTTTGACATCTCGTTGTAGTGAAACTATCTATGTGCTTACTAGTAAGGGAGGGCTATGTGATACTATCCTTTTGACACAAGCTTCACATGTTTGGTAAATGCTCAAGTGCAAATATAGTGCTTTGAATACTTTTCCCCCATTTCCTTAGAGATTTAATTTCTTATGCATATATTACATAACGTGAAGGTGAATTTACACACTTGACTTCTAACTCCTTAGCTAAAGATGGGAGACTCTTTTTTTGCTCTTTTCTATCCAAGTGTTTCACTGAGCATTCTAGGAAGAAGTTTGTTGCCTCTTTCCACTGATTGCTTGTTTTGTTACCTGACTTTAGAGCAAAACCGCTGGAAGCCCTGTTCCAGGTTTGCACTGTGGCCTGGCTGCTGAAACACATTCTGGCCTCTTTCATTGTGGAATTTTTTTTTTAATTTTTTCTTTTATTAATTGTGAAATTCTTGCATTTTGATGTGGTAGAAGTACTACGCTTAACTCTGTTCTGTAATGTAAAATTAGTTATTTCTCCTTATCAATATGAACAGAACACAATTACAGAGTTGTTTAAAATCTGTGGTAAATTGGTAAACCCTGTTTATTACATGTTAATTTATATTGACTTTATTATATTGGCTTCAGATCCTGAGATAGCGGTACATTTGGTTTTACAGTAAGTGTCACTTATCTAACTGTACTTGATTTCTAAACAGATATATCTGACTTGTGAGCAATCAAAGGTTTTGTGGCAAACAGCATGATTCAGTGGAATATGAAGCTGGGTACATTCAGAATAGACCTAGTAATAAAGGTAATTCATCACTAGAATAACTTCCTGTTATTTGTGTTGAATTCTTGATTCTGAAAACATGATATAAATAATGTTTCTTCAAAAAATAAAAACATCCTCTTAGAGCAAAATTATTATAGAGGAGTTGTGATCTTTCTATATAGGAAACCAAGCTTACTCATAACGTGTTACCCATTTTCCTTAGATTGTGAAGGAGGACTCTGACCCTTTCTTAAAAGGAGTTTTGATGGATAACATACTGTTCCAATAGCATCTGCTGAGATTAATTAATGACTTGAACTGCAGTGTTAACAAGTGAGCCTCTACAATCTGATGTACTGGGGTCTAAAGTTAGCTCTGTCATCAGGTACTCTCAAGAGCAAGCAATTTTGTTACTATTATCAGTTACAAACTCTGTTACTTGTTAACTGGAGTGTGCTATGTTTGACTGACTTGGAGTAGTGTCATGTTGTGTGCTAGGGTCATCTGTATTTGTTTTTTTCTAACTACCCAGGAAGTAAATCTTTCTCACTATAAGAGAACTGGTTTAAAATTTCTCTTTTGGGTGTCAAAGCAAGCAGCCAAAGACAAATACAAGCTGTGTTAAGCTTTTATGAAGACAATAAATCTGCATGTTGCTTAGTCTACCAAGTGCCCAATGCTGTAGCGCTTTTATCGCCTCATTTACCAAAGGCAAAAGTAGCTTTTTTTTTTTTGGTGTGTCCTCTGTTTTTCCCTCTGCCTCCCATCCCCCAAATATTTGTAAACAGAACACATTAACTTAAATGCCAAACTTGGTTTTATCCCCTCCATTACTTAAGTAAAATGACTTCTAAGCCCAAATGTTAATAATTAATTAATAACATGCTTATCCTTACAACTTGCTCTACAGAAGTAGATTGTAGGCCAAATGCTACAGGAGCTCTGAAGACAGTGTTCCCATAGGTGTCATCTCAGTTGTGTGGATGGTTGCAACATGGGGTCAGTCCTGTGCATGTCGATGGTCCTCAGCTGCCAGGTGCACACGCCCAAAATTGTGTAATGGCCTTTCTTGGTTAGAGATGGCTTGCATGGTTCAATGAAGCTCGTTTGCTTTTCTTTCTGGCAGTGAGGAGAAAAACTGGCTTTACAACCATTTGCTGTACCTTATAAGGCAAAGTTGAACTCTTAACATGGGTAATAAAAAAACCAAAAAGCCTGTTTTACTGGATTGATTAGATGGCAGCTTCAAGGCAATCGGCGGCTGTGCCTCTTGCCAGCAGATAAGGTCTGACAGCGTGACAAGCCTGGCTTTATTAGTGTCCTTCCTTTCCATCTGTTGAGATCCCTTTTGGCTGTTGATGTGTGACAAGTAAACAAGGTGAAAGTTTCTCTTTCTTCAGTACTTTTAACTTTGATGTGCTGTCAGGTGACCTAAACCAACATTGGATCAAATGAACGTTCAACTCCTGAGCCTGTTTTGTTGTCTAAAGTGCATAGTGGTTGTCCATCCCTACTCCAGTAATGTCTGACTCTTGGTTAATTTCAACGTATTTTAGATTAAAAAAAAAAATAAATTGAGGTGTCTTAAAGACATTAAGCTGGGAATTATATAAAAAGGTTAGTGCCTGCCCTAAGGATAGGGCTTCAGTGTGAGGCTCAGCAAGTGTATATGTTGGTTTGCCCACAGGCTAATGAGCAAGCAGGTGCTTGACTTGGGTTCAACCGCTACCTATGCTGCCTCACTCTACATCCTCTAACTAATGGCTGGGCAAGACAGGAGAGGGGACTGGCAGTACGGAAGCACGTGTGGGACTTGAAGGCTTGGGATTTGGGAGCAGAAGAGAGGAAGAGCTCAGGCTTGGAGAAGTGGCAGTCTAGCATCATAAGAGATGAGAGTAGTAGTACGTACATCTTCAGAGGCATCCTGACGTGCCTATGCGACGCAGTAGGACAGTGAATGGTGCCAGAGGTAGCCACCAAAAGGGATCACTGACGTGTTACCAAATTAATAATAAATAAATAACTTGAGCAGTTACATGTATTATAAACTGTAGTGACTTGAAATAAATATTCTGCAGACGTTAACTTCTAATGCCTGTCAGTTCCTGCTGCATTGCTAGTGTTAAGACATGACAGTTGTCCAGTGTTGGATAATTTCTGCAATACAGAGATTTCAGTTTTCACTTCATGCTTAAACTATATTATAGGACAATGGGATACGTTAGGTTAGTATGTTGAAATTTGAGGAGGAAATTGTTAGTGTACTAAACTACCTGTTTATTCCTTCTTTTATTTGGAGGGGGTTTGTGTTGTTTTGTTTGTTTGTGTTTTTTTTTGTAGGGTTTTTTTTTTGGTTGGTTTTGGGTTGGTTTGTTTGTTTTTAAATTAGATGCTTGGATATAAGGGAAAAAAAATCTTTACCTTGAGAACTATTAAACCCTGCAATACGTTGCCTAGAGAAGTGGTGGAGTCTTTCTTGCTGGATATATTCAAGGTTTGACCTGATGGGACCTTGGAAAATCTATTTTAAAGCCCTGCTTTCAAGAACAGTTAGACCGGGTGATCTCCAGAGATCCCTTCCAACCTAGATTTGTCTATGATCTAGGTCATATATAGCCATGTTTTTCTAAAATATTGGTGATGGCTGAATGAAAATAACATTAATCTTGTCAAAGTAATAATTTTTTATTCCATTGAAAAATAAATGTGGGAGGTAAGTCAGTCCACCAATGCAAAATTTTACCACCACACAACGATACCCTTATTAAAGGAGTTGACACTGTTGCTCTATGTTAGAGAAACCACTATAATACTGATACTCATTTTTATTTATATGACAGCAGTCTAAAATGAGGAAAGAGCTCTCAGTCAAGTTGCCTACTATAGGATTTTGCCTGATGCACACCATGCTGCTAGAGTACTGTTTAAAAACCTAGTTTCAAATATAATCAGAAAGCATTTGACTAGTAGTACCAAATACCTTTTTTTGGTTTATTATTGATTATATGTAAATGATGAATGCCTGAATGAAGAAGATTTTATGGCTCTGTGTGTGTATATATAGACACATAATATACATATTGATATATATTTGCTGCAGAACAAATTGAGCATGTTAAGACAAATTTATAGATAGTGGCGATATATATGTTTCAAGACACTTCGAGGTAGACAAATCCTGTTGGTTTTTTTTTTTCTGTTTTGTTTCTTCCAAAATGACCAGCTGTAGTGGTTGGGTTTCCCGCAGCAAGTCTTTTTGGTTTTGTCCCAGCAGTTCATTGTAGAAATCATTCAAAAGTCAATGTACTCTTTTGGCATTCTTTGTAACACCATGCTAACTAGCCCTTCAAATTTTGCCAAGGAAATTCTGCTGTGCACTGGCTTAGGAAATAACCCTAAGACCTGTATTAGCATGGTGATGTCTGCATGTATAATACATGAAATGTGTACAATGCAGCAGAAAACCTAAAAATTTAGACCTGAATGTCAGAATTGAACTTAAGTGTCTCTTACTGGAGATAACAAAGTCCTGTAAGCTACTTCATGGAAAAATATACTTAAATATTCAAAACCTTATGTGTTAACCTGTGACTGACATGCATGTAAAATTAAGTGTAGGGACTACTTGGCTAAGTTATAATTTGGGTTGAGTTTGTTTAGCAACTTTTGGATACTGTTTCAATCAAACTGTTTGGATACCTTGCAATTAAAGCTGAATACATATATATGGATATACTTAATAAGCCTGTTTTATAATGACTCCTTCTCCCTTACCTCTGAATTTGGCTGTTGCTCTTGGGCTCTCCTTCCCCCCTGCCCCCTTAATGGGAAACTGTGGCAAATGTCTTAGTAAAAGCATTTCAGCAGGCAAAAAACTGTTACAAGGTCAGCATTTCTCTTAAGTAAAAACTTTCTATTTTTTTACCTTCTGTGTTGTTGCTGTTGATTTTATTTTTTCTTTTATTGTTTGATATCTTTATTTTCCCTTGTGTTTAGATCAACCATACCTTTTTTTTTTTTCCCCTGGCACCTTACCACTTTAGGACCTGTTCTTGACGTGGGGAGCAAGGTGTTTCCATTGTGCTTGTCTGCAAGAAGAGATGTTTGATGTAGATGTTTCTTATTATTCCCTGACTCCTTAATTGCAGCCATCACAGACCGTGTTCAAACAGATAGCACTGCTTCAGGCACTGGCGTGCTGTCATCTTTCTGTATTGATTGCTAGATTTATAATTAACTACTGTTTGCACAATTACAAATATAGTAATTTTGGTGATGGCTTCCTTTGGCGGGGCAGGAAGGAAAGGAGGGAAAAGGTCCTCAAATGGACTAGCCCTAAAATAAAGCAGTCGGTTTTAAATGCCCACTACTGGCGATGAGTCCATTTTTTCCAGGCATGCAGCCCCCAGGATTCTCCTGGGGTTTTTTCTCGGCAACGGGACCGCGAACCTCCTGCATTAGCACACCTCATGGGTGCTCTGGAAACACCATCTCTAGGCGTTGTTTGTGAACCTGCTTCTCGTGCGCTGGCGGGGAATTCTGGCCGTGTGGTTAACGAGTTGCTTGAATGTCCACGTTCAGTTTTAGCGTCAGCAGCAGGGCATGGTTTGACAGCGTGGGCAGGGGTGTGCTGGGGTTTGGGATCCTGGAGCTGCTCTCTTCGGGAAGTGTGGGGACACCCAGCAAGGCTGGGAATTGCTTCCAAACTCAGTTTTAGAGCCTAGTTTGTGGTCCAGTTTTGGAGGTGTGCATGGCTGGAAACCAGAGGAAAGTGGCCATCTGAAACCTGTAGTTTGAGTTTTTGAAAAAGGTGTGTTTTACCCAGAAACAGACGCGGGGTTTTTTTGGTTTGGTTTTGAGTTTGGTGGGGTTTTGGTTTTTTGGAGTGGGGGTTTTTTTTTGGCTCTTAAGTAATGCTTCAAATGATGTCTTAGTTGGCTGTAATAAACCAAAATTAATTTTTATCTTTTCTTCCTTTAATTTCCTTTATTTTGGCTTTCAGTATTATTCCAGAAGATACATGACTCCTTTGCTCATAAAAGTTTTTAATCCTTTCTTTACTGCATTTGTAATGAGAGTTGTATTTTAATACTAAATTTCTTAGACTTGGTAACAGTAAAGTTGATGAAGAGGGAACTGGAATAAACTTATTCAGTAGTAGCTGGACTCATAAATGCTACAGCCTCATAAGGACTTAACTTTACTTCACCTGTTTTGATGTCCTGCTCTTTACCCTCCAAATGTTTGATTAATTAACCAAAACAGTTGAATTAATATTGTTTTTCTTATGGAGCAAATTACAGTATGATTCCTCTGATTTAACCTGCTCAAGTAAGAATGCACATAGTCCACACGTATCTACACCTTTCTTACAAGCTTACTACGCTACAGTGTACTAGTTTAATTTTGTATGTCTTTGACAATATTGCCAGTTTTTTTCCTTAATGTTTTAATATTGGTGATTGAACGTAAAGTCCTTGGAGGTAGGAGGAAAATAGTTTGCTAAACTGTTGTATACTGAAATATGGTTGGAGGCCTGGGGTGGAAGAAAGTAATTAGTATGGTCTGTGACAATGGTTGTGATGATGCTGCTGGACAGAGATGTCATCTTTGTTCTTTTGAGGTTTTCATTTCCTTCTCTTTTCTTTCCTTCCTCTTCAACTTTCTGGGGATGGTAACGGAGTGGAGCTGAGGAATTGGTCTGGAAGCATTAAAAGTGAATGCTGACAAAATATTTTGTACTTCAGCAGGTCAAACCTTTATCTGTTTGGAAAACAAGAAGTTAAGATCTGTATTTAAGTGTAGTAGTGCATGTCTGGCACAGAAGGTAAGGTGCATATGTGGTCAGTGTTAGTCAGCTGTCTGTACACTATGTATTTGAGTAATGGTGGATAAAAAGAGGACAAATTCAGCAGGAAGAGAATGCCAAACAGTTGAATGAGATGCATCTGAATCCTTACCCAACTGTGCAGATAACTTCGTTTGAGATTGACTAGGACTAAAAAGCAGTGCTGTCAAGGAAAAGTTTCAGGCTCAGCATGAAATCATACTATCTAATATTTATGAAGGGAAACCCACAAAAGATGCTGAAATTTCAAAGAGTATTTAAAAAAAACCCCTAACAAATGCCAAAGCCCCAACAAACAAACCCCACCCCAAACCTGTCTTGTATTTCAGAGTAATTGATGGTCTAAACCCTCACTTTTCTTTTTAATGGTTCTAGTAAGAATTTTGTACAAATGAGAACATCACCCATCCTAAGTCCTTTTTTTTTTTTTTTTTTTTTGCCTGGCTCTGATATAGTTCCTTAGGAATGAACTTTATTCATTATTTTAAAGGTACCAGATAAGTCCCCTCCACTATCATATCTAATTTCTTCTTCTTCCACTCTCTGCATTGCTGTCATACTCGTTACTGTTTGCTTTGTTCCAACCTATCCCGTTATGCTTTTATTTATCTAGTACTTGTTTTCATGTCTGATCTTCTACTTATTCTACTCGAAACTCCTTATACTCTTCAGAGCCTGCGCTGATCGTTGATTCAATTAGCCTTATCGGTTCTGATTTATTTTTTCATTCGAACATCATCTGATATAATGATTTGGAAATTTATGGGAAGGGGAGCCCTTTCTTCGTGAACACAATAAGAATTAAACCAGGAGGCATTTCTTTTGTGGGTTGGGTTTTTTTTGTTTGTTTGTTTTGTTTTTCCTCAAGGTTTTGAACTGCTTCCTAGCCAGAGCTCCGCTATGAAGTTCTCTTAGACTTCCCTTTCAAGCACGCTGCTGAGCTTCTCTTTGGCTGCTTTGCATTTGCTGGCTCAGAGTAGGCAGCCAGCCTGTTGTTGTATTGAGTCCCCAACAAAACTGTTTTACCGCTTATTCTGTCTAGTCTTGCAAATTGCCTTTACTTTGAAAGGATTCCTGTTCTTGTCATATTGCTTGAAAAGGGGGACAGTACTACTGCATGAATTTACCCTGGTTGAAGGTTAGATACCTTGCTTACCAATTTCGGTGAAGTTTTGGCTAGATTTGGCAGTTAATTCCCGTTACATGCTGAAGTTGAATCCCCACCCTGTTTTTGCAAGGGACAAACTTGTTTAGGTGAAATTCTAGGTTTTATTAATGGTAGGAAAGTGTATGTGGCATAGGCCAGAATTTGTACTTTGATTCCAAAGATCAGGTGGGGGTTGAGTGCATTCAGCATGTGTAAATATTGATGTCACATTCAAAAGCTCTTGTGGGCAAGCAGACCACTTACCTGGTCATGACAAGGTACATTTTGCACCAGGAAAGCAATTAAGATTAAATAAGCTAAGCCAAGTATTTTTACACAGGTGTAATTTAGGGTAGGCAATCTGGAATAGGGGTCATTACCTTTGTTACTGATCACAGCATAAGCTTAAATATTAGAAATCTATATAAAGGTTTAGCTAATAGCTTTCAAAATCAAGTTGTTAATCTCCTTTATTCAGTTAATGAGGTAAAATAAGCTTGACAACATTGTTTGAAGAACTGATTTCAAATTAATTTCTCCTTTAAAGCTGTCATGACAATCAGTTCTTTCCAGGGAAATGAGCTGTTTTGTTTATTGATTTGCTGTATTGCTTGCTTTTGGTCAATTGACTAGTCTTAAGCAAAACCAGAAACACAGTATTGTGTTTTCAAGCAGTGCTTGTTTTGATGCCTTTCCTTTAAAATATAGTTTTGGTGTATTGCAGGGTTGTGAAAGAAACACTAAGGAAAGAAAGCATTAGTGGTTGTGGACTTCTGTCCTGTTTCTCAGTCCAACTGTTCTGTGATCATAGCTCTGACCTGATAAGGTGCTGCAGTCAACTCCCTCTTTGCCTGTCCCAGCCTTCCCACTTTAAGTTGGAGGAATTTGCCTGTTGGAAGGCATTCCTCATTATCACTGCCATGCGAAAGCGCCTAACGGTGTGGGGTAACTGGGAGAGAGATACTGGATCTCAGCACTGTAAGCAAAGCTCTCCCTTTTTTGCTTGTTTCAGTATAAACCACCAATGCTGGCCTAGTGCCTGCATTCCTCTGTAATCGGTTGCCACAGCATGCTAAGATTGCTTTGCAGGAAGTAGATAGATATTCTACCTGCCAGCCAGGAATACAAAAGCTGGAATAGGAAGGATTGGGGAACGTCAGATCTACTTGGCAAACTTTGGTTTGTGTGTGTTTAAAAATGCCTGGCCTTGTCTCCTGTATTAAGTGATTTGAAATGTAAAAACTAAACTAGCCCCCAGGTTTAAAACTCTGAAAAATAGAAGCAGTTGCTATATAGTGGATAATAGACATGCATTCTCAAACAAGGAGGTTGTTTAATTCTGCAAATTGTGAGGCTGGCTATGCATGGGAGCTTTAGCAAGCTTGTAAATACGACATTCAAGAGACTTGCATTACTTCAGATAGGAACAGGAAGCTTTGTTATAAATGCTCATTTGTTGGACAGCTGTGTTAAAAATGAACAAAAACCACCTAAGTGGGCTTGAATTGCTTGTGAAGGCACTATATGCCAGTAGGAGAGTTGAAGAGACAACAACCAACTCAAGAAAACGCCAAAAATCCCTAAAAAAAAAAAACCAAACCCAAAGGAGTTGAGCAAGCAGCTCTTTACCAAGTCACCTTTCCAAAAATCCCACTCTACCCTGTTCCATTTTACTTCCCCCAAACTCCAGTTGTGGCTTGCATGGTTCCTGCTCGCTGTGAATGCAAGCCACCTTCCCTGGGCCTTCTCATGGGCATCCCCTTCACTGGCCTCAGGTTTCCAGGTTCCCAGTATGTTCCGCTTGATTTGGAGTTGGCTGCCAGCTGTCAGAACAGAGCCTGAGCCTGTCCACATCAGTTGTAGCCACTGGAACAGGCAGACTTATCTCTTTGCCAGCACTGTGAATTAAAGCTCACATAACTGAGAAAAATAAGTGTATCATTTCAGTAGCTTCATGGCAGAGGATTTAGAAGGTGTTTGCCTAAAAGTTGGCCTAATATTCTCACCCACCCTGAGATGGTGGAAGGGTGCTCTGCCTGCCCGGGTCCAGGGAAGTGTTTTGTGCTGCCTGGGACCCAGCTGCCTGGCCAGCCAGCAGCTTGTGGCTAAGCTTGGCACCAGAACCACATTGCATGCTGACCGAGCGGCTGCTTTTTGACTATTTTGGGGCTTAAGTGAATTAATTTGTTGAAAGGGAGGAGCTGACCAAAAGATCATTGCGTTTGTGATGGAGGGAAGACACTTGAGCATCTATTTTAGATGAATGTTTTTTAGAGTGGTTTCCTTGTGGCATGGTAAGCTGTGGTTAGTAGGTGCGTGTTAATGCTGTAGGGTGATGAAAAAATTGCCTAACAGGGATGTAAAGATGTAAACGTTTAGATTTTGCTGGTCTAAAGCACACACTGTTTAAATGCTCATGGAAAAACAGAAAGCACAGATTGTTTGCAAGCTAGGATGTGTCCTGTCCTATGTTTACTCTATTTTTTTCTTCACTGTGTGTAGGAATTGCTTTCTTCTTTTAAAGTGAGGACACCCAAGCATGTGCAGGGATTGGAAAAATGGCTAGCCATTTTGGGTGGCAGCGTTGCTCTTTTTTTGTTTACCTAATCTCTTCATGCAGCAGAAGGACTTGTGCAAAAGCTATGTGCAGTCAGTGCCACTGCAGGTCCTGGCAAACAGTTTGATCTTATTAGATAGAAGATAACAAATTGATGTGATCGTAGATGTTTTGAAGTCTCTGCAATAAACCAAAGGGGGTAGAAAAAAAAAGGTGTGCTTTGGTAAGCTTAAGATATAAATTTGTCAGCCAGTCATAAAAAGGGAGGAAGATGAGATGAAGATAAAGAGGAAAGAATAGCAGAAAACCGTTCTTCCATGACAGTTGTTTACAAAGTGCAGATGTTTGCAGGCTGGCTTTTCTCAGTGTCTATTTGCTTTTTCTTCTTGAAGACTTACAAATCACCACATTTGTAAACTTTCTGGAGAAGTTCTCCCCCAGTTCCCTCACATGGCAAGTAATCTTCATACATGAACCCCTTCGGTTTTGCTAATCTGAATGTGTAACAGTTATGATCAAAGTATCAGGAGGTGTTTTAATTTCATCATGTTGTTTAGGTTCTGGCTCTGAGTTGCAAGACTTTTGCAACACATTTTCAAGTTCTTTCCTGTAGTTAGAGAGGTAGAACTTTGTGTAATTCCTTCAAACAAATCAGTTTTGTGAGACTTAAGGATCTTCTGAACTTGTGTTGTTTTGAACGGTCCTGGAGGATAAATTGAATACAACTATAGAGTCTAAAAGAAATTTTTTCTGTCCTTATAGCTTGAAGTTAGGTTGTCAGTTTTAAATTCCCTTCATAACATAACTTTTAATTTTCTGACTGCTATTGTGTGCCTCCTTTTTTTAAAGGAAGAATTGCTGTGGTTAAGTTATTCTACCATTTTATCTTTTTCAATAGTATTCTGTGGTGAACTGCATGATTTCCAGTGCTTTGTTCCAGATCCCTTTGGGGACCTTTTGTGGCCGTAAGCTTTATAGCGGAAGTTCTCTGTCATGCTTGAGAGAATATATTTTAAAAGCTCATGGCAGAACATGGATTATAAAATAGATGAAGCATGAATGTATAGAAAACAGTTCCATCACGTTTGAAAATTTAAGGTCTGAAAGAAAAGTCTGGGTGCAGAAAGATAACTCATCTAAAGAGTGTTTTGTGTTCACTAACACAATTTACAAGATAGGCCTTCTTCTGACATCTGGATGTTTCTCCAACAGGAAAGTTTTCTTGCATAAAATATGGACTGGGTTTTTTTTCTGCCAGTGATGAAACTTTTTCTTCCCAAGTTTGAATGGCACACAGTCCTATGTTGTGTTGAGATGCAGACTGAGTAACAACCATCAATGGAAAACACTGGGTGACAGCGCAAAACTTTAATTTGGCTTTGTCTTGTATGGGATCAAGAGTTCTGATCAAAACCTAGCATATAATTAAAAATTGCTTAAGAACCTGTTTGAGTTTGTCAGCAGAGTACCATTTGCAGCAGAAAACTTTTGTCACTGGTCTTGGCAGCTGTTGCTTGCCTGCTGCTGAGGTTTATGAAAGCAATAAAAACTGTTTTAGCTAATGCATGGGCAATATTAGAAATCTTTAACAGTAATGATGGGCAAATATGCAGTTTTCGTTTTGATGTAGGGACACCTGATGTTGCATGTGTGTAAGCTTGTGAAGGCATCACTACTAATGGCTTTATTTTATATCTGAATACTTCAAATAAACCTCAGGCAGCTGGAGATCCCAGCACTTCCAAACTTTTCACAATTTCATTGATTAAAAGTCTAGGTGAGGAGACTTTAATTGAAAACACAAAATTATTCTAAGGTGGCAACTTCACTAGTGCAGGTTTTGCATAGTGCTGTATGATGTTCTGAATTCGCTCCTCTTGCTCTTTATTTTCTATTTGCTTTTCATCCCCTTTTCAAGTGGCAGGTAGATTTCGCAGTCTTGATCCACTACTCAGCTGTGCCCACAACAAGAAAGAAACCTCAGTCATCTGTAAATTCAGGCTATTTCTCAGGTTTTGCAACAATGCATCAGTGAAATTCGTGTGGAATATCCGTTTTCTTTAAAAGTGGAGTTAGCTTTCTGTGGCATTAATACTGTCACAGCCATGATTAAGGTGTTTGTTCTTCTTCTCTTCCCCCCTTGGCAATGGAAATCAGTCATCACTGCCAGTAGCATCTGAGATGGCGGATTTAAGCTCCCTTTGGTTCTTTTGTAGAAACTCTCTTCAGTCATGCTATGGAAGTAGATAGCATTGTAACAACAAGTTCTTAAGTTTTTTATTCACGATCCAGTTATCTACAGCATGCTGCCTGCTTTTTCCAAGTTTTTAAAAAAATATGCTTTGGCAATTACTTCAGTCATGATCCTTGTTCAATTTGGAGAGGAGGAAAGTGACCTGTTCACAAAATGCTGTTAGTGACAACATCAGAAATAGAATATGGACACTTAGATTCACAGCCTTGTGTTGAGTCTATACTCTGTTCTGTCTCTATTCTGTTCTGCCTACGAACTGCTTCTTTACTGCTCTAAAAAACATCTTAAACTTGACTCTAAAGAAAGAGGATGAAATGCAAGGTACGATAACATCAGTCTTGTTGAAAAGAATGAAATGTTTGGTAACTGTAGCTTTGACATAAAAAATGTAATGTGTTAATCAGAGGCAAATATTGTGGCAAATATTTTATTGGACTGGCTAATATATAGAAAAAAATTACTTTGGACATGCTGTTGAGATAAGAGGAGAGGCTTGTTTTTGAAAGCTTTTTTTTTTGAACACACCTGTAGGAGTTGACTCATAAGAGGTATTATTGCCTGCATACTGTGATTTTTTTTTTTAATTTTTTTTTATTTATAGGCCATCATGCTGCATTAGCAAATGAAATGTCGTTTCAGTGTAGATCAGTAGTCGTTTAACTTGCAGATAGTAACTTTGAACTGTTGTCCTCTATCAGAAAACAGCATGTCTCAGGTGGGGAATATGATATGGTGACTTGATGCTTTTCTGACATTCTCAGCAAAGTTTTGTCACTGTGATTTCTCAAAAGTGAAATTTCTATTTATTTATTTTACACTAGAGGAGGTAGAGATTAGTATTGACCTGCAAGCCTAGTGGATAGTGTGTCATCTGTGTGGATAATTACTAGTTTACTTTAAGTTTTTTTTCTGTGTTTAAGATCAGTAGAAGTAGCACAGGTAGTTTCTAGACTGTTTGACTAGTATAATGCTATGGATATAGTAAACCAGTAAAATTTCCCCTTTAAAAGTATGGTTTGGATATATCTGTTTTAATCCTTATAGAGAGCTTTTGTTTATTTGTTTTTCTGCGTCCCTTCCTGAATCTGTAATGCAGATGATTTAAAATTCTGTTAAATTATCAGAACTTTACTTGGCAGTAAAATTGACATGATGGTTCTCATCTGTCATACAATAGTTTCATGAAATACAGTTTAATGCCTGCTAATGGAATGTGAGGTCTTTTTGTATTTAAATTTTGTTATGGTAATTAACTCGATACCTGAGGTTTCAGAATATTTTAGTAGCTTGTCTTTGTAAAATTCAGCGGTGAATGCTTACTTATTTGGTTTTGAAAATTTGAAGGCATAAATTATGTATTATATATAAACTAATGGCATTATTTGCTTACCCAAATACTGTAGGTGTGGACACAGCTTCATATTTGATTATTTGATTTTACAACATGGCAGTTAGTTTTAAAGAAAATTACCTTCATATACATCAGCCTATCCTGAACTATTTATGGGAAATGTTGATAGTTGGGTACTGCAACGCTCAGCTTCCACTTTGACTTGGCTTTTCATGTTCTTCCACTCTTCAGTGTTCTTAACATAAGACACTATCAAGCTGAGGAAGGTGAACTTTGACTTTCAATCTGCACTTTCTAAATTGAGTTCACTCAATGTTGTTTGTAGCCCCAAAAAGGCATTATTTAGGAAATAAATTAGCGATAGCTCTTGCATTTTTTGGTGAGATGGCTTTCTATTGTGCCGTGGTGTGGTTTAAAGCTGAGGCAGGCGATAGAGGAAGCTGTAGAGTTCCTGAATTCTTCGATTGGCACAGTGCAGGAAATGGCGCAATGAGCTGTTACTGCCCTGAACATGCTGGCTTAAGGTGTTTATTTTATAAATGGGTTTATAAAAATAAACATCATAAAGATCTCTTACATGAGCAATATAAACTACTGAAAATGAGAAAGCATTACAAGTGTGTTTTGTTCTCATCTGTATTTTATAGTACTTGAACAGTGTAGGGAGCAGGTCTCTGCTATTACTTCAGTTGCTTTTTCCTTCCATTTGTTTTTCTTCTCTCACTCATTCTGCATGCAGTAGATGGTATCTCTGTACTAGTGCTAATCCAGTATTTAAGGTCTAACAGTAATGCTTCATGCTGTGTAAGATTGGATCCTGCCGTGACTTAGGTGCACGGTTTAATTCTATGTATGTAAAGTAGCATCAGTGAAGTTGGCATGACCAGATTCACACCCTTGAAGTTTGAAGGGTCATTCATACAATCTGGTTTGATCCTTTGCAAATGCAACCAGAGTATT
Source organism: Haliaeetus albicilla (assembly GCF_947461875.1). Classification (NCBI taxonomy): domain Eukaryota; kingdom Metazoa; phylum Chordata; class Aves; order Accipitriformes; family Accipitridae; genus Haliaeetus; species Haliaeetus albicilla. The sequence continues at coordinate 5,298,026 of NC_091485.1, read as the reverse complement.
TTCCTCAGAAGTTGGATTAAAGGATGTTAAGAACCCAAGTACTGAAATCGAAGATCAGTATTGTTTTTCTACCAGTAAACTCTTCTAGAATTTAATTACCTTTAGGTTATCTGATTTCAAGATTAAGTTTTCAGATAACCAGTCTTGCTGTCGAATGTGTTGCTGAGAGGCTGAGATGATTCTTTTTTTCCCCGCATGCAAAGACTATGAGTATGTAAAAAAAAATCACTATTTTGGCCAAATAATCTTTATTAGCCTGTAATAGGATCCTGTCCTGCTTTATTGCTAGCCAGTCTGTGTCCTCTTCAGTCTTAACAGCAAGAATTGTTGATATGCAAACCTTTTGAAAAAAGGGGAGGGAGAAGAGGAAGAAGAAACTGAGAAAAGTTGAAGTAGAGCCTTTGTCTCTAAAACTTGTCTCAGAATGAATATATATATATAAAAAATATATGTACAGAACAAATATTTGACATGACTTTTCCTTTTTTTCAAGGATAATTCATTTACGTAGTGTTGTTACTCTGTCGTTTTAAGTGCAGGTCTGTTTTCTGTAACTTAACCAATATTAATGTATAGTAACGGTCTGAAGAGAGTAAAGCCTTTTCTGTTACACCTATACAGTATTTTGAGAGTACTGAGTCTGTCATCAAGGCCCTCTCTGCCACCCTCTGGGAGACTGGATGGTCCCCAACGGAAGTGTTGTCCCCAGTCCAGCTGCATGAGTGTATGTATGTACCAGGCAGCAGGATTGAATTGAGTGGGTGGCTTACTGTGCTGCATGGTTTATCTGCACCAGGTATTTGCAGCTTCTCACAGTGCTTGCATTACTTTCAGTGTGTTATTGGCTTAGTGGGATCTTTGGGACACGTCAATCAAGATAAAGTGTAATGCTGGAACTAAAACTCCAGCTTATTTCTTCTCCTGCCCACCTCCTCCAGTCCATCTTTGACATTCATGTGTGTTCTTGCTGAATCCAGAGTTCAAAATACCTGGATTTCTCTTGAAAACACTTCACAATATGAGTTTACTAGAGATATATTATAATGGCAAGCTAAATGAAGTGCAGGGAAGGCTTGCAAAGCACTTAATCTTATGCGCTAATTAAGCACCTAACCTCTTGTAGTGGTGTGGGGATTTTTTAAATTTATTCAACTCTATATATTGGATTTTCTTCTTAGAGGCAATGACTACTGAGAATTAGGTAGGTTCCTGATTTCTAGACATAGGAACATTCCAGTTTGTCCACTTACTGGCTTTTAAAAGTAAAATAAAAAGTTAGGTTCCAATTTTGTGGAGGTTAGCAAAGGAAAGAGTATTCAAAATTACTTGTGGTTTGTTTTTGGTTTTAAATCGAAGCATTTCTCCTCTTAACTACCTTCGTTGAAACTAAAATGCTTTCAAGTACATTCTAAATAAGCAAATAGAGATATCATCATATATACGGTCTACCCTGAAGGTTTATTTGTGGATAAAGAACTGTCAGATGAAGAAGAGGTATCATTATATTTTGCTATGGAAGGACTTTTTTCTTTACTCTGTTCTAATAAATTCTCATAAAGTTCTCATAAATATTGGGCTGGCAATATGTACAAGAATATATGTTAATACAGGTATTTTCATACCTATTTAAGGTATAACTTTAAAACGCCTATGCTTATAATTCTTTTTTTTTTCTTAATGGGTTCATTTTCTGTAAAGAATCTCTGCCTGTAAGATCTGTTTTTCTGGAAAACTTAACATAACTAGAATGACTGAAACCTTTTTCATGCAATTTTTGATAAACTTCTCAGAATGCTTTGTTAGAGCTAGTCATTATTTATATGACAGGTAAATAATGTTACTGTGCTGGAATATATCACAGATGTTAGCCAATGGAAGCAAATATAAGAAAACTGAATGTTTAGTTTTTTTGAAGCTGATTTTAATTTGGGGCTGAAGAGCTACTATTATAATGATATTGCTGTCTGTCTGAAGAGTAATGGTTGGAAAACTTGCAGTACTGCTTTGGAGGTTGCGTGTGTGTCTACAAGCACACAAACTTTCAGCATGGATGTTAACATTTATTCTGCTTCTAAGTAAGAAGATGCTGTAAGAGGTCTTTTATTCTTTGTATCTCAATTTGGAGGTATTTTTACACCATAAGCTGTAAGGCTTTAATGCTTGTTCTATATTTATAGTTTAATTGATTTTTTTCAAGTGATATGAAGTTTCATCATGTTGCGATACTTCTGGCTTCCAAATTTACTTTCTATATAATTTATGATCAATATGTCAAGAAAAGTTTGTGGTAAATAACTACAGATACGGAGCAAGTGATAACCTGAACACATTGCTCAAAATGAAGTTGATCTTTTACTTTGGTTGTTGCTTTAGTAATGCCCTGTAATTTGTATAGAAACTTGCAAATATTGTATTGTGGTTAAATACCTCATGGGATTTTCCTGTGAAATATTGGAGTGGAATTTTATATTAATGGGAACACATCTAGTTTCTCATTGGGAATGTAGAATAGATGAAGCATTTCCTCCACAGAAGGTGAAAACAGAAGCTGTTTTTCATAGGTGTTGAATTAAACTTCAGACTTATATTTGGAAAATCTGGCTGGATAATTTAACGCTCACTAAGATGCATTGATGATAGATATGGCTTTGAAGTGTGTAAATAATTCTTAACTACATGGGAATAATGATCAGAATATAGATTACTACAAAAATTTCAGGTTCACTAGGGTTGTTTTTTTCTGATGATAATTTGGGAGATTATTTTAACCAGCAAATAGGGAAAGCTACTACATGCTGAAGAGCATTTGTGTTGGTCATCTTAGGGCTATACATTGATACAAAGACACTTTTAATTTGTTATACTTCTTTATATTCCTATTTACTTTATTTCATATCTTTTAAATTAGAGCAACAGGCAACCCTAAGATGTAACTGTTATTGAAAGGACATACAAGACTTGGCCATGTCTTTAGTACTATAGCTTCTTCCTTCCTTGTCAGGGTGGTTATTCAGACAATGAAAGTGGGTTAGAAGCACTATCCTTTTAAAAATGACATTCCCACAGATTCTGCATTATTTATGATTTTCAAGAGACCAACATGGAACTATATATTTTCAGTCATGACTATAAAGAAACTCTGAGAACTCTAAGAGTGCAGTAGTCCCCTTCTAGAAAAAACATGCATGCACCCACTTGCAGGAGTAGAAATATCCCCATTTACCCAATGAAATGGTGGTAATGAATGATTTTTTTTTTTCCAAAACTATTCAGTTATATACATTGTGATTATATATAGAAGGTCCTCAGTATATACTCAGCAAATCTGCACTTGATTTAATTCCTTGGTAACAAGCACATAAATGGTAGTTATACTGAGAATCAGGTCATAAGTTTCTTCACCAACAATTTCTAAGTGAGTTGGAAAGAAATTACATGCTGATTTGGAAAAAGTCTTTTTAAAAGTCAGTCTTCAATACAAAAGATGAGGAAAACATGTTATTTTTGTTCCGCTTGACTGCAGCGTTATTGTAGAAGGCGGCATGCATAACCAAACTTGTCCAGAAATGTGTTTAATGTACTTGGAAAACATTAACTTCTTTCTGTAGCTGTATTTGTTGCTCCTGTAAGCCTGTTGCATGGTTTGATTATGGGATAGAATTTCATGTGTTTGTTTTATACCTCAGGGTGAAAATAACTGTGTTTTGCGGGTAGTTTTTTTTGTTTTTTAATTAAAATATAACTCTCAACTTTCTGGATTCAAGACCTTTGTTTTAGGGAAAGGGCAATAATTATTAAACTATTCACTTGTTGATAACGTTCAAATTTGTCTTACGGTTTTTTGTTGCTTTGTTTTGTGAATTAGCCTCCCGCTCAAGGCTACAAAGCAGGAGCTGGGATTTGCATGTAATGGCTGGTCCTGGTTGCTGGAGGCTGGTCGCCAGTGTTTACAGCTGGCATCGGGGTCTTGCCTGAGATCTTGGTGACCCTCTGCCTATCCCAAAAGCAGTTGCCATTGCAGGTTGCTTCATGTGCTTCCACGTACCCCCTTATATTGCACTGAGGTTGATCAGCCATTTTGGTAATCTGGGCCTATTTAAAATACAGATTTAAATGCAGGTCATATATGGAAGAAAAGTAGTAGAGCAGGTGCTAATAACGCAGCTGCTCACCTGTCTTCTTTTCTACTTCCCCTGCCCTTTAGACTAGGGATTTGCAGTGTTGTTTCCTCACAGAGTTACTGAGCGTACGGCACGTTAAGCTGGGACACGCAAAATGGCGTAGGCCTGCGGCATGACACCTGTAAACCAGCTCCTTCAGCAGCTTGACGTGCATTGGCAGAGTAACGTTGAAGGCCACGTAGGTGAGAAGTAGAGAGTCTGGCTTTCTCTGCTCGGGACTCCCAGCTGGTGGCAGTTCCCTGGGGCTTGATGAGGCCGTTTGAGCTCCAGTTGACTAATGGCTGTGGTGTCCAAACACTCAGCCGTTTATCCCTGCCTTGGCACAGTTTCCATGGTCAGCTGGCTCCGTCAAGGACAGCTTCAGCTGGGGCGCTTTGCGTGCTGTAAACACAAACTGTGAATTCCGGCTGTGTTACTGGTTTGATTTTACATAAAATTATAGAAATCAAGGAATTTCAAGTTTTCATTTGTGAACTCAATGCAAATTGGTCATACTAGCAGGTTTGAATTTCTTGTGACGGATTTCCAAGTTACTGTTTCCGTTGAGGCATTCAGCATATAACCTTAAGATATTAAAATAAATGTAACTGTGAAGAACTAGCATAAAAAACAACCGTAACTTTAATCTAAAACTGAGCACCTCTCTGATTTTATAAGGAACAGCAGTATGTAAGTACGTGTTACTGTTAGTTGTTGGATATCTTCTATGGATGCTAGGAGACAGACTGTTAGCAGGTTTATGGGGTAGAAAAGAGCTGAAGGACATGCTGAAGTTCAGCAATAACGATGCATATTATACGATCTCTTTGACAGCATCCACAATTCTTGCTATTTTGGGAAAAACTTCAAAATGGAATTTCATCCTTGTCACAAGACAGCTTTAGGGTGACATTCCTGTCATCTCTTGTGTCTAGTTGACAGCATTCAATGGAGACCTGGGCTTGGGTTTAGAGAGTATAATAAGGTGTATCGGGGTCAATGGTTGAATTTCATGTAGAAATTGGTACATAAGAGGAGAAGAAATGTTAGGGGTTTAAGTTATGAAAAAACATAGGTGACCATAACCTGAAAATTAAACTTAGCCTACTAAATCCACCTCGAGTATGGGCTGGGTTATCCCGGTGACATGCTAGGCTTTCTACAGGGAGGGACCTTGGTATGAAATGGACCTGTAATTGTTTGTGCTGCTATGCACAGTCAGTTAAATAAAAATCATTGATTTGTTTATTCAGGGTTATTTTTTCACAGTTATAAAATAGTTTGGGTTCGGGTTTTTTTTTGTTGTTTTTTTCTGGATAGCAAGCATATATAAATGTTATTAGTGCTATTTTATCGTCTTCTATATTTGAAGCTTGAACAAGTGAGTAGCAAGACAGAGCTATATTGTAACACTTGAAAAAATAATGCTCTTCTGGAGGGCGATTAGGATTAGATACCAAAATTTCCGCAGGGTCTCCAAGCATGGCTCATCCTGCAGCACGCTCTGCACTTGGAGTGCAGGGGCTGAGTGTGATTTTCTTGCTTTCTCCTGGCAGGTCAGGAGCTGAGTGCTGGAGACTCTTGTGATCGTTGCTCTCTGCTGAAGCCTGTCTAAGGTGGAAGTGAAGTAGAACAATACTTGGAAAAAGGGAATGGTGGAAGTGTAAGATAGGAAGCGTTGTGGGTGGCAAGTGAGAAAGGTTGGGGAGTGTGAGCAGAAGGGTCAAACAGCATTTTCCCAACAGTGGAGAAATCTGTGAGCTCCAGGAGCATGAGTTGTCGCAATGCAGACTGAGCCCTGAAGACTGGGCTGACGAAGGTTTGAATCTGGCTACCAAACCCCTTCTTTCTCATTTAGTGGCTGGCCCAAAGTGAAGAGTAACTTTCTGCTTTTACCCATCAGTGGACTAGTGGGTAGAGAGCTATTTCTGCAAGTGAAAAGTTTCTTTTTTGACCTCTCAGGGTAGAAAGGGGAGAAAAGACTTTGCAATATAATTCATGTAGTCAACTGGCTTTTTGGTAAAAGATGAACACAGTGCTGAATAAATAGTTTAAAACTTAGCTGCTAGAAAATTAAAGAATGTGAGATTGAAGGCTTTGTACACAGTCGTAATCTGTCTTCACCTTTTTGTTTGTCCTTGATAATTAGATAACTGCATGTTTTATTTAGCAACAACCGTTCCTGAATAAGAAAGCCCATTTTTGGTAATAAAAAAAAAAAAAAGAAAATTAACATACTGTGATTAACTGCAGACTGTATATCAAGAACAATTTCAAAGTAGTAGGGCTGTATAGTGCTTTATATGGAAATACTGTTCAGAATTCACCTAAAGATCACCTCTTCCTTTTTGTCCCCTCTTTTATAAACAAAAGAAAACTAAAAGCCAAAGTGAACAAACCCCTAAACCCACACCTTTGGGAAAGAATAGGAAAATACTGCTGATTTACTAGGAAAAAATGCAATGTGCTGGTGAAATAAACAAGTCTTGGCAAATTACAGTTTTGGTTTTAGAAAATATAAAACAGCAAACTATCAACTGGCTGACAAAAAAAAAAAAGAGAGTACTTGTTGAATGCTTTTGTGTGTCTGACTTCTGAGTTTTCTGTGAGAAGGGAATTGTTATAGCTGCTTCTAAGTCTAGATTACGCATTATTACATGAGGATGGATCACTGCACTGCTTTGTTGCCTTTGGTGCTATATACAGTTTTGCATCTCATGGCTCTTTGTGCACTTCACATTTGCTTTTTGTAGTGATGTGTGAGTAGATATGATGCTTCAGAACTTTAAGTGATTTTATTCTGAATTGTTCAGTTTCTTCAGCTGCTTAAAAGAAAAGCCAGCCTGTGTTTTAAGGCAGATACACAAATAAGGGGAGATTGCAAAACAGTCCTGATGTTGGTCCTGTCTAGCTTGGCCAGCAGTCTAGGAAACATTTCATATTATGCAAGTCTCTTTGTAGCTAGCCTTTGTAGTGAGGTATGATTTGGTAATTGGTATGGTAATTAACCTGGAAAACTATCCTCTGCTTCGCTTGCCAACTGGCTTTATGTGCTGTGATGTTAATTGGTAAACTGATCCAATGAAGAGAGGCTTGCAATGTTTACAGGCTTGACTGTATTTAATTCATCTCTTTTTTTCAATGAATGGCTTTTTTCTGTTTGGTGGGGGTTTTCTTGTTTTCATTTTAAACTGCTTTTCAGAGTTTTGGTGTTCATGAAGATTTTTCCAAAAAAAGGAAAAAAAAAAAAAAGCAACAAACAACTCCAAGAAAAGGGTGGGGGTTTTTTGTGGGATGCTCTTCTTGGATATAAATTTCTGGCTTCATGAATTTATGTATGCTAGGCTGTAAAATATTGACATGCTTTTAATGTTAGTTCTGGTTGCCTTACATATGGTGTTTGTGTATATATTCCTGAAACAAAATGCTATTTGACAAAACGTGATCTGCATTAACTCAAGTCTGTTTTGTCAGTTGAGAAGAAACCTATTTGTTTTATTGTAGTCAATCTTGTATGGTAAATATAGAAATATGTAGGAAATGTATAAAGCAGTAAAGGATTTACTAGTTACAGATGACAAAAACTTGTCTTGACATTGCCTTCCTGCTTTAGAATAGCTGTTTGGGTTTTTTACTGATTTGAACTAAGGCAATGGCCCATGCCTAGCCTAAGTATACATTGCAGGGGTCACCTGTGATTCTCTTCAGAATGTTCACATTTAGAACAGGGAAGCCCCTCTATATATGCATTTATGTTCTTGTGTACAACATGCTAATTTTACAACTTATTCTTTTCTATAAGAAGCGTTTGTTACTATAGGTATTTGGGGTATAATGAAGTCTTCATGATGTTGTGGGTTTCTCTGAAAAAACATAGATGAAACAGTGAATTATAAGAACTGTTATTAAACATAATTTTTGTTTTATAGGTTATTCAGCAATAGTTATGAACTCCCGTTTACGAGCCTTAGGTGGGAGGATAAATAACATACGAGCATCAGAACTACCAAAAGAGAAAACCCGATCAGAGATAATCTGTAACGTCCACTTTTTGGATGGCTCAGTACAAAGCTTCAAAGTCAACGTAAGTTTGGAAAACTACTTTTTTTTTTTTTTTTTAATACATAGAAATTTGTTTGAAAGCAGAAGGTTGAATGTGTGACTCTGAGGCATGGGATTTCCAAAAGATGCTGAAGATGTAGCTTTGCCATTACAAATTGCAGAATTACTGGTTATGAAATGGATTTATGAAGTGCTATTTTAATTTTATTTAAAGTCAACCAACTGAAATGTCATAAAATCATGGCATGCAGATTGTATCTGGAAAAAGGTCTTCTGTATGATATGGGAACGATGAAGAAACAGATCTGGTGATCATTATCAGCTATGAATAAGTAATTCATATTTAAAGGGAACTCCCAAATTTGAATGTGCTCCTCCTTTTCTCCCATCACAGGACTGGTAGTATTAAAAGGAGGAGGCCTTGTAAATTCCTGTAGTGATGTCAATACATATTTTCTGAAGTGCAAAGATGATGTAAATAGTGAAGACATCATGGCTTAGTAGGACAGTCCTGTTCAGTCTTTTGTACTTCAATGTAGTCTCTTTATCTGGGAGCAGGGAGGGAAAGGGGATTAACAGAGGTTTATACTCTACTTTTTTGCTGTATTTTATTCTGTAAATATTTTGGTTTAATCAGTACTGAAGGGTATAAAAGTATTTGTTCATTTTTAAATGAAAACAAAGGAAATACCTTCACTCAGTCAATTTTCAGTAGAATTATCTGACCGTGCAGAAAAACTGTGGATGAATTTAAGTATAACTGTGTGAATTTTTGTGTATGATACTTGTTTTATCCAATATGCCCTATTTGCGAATAAGTGTTTTGCTGCGGAAGCTGCGTTGTTGGGTATCTCAGATTATACAGTGCTTTCGTATGGGAGATTCAAAACTTCGCCTGAAAACTATATTTTCCTAAGTATTATTACAGTTCTCTTTGCAGACTGATTTTATTTTTGAACTTTGTTGGATATTTATTGAAATGGGAATTATTTGACAGGTAAACAGATGATTTTCATTCCAATACATATGGAATTAGTCTCATATTTTAGTATATATTTATATACTATATGTATGTATATTTATATACATATATATGTGCATATGTATCTATATATGAAATAGCTGAGATTGGGGAATGGAGTACAAGGAGAGTGGATATATAAGAGAAGATGCAAGAGATTAGTATACAACTTCCGTTGTTCATCTCCAGCATGTCCTATAGGATTGCCTTGTCTGTCAATGAGCTAACAAAATTGCCCACCCCCTTGCACAAGGCCCTTTTTGAAAAATGAGGAATTTAAAACTTTTTGAAATCTGTGCATAGTAGTATATTCTTCCTTGTAAACAAGCGTTTATGCAGCTTTAGATTTAGCGCTTGGCCTGAAGTCCAGCACAGTACAAGTGAACTTTTGCTTCTCACTTCATCCTTTAAGCAGTGTGTGCAATATGGTAAATAGGAACCCCTTTGAAACTCTAGACCCAGCTGATTTCTCTCTCTGCCTGCAGCGTATCCCCAGGCTATCCCTGCTGGCTACCTCCTTCATCTGGGAATCGGAAGGGCTTCCTTTCCTGCAGTTATAATGCTGAACTGCCATAGGGGTAATGCAGGACCCATTATCGCTTTATTGAAAAGAAGCGGGGACGGTGACTACCCTGCTATGTTATGGGCTAATGCAAGGAAGAGGTTTACCAGCAGATTTATGTTCTTCAAGTACTGAGCTTTCATACTTGTACTGAGGGAGCCTGCCCTTATCTGCCAGGATAGCCCTTACTGATTATCTAACCTTGATGTCTGCCTAAGAACAGGCTTTGCTGCACTCTGGTTGTGTCGGAAGGTCCAGTTCTCAAAAGGGTTTGAAGCCAGCTCTAGAAAATTTGTATCCAAGTTCTGCTTATGTTAACAGAAAAATTTAACTTTGTGAAGTTTGTGCCTGACTGTGCATGTGTGTTTGTTTTAATTGCCAACATCATTCAGTTTTATCTCTGTGAGCAAAGAGTAACTCAGGTCTGTGGTCAGTCTAGGAATCAGCTAGGCACGTATTGAAGGAAAGTAAGTTTTGCTCTGAACAGATTTTTCCCCACTAGTGAAGTCTTTCTGTGTTGCTATAGAGAAACTGTTTCTCACATCAAGACATTGATTTATAGATCTGATTTTGCTCCATACTTTATTCATTTCTGGATGCCAGCTCAAATGATAATTCTTTATTTTTAAGAAATTAAATATGCATATCACATGGCATGATTATCTATAAGACAAATTTACAGCAATGTATTGATTAATGTAGTAATACGTTATTAAAATGAAGGTGCTTTCTGAAATGACTAGACATAGATAACATATATGGGTAAAAAGGCATACTATGTCTTGTGAATGTTGTAAATACGTTTTTCTGGTTTTTTACTTTCTCAGTTTTTACTGTTATTGCTGAAATCTGTTGAATTTTTCTCTCCTGTCTGAGTTTGGAGAATTGGAACTGAACAGGATCACCTCTTTTAAAGCATAGGGTATAGTGTTTTCTGCTTTTAAAGAACTTCAACGTATCAGTGGAAAATTAAGGTTGGGAATTTTTCAGAGTTGTATGTCTGTGGGCTAGTGGCACCTGCTTGTGATTTATGAAAGCTGTAAGTTTGGATATATGTTAGACTCTGAACTAATATTAGGCTGATATTCATGTATACATAAGTATGCTTTACGTTCATAGACAGGATTATACATTTCTACCACAAATAGTGGAAAGTGAATGAGGAAAAGCAGAATACTCAAAGCTTGGCCTTCATCCATTTGATAGCATAAATGGAATTGAAGACTCCTCCCATTCTAGTGACAACAGACTGAAAAATACTGAGCATTGCAGCAGCTATCTGAACACAGAATTCTTACTGCAAGGATTTCTTTCTTTCAAAGGCATAGAGGGATTATATAGAAAAATAACATCAAAGAAAAAACACCATCAATGGTAAGAAGAGCTTGAGAGAAATATGCTTTGGATTTAAGCAAATAGATATTCCTAAGTTGTCATTTCTAATATTTTATTGGCACTGCACGGATGCTCAAGACTAGTAAATTTGAGGTGGATTTAAATTTAATACAAAGATGATAGATTAAATAGTCTAAACGTACAACCTATTGACACACTGGAAAGAACAAAGTATGTATATTGAAATTTCGAACTAGTACTGACATCTTTAAAATTATGGTAGAACATTCATGGTATCTCCAATTGGAGAACAGGGAGAATAGAGATATGACTTTTCTTTCTGTAGCAACAGGTTCTTTATAGAGCCCATGCAGCTGATTTTCATCAAACTTTGTTAGCAAACTGCATGGGCTTATGAAACTTTCCAAGTTATAGCTATAGGTCTCTTTATCATTCTGCTAGATGGTACTTTCTTTTCCTAGTGATTGTACCTGTAGCAGTGTGAATGAAAACCAAGTATCCTAAAACTGGGCAAAGGAAGAAGGAAGGTGGATTTTGCTTATGGAAATAATCTGAGGGACTTTCAATCTATTGAGAAACCTGAAGCTAGCTGCATAATTTGATTCTGCAAATTTGTTCTTATAAAATGCTTATCTCAAAGAATATCAGTAGCCTGACCAACTGTAAATAAAGACTTAACTTCAAGAGAGTGGTGCCGTTTTTCTCATGGATTTTTGGCTTTGGCAGAATAGTGAAGCAATAGGCTTTTTTGTCCATTGTTTTTATTTAAAGGTGTTTATACTACAGTTTTGATGAATCTGGAATTGGTATTGATGGTATCATAAGGAGTTAATCAGTATAACTTGTGGTATGTGCTGTTCTTAGGTCATCATTATCAAGAAAGTTGAAGTACAGACACATTCCACTACATTGCTTACAGTCCAAATTGAAATGTATGTTAAGTCCTCAAGGCTGAAATGGCCTTTCTTGTCTTTTTCCCTGTAATGTGTTTCAGTGTTTAGATGGAACATGTCCAAAGTCCAGGCAAAGGGTAGAAGGTGCACATAAGCTAAGAGTTGGAAATGTTCCTCTTTCAAAAACACATTTGAGACAGACTTGACTGCACTTGGTATCTAGTATTGCACTTGACTTTAATTATATCCAGGTTTTCTTGAAGCCTTCCAATAAATTTCAGGTGTTTGAATTTTGTGATAAGGTTAATTCACTTCTGTCTCTGATGTTACCTCTGTCATGTTACAGGCTGTAATACATAAGCTTTCCGCATGGGGAAAAATGTTAGTTGTTGTTCTAGTATATACAGAATGTGCTCACATACCATGTTTGGGTGTATTTAATAGGAGTATATTGAGCAATAATGCAAATTTATTTGTAACTTTTGATATAGACATGCAGGAATTTTCCATTATTGCTTTACTTTGACTCAGTTACCAGGAATGACCACTTGGGAAGTATGCCTTTCAATTTCCAGTAAACTGACTTTTGTGAAGGGATAAAATTTACAGTGTCAGATCACTTCTGTATTGTGTTGTCTTTCTGAGTTGACACTTATGTCTTAGTACCTGTGATTTTTGCTTTTAGACTAGTTGGCTTTCAGTAATAGTGTTTCCTTCTAGAAATAAAATGCTTAGGTAGTAATAATGAGAAAAGTTGCACGACTTGAAATTCAAAACGTAAGGTACGTTTTTTCCTTCCCCACCATCTCAGTTACGCTCCTTCTTCCAGTATTTGAGAAGGAACCTGATTGTTGCAACTAACACCAACAATTCCTCTTGGTATGTTTAAAATAATGGGCAGGGATGCAAGTGCTAAAGGTTCTTTTTGTTTGTGGATGTGAGTTTTAAAATTTTAAACTGCTCACAGTAAAATGCAATGATGCAGAATTGTTGGATCTTTGTCACTAGGTTTTCCTAGTGGATACTGTTTGATAATACAAGACAGTTTAGTGCTAATCCGTGTCCTTGCATGTTGAAAGAATGGCTGTATGAAGTTTCAGGCTCGCAACAACTATTTAGTTTTATATTGAGGCAGATCAGTATCCTCTATGACTAGAAAGCAGTAAGGCAGTATGAAATTTGATGATGCCTTTGAGGACAGTGAGAAAGTGATCTGACCTACAGCAGGCTTGTTAGTCTTAGCCCTTTGTGGGGCCTGACTTCATAATAAATGCTGAAGGAAAGAATCAGTGGAGGGGAGATTTTTCCAAAGTTAGAATTGGAATGACTAACCTCATGTATATGTTTGTTTTAAATCATTTTTGAGGCAGAGGAAATGCAGTGGGTCAAAACTCTGTGGGCTTGGATAAATATTTTGTATGACCTTTACATAGGAAAATACTGTGCTGGAGTGTATGGAATCTGGAAGAGTTACGGGATGGGCAGGGAGTTGGCTCAAGAGGTGACAGCAGATCCTGCTGAAAAGGAGATGTTAAACAATGTAAGGACACTAATAGGGTTCTTGACTGAGACATTTCATTAGCATGTTGCTATTGAATCTTTTTCAGTAAATCAAAAATGTAAGGTTTGAGGCATTATTAACAGTAAAAGAGATACAGGAATATGAGGTAGCGCATAGGTTATCTTGAACAAGGAGTAATTGCAGTGAGGGAAATCAGTAGTGTAAACTAATAGCTTTCATAAGATGAGGTAATGTTTTTTTAAGCTCAATTTTCAGTTGCAAACAATAGAGGAGGAAAACACTGGTAGGCTGAGCTGCTCGTGTGTTATCGTGCTGAAAAAGGTGAGCGCTATTATGCACCAGGCAGGAATCTTCAGCCAATGTCAAGGAAGTATTAACAGTGTTAGTCTTGGCATCGAGGCCCACCCTCTGGGGAATGTCATGTGTGGATCCTAGTTACTGGCAGACAAAAGAGGGAAGTTCCAGTAAGGCAGGCATAGAAAGTACAACTAGGATGCTCTGCAAAAGTCTGGACCTAAGGAAAGAAAAGGCTGTTCTGTTTGTTCTAGCTAAACAAAATCTTGCATGCTCTGAATAAGAGCATCAGGTGGGTAAATAAATTCCAGGAAGAGAAAAGGAGAGTTAGCAGAAGAGCAAATAAATTAGCTGTGTGTAAAATTAGTGTGGAAATTAAAAGAAAGTGTAGCACTTTGTTTCAAGCTCATAGGCATATTGGGACCAAAGGACGCAGGCTGTTTGGTGGTGGATGACTGCTACAGGCTAAGTTAGGAAAGGATGACCTCAAACAGCACATGAGGGGCAATGGGTATCGTGTCCGAAGTGAGACTGAATTTGCAAAAGCTCAGGTGGTGCTTAACTGTGAGGTTATCATTGCCAGAAAGTGGGGGCAAAGCTCTTGCAGAGGAGAGGGACAGGGAGATATGCTATACGTTGCACTGTCTTCTTAAAGTGTCACTTTGTACCACTTACCTCGTAGAAGTTAACAAACTGAAAAGGATTACTTGCATATTACCTCTCTGCTCCAAAGAACCAACAGTCTTCACTTATGTTTATGCACTTCTTAAGACAGTGGGTCTTGATCACCCCAGCTTCTAGGCAGTACTTGACATTAAAAATAATGAAGGGGTTCTTTCTCTTCAAAGTCGTGTAGCTTACTAGAAATTAAACTTGACTAATCTAAGTTCCCTAAATATAGCAGGAAATTGTTGTGGCACAGACAGAATGTAATAGATGTTAGTTATGACTGTTTTAAATATTAATTTTTGGCCTATCCAACATAAGGTGAAATATATTTCAAGGCAGATTTAAATGGAGGTGAATGGTGTGTGGTTATGAGGTGGTTGATGCGAAGCTTTTAAAACTTCAGAATAAGGGTTGGTACATGTCAGGAAGATGAAGTAAATTCAAAGTCCTTTTCAGGGTGGAAACAAGCAAACCTCTTGGAAATGTTTCTTTTTAGTAGAAAAAGCTTTAAAATTCTTAAGATTATCTTAAAAGCTTGTGTCATTGTAACAGCATAGGCTAGTGTGGAAAGTGCATAATTATTTTTTTTATCTCACTGTAGAAGGGCAAGAGCTTTATTAAGAATGTCTTAACTACTTGCTGTAACGGTTGACAGGGTTAAGGAGAACTTGATTCTAATGCCCAGTTTAGCTGAGTGGTGTCCATGTTGTTTTGCCCCCTTCCTATGGCAAAGGGGAGTGAAAATACGATGTGTTATAAAGTACTTGACACTCTGTAGTATTAGAGTAAGCTGTGGCTATGGACTGTATTGGAATGGATGTCAAAATTCAAAAGCAGTGATGTGACGTGCTTAGCAGGCCTGACTTTACACCTAGATCTCAAAAATGTTTATGTACAAAGTAGATTGAAGATCGTGCAGCTTGAGCTGTGTGGTAACTTTATTTTTAAGTGTATAGGCTGAAAAACAATGGACGTGTTAAAACAAAGCCGAGTAAATATAGAGTTTTCTTGAGGAAAACCAACAAAAACCTTCAGCTTTGGGAATTTTAACAACTGAAGAAGACTTTAACAATTTAAAATGACATTTTGTACTTAGCTTAGATTTCTGGAGTGGGTGCTTGATCTAGGCACTGTGGAAGAATATGCTTTTAATACCCGAGAGCAAGAACTGGAGACACAGAAAAGTAGTGTTGGAAATTGCTTTTGATAGCAAATGTAGAGAGGAGGAAGAGAAGGAAATAGTACGTATGTAGGAAGAGGAGATTAGTACTGGCTGAGCAGCTGGGTTTAGGGTTGGGAAACCCATGGGAACATTGCAAAGAGAACTGCGACTGTTGAGCAGGAATATTGTAGGAGGGAGCTTGCTTGTCTTTACAGGGAAACAGTGAGAAGGCTTAGCAATTCATGTGTGCTGGGGGAGAAGGGGGATGCAGTTGTGAGAGGGTGGGGAGAGAGAAAGTGAAGGCATCTGAATTGGGATGAAGGACCAGAAGCATGAAAAATGAGAAGAGAATTAGGAGATAACGCTGTTGCAAAGAAAGGAGACTGAAGGGAGTCAGATGTGTTGAAATTCAGACAGAAAATTAGCAGAAGCATCTGCCCTCTGTGATCTTCTCCTGCCCCATTTGTAACGAAACCTGAGGTGTCCGAACACTTTCAATGAAGTGTATGTCTCATCCCCTGTAATTACTGCTTTTGGTCACAATGTAACTACAGTTGCTCATTTAGCTCGTGTCAGAAGCAAGCACCATAGATGTGCAATTACGCTTCTGAGTTGTACAGGTGTCATGCGCTGCCACTTGAAAGTGTTCTTAATATTCTGCTTACAAAAACACAACCCTGGGGAAACGAATATGGTATGTATAGTAAGGCAGTGCTAAAGATGAATGTATTCACATCAGGAAATGCCCATAATTTCAGAGGGTTAAGGTGGCATCTGCTGTTTCGATAGGGCTCTCTTCTGTACGTATATGCATAATCTCTGATAGCAAATCTCAGTCTTCATAGTGGAGCCCACCTCATTGATGGTGCTGGACAGAACTGCCTGGTAGATGCACAGCACCGTGGCTGTGTGTGATGAGGAACACATGGTCGCATGGTCCTTATCTGTCACTGAGATTTCAGTTTCTAGGCTGGATCTAGGTCTACGCTGTTTCAGAAAAAAAATTGGTTTTGATCAGTGCCATGGTTTGAATATCCCAAGGAGCAGTAGCCTGTTTGAAAGGAGGGGAGTAGGAATGTGCAGCTGGGGAGGAAGAAGGGGACAGAGCTGCTGCTTTTGGTGGCAGCACAGACTTACAGGCCTGAGCGGACTCGCGTTTATTGCGAGACTTCAACTGTTCGTTGTGGCAGTTAAACAAGATGTTGGAGGGGAAAGGGTAGTCTCGTACATACGACAGTCGAGTGTTGCTTACGTTGTTTTCTTCATAGGTGACTTTGCTCCAGAAAAACGGGCACAGCTTTTCACAGGAGGCCAACAGTTGGCTGTCACCTTACCTTGCATCTGGAGCCTGATGTAGAAATACTGAGCATTCAAATCACAAATAAGCTACTAGGAGTTCTGCTCTAGCAATAGGAAGTGTTGGATAATATTCCATTCTCCAAAATAAGGTAGCTGAGTGGGTGTCTTTTGCTTGAATCTTTGTTCTTTTCCCATCTTTTAAATAGGAAGAATGCTTTTATGAGATAAGGGAAGACTATGGAATATGTTATTATTTAAAGCACTCAATTACAACAGTGTGGTACCCTGTTTAAAAAACCAAAAAGATAAATCTCTCTTCTGAACAGGACTTGAGTGTTGTATAATAAACAAGGTCTAGACAAAGAGAATTGGGTACAATATTGTGTTCTTGGCTTAAGTGAGCACTCATATGCACTAAGACTGGGGCTATCCACAAAAATGTAGTCACTATGATGCTTATACATGAAGTCCTTTGTTTCAAGAGGTTGTTTAAGAAATTAAGAAATTTAAGAAATCAGAACTCAATTAAATCAGAACTTAATTTTTAAGAAATTTGGTTCAGAAAAAAATGCTTGTCTTTTGCAGTCTAAGGTAAATTCATTGTTTTTGCACGTGTGCAGTTTATTTCTGCTTTTAAGAATATTTGGAAGATCATATGAAAAATTAGTTTGCTATATTTTTTGAGTAGACAAGATACCAAGCAAACAGGCCTGATGTTTGTTCTGTCCAGCAATTCCATACATAATAATCTAGACCCAAAATGCCACACTGCTTTGCAAGCTATTTATTATGTATTAGCACATTTAGGATTGCAATCTTGTTGAGGGGTTTTTGTTTGTTTCTTTTTGCAGTTGGGATTTTTTACTAGAATTGGTTCACAGTGTTCTTTGGCAGAAGTTGGTTAATCTGCTCTCCACAATGCCGTGGCATTGAGATACGTGTTTGATTGGGGGAAAATTATACTGTGCTTATGCTCCCAGATCTCCGCTGCCTGTGTAATTCCCCAGTTACACCAGTTGTCCCTCAAGACAGGTATCACAGAACATCTAGGCAGAAAGTGGGGTGGCTGAATGGCAACTGAGTGTGTGGAGGCTGAGGGCCAGGTGAGAGAAGCTGAAGTACAGGATCGTATGGCTGGAGCACAGCATTCTCCTCTTTTTTTTTTTTTTTTTTTCTCCCCTGTCCTAGTGTATATTGACTTTGCTTTTTGACAGCTGATGTGGAATGAGAGCGGGGTGCTTTGGTGGTGACAGCAGGGACCAGAGCAGCCCCATGTGGCTGTAAGCCATCCTTGCAGACTACAGCTCAGGAGAACAGCGTTGCTCCTAAAGACCGTGGTCAAGGGAGAGGTTGTCTGCTTCAAGTTAAACTGCTGGACTGACCTCAAGGGCTCGAGTTCATGTCAATTTGTATCATGAGATTTCACATGCCTAACCTATTTTGGAAAGAAAGCCTCTTTAAAAAAAAAAAACAAAACAAAACAACTTTTATCAAATAAAGTTCTTATTGCTCAGAAACTTTGAACCAATGATTAGCAGCTATTTTTATTCATGAGTTACATTTTTTTAAAAACAAATTTATTTCAATGAATTGTGTCTTAAAACGTGTAAGTGTTGCAGAGTTTCACTTCTAAAGTTTTCTTGTTTTCAGAAACAAGACACTGGACAGATTTTGTTGGATATGACCTATAACCAGTTGGGTGTGACGGAGAAGGAATATTTTGGTTTACAGCAAAATGAAACTTCAGTAGATTCACCTGTAAGTATAGCAAATAATAAATGTGTGTGCATGTATATGTGTGTATACATATATAAACACATATATGCATACACATGTATGTATACACACATGTACATGCACACACACATAAATAAACAGTATTTATTTGTAAATATTTTTAATCCATCTAATAGTTTTTCATTTCACAGCGATGGCTTGAACCAAACAAACCTATTAGAAAACAGTTGAAAGGTAAGACTTGTTTTTAATATCTTGTTTGTAACTGCATAGTCCTGCTTTTCTGTGTTCTTATGACTAGAATAAATACAGTTCTTGTAAACTAGTGCATCCAGATGGTAGATTTTGTTTAGGAGCAAGTCTTGTCTCTGCCAGTGTTTTCAGCAGAGCTTTCTACATCTCTTACTGCTACCTGAGTGCTAATAAGACCGGGTAGGGCACTAACTTTGATGCTGTAATAGCATCTAAGCCTGGCTTCTGAACAGTGTTGGACATCCTGGCCATGAAAGCAGTAGTCATATTGTGGTGCCAGTAAATTCCTCCTCACAGGGAAGATAAAGAGGAGGGGTTTTGATTGAGGGAAGTGGAGCCAGTTTCACGTATAGGCTCTGGCGATTTCTTGTCTGAAGTAGAGTTAAAAAAAAATTGCTTGTTTTTATTAAAAAACAACCAAACAAAAACCTAACACCACACACTTCCAAGTGCATGTGATGGTCTAGTATGTCTTGTTTATAAACAACTTTGGGTAACACAGAATGCTTACCAAGGACAGGCTGGCCAGTGTGACCCTGCCAGATAGCGGCTTAGGAGGACTGAGTGACACTGTCCCAATTTGTGCTGTGAAACTTGAGCTATATTTTTCAGCTCTCTTATTTCTACCATATGCTGTAGATTGCATATGAATTGAAATAAAAGTATGTGCAGTTAACATGGTGAACTTCTGTTAATTTCTTCTATTTATATGTAAGATGGAATTGAGCATTATCCCAACTGAGATGCTTCAAATACACTTGCTGCTGCTTTTTCTTCTAATATCTATGAGGCAAAGATACCTAAATAATGCCTTTTATGTAAAGTAGCATATACAAATTACTTTAAATGCAAGCATCACTGTATCTGAGAGTATTTTCTTCTCATAGTTGGTGTTGGGGGGGATCAGGAGAGACTTCTCATGGTTTCTTTTAGTTTCATGAGAAAAATGGATGAGATTTCTATATGGTTGCTCATGTAACTTTTCTATAAATATAGAAATAAAACCTCAGGCTCTTTCTTTTTTAAACAAAAAAATTGATTTGTTGTTCTAAAATATTGCAGGAGGTTTTCCCTGCACCCTTCGTTTCCGTGTAAGGTTTTTTATACCTGATCCTAACACACTTCAGCAAGAACAAACCAGGTAACTTCTGTTTGATGTTTGCTTCCATGAACTAAGAATGTGTAAAGCTCCCCTTTTCCATCTCCACAGCTTGGCAAAGTATGCTTTATTAGGTAGATAACCTTGTTTAACTCTTTCTATTAAATGTGTTTGGAATTGACAGCTTGATGTGATGCTCATAATGAATGGTTTCTTCTATATGCAGCCTACAACTCCAAAATGCAGCCAGAATATAAGCTACTACAAAGATGGCAGTTAGTTTATTTGCACCCTGGATTCCTTTTTTTTTTTTTTTTGAGCCCTTCGTTGCTTGATGTGCTTGCCTGTTGCATTTTTTCTCCTTTCCTTTTCTGATCCCTTAATCAGATGCAATGATTAAAAAGTAGGGTAGTTCAATTATTAAGCTGTCTGCACGCCCTCAGTCTGTTAGAAGTTTTGTATCAACACTGAGTCAGTTTTTTGAACATGTGTAGTAGATTTAATGCCGAGGGCGTGGGAGGGTGGGGTTTATTTTGTTTCAGGAAGAACAGATAACAGTTCTTGTTTTCTAGTTTGCCCCTTACTTGTAACATGCAAAGATCTATAATGCTGCAGTTTATAGTAGACTTTTAAAGCCTTCTTTCTTTAACCTATCTCTGAGTTTTTAGGGTGGTGGGGTACATGAATTACAAGCAGTTTTCAATGAACTTGTGAGAAGGCTTTAACTGAATACTTGTTTTGTTCAGTGCACATGATTTGGAATTTAGAATTCACAGGCACGTATTAATTGGGCATTTTTTTGGTAATGTTTTTATAACATTTTCATTGTTAATTTCAGTGACTTGAGAATATAAATAGTACAGCATGTTAAATGATATTTCTTGAAGAAAACTTAGCTATTGACCTGTTTTGGTATTTGCTAATAAAGCTGTTGTAAGCTGTTCTGTTGTTTGAAACTGAAATTATTCAAAGACCTTCTCTTCATGGTTCTTCACATCCCAACTCTCCAGTATTGCTATAAAGTAACGTTGTAAAACACACTAGTAAGAGCAAGACTAAACTGCTCTTGGAGAATTAAGAGCTTTTTGTCAGCATATGCTACTTGAGAGATCTCATTCTCTCCATTAGGTAGTTCAAGATAGAGTATCACAGTTTGGGGTTGGGGGTTTTTTTTGTTTGATTTTTTTTTTTTTTTTTTTTAAAGTTACATCCAAGATGAATGTTCCTGGGAGAAAGAGAGCCCAGTTCTGTAACGGTTTGGGTTTTGTAGTGTTCGTTGTGGCATTAATACCATGGTCCTGGAGTGGTAGTACAGACTCACAAAGATCTTTAAAACTGTTGTGAGAGTGAGTGGGTGTATGATTGCATGTTTGTAAGTGGCACTAAGCTTTATTCATCTGCTTGTATAGTTTGCTGGGAAATCTAATAAAATAGAACTAATACATGTAACAATTTAAACCGTACCTTTGAAATGTGAAAATAAATAAATGTTTGTTTGTTTTCCAAAAAATCTTTTCTAGGCACTTATTCTTCCTGCAATTGAAGACTGATATTGTGGAAGGAAGGTAATAAGAAGAATCTTCAATTTATCTATAATTCTTTTTAAAATAAAATTAAAAAAAAAAAAGCCTTTTTCTGAGGGTATCATTGCTTTAAAATTGTACCTTGTGAAATACCGCTTTAAAAGAAAATCAAATTGCTAGGAAACATCACAAATTTTCACATAGGTCACTTACGAAGAACAGTTTAGTAGTCTGTTCTGAATGAGCTGTAGGAGGTGTTGTGCATCTGCAGGTACAATGTCAACCTGAGACATCTTTATTCAAGACATGGTGTGCCAGGCATGGTATTCCAAATGTGGGGACCTGCTGTCTAGTGCAGTAATCAGGAGGGAGTAGCAAAGGGCCGTTTATGCTATTATTTCTCATTATTTCAGGGTTATATTCCCTATGTGGTGGGCATATATCCAGTTGTTCCTTTGCCTGCAATTTCTGTGTGTTTGTACATTTAAAAAAAAAAAAAGAGGAAAAGGTGGTCCGAGTACTTGCTGCCTAATGTACATTGCCTTTAGGTGTTGGCTTTTTTTCCTCTATGGAGTCACTGGTCATGAGATCAGAGCTGTCTTTGTGCTTGGCACTTGGCTAATTTTAGTGTTTGTGTCTAGTTTTAAATACACCAGACTGCAGCTATTAAAATAGTGTCCAGAGCCCCATAAAAATTGCTTCTCCTTTTGCTTTCCTGAATAAGCATCCAGTAACAATATGAGCATGGCCTTTTAGGACTTGTTACTTCCATTCTCTTAAGAAGCTGTTACACGGCAACTAGCTTTTAATCTCCAGTCCTAGTGTGCTTTGACAATCAAACTTTGTAAGAAAAAATCAGATACTCTTTGAAGATAAATGAGTCTTCGTGTACTGAACTAATTGCAGAGGTATTGTTAACAATACATTTATACAGCCTATATCTAAATAAAAATATTTTCCCCTCTTTCCAGGTTGTCATGCCCCATTAATTCTGCTGTTGTCCTGGCATCATATGCAGTACAATGTAAGTAATAACTAATCATTATTTTGTTAATAAATGTATTTGACCAACTACCTTCTCTGCTGTTTGGCACTGAAAAATAAGGAAAGATTTCTTTCCTTATCTATTTGTGTGGAATATTTAAAATGCTACAGGTGATGCTTTGTAAAGAAGGTGCAGGTTATTAAAGCAGCCTTCAGACAGTCTAAATAGAAAAAGCATACTTGTTAGGTCTGTCAAAAAAGTTGATACAAGAATAATGTTGTTATTACTTATGTGTGCTTGTACTGCTGACAAAAAGAAGGCAGGTTTTCATTGTCATTGGAAACAAAATAATGAAACTTACTGTGTGTTACAATAGCTACAGGAAAGCATTCCAGGGAAATAACAGATCATCTAGAGAACGGTTAAGGGGAAGGTAAACTCATGATTAAGAAACTCCAATGTTCTTATGTAATGTTTTCTCAGGGAATTTGATTTGTTAGATACGTAAAACTGCCTGGCACTTTGCAATACGTTTAAGGTGACTCTACGGACAAGAACTTGTATTCTTCTCATCTGCCTGCAACTGGAAAAAAGGAATTCTAAGGATGATATTAGAACAATATCTTCTGTAGGAAAACTAAAATGGACCTGATCCTATGCCTTATAGGCATCCTAAACAGTGAAAGGAAGAAACAGAGGAAGATCCTTCTCATTAAACAAACAAACAAACAGGTTGAGGGTTTAGTAGAGTTTGTATATTTCTAAAAATGGTTGTTGGGGAAAGCATGCTAGAATAGTTGTGTAATTATTTGGCTGATCTATATCTATCCCATTTCTTTATGGAAAGGCTAGCAAGGTCCACAGAAAAGATTGAGGTATTTTTCGCTTGAAATAAGGACCAAGCTAAATAATTAAAATATGGTTTTCAAAAGAGAAAGTAATAAACTGTTGGCCTCTATGAAAATCCCAAGAGGCTGTGAAACATTCACTTTTATGTTTAAGTATATCATGTGGTGCACCCTTTTGTTAAATGGAACTTTAACCACATTCAAGCTTAGTAACAACAGTTGAAACCAGAACAAGTTTTCCATAGTAGGCAGCAGTCCCAGTTTTATTGCCAAAGGAAATGTGTCCCTGCTCCCGTATCCCAGGGGCACAGTAGGGCACTCGGAGGCTGAAACACTCTGAACCTTTAGGATTGCTAAATGCAGTGTTGTTGACCTGATTGTGCTAAAGCGCAAAAATATAAAGGTACAGTGAAGAATGCAACTATTTTATCACAAAGTCAAGCTTAACATGATTTTTAAAATTAATTATGCCACAGGTAGTGTACCCCAAATCCCAAAGTAATTTCTTTTTCCCCTTCAGTTTTATGACCATTCCCTTTTTAGTGCTTTGAATACCTACTAATGCAGTTATTTTTACTAAAGGAGAACAGCAGAAGGTCAGTGAGTATTGTGGAAGGGTGCTAGTGTGTTTTAATCTTTCTCTTTCCTGGTGCATTCTGGAATTTCCCATGCAGCTATTTGCCTCATTTTCCTAACTCATGATAATGCTATTATTGCCAGTTGGGGGGGGGCTTTTATTAAAAACAAACAACCCCCCCCCCAAAAAACCCCCAGACCTAAACCTTTCTTTTTTGCTAGCTGATGCCCTTTCTGTTGCTGTTTGTATGATATGTATATTTATTCTCTGCATCAGCAAAGAATGAAACATTTAACAGGAAGATGTATTCCCTTGAAGAAAAAAAAAAAAGCTTTTTCTTCTGCTACCAGGTTGTTGGCATTTACCTAAAGAAGATGGCATAGGAAAGACCTTCTGAAATCTGTGTGTGTAGGTCTGCTTATTTAGTCATGTTTGCTAGGATTCTTGTCACCTTAAATTGTTTTAAATAGGGGGTTTTTTTGGTGTTTTAGTTTCTAATCATACTTATTAAGAAGGGTTGAAGTTTTTGGATATGAGGTATCTTCTTATTAAAAAGCCATTGTCTGAAGTTGCCATGGATTGGTTCTACCTGAGCTGTTTCTTATTCCTGCCGCTTCTTGGTGGTTTTCAGGCTGCTCTCTCCTTCTGTAACTTCTGTTAACTGTATGCAGAAGGGGAAATCATCATTATCTGACAATCTAATGCTTATTTGTTTGAAAGGTGGAGCTGTTGTCACTGGCAGGAGGCTGAGGCAGGTGTCTTTCTTTGCACATGAAGGCTGATGATTATTTCTGCTCTTGCTTTTTAAATACAGTTTTCACATGTGGCAGTTGTATGGTTGACTTTCACAGGCTTTGTCTGAGTTTTGCAAAGGGACAGTTGGTGGTGAAGTCTGTCATCCCACTGAAGTGCTGCTGCTCTGTATTGCTCTTTGCACAGGTGTTTGAGTTCAACACTGCGGTTCTGAAATAAAACTCTGACATGTTGCTCTGTGCCATTGTGGCCCACCCTATGTTGTCAGGGGGTGCTAAGTTACAGGGGAATACAAGTGGGTGTGAACACTGTGACTAAATAGCATGTGACTAAACTTGATTGCAAGTATGGTTCAGACACTTGAAGAGTAAGTTGTTAGTTTATTATCAGTAAATGTGCTTTGTCACAGAAATGATCAGTGGATTCTGAAGTCCTTTTTTTAAGGAGAACTTGTTAAGGTGCATTTCAAATAATTTTGAAATCGTGAAGTCTGAAGGATAATCGTGCTGAAAAAAAATCTAATGATAAATAGTAGGTCTTGGTTTTTACTAGTGTAAAATGGGAATGTTGTACAGTCTTTAACATTAAATGAGGGACCTATGCAGAGTTTGTATCGCTTTTTTATTTAAAATGTCACAAAGCTGATTTAGCACCACTTGTTTTCTATCATTTTGTGTAGTAAGTTCTCATTTCCAGAACAGTGTTTAAAAGACTAGCTATTGGAATGTAAGAAGTCCCATGGGTTTGGTGGGAATATGCTCTTATGTGCGTAAATCCTTTGCGGGGTGGGGACTTGAATCTAAAGCACATCAACAAAGCCAACAAAAGGTGTTAAGAATACTTCTAAGCTTTCTTTTTCCTGAGCATCATTTGCTCAGTGATTCATTATGACTGGGGTCTTTCTCTTATCCCCTGTGATATTGTTCCCATCTCAGCTCTGCTTTGAGAACGAGGATGTTTCTCTAGCACGCTGCTGTCTATCTTTGGGAGTTTGTTCCAGAAGGAGTTGACTAGTTGCTTGGGATTCAAATGGGCTTTAGCGAGGGTGAGGGTTCAAGGAAAGCTGAGCTTAGTGTGCGAGTCCCTCAGGAACTTATGCTGTTCTGGAAACATAAGAGTTTGTTAGAATTTTGGGAACGCCAGAAGGCTGATATCCCAGAGGAGGAGATGACCTGTAAGACGTAGAGGAACGTCAATAGTAGCTCCACAGTGAGAATCACACCACATAATTCCCCCATCGGCTTTCTTCTTGCCTGACTCTTCTAACTTGCCCTAATTTTGTCCCCCTCTCTTTTTATAGAAATTACACTGAAACCTCAGACTTCCTAATTTACAGACCTGCCTGTTTTCATAGCTAGCATTTGGGGATTTTTCTCTGTGTATGCTCCCCAGCTATGGTTTTTTGAAGTGAAATAGTGCTCAGAAGGACATCATGTAAGCTGAGAGATTTGCTCAGAGGCCAGTCAGGTTCCTGCTACTCTCCAGGGCAGTTGTAGCCCTTTTGCCTCAGAATCAAAATCAGACTGGATGAACAAAGAGAACTTTGACCTAAATTTCCAGTGTTTGAAATTATTTACCAGATGTGTTGGGTAGCCTGAGGATTGCGTGCATGTCCCATCTGTTCTTCTGAAGCCTGCAGTAATGCTGTTCAGTCGCAGGTAACTTTTATCATGTCTTACAGTACCTGTCATCAGCAGTACCAGAGTGTTATCTATGTGACGGTGGTGAAATTCCCAATACGAGAATCTGCTTGGAGAAATTGATTGAAATATGCACCCGTTTTCTTCCACATGGTTCACTGTGGTCTGGATTGCTTGAGCTTGCTAGCATCTCTTTGTACAACAGTTCTTCTAAGACTGTCTTGATAGTTGATATACAGCAGCTCTCCAGCTGTTTTGGACTGTTTTCCCTTAATTATATTTTACAGTTGTGCTAGGCAAGACAGAGGCCACTTCAGGAGATCATTACTTCGAGTCTTGTTTGTCTAGTGTTCTTCCACTATGCAACAAATAATTGTTTTGAATCTGTAACGCTTCAAAACAAAGTACAATACTGTAATCTCTGGAGTGGAGAACCCCAGATTGGGCTATTGGCCAGTGTTGTAGCTGAAGGAGCTGACTTTCTACAGTGCCTCGTGGACTTGGTATTATTCTTCTGTATTTTTAAGGTGGGTGAACCTATTAAATATTTTTGTGTAACATAACTAAAAAGGGGAAAAGAACAGTTACCCAAGGTCATGGTCCATGTAGTACAGTATTATGATAATGAGTAGTGGTGAATGCTGAGAGAAAACGCACATGACAGAAGATCAGAGCAGTTTTAAAATGCGTTAGTTCTGAAAAGACTCCTAATGTTTTGGGAGTACTGATAACTATTCCCTTAAGTCTTTTATCCCCATGCTTTTTCAAAAAGAATACGCTTTGTACTTTGGATTATACTTTGCTTTTTCAATACTTTTTCTGATTGTGACTGTGCGGTTTCTGAAGTACATTTGAGATGCAGAAACAGTGACTCAGTATAACTTATACTTTCTAATTTGTTTCTTCCTTTTCCCTGTGATTTTTTTTGTTGTTTAACTGTGGCTGGATTTTGAGCAGCTGATTTTTAAATTTTTTAATTTTTTTTTAAATAAAAAGTATTACAATGACTGATTCCTTTTTCATTGGAAAGGCAGTGGTAATAGATAGCTTGGAGACCACCATTGTGTATGTATAGTTGGCATTTTTGTCTACAAATGTTCCTTTGCTTTTATTAATGCCTACTTTTTCATTCTGTCGTACCACAAAGTAACCAGCTGTCGTAAGTGGTCATAAGCAGCTACTTAGTCATCTCTAGATTGAACTTTTTTTAACGCCTTTTGAAGTGTTATTTCCTTTTACAAAACAGGTTAGTTTTATCCACATGATAGCTAGTTCTACTTGTCCAGTAGGGACATTATGCTTGCTTACTCAGTGGTTGAGTGGGTTAGAGTTCATGCCCTCATCCTTATTTGGATACAGGTTCCACTTGTTGAAACACATCTCCTTCTCTCAAGATCCACTTACGAGGGTTTTGGCCCTTTTTTAAAGTCTTTCTCTGATAACCGTTTTCAACATGGTATCTTTAGTCTCTACATCTACATGGATTTTGCTCATTTCAGTGCTCCTTTTTAGCTTCTCTTTAATAAGTGTCTACATTTTTAGATTGATTCTTTGAAACTGAATTCTGCTGTAGTGGGTTATTTTCTGATTCCAGAAGCATTTTCATACCTGAATACTTTGTAGTTACTGTTGAGAAATAGTAACTGCTTTAGTGTATGCTATGCAGTGCATCATCTTTCTTCTGTTCTCTATTTGTGCCAAGAAGCAATGACTTACAATGTCTGAACTGATTGAACTGTACAGATTAGGCAGTATCTCTTCTTTTTGTATCCCAGTGTCCATAGGAAGACAAATTTATCATTAGCCTGTAATACTGTATTTCACTCTCATCTCAGCTCATCAGTCATTACTGCTGTCCTAAATTGGAGGCCAGTCATGTGACCCTAACTATATTTTAATCCTGGATTGCCGTTTTATACCTGAGGATTTTTACTCCTTGATAAAAGTTAAATTAGTTATATAACTTGTATGCTAGACTTGTCCCATTGTTTGGTTATTTTCCACTGAGAACCTGATCTGCTTATGTAATTATCCTCTTTTTAAAACAGGCGACTCCAGTTCACTTCTGTGCTTTATTCATTTAACCTAAATTATTCAACCCTGCAAAAAGTTACAAATTCAATGTGAAACAACTTGATTTTTTTTCCTGGTACACTTCTCAAGTCTTTAGAAAATTGATATTAAACCTGTTTTCAAGGACTAGCTCTTGCAGGCATTCCTTTGGACCAAATTGTCCATATTATCTATAACTGATTTCCCATCATGCTTGATGAGAAATGATGCCTAATGAGCCATTCATACATTTGTCTTCTGACACCTGTAGTTACTTGGAATGCCCATATGCAGAAATAGGTTCGGGTATGCAAATTTTTCTACTATTGTTTACAAAGGAACCCTTTAGAATTGGAGACCAACTTGTCTTCTGTACCTTGAAGGATATCACATAGATGGGAAGCCAAAATTGGTCACCTTTTAAGTTATGCAAAGCTAAAAGCTTATCTTTTCTACTGTTACGTTTTCTGGGGCTGCCTGTAGAAATTGGGACAGATTGAAATGGTGGTATTTCGGTTCTGTTAGTATTCGAAAACAACAAAATTAATTTCTAAAACTGGAACCAAACAAATAATTATCTTGCTCATGCTGCAGAAAGCTTGGATGTCAAAAATAACTTCATGTAAGAAAGAACCACAGGCAAATTTCGCTTGGAAGGGTCGTCTTCAAAGTCAGATCAGGTTGCTTAGGGCCTTTCCAGTTCAGTTTTGCATTTCCAATGCTGAAATTCTGTTGTCTGTCATCCTTCTGGTTTGCAACTCAAAGAAGAATCTGGCTGTCTTTTTTGCACCCTTCTTTTAGGGTAGTGGAAAACAGAAATGAGATCAGTGCTGCCTTACTGTAATATATAAGCCAACTGACCAATGGTTTCTTGGAAGAAACCACTGAATAAATGAAGCCTTAGTAATTACTGTAAAATTTGCTGGCATCAATGGCTTTTTCTGCTTCCATATGTGTCAGATCTTCCCTCTAGAAAACTCTCCCCGCCCCCCCCCCCCCTTAATGCAGCAATATATCTGGTACTTGAGTTTCTCTTTCCAGGGAAGATGCATGTGTACCCATAGAATCTCTATTGAAATCTATCAGTGCTACATAAATTCACTTGTTCCTGGTCTTCCCTTCCTCTGTATCCAAATCTTACAAAATTGTGTACTTTTTTTTTTCCTTCGTTTTAGTTAGTCCTTTTCTTTGATGCTTTCCCGCACAAAAGTCTTTCTGCTGCCAGGAGAAAGAGAAAAAAATATATACCCACCACATCATTCTAACTGAACCAATTCTTTTTACGAAGTCTGAAGAAAAGATGGCTTGTTTAAGCTTCAATAAGGCATAGGCGGTTCATATCCTCTGTAAACATATATGATCTCAAGATTTTCATTTGGGTTTCAAGCAATTATAAATTCTTACTGTATTGAGAGCTTGTACAACTACTGTTTTGGTATGTGAACATGGGAGTTCATCCATAGAAAATTATTCTGTGGCTACTTGGCTAGTGCACTGTCCTTTTAGTAAGAGTTATAAAATAAATGTCCTCTTTTTATTGAATATAGCCTTCTAAATGAATCCATCACATTCCCTTCTTTAAAGTCTTTCATATTAGATACAGATCACTAAAATACAAGAATCTGTTATTCAAATAACTGATTTTTTTTCCCCAACCCCTCCTCCATTCCCTCCATTCCATTTTCTTTCATTTTACTCTGTATTCTTTCCCAGTTATAATAAATTAAAGAGCAAATTCTTGGCTAGAATGGAGAAAGATAAAAATATGCTTTTTTTTATACTGTAACTTTTTCCTCATTGAGTCAGTATCTGCTGGCTCGTGATCAGAGCAGAAGCTATGTCAGGAGAAACTCAGATTAGAAATAGATCTTTAATATTTCCTGCCCTTCTGCTCTGTTCTGAAGAAATCCAGTAAAGAGGTAGAAACCTCATGGGTTTTTGTTCTTACTGAGATCTTGATATGCCCTAACTTTTTTTTTTCCTACTTGGATAACTAAATCCTGCACAAGATCATTAGTCTTCCAAGATATCTACTAATCGGCATTTATAGTTTCTCTTCAACTGTGACAGTTGGCTGGGGAGTTGGAAAAGCAAATAGTACTCTAAACTGCTCCCCTTGTTGACATGACCTCAGGTAGCTAGGAGGAAGAGGAAAAAAGACCAGAGCAACCTCCATTTTTGGAAGATGTGCAAGAAGACTCTACCTCATAATGCATGAAGGAACAGCAGTTGCCCTCTTTAGAGAAGGTAAAACTACAGTAAACAATATTTTCACCTAATGCAAATGAAATTGGACAATTACATTATCTTATTCCTGGCAATCTGGTCTCTTCCTATTGACAAGAATGTAATTCAAGCTAGCTGCCACAAGCCTTTAAAATCTAGACAATGTTTCATAGAAAAGATGGGTTGTGTTGACAGCTAATAAAGGAAAAAGTCTTCAGTCAACTTCTGTCATTTGTGAATTTGTGTTTTATCTTTATGCTGTCATTAACATACATACTTTGTTCAAAAAGTCTTTACTTCTTGTTTTTATTGTTATTGCCTTAGTCTTGGCAGAGACTTGGACTTTTGCTAATACACAGATATTCCTAAAAATTTTTTCAGTTTCTTGTTATACTTCTGGATCTTCTGTTTTGATTTTTTTTTTGTTTTGTTTTCTCCTTCAGAGATATATTATTTGACAGAAGTGTTCAAATACATGTTTTGATTGTAATGGTAAATATTTGGTCTTTTGCCAGTCATTTTGTGAACTGATTGAAAATTCAGGCTACCTTTAAAAACAAAGGGCTAAGCATTGCAGGAACATCTGCATTCAAAATAGATTACTTAGTGTTTATCATTCCACTTTCTCTTTTATTTAAATATTTCCCTGGATGCTGACAATTAGGTGTGCAACTGTATTAGCTTCTGACTGCATTTGCCTGGGAATTGTTTTGTATCACAATGGTTCTATTTTCTAAGCCGTAGAAATTATGCTTTTTGAATATGGAAATGGCAAATATTAGTCATCCCCTGCATTACAGACACTCCACAGTTACTGTAGCTGTAAGTTATTTCTGAAGTCCACAACTTCCGCCCGCCCCCAACCTGAATCATTTAAATCACTCTTTTATACTTTGCATTTTCTGGAAAATAATGGTAATAGTATTGTTCCTAAAAGTATGCTCTTTAACTTTGATTTAGTTGAGAGGCTTTCTATGCTGAATTGTTTGCAGTCTATACAAGTACTTTCTTTTGTGTCAATTTACAAGTCATACCAATAACTTCTGGGAAGCTCTAATGCTTTATAACAACTGTTTCATGCTCCCTAGTGAAAGAGCAGATTAGTACAGGTTCTAGTGATTTGTTGAAATGTACCATCGTTTGAGGGGTTTAATCTCTTCAACAATTTAATGAAAAGACAGATTTCATGAAATATGGGGTTAGAATTACTTGCTTAATTAAAACTAGGTAAATTTGTGGCAAATAGGCAAGTACTTTATCTGAAGCAACTGCCCTGCTGCCCCAAACCTTGCATCTTTATAACAACTAAAAGTTTCTGTATGTCTTCCAGGATAGAAACTTATGCTGGCCTAGCTTTTAAAGAAAACTTGCATAGACTGAGGCTATAAACTTATGGTTACTTATACTTTCATTTGTTTTCAGATATATCACCAACTGTGGATAAGAATTAGCTTTTCTCTAGTAACTAATTAAAAATATCTACGAATTAGTATCATTTTTGAAGGGATGAAGTTTTAGGGAACTTGTAGTTTATTTGGCTGTAAAGATATATTTACTTTTGGTAGCAGCTTAGTAATGTTATGTTTAAATTGGCAGTTAATTCTCATGCATTGTTAAGTAACTCCTGTTCAGCTAAGGCAAGATTAACAAGATTAACAATTGATTTGTTAGGACAGAGCCACAGTTGGTTTGAACAATTTTTGCCTGACTGTGAAGAGTAGATGCTTTCTAAGTGACAGATCTTGTTGAAGACTTCTAATATGTTATAGTCAAGTAAATGTATATCAAATTGATTTCATTTGCTGTCTCTTACTGAAGCAATCTGGTTTTCTCTAATGTTCCAGTACTGCACATCTGTGCTGACGTGGCGTGTAATGCCTGTCTGGTAGTGTTATAGCTTGTGATGCAAAAACTAAAGTACTGAGTCATTCAGTGCCTGAGATTATAGTTATGGTAAGCGTGTTCTGAAAAAAATCTTTTTTCACTGATGTTATACAATTCCTTGTGTTCAACACTGCTTGTCTGTTGGGAAATAATTCATAATTCCTGCATTTCCCCATATGTGTATGTGTTTATTGAGGAGAAGGAATTACTTCTAAATAATTATCAATTAACTGTGAAAACTTTGTGTATGTGTTCCTTGTTTCCTAACAGCACAACTTGGAGACTATAATGCTTCAGTACATCATTCAGGATATCTGTCAAATTACAACTTTATACCAGAGCAGAACAAAGATTTTCTTACCAAAGTAGAATCGCTACATGAGCAACACAGGTAACGTTAACTTTTAGTTCTCTCACACCTTTTGAGTTTTTAAAGAAAGAAAAAAAAAAAAGACGACAAAAGGAAGACTCAAGTTCTTGGTAGTTTCAGTACAACAAATAGTTTTATTTTATATAAATATTCTATTAAATTAAATATTTGGTTTTATCATGTAGGTGCTAGACTAATCATATTCAGCGTATGATACCAGTGTGTTAAAACTTTTAAATAAATTTCTAGCTGTGACAACCAGTAGATCAGTTAGCATTGTACATTATTAATGGCAACAACCTAGAATGCTGTACTAGATGTTTGAGGGGTTTTTTGGATCAAGGACATTTGACCATTTTTCAAATCCTATAGATTTTTTTTTCTATCTATGGGGGGGGGGAAAAAAAAGGAACACTTCAATTAACATTGTGCTTTCTCTCCACTCTCCTGAGTGTAATGTAAAGGCTACAACAGATTATTCCAGCCAGTCCACTGCTCATTACTCTTTCTGACCCTGCTGATTTGTCTCTTGTAAGACTGCAGCTTTAGAATTAGTGGTGTTGATCAGATACTCACAAGCTGAATGCAAATATGCCAACCCAAGAAATTGTCTGTGAGCATTTAGGCAAATGAAATCTGAACTTCTATGGGCTTGTTCTCTCTGTATCTTTACTGCAGTAGAGCTAGTTCTCTACACTCCTAGTTTCTTTGGTTTATACCCTGAAATATCTCTATTTTCATCTCCCCCTGATATTCCTCAACTTTTTTTGTCTTCTTTCAGTACTCTCACCTCTCCCTCTTGGTTCTTTACGCCTAGTGGGTTTAGTGAGTTGTTCTGAACTTCATGTGTGCTGCCTAGCAGTCCAGAACATGCACTCTGCTTTGTCATTTATGGGATGAAAGAAGAGATAACCACTGAGCTCTAACTGCAACCATTCCCTCTGTGTAGGTGTTAATCTGGACTGCTTTTCTAGCAGTTCATGCTCAGAAACACAACAGCTCAGGCCTCTACTCCCTCCAAATTAATTTGCAGTTTCCAGTAGGCTCAGAATTTTTTAGAGGGGAACTTGTAGACAGGCATCAATAAATCTGCTTGTCTTTAGGAAGAAGTTATCTCAGAGGCCACTGAGGGAAGATTCTGAAGAGTCTTTAAGTGGTTGGGTTGAACTCACGGATTTTGTGCTATCTTAGGCAGAGATATAAAACTGGTTATGTCCTGCAGAGGAAAGACTAGAAGTTCCCATTGGTCCAGACAAAGGCATGGTGGGGTCTGTTGGAAAGACTCCTTTCTTTTCGGGGTCCTTTCAGTGAAATTGATGCTTTCATTGAGTGTTTTTGGTAGAACGAAGCCTTGATGACTGAGAAGTTTAATTTCTGTATTTGAATTCACATAGGTGGTGGTAACTGAAGTTCTGAATAAAAATGCTTGAGCAGACCAGACTGGGAAATATTGTCTTAACACCTTCTTTGAAACTTAGGTCTTCAGGCCTATTAATTTTGGAGTGCAGGGAGAGGCAGACAAATTATTGAATATCCTGGCAGTATTTCTTGCACTCTCCTTTGGCATTCATAGTGAATACTTACATCTGAGATGTAGTTTTCACTAGATCAGTGCCAGTAACATAACTTGACAAGAATGGTTCTGGTGTTTACTAGGCCTTCAGAGAAGGAAAGACAGAAAGGGAGAATTTACCTTCTTACAGTTTGAGAAGAGTGTTGTTTTGGAATGAGATTTCTGCTGAGCTGGGGTAAATAATGTTCGCTGTAGACCATATGGGATATCTGTAAATTATTATCCCTTTTAAATTGGCATTCATAGATTACAGGATTGCAAAGCCAGCCCTATAAACATCTACCCTTTTTCATTCTTTAGTGTCCATTCTTTGGGAAACTTTCACAAAGGAAAATTAAAAGGCTGGAACTGCTGAAACACGATACAGTCTTCAGAAGCCATGTTATGTCTTGAATGTTGTAGCTCAATGGAAGTTTTCTTTTTAGCTGGTTTTTATGTTGTTTTGCAAAATCTGAGAAAATAGTTCTATGAACATGATATGATGGTTATATTCCAGATGATGTTTGTTAGCTCTTGAGTATCAACAGCTATAAAAATTAGAAAGAGACACCAAGGCCTGTTTCCTCTTGCCTGTTTATCTCTCACCAAGTAACTACCGCCTGCTTAGGGACCTCAAGGTTTCATTTCATCTCTAAATGAGTAGGGAGGTGTAACAACAACAAGAAAAACCTAAGTCTGTGCTGAGATACTTTTTCTTGTTGGCCCTTCAAGACACAAGTCTTGATT
Source organism: Haliaeetus albicilla (assembly GCF_947461875.1). NCBI lineage: Eukaryota > Metazoa > Chordata > Aves > Accipitriformes > Accipitridae > Haliaeetus > Haliaeetus albicilla. The sequence continues at coordinate 5,262,781 of NC_091485.1, read as the reverse complement.
GGTCTAGTGTAGATGGTGTATGCAAATGGATAATTAAAATTTGCAGGCATATCTTGTTGCTATGCAACAGATGGTACCCCCATCTCTCTGAACAAAGTTCTTGATCAAAATTTAAAAAATGAAAATAATGTACTCTTGCAAACATAGTCAGCATCCTGTTGTATAATAAAATGGTCTTTTTGTGGTGCTTTTCTCTACCTTTCTGACACAGTGAAAGAAATAAGGTCTACCAATGTTTGTCAAAATCAAGGTGACAGTAGTCACTGTAGATGTAGACCTGAGTAAGCAGTTTATCTCAGGATTGTGACAAACAGGTCTTTTTTTGGTCTTTGCTCTTTTTTGCAAAATTGTGACATCTTCAAGCCACACTGCTGGCAATGGCTTTCCAGTTCAAGGTAACTTTCAGTTTCATGGAGCATGATGTAGTATTTCCTTAAGTGGCTGTTTCAGGGTATGGTATTTTGATGGCCTGGAATTTGAAAGGCTGGATATTAATTGGAAGTAATAGATGTCCACCTTCTGAGGTAAAGCCCCTTTTAAAAATGAGAATTACTGCCTTATGTGGAATGCCTTTGTATCTGGAGTTCTTAACACAATGTTACGTCAGCTTTTTACAGGTTGTATTTAAACTGTGTTTTGATTAATGTAATTTTATACATGTCGTTTTGGAAGCTCACCTAGCAAAGAATTGTTTTTATCTGCACTTAGTTGCAGATATGATAGGATGATATTGGATGTCTTTTCTGCTTAGATGTGTGTAGATATTACACGCATCCCTCAGCCTCTTGTTACTCGAACGTGCTGTAGTGCCTGAATCGCTGATCTGTGCTGTGAGACCAGGAGCACTGTGGGCACAGCACAATGTCAATAGGCTACGACAGGTTCCAGGTTAGCGCTGCCTCTCATCTGATCGGTTCTTGACTGGGTTTGGCCCTGCAATTTATTGGAAGGGGCTACTTTCATTATCATGCCTAAAGGAATCTTATTTAGGCCACATTGCATTCTTTTCAGATGAATAGTCAGTAGGTTGCATGGGAGAACCAGCTAGGCAGGGATTACTACAGGATTCTTTGTTTTTTAAAACTCCTGTTAGATTCCATGTAGCCCTTCCATGAAGATATATGATCCATTTATTTGAGCTGTGGGGATTTTTGAGTTTTTGCCTCTGGGGGAAAAAAAAAGTCTCAGAATAGTAGAAGCTTTGTAGAAGACTAGAGGATACAGTCCTTGTAAGTCTTGCAGCACATTTCACATCTGGCAGCAGGAGGAAAAAAAAGTATTTTAGGACTTAGAGATTGTAGATAAACTCAGCTTTTCATTGGTAAGTTTCACAACTTTTAACTAATTTAATCATCTTTTCCCCCCTTATTTTTTTAGTACATTTCTGCTTCTAATCTTTCTTCTAAATTACTTCCTTCTGAGAGACTATGCAATATAGAATATTTACAGATACAGCTTCTTGCTATAAAAGAAGCTTTTATAGGGGAATCATTTCCTCATCTCTAAACAAAACAGATACAAATGATTTTTCTGAAAGAACTGGTCCAAAATGGTGAGGGTAGTAACATTGTGTATAATTTGCTTGATTTTTGAGAGGAGTTTAGGAGGGCATTCACCAGTGAAGAACTCGTGGCACTAGTTAATGAGGTTTATCTGTCAGACACTGGGCTGGGGGATTCTTCTGTTTTTCTGCATTTGGAATAAATATAATATAATGGTTTTTTTACTTTTGACTATGGTCCATATATATATATATATATAAAAAGTTTTTTCCCCTTCTTTCAGTGGCCTCAAGCAATCTGAAGCGGAGTCCTGCTACATAAATATTGCACGAACACTTGAATTCTATGGAGTGGAATTGCACAGTGGTAGAGTATGTTTACATTGTGATATTTCACTTGGGGAAAAAAAATTTATATGTCTTTTTTTACATGAACTTAATAGCAGTAAAACAAGTAGTGTTTAAGTATCTACTTTATCATGTGTTATTTTTTAATTAAAGAGTTGGGTGATTTTACAATAATTTCTGTGTAACATGGGGTCTGGTATTTCAATCAAATAAGCTAGGTCTCCTTGAAAGAGTAACATTGTATTTTTAAGATACATTGTTTCAATACTGCAAAATATTTAACTTGAAGTTTGCTAAAGTTAATGAATGTCTTAGCATGAAAGAAAATGAATGCTCTGTTTAGTGCTATGATGTAGTTGGCAGGTGTTTTAAAAGTTTACTTTCTCTGAATTTCTAACACAGAGTTAAGAATATAGAGATATTTTTGTTGTGTTTGTTGGTGGTTTTTTTTTTTATTCCTGTATTCCCTGACTCCAGGCTAAATCTGAGCAGTATTTAACAGTGTGGAAGATGACCACTAAAAATGTATTTGGAACCTTTCAGATACAGGGTGTGCATTGATGATAAGCATGTCCTAGTATTTCACTGGCTACTAGGATTTAATTGTTTGGTTAGACTGGCTGTCTGAGATTAATCCCCCCCAAATTTTTTTTTAATTGCATCCTGGTGTGCAAATTACCATTTGTGCTTTTATGTAATAGCAAATTATTTTGGCATAAAGCTTGTAGTATAAAAACTTAATGAAGTGTAGTACAGATGATTGATTTCCTAAATGAAGATGACTACTGTTTTTCCTAACATTTTTCTGAGATTTATTAATAATCCTGACACTGAGAATTTTAATTAAAAAGATCATCAATTTATATAAAGATGGAAGGGATAGAAAAGGTCATTTTCTTCCTTCAGCATGATGTTTTCTTCTGTTTTCTCTTTATGCTACCTCAAATAAGCTAGTGTTGCGTTAGATTTCTAAGAATTCCTAAAGTACTCCTGTATAAAGCCACTGTAATTACATTCACATTCATGAAATACAATGCTCAAACAGTAGAGGCCTTTTTTAGGGATGGGAAAAAGTACAAAGGAAAGGAAATAACTGAAGTGATCAAAATATGTACTGTCTGTGCTCATACCATCTGATATGAGCATCAGGAGAGGCAACTGTTACGTGACAACTGTTAAAGGTGATCAGATACCTTGGTTCACTTGCATTGGTTGTGGGTAAGTACTCTAGCATATATGAACAAATTTCTTATGTTCTTGTGTCTTCTGACAATGTAAAAGCCTTCCCAATTTCTGATAAGGTGATTACCTTTAAATGGTAAATGAGCATCTTATTAAATCTGACTTTGTCTAGGTTCATTCCCTGCCCGTTGTGTCATCTTTCACCTTTATGCTGTATTGAAACACTGTCATACTTGAGATTTCCCCTATATGCACTTAACTTGATCAGTCTATGCCTTTTAATTTCTCTTGTAGCCTAGTATTTTGATAAGCCAACTTAAGTTCCAAGACTTTCTCCATGAGGCTATTCTCTTAATATTCATGGGATGCTGTTTCTGGCAGTTCTTCAATTTCCAACATCCTTCCTGAGTTGTAGGCCACCGAACCACATGCAGGATATCAGTAGTGGTCATACCAGTGCCAAGTAGTGAGGATATTTTAGAGTGGGTGCAGACATTTTCAACTAGATGAAATTTTATTGTGGTGTATTGGCCTATTCTATCTGTGTAGAAATACCTTCTGGAGAGACCTACTTAAACAGTGTTCTTGTTTATGTTTTGTTTTGTTGCCCCCCCCCCCAGTGCATTGTTTCATATTTAGTGACCTGGGGCTCATGGGTTGTCAGAATCTTAGTCATGAGCCCCTACACTGCCAGACACCAAACTCTACGATCTGAATAAATAGAGTACAGATTTGAATCAAAGCCTTCTCTATTCCAGGCTGCTATGATGCAGACTGTTTTGCTACTGTTTCAATCTAAGTTAATGTTTTTACCACAATTCAATTTTTTTGAAGTGTGAAAATATTTGAAGTGGTCTGTTTTTTCTAGCACTTGAACTGAACATCTAGGCAATTAGAAGCTGCTAGGAAGGAAATAGAAAGCAAAACAGAAAACGTCATGCCACTTTTTAAATCTGTGTTTTGATATAAATTGAATGTTGAGTTTTGTTCTTCCTCTCTTTTCCTTATCTCAAAGTGGGTAATGGAATAAGAAAAATGCAGAGAAGGATAACAATCATGAATGTTTTAAGCAAAAGCCTTCTGTAGCAGGTGAACAGCATGGAAAACGTGAATAACAAACAATTTTTTACTATTTTTTGCTTTGGTAGTAAGAGATTTAAGAAGCTTCAGTCTCCCTAGAAAGAGACAGGTTTAAGCAAAAGCAACTTTTTCCATATGGCCGCAATTGAACTGTGGGGATTACTGCTATTTTAATGGATGACCAAGGTGAAATAGGTATCGAAAGCAGTTAGGCAGTTCAGGAACAGAATGATTCATTGCAGCCTATTAAACGTACAAAAAGTTTCTGATCCAGGAAATCCTCTAGCTGTAAATTGCCAGAACCTGAGAAGGGGGCTTATTAGTAGAGGTGTGATTGGTTGTCTCTGGAGTTTTGTCCTTCCAAAACATCGGTTACAAGTCGTTGTTTGGACTGAATGCCATGAGGCAAAACTTTCAACCAACACTTTATCATTGATTATGCTCCTGAAGGCCTATAAGAAAAGTGACAGCACTGGTTTACAACAGAGTGAACGTTCTCAGCATTGTCTTCTGGTAGGTAGTCTTCCATTTGCTGAGTGTTTTGCCTCTGCTGCAGCAGTCCTGCAGAAGAATACTCCTCAACCTTTGGTCTCATCAGGTAGCCCATGTTGACACTTTTCTGAAGTTTGTAGTGAAGGTTAGATACATCCTCCCCAGTATGCTGCTGCTTTTACAGAGGCTACCACGTTATACCCCAGCTTTGGCAGGGATATCTGCCATGCTTCCCAGTTATCCTCCCCCCTCTTAGTACTGCTCTTAAATCACACACACACACACCCCAGTTCTGTCAGATCCAAATGCTTTGAACAGATCTAGCGGGTACTAGTTAAACTGTGGCTTTTTGAAAAGCTTTGTCTCTCTGGATCCTTATGAGTCAGTTCTTTGCTGTTAAAATAGTCTTAGTCCTCTTAGACTGTATATGGCAGAGGAACCAGGTAACACCTGGCTTTTATACTAATGGCCAAAAGAAGCTGCTGCTCCTGTACTGGTGGTTGAGAATAGGATACTTTTGGATAATGTTTCTTGAAGAACAGATGACTATCTAGTTTCCTTAATTTTAATGTTTTATGGTACATAGTTAAATATTTTGCAGAAGTCGAGTGTGAGCTTTCTTTTTAGCAACTTGCTAAATATGAAAATTCCATTAGTGAATTAATCTGAGCTTGGCTTTCATCTGCAAATACTTCTGCTTTTCTCTGAGGATAAATCTGAACTGCTAAAATTGTAATATTCAAAAATGAAATAATGTTAGGAAACTCAGGAGAATGAATTTGATACCTTAAAACTGTATTGAGATTTCTTTCATTCCTAATCTCCTTTTGACTCTGGACCACTATCTCATCTGGCTAATAATTAGTCTGATGTTAACTCATCTTTCATTTGTACTCAGACACGAAGATTTGTAGAATCAATATTATTTCCATATCTACGAAAATCCAGATGGTAATTGTCAATTAAATCAAATGTGAATCAGTATTTAACTAGCTAGGTGCCTGGCATAATCATTTTTCTTTTTACTTTTTTTTTATGATTATGTCTACAAAGAAACAGGTAAAAAGAAAAACATATTCATGTTGTTTCTTAGTTTCTTAGCAATTTAACAGCATAGATGTTTTGAAAGAGAAATAACTGCACATCTACATCATCTTTTGGGAGACCCTCTTTATGCTGGTCCAAAATCTTGGTTTGGGATTTCTTAGGTTTAACACAAGAGAATTCTTTGTAACAAATAGCATGGGAGATTAGTGTTTTGGACTGGGGCGGAGGAGGGAGGGTGGGGAATGAACTTTATTCTGAGAAAGGTCCTGGAGAAAACAGAGTAGTTTAACCTAATTAATCCCGATCAAGTGTTTAGCTAGTCCTTTATTTCTGCTAAATCGTGTAGCTTTCCAGCTTTTTCTCCTAAAGCTGCTTTTTCTTTACAGTATTGATTTTTTAAAAACAGGAACCTGGAGTAAGCTTCAAGTGCTAATAATACAGGTTTCTGCTCTGCTTTAGGTTGGCCGTATCATGGCAAGGGCAGCTAAATTACATGCAATTAATCTCCTGAAATACTTCAGTTTTCTCCCCAAGTATTAAAATTAAGGAGTGTCAGCTCTGGATTCCTGCATTAAGCTGGCATAAACTGGCAGTTCAGGAGCTTCTTCCAATGGAGATATAACCAGCTCCTCTAGCAGCAGTTCTTGGCAAAGTGGGGCAGCAGGTTGCTGACAGTTATCAGTAATTTCAGCTGATACTGGGGTACCTTGAGTGTATTTGGACTGCTACCTACCTAATGATTTTCTTTTATTATACTCTCAGAGATAGGACTGGTATTCTTATCATCTTGTCAGTATTCAGTGTTAATGCACTATGTATTAAATAGGTTATCCTCATTCTCTATGAACTGCTGTGGTATTTCACTGGAGGTTTGTAAATCATGCTGCAAATTAGGTTCAGCTTCATTCATTCATATGCCTGTATCATGCTTCTATTCAACTATTTTTAAAGGATTTATTGTAGGCTTTCCACAGTATTGTTAGAGCACATGCTACCTGTTCTTTTCTTCTGTACCTTACTAATATAAAGAAATTGGGATTGGACATACAAGAAAACTGTATTAACTGAGCACAGAGTACCATCTAGAGGAGCAGCTAAGCTACTGAAGGCTTTAAGAGAATCCATTACCTTTGGCCATCATCCTTTATCAAATAGTCTGAAACTACTTTTGAGTCAAACCTGATGTTTTGGGGTTCTACACTTATATGTAGATTTATGCATGTGTTCAGCTCTGTTTAGGAATTTGTGTAACGTATTAGTACATGTTGTTCATGGAGAAATGGGAAGCCAAGATTTGTAACTTTTGTAACATTAGTTTGGGTTTAGACTCAAACTGACCATTCAGTGTCCTTCCCCCAGCCCTTTTTTTCTTTTTTCTTTTTTTCCCTCTCTCTTTTCTTTTAACTCAAGGGTTTGGTTATATGGAAGCATGTGTTTCCTCTTGAGTATCTGTCCTGTTTTCAGCTGGGATAGAGTTAATTGTCTTCCTAGTAGCTGGTATAGGGCTATGTTTTGAGTTCAGTATGAGAAGAAAGTTGATAACACAGTAGGGGTGGGGGGATCGCTGCTGCTCCGGGACTAACTGGGCATTGGTCAGCAGATGGTGAGCAATTGCATTGTGCATCACTTGTATATTCCAATACTTTTATTATTACTATTGTTGTTTTAGTAGTGTTATCATCATCATTATTAGTTTCTTCTTTTCTGTTCTATTAAACTGTTCTTATCTCAACCCATGAGTTTTACTTCTTTTCCCAATTCTCTACCCTATCCCACTGGGGCGGGGGGAGTGAGCGGCTGCGTGGTGCTTAGTTGCTGGCTGGGGTTAAACCATGACAGTATCTCAATACCTATAAAGGACTGTGAATCTATGGATTCATTCTTCCAGTTGAATCTGTTAAGCTAATGCACAGGTTTTGGTTTAGTTAACAATGGATTCAGTTTAGTATATCAAATATTCATGTACACATGTATATTCCTGTAGCATACTCTCATATGCAGAATCGTGGTCACCTCCTGCCCAGTCTTTGTTGGTAAGACCTTTTTGGAAAAAGTAAGGAATTATTTCCTTTGTTGTTTTAAACAGCTTAGAATCAGGACATTTGTGTTCAGTTCCCAAAACTCTGTGACATTTACCTGACTGATCCTGGGAAGTACTTCAACTTCTTTCCCATGGTTAAATTAATAAGGCTGGGCTTGAAAATGTAGTCTGATACTGACCTAAGGAATATCTAGTGTAGCAAGATGGATGTTACAACTTGTTTTGATGAGTGAAAGTTTATAATACCTAGTAGATAACATCAAAGGAACAAGATGCATGAGAGAAAAAAATCAAAATATGTGATTGAATTTTTGCCTGAGGAGTAGCGATATAAGTATAGAAAACTTGAAAATGAATTTATAAGTAGATAAATGGGAATGACACAAACTTCATCTGTGTTCTTACAGTGTTTTTCATTTTCAGGATCTCCATAATCTAGATCTCATGATTGGGATTGCATCTGGTGGAATTGCTGTATATAGAAAACTCATTTGCACAAGCTTCTATCCCTGGTAAATTCCTTTACTAGTAAAGAAATATGTCTGGTCTTCTCAATCTTATTTCCGTTTGCTTTAACATTTACTCCAAAGAAGCCTACAATACATAAATTTTCTTCTCTATGGGGTATCATGGTATTTCCTTGTGTTGAGATAAAAATGAAAACTGTTGCCTAGCCTTTTAATTTTCTAAGACTTTTGAATTTGTTCAACTGTGTGAAGTCTTGATCAAGTTAATTCACATACAGCTGTGAGTACATGATTAGGAGGACCCTGTGGTCTTAGAGATTTGCTGCTGTTATATCCAATAATACGTCTTTTAAAAAACAAAACAAAACAAAAACCCAACAGTATTACTAGTAAAGTTCAACAGCTGCTGGTCTGATCATTTTATCCTGTCATTCAGCAAGGAGATATTTGTTCCTTGGAAAAGAAATGTAAAATGAGTTATTTGGACTTTCAGATTTACTGGAACCGTGATAATATAATTTAGTCAAATTTTTAAATGTCATCAAACAAGGCTATATAATGTTAACAAGTTTTCGAGTCTCCAAGGGAGAGACCTTTGCATTATTCTATGATACTGAAAACATTAAAATGAATGATAGTGCTGTAGAACATAACCTCTATGAAGAAGCAATGTGCACAAGAAGTCTAACGTGAATGACATTAGAAATTAGTTAAGCTATAATTATTTATAGTACTTATGGGCTTTATTAGCTATACCATACTAAAAATTATAAAATAAATTAGAAATTATATGGAGGCTGGGCATTTCATTAAGGTTTTTGGATTGGATCAGAAAGAATTTTTCCCAGTCTTTCTTTTTTAAAGTAAGTATGAACTTGATAAAGCTATACTTTATCAAGTATACAAAACATGTTATGCATAATTTCCTCATATAAATTGTAACAGTTTTTTCTGGAGAACATTTTCAGTAAATGGTATAGTGTTCTTAATCATGAGAGAAAAGTGCATTCTAATGGGCTCTACTTGTTTTTTGCCCCTTAATTACATAAAAAGATACTTCTTAGCAATATTCCTTAAATACTCAAGTCATTCCATTCTTTCATTATGAACCTATCCTAACAGGTATTTCCTATGGGAAAGCAATAAAATTGGTTTCAATTTAAGTTTTAGTGGAAAATGTGCTGCACAGTCTTTGGATTTTTCTTTTTTTTCTTTGCAGTGAGTGGTGTTTCAACTCACTTGGATGTACTGTAACCATCCTAAATGTATGTCAATAATGCTTTCATACAGCACAATGACATTTTGTATTTTTCCATTTCTAATGCACACTAAAGCATAATAGACTTTTATCTTTCATCCTTGTGCCCTGAGCTCTGCCCTTTCATATGTTGATCTCTCAGCTTCTTTAAACAGCTGCAGTTTTAAAATATGCCAGCTGAAGGCATGTTTTCTGTCTTCTGCAAGTCTTGTTCTGCCAACTTAGTGACCTAAGGTATGAATGGATAATAGTTATTCCTGAAAACCATGGTGATGGCATTTTAAAATCCCGGACTATATGATTTTTTTTTTTTAGGGAAGGGAAAGAGAGCTTTATAGCACAAAAGACAGGAAGAATCCACATCTTCATGTGCTACTTTTACTCCTGGAGAGCACAAAGGAATAAAACACAGATGCTAAAACGTCATTCCCAAAAACCTATTCTCATTTACAAAAAGAAATTGAGGGAAAAAAACCCCACAGATTTTTCAGTTCAAATAATTTTCACTCTAAAATACGAGGTTTAGGCAGCAATATTTTCAGCTCTCAGCTAATGCAATTTTCCCAAGATTTCCTACTCTCTCTCTAAAATATCTTCACAACTTGAAAGGAGCAAAAAAATCACTACATAGGGGATAACTTTTTCATATTTTATTTCTGGCTTCTGGAATGAGTTAGTCATAATTCTTCAAGCAAAAATCATGGCCGTTTCCTCCAACCCTCTCCCCCCACCCCTCAAACGAGCAAACAAGGAAAGTCACCAGAGCAGACTAGCTTGTGCTGTATTTGTAGTATACAATCTTAATTTCTTTTTAGACCTCAGAGCAGGATATATTTCTGTAATGCCTGGAGTTTTAATGTATCTTAGATGGGCTGAAAGTGTGCAGGTTAGGAGATTCCTTACAGAACAGTATATGCCTGAGAATGGGAAAAAAAAAAAAAAAAAAAAAATCAGTTAATTGAAATGGTATTTAGGCTTTTTATGTAACATCATTCGTAGTAAGTAGTTTTTCATATGGGCTCAGCAATCTTCACCATAAACGTGGTAGAACTCAAGGTGGCAGCAAACACCATCAAAGCACTCATTCCAAAACTTTTAAGTAAAATACTCTGCAGCATTAGTGGATGACAACAATACAATTCTGCCATATGGTAGTAGTCAAAGGGGACCAAAAGTTTTCAGGAACAGAGGCAGTGAGAGAATACTGTCTTGGCAAAAGGAGGACTTTCAATCAAAGCAACCTACGTAAGGAGCTGACTGATCAGTCAGAGGCAATGCAAGTCAAGACAGGTTTAAAAAATAACTCGGGATTTAACACAGTATTTTTTATGCTCTAGAAAGTTATTTTTGGGGGTGCTCAACTGTTTTGTGATAATTTCAAAATTCATTTTGCAAGTAAAATATTATCTTAATGGCAAAAACATACAAGCCCTCTCTATATCAGCAGCAGTTAAGGTTTTGTATTAAATGCTGTTCAGTATATGCAGTTTCTTTGCTTTGAAAACTTCAGGGAAACTGCTAGAGGAATACATTCTACATTGCTAGTTACAACTTAAAAAACAACTCGACAGTCTTACATAGCAAATTTTATGGAACCTTTCCTGCTGAATCTTCCAATGGCAAAGTGTAAGACTTACAGCTAAAGAAACGTTTTTTTTCTTCAAGTCAAAAATACCCGCTGTTAGTACTATCTGCTATGACAGAACTGCCAATTTGATCAGAAATGAGTAATTGTTGCCCACTAAGTGACAAATCTATTTCAGCCCTTGTAAATGATAGCAAGGTGGGACCCAAAAGATGTATCAGTATTAATATGCTACAAGTATTGAGTGTTTTACAAGTAAACTGTGAAATTTAATGATTTGTGAATGTTGCATAGTCACTGGACAGGTTATTGGTGAGTGATAAGGGCAGCTGAGCCACCAGTTAGAATAAGAGTAACTGCATTCTATTCAGATCATGTTTTGGAAGTGGCATCTTCAAGCATTTGTTAAATCTAAATCCTTTGATACCTTAATCTCCTGGATTTTTTTGTGGATTCTGCTATATGCATCGTTCATTCAGCTTGTAGGCGTAACATTGCAAATGATTTTTAGTTAATGTTAAATAAAACTGTCAGATTAGCAAGTGTTCTTTGTCACTGAATTAAATAGGTTTAGTTGTACTTTAAAAAGAATGAATGGAATTGAGAGAGATGCTCTACTTAGAGAAGAGTCAAAATAAAGAGACTTAAAGCCCTGATTTGGCTTGAAGTGATTATGTGGTCATGCAGTGAATCATGTTTTTTAAAAAAAGGGTGGGGGAGAGGAGAAGGATTGAGAGAGTTTTGGTATTTTGGTATGTTGGCTACCTTTTTGTTCTTGGGTGGAAGGTTTTTTGCCTAGTCTGCAAGGTTAGTTTTCTGTGTCCTGCATTTCTGCTGGCTCTGTGTTAGGGTAAGAACAGACTGTGACAGCAACTGTGTAAGCTGAGAACGACTACAAAAACTTACTTGTTGAAGTTTAATCTGAGTCAAGAAATGTGGTAAGAAAGAACCAGAAGCACAAAACTTGAGTTGTACTAGTTCAGGTGGAGTAGCACTAGGATTAAGAAAGGTTTTATATATAAATGAGTTGCATCTCAGTAAATACAACTGAAAGTTTATGTGACTTATCGGGAAGTTCAGAATCCAGAAGTTTTAGATGAGCAATACAGATCATTACTCTTTGAGGTAGCAAGTCAAATGGTGCAAGTATTTCAAGAGCTGGCCTGACAGGAGAGGTGGATATGATTTCAACTTTCCATTAACTTACACAACAATTTGCCTGGTAGTTAAGGAACAATGTTAATGAAATTCCTGTTTCTTTGTGGTTCTGTAATTGATGGAGAAAAACATTTTCAGAAATGGGCTCACGTTCAGTTTTCCACCTCTTTTGTGCGGGAGGGGATTGTTCGTTCCATTACCTTTCTTGTTTGTAACTGGCAAATATACTTTCCTGTATCAATGAAGGACATTGCTCTATAACTGAAGCATGTATCTCTCATGGGTAGTGGGGAATTAATGATATGCCATTGTCCCACTTGCTGAGAGTGATGCAAAAACTGTGGTAAGAACTGAGATGACAGTCAATATAGTTCATACTTGATGACATCTAAGGTGCTGTGAAACATTATCAGTTGACAAGAATATTCTGAGACTTTTAGCAGCAACCTTCCAAACCCCTTTCATGGTGGTTTTTCAGGCAGATATGACTTGATGAGACCTTAAATAGCTTCCCTCATGCATCCTTGTGATTCCAGCTTATCACAGGTCACAGGTTTCTTTTTTGAAAATGTGTAGGTTTTCAGTTATTGAAGTAGAAGTATTGCAGAGGAAACTTAGGTATTTTGGACAAATCTTGTTTTGCTGTAGGAAGGTGCATGGGTATCTAGAAGTTTGTTTAATTTGGCAAAACTGATAATTAAAATGAAAATTGCTGGAGCTCCAATTCCAATTATAATCCTTACTTATGAATAAATAAATCTTTATTCATACTATGTATATGTAGAAAAGAGATGTGTGGTTCTGTACAAAATTACCATATAAATTATGTAGCAATGCTAATAGTTGAAGTGAAAAATATATTAACAGTTTTCTTAGTTTTTGTCCTTTTACAGTTTTGTTTTTAACTAAATGTTTGTTTAGTTATTAATGCAAGTACATGATAATTTTCACATTATGAAGCCAATTCTGTAAAGTCTCTGGAAAATTTCAGATGATGTATGACCAACCTTGTCATGTCATTAGGGTCTTAAATTTTGTTCCTTTAGTCACAGTTGTCATATGATTCTGAAGTTATACAAACATGACACATTTAACACTTGTGCAGCTTAGTAGAGGATGTCATCAAGTTTTTGCTGCAAGAATAGCTTTGGTGGGAGAGAATTGCTATGTGAACTATTTAAAGAGTAAATGAGGAAGAAACTCAATTTTTAAAAGGCCTTTCTTTGCTAAAATTTTTCATTTGAGTTTCTTGATACCTATTTGCCACTCAACACAGGAGATGGCTGCATACTATTCGTTGAATATTTAACAGCTGTAATCTTTTAGGCTCTATCTACGCAGTATAATTTTTCATTGTTTTATCCCTCTAAACATTGTTTACTATTTCATGGTCTGTTTCTTTCTTTTAGGGTGAACATATTAAAAATTTCCTTTAAAAGGAAAAAGTTTTTTATACAACAACGGCAAAAACATGTAAGTATTCATTTAATTTTATTTTGCTCAAATGGTCGTGTTCAATTTTTTTTGCCTTAAATGTTAAGACAACAAAACGATGATCAAAAGGCTCTGTTGTGGTAACTTGCCTTTGAAATTCTGTTTTGTTAACTTGTCCTTGCTATTCTGGTCCTCTTATCCTTGCTCTGTTTCCCGTTTTTTTTCCTTTCCAACATTGAATTCTTCCATATTCAGTCTGTTGGACTGTATCTTTCCCATGCAGGTTTCTTCTCCCTTGGAGACTTGGGAGAATTGCAGATCTTTGTCCTTTCTCCAGTATTTAGTAACCTAGCGTATTTCCATGTTTTTGCCAGCATCTGCTGCTTTTTTCTTTGATGCTATCCCTGCCCTGTAGAGTTCCTCAATGCAGTGAATCTACTAAAAGGCTGCTTATCCAATTTAGGAGGACTTTGTGAGGTCCCTTCTGCTTATGGGGCTCAGAGTTCTGGGAGAAAGGAAGGTTCCTGGAGAAAAGGAGAGCTCTGCAGCTGAAAGACATGAGGTTGGAAAGGGGAGTAGTGCACCTCCTGCTGCCTGTAACATAGAGAGCTTTAGAAGTTGGCAAAATAGGTGAAGGTAGTTGATAACACTGATGTAAAATTTTTCTGCTGTTAAGAGTTGTCTTCATAATGCTGTGTGCTTTTTGCAGAACAGTTGTAATATTAGTCTTTTTAATAGGGAAAAAAACTTGATTACAGTATTGTGCTGCCACAACATGATCAGATAAATTAAGATATCTTTTTACAAGAGAAACAAATATTTAATATGACAGAAAAAATACAGAAATTAGTGACCAGTAGATACATAAATAATTTAATTCACTTGAGGACAGAACTCGAATAGATAGTAAAAAGTAAGTGTTAACTGGTATGTAAACTTTTATGAAGGCTCTTTTGAGTAGTAAATGATATCTTGAACTGATAGGAGCTGTGTTACAAGAATACCCTTTGACTCACATTGATTAGAGGGTCTGCTGAACATGGATTGTTAGGGAGGCTTTTTTTACCCAAAAGGAGAATGTTTTAATCTTTTTTTTCTTTTTTTCTTTTTTCTGTCCCTGGCACCCCTGCCTCCCCCCCCCAAGTTTGATGGGTATCTTCCAAATTTGAGGAGTGTGCATGTATGTACACATTCTTCATTTTCAGGGCTCGTGTAAACAAAGTATCTAGAGATAGTATTACTGCACTAATGCTTACACACATAGCATGCACAAATGACACTGTTTTCTTTTTTGAGAGAATGTGTCCTAAGCCACTGTAGAGGGGTCTTAAGTTGTTTTTTTTTTTGCAACCTTTACGTTTCTAAATGTATTGTTTATATGCAAACTTCTTTTGTTCATATATATTTCACTGTATGAAGAAACGAGGGGTTGGCAAACCATTTTACTAGCTTGTGAGTGTAATTGTATTACACTCAGTGTAACTGTATCACACTTGCGAGTATTACCACCTTCTATATTTGAGGATTAAAAATTCACTGATAAGTAGTCATTTAAATTCTAAGTATCTTCAAGTATACAAATGTGGGCAAGCTTATGGACAGCAACTTCCAAATGTGTCTGTGAGAATAAACATAGGAACACAATTCTCTGAGTGATGAGTAACAGTGGTTAGTAAAATGAGTGTCCCTACAGGTGTTTTGGAATATGGAAGAATTGTCAATATATAATAATCTCTGGACGTAAAGATCATATAAAATATGTGTGCTCACTGTATAAAGACTTGACTGCTGTGAAAAATTAAATTTTTCTTTCTGGAGACCTGTGTCACCTTTGAAGAGTGCAGCATTCTTAAAGTTTGTTCCATTAAGCGCTTGATAAATGACGAGAGATCAAGGCCCTTGATTCTTTTAACTAATCTCCTCTTACGTGATCATAGTTCTTTATTTCATAACCCACTGAGATTACAGTAATGCACACTATATCATGCTTAAAGAGCTACAGAATTGTAGGGAAAATAAGGCCAGCCGCATGACCTTTTTACTCTTTCTCAGTAGATATGGAAAAGCTGACCAGGTGTGCTATTAAATCTCTAGGTACAACCATCCTTGTCAGTTAGCCCCTTTTGTTGAAATTTAGAGCAGCAAGCCTGCAGTACTTCAGTGGTATTGCTTGGAAAAAACTTGTTGTCGCAGTGCAGTGGGAGTGAGGGGGCAGCTGGACTACTAGGGGTTTTCTCCAGAACGGTGGGTTGCTTGAGGGGTTTGTGAGGGCAGGTGACTGAAGTGGTCTTGGTCTTTGGAATGATGAGACTTTTGCTTGAAGGTACAGGAGGAAATAGGTAAATGAGGCTGAAAGTCAGGAAGATGGACAACTGTGGGGAAAGCAGAGCTAATACTACGTATTCATAGGCAAGATTTCATTAAAAATGGTGACAATGCTGTAACATTTCAGTTTTGTATGTCACGTGTAGGTTTCATTACAAAATCTACAAAAAGTTCTCAAAGGCTATGAATTTGTAGTCATCTGAGATGTGCCATGTTTCATTGATTTATTCTTCTTATTTCTCTTACTCCTTTTTTCTTTCCTTATGCCCCTGTTCTGAAGACTCAACTTACCTTATCTCACTCTCTCCCTGCTACTCATCTCTTCTTTTACCCTCCCACTGCTTCAGTCTGTTGATCAGCTACTTGATAGAAGTATGCAATATTTCTGTTTCTACTGAAGAGCTACATAAGGACTGGGGAGCAAGACTGATGAATCAGTGAGTGTCTGGTGCTATAAAAGCTCATGATATGTAGACTTAATGAAGGGTGCAAGATTTAAGGTAGGAATAGGAACTATGCTGGTTTACAGGCAACATTTTAAAGCTTCCAGAAATGAAACTTTATTTCCAATGTGCTTATCTAATACTTAAAAACACCTTCATTTTCTGCATATTAAAATAGATTTGTACTTGCTATGCTGTAGCTATTTTCAAATTCTCTGTGAATGGAATAGGCATGCATCTGATGCAAAGTTTTTCGCTGATGTTGAAATAGCAAGACACTCACTTTAGATATTGAGAATTGTTCCCTTTACCTTAATGGCCACAGATTTCTCTAATCCTTGTTTCTTGATAACTATTAAAATACTGTTCTTTTGGAACTTGAGTTGAGAAATATGATGGGCATTAGCTCTTTGGATCCCACTAGAACTCTCTTCACCTTTAAAATGGTGCATAGATTTAATAGCACGACTTGCAACATGGCCTGTTAGTGAGCCAGATGGTTATGTTCACAAAAGATTTTGTTAATTTAAAAATTGACTAAGTTTTTCTGAAACTTCTGAAAGTCTTTATCCTAGTTTAAGTCTGTATTTAAACTTTTAGCCCACTTAGAAGATGCTAAGAAGGTTCTGTTACAACAGTTGGGAAGAACATACTTGTGATGTAGAGAGCAAAATTTGTTATTAATTTCAAACTTAAATTTAAAACCAGAATATTAGGTGTACTTAATTCTTTATCTTTACTCTATGACTTTTCAGTATGATTGAGACATTTGGATAAACTGATTTTTGTGGCAATTGAAAGGCCAGTGCTCCAGGCCAACAAAAATATCTATACACTTCCTTTTATTTGTCTTCTGGAGTAGTAAAACACTTCAAGTAGTATTCAACCAACAGACAGTATGTCAGAAATGCCATTTATCATTAAATCTTTAAGCAATGTATGCTTTTTATAATGCAAGAAATTCTGAGTTGAAATTTCACTATACTTGCATATTTTATTTTACATAAGCTAATTAGAAGCAACTGTGGCAAACCGACAAAAATTAGTTGGTTCTAATATGCATGAGGCTCAAATAACAAACCCTACTTCTTAAAAAAAGCAAAAACATTTTTTAAATGTTTTAATAGCTATAGGGAAAACATGCCTGAAAGACTGCAATCAGTTAAATATTTTGCAGTGCCTATGTAAAATCAAGAGGCAAATCCTTTTTATCTTTCTCTTGAGATTCTCATTGGTTTTCTAAAATAGCGACTTCAGTCATAGATTCTCTGAACTAGTCAAAGTGATTTGCAGTATGTGGCATTAATCTCTGATACATGGCATTTGTAAAATGTTGCCTAGAAACAAAAAGAATAAAAGAAAAACAGATTGAGTATTCCAGCCAAAATGGTCTGTAGGTACTTCCCAGCGGGACCGTTGCTGTGAACAAATAAAAGGACAATGGCAACGACAAATCAAGGTGTTATCCAGGTGCGACCTCTATTTCTTGCTGGACTGTATGAGAAAGCTTTATTAGATCTTTCTGAGTCCTTTAATAAAAAGGTTTTGCAATCCACCTATCTTATGCAAAACTCTCTCAGGATCTGAAATAGCTCAACAAGATCTACAGTTGACAAGGGCATAAACCTGGGTGGCACAATTGTTACACCTGTGTTTCACTGGCACTTTGGCACTGTAGTTACAAGTAAGAGTTTGCACCAAGACACACAAGCTTTGTATTCTGCTTCCTTTTGATCTCCTCATTGTGGCCTCATGATTATCATCCAGAAAGCAGGACTGGATTTGAACAGTGGTAGCAGCAACTCCAGTTCCATCACAGCTACTTTCTTTCCCCCAAGACGGATCACTGTTAACATCTTTAGTATCTTCTAAAACACTCTCAGGCAGATGGGTTTTGCATACTGTGACTCTTGAAAGAACATTATTGAATTGAAGCCTTATGTGAAGAGTTTGAATTCAAAGATTGAGGGTTTTTTCCTTTCTATGTTGCACCCTTAATGGAATATTTAAGAGTTTTGTTTGTCATAGGAGGTCAAGATCTGACTGGAAACCTGAAACTATATTTAGCTGTTTAATATTACACCCATATATACAAAATCTTTGGCACTCTAGGCTTAAATATTTCATTAACACTTTAAGGATTAGAAACTGAAAAACTTAATAGTTTGAACTTTTAAAGTGTCCATTTTGCAGTTTAGAATTTCATATAGTCACATATAGTCATATTTTGGCCATCTCCAGCTCAAAATCTCCTATACACTGATTTTTTGTTTTCCTAAATGCATTTTTCCTATTTAAGCTAAAAGTAATTTTATTGTTGTTTTATGAGCTTGTTTACTGAGTTTGATCTGCTTGTATATATTGAAACATGGTATTTCCTACTGTTACAGAATGAATCCAGAGAGCATATTGTTGCCTTCAACATGTTGAATTACAGAGCATGCAAAAATCTATGGAAATCTTGTGTAGAGCATCACACATTTTTTCAGGCAAAGAAGTCACTACCTCATGAAAAAAAGATATTGTCACATTATTGGACCCTGGGTTCTAGAAATCCAGCAAAGTAAGTATTGTGTGGAAGCATGTTTTGCTTTGTAATTAAATGGGAGGATCTGTGTCAGTGATAGCTCAACTTAGAGTGGCAGAGTTCAGTTCTGCCCACAGCTGTCTCCCAGTTTGTATGTGAACCATTTGAGAAGTTATATAGCTATGGTTTCAGTTTCTGCAACGTGGTATTGTGACAATAGAACTTTTCTTATAATTTCCTAAAAAGGTATTTGAATATAAGCATGTTTTACTGGTATTGTTTCAACTTGCTCTTTCAGTTCAGAAACACTAGAAAGTAAAAATGCCATGTAGGTAATGATCCAATAAGAGAATTTGCAGAACAGATTTGCTCTGAACTGTTTACCCGTTAGTGTCATATACACACTCTGTTTAATATTTTAGGGCAATTTCTGGAGTGCGTCATACCAACCACTTATTACTGACATGGAGATGAAAAATTTTGTCCCATCCAAGTATTCAAGTCACCACTTTTGTGACATTTCTAATCTTGTATTTGCCTCGTCGGGTTCTGCTGGTCATGGAGCTGGTTGTTTCATGGTGGTATGAAGCTGGGATTGTTCCTTCCCATGTGCACCAACTGGGCCCTAACTTCATTAAACTTCATCTGCCAGTTTATCGTCTAGTCACTTGATGTTGTAATGTCCTTCTGCACTTCTTCACAATCGACCTTTATTTTTGCTATCCTGTGTGATTAATATCTTCAGCAAACTTTGTTCACTCTTTTCTCTAGATCACATATGTTGAACAGAAGAGCCCCCAACAGATATTGGTCTAAGACTTCACTACTGATCTTTTTCCATGATAAATCTAAAACATTTTTTCCTATTCTCTTTTTTATGTCACAAGTGAACAGGCAATTTATCCAAGTGAGGACCCTATTCCCTAGCTCCTTAGTTTCTTTATGGGTTTAAGGAACCTTGTCAAATGTCTTTTTGAGATCTTGAGTACATTAAATGACTAGTTTAAAGTGAGAGGTTATACTCCAGTAGTTCTGCTGTTTCATCTTAGAGGCTTTTAGATTTTTTTTGATAAGTATCAGTCCCAGTGATTTCTTTCATTATGTTGATTTGTTCTGTTGTTTCATTTATCAGCAATTCAGCTACAAATGCCATGTTCTGTGTCATGATGGTCTCATCTGTGTCCTGTCATCCCCACCCCCAAGAAAAATTCTGTCATGAAACATACCAAAAATCTTTCATATTAATAGTGAATGAAAAAAAGTCTTACGTCATTATCTTCTCTGAGTGTGAGATTTTGGAGGGTTCTTTTGTCTTTTGATCATCTGTAGTCTCTGTAGAAACCTACTTGTTCTAATGATTTTTGGAAAAGTATCTTATTGTTTTCTTTTTGTTTGTGGGGTTTTTGCAGTGTGTTCCCTTAACAGTTTAAATTTACATTTAATTTGTCAGACTTCATTCTCTTTTTCCTATTTGGATAAGCTTCAACTTTTGAATGATGTCATCACACTTCAAATAGCTTCCCAGACTTTGGTGGCTGTTTGGCTTTTCATACAGTCATGTCTTTCTAGATACTGCAGAAATTCATACCAAGTGGACTAGTATTGCTTGTAAATGAAGCAGTTCACCCATGAGGGCTGTCCAACAGTAAGAAGACTGATAAACTGTTATGTTTTCTGCTGGAGTGGAATTCCATATTTTTCACCTAGTACTAGAGGATAGCTGAAGCAAGTGAAAATGAGTAGTTGTACAAACAGTAATTTAATTTTCTAATGTTTTACAGATCTATATTTTGAGAATTAGATCCTCTATGGAGTGATATGAACTTGTTCTTCCTATAGTGACAGCTTTGAGGAGGTGACCTCCTCAAAGCTTGTAGGATTGTCACGTCCTGGAGTCCTTTTTCTCTCAAATTTGCAAAGAGATTCAAAATCCTGATGCTTGTATATACGCATGCACACACAGGCATTGAACAGCCCTTGTAATGTTAAGAAAGAAAATGGTATGAGTTCCAAAGGGTACCTGTTTATTATGGCCAATTTTTACCAAAAATTTGATTACTGACAAATTTACTGTTACAACTTCTTAATAGCTTGTAGCATGTAGGATAGCTCTCATTGTTAAACTAAGTTACTAAGAAAGAGTTCTTTTCCAGTGGTTTCATGTTCTGAGGCGTTATCACTGGTGAATTGCTTATTTAAGCTCTTAAGGAATCTCTAGGGAGAACTGTTCATTGTAGTACCTTCCATCAGCTTAATTATATCCTCTGTACTAATGCATTCTTTGGCCTTATTTACGCCAGCAACAAGCATGAAATTTAGGATCTACATGAGGCAGAAATGACTCAGCAACCTTTACCATCAGAGACTGCTAAAGTACCTAAGAAGCAACAGGAATTTTGGGAGACTTTCAGTAGTTCCTATCAACTTGGTCACTGTCACTCAGCAAATTATTTTCTCCAACAATTTAAGAAAAGGTGTGAACAAGCCACTTCCAAGGTTATCAGTCATATATTGAAAACTTTTACTTTCCTACTTATTTGTGATTGTGGAATGTTGTAAGAGACAACAAGAGTTTCCACATTCCTTTTCAAGGATGGCTCTGAGCTCATGTGGAAGCTACGAAACAAAAAAAGGGATTCTGCATTCTCCCTTATGAAAGGAAACAAAATTTTGCATTGAGTAGAACAAACAAACAATAAAACCAAAACCAACCAACCAAACCAAGAAAACCACAAAACCAAAGATACGTGCACAAAAACCTCACTGACCGTACCATGTAACCCTGGAGGTTTTAAGACTGACTTGTCTTCAGTAGTTCTTGTCAGCCAACTTCTGTCAGCTTTGAGGGAAGTTACATTCAGGTTTTACTACCTTAAGTATCACAAGTTTTCCTCTTGAATTGGTGGCTTGCTTGTACTACGTTCTTTTAACTCATGTGAGGCAGATATCCTAGCATTTACTGCATCAGTTCAAATAGTTAAACTCTTGCAAACTGTTAATACAATTTCTTATTTGCACATCTCTGTGCCCTTCTAGATTCTCTTAGCTTAAGGTACTAGTGGAATTCCATTTAAATTAGGCTGCTGAGTTGTATAAATCACCTGTAAACCTTAATCTAAGGAAAGGCAGAATCACATCTCACATTGAGAGGTAAGTTCATTCAGTGTTTCTGGGCTGAATGCTGAGTAACCTCTCCTATGCACATTCTCATTCCTTTCTGGAAAGCTAAAAATGTACCTATTTTTTCACAAAGAATAACTTTGGTAATACATGGGAGCAAGGAACTGTTACTTCAAGATATTACAGCCCATTCCAGAAAAGCATTGGCAGCTGAGAAATATCCTTGTATTTGACATATAAAGAGCAGCTACTTGGAGTTCAGGAGTTTGTTATGTAACTTAACTGAAATATCTAGAGAATATATTGTTAAAGTGATTCTGGGGTCAGGGCCAGGGCTTTGGCTTCCATCACATGAGTTACGTTGCACCTCAAAAGTCACCTGCATTGGAAAATGCATGAACAGGTAATTGTAAAAAAGGAAAGCTGGTGAAGGCAAAATATGTGGAATTCTTCAAGACACCTTTTTTATAATACATCCTCTTTTTCTACTCTCCCTCTCCGCTCCATCCATGTAAGGCTTCTTAGAAAGAACTCTTTGTTTTTGTAGAAGGCCAGAGTTGTCGGTGCCTTGTCATTGGTATTCAGAAGACTTACAGAAATAAAATGGATAGTACAGGCAAAAGCTTTTCCTGAGTTCATGGTCTGTGTGTTTAGTAAGCTTAAAAACATACATGGGTAGCTGATTTTGATATGTAGTCGCTTCATGTTAAGTTTTCCTTCTTTGTTTTTTAAACTGGGAGAATCTTTAAAAGTACACATTTAGAAGGTGAAGGAATTAATTTGCTTTAAAATCATGGACAAGATATGTAAAATACTTCAGAATATAAAAAAAGGTTTGGGTTGCTTTTTTTTCTTTTATAAACAAAAAGGAGTACAATGCAAAGCATACGTACGGTTTGATATTAGCATGAGTAATATCCACAGGATAAACAACTTTTTTGTTTGTTTTTGTTTTTATGCTATGTAAAATTGAGACATTTCAGCTCTATAGTAAAGTCCTTACATGCTCTGCTATCCCAGCTGCCCATTAGGTACAGCTCAGGACGTAGTGAGCCAAAGGTGATTTCTCTATAACTCATAAATTGCTGCTTTTCCATGAGAAATCCTAGGCTTGTAAACTTGAGGATGAGCAGCTTATCTCTCTGCTTGTCTTGTGGAATGCTGTGTAAAAAGGTACATAAAAGTTAGTTTATCTCGATTTTGATCTACTTAAAAAAAATTCTTTATGCTGTATAATTCCATTAGCAAGATATTTTTATTGCTTTTCTAGCTAAGGTTCTGGTTCTGATGCAACCCTTATCTTGTCAGATTCTTGTCACAAGAAGCAGTCCAGACTTGGAGATCTTGCTTTCATGTCAGATCTTTCTCTAATGGTTTATTTCTACAAGGAACACATCACTCCACGTGGCTTCCTTCTGGAAATAGAGTGGTCTGGTGTAGCTCTTATTTTCTGAGGCAGCAGGGAGATGGTTAAAGTAGTCCTGTGCTCAGTGAAGCCATTAGTGAATTGTTACCTCTTTGAGTTCTAACAGGGAACATCTAGAATCTTTTGCCTGTATTTGAACCATGTTTTGTCTGGCACTTAGTTCAGTACCCATAGGACACACTGAATTTCCTGTTTTCCCCTCCATCTTCTTAAACACAATTGGGTTAAAAATAACTCCCAGAAAAAGTTATTTTTACTGAGGCTTGTGATTAGCATTGTAGCAGGGATTAACAGTTTTATTGCTACAAGTGAAGGACAGCAACTGCCTCTGCGAGAATGCAAATGCTTAAGTAAGGAAGGGTGAGCACAGGTGACTCTTTAAAACACATGAATTATAAAATTGACTTTCATAAGCATATTTTATGTCATTTAAATTTTCTACCCAAAATAATTCACATACAGTCTTCTATTTCTTTTCAGGTCTGTAAACAGCCAGTACTGCAAAAAAGTTATAGGTGGAATGGTTTGGAACCCGTCTATGAGACGATCTTTATCTGTTGAGCATCTAGAGACCAAAAGCCTTCCTTCTCGATCACCTCCTGTTACCCCTAATTGGTAAATCCAGTTTCAGGCTTTCCCATGCCTTCCAGCTTCCTACCTTTTCTAATTGTATGTACTCTAGCTGAATAATTAGGTAGTGTGTACGTATATATTTAAACATTGTTATTCTGAGAATATATATGACAACAGGAGAAGAGTGGGTGTCACTTACCTCAACTTTAGCAAGGCTTTTGATGCTGTCTGCCAAAATATTATACCCAAGTTAAGACATTACATTCTGGAAGGGTGGACAACAAGATGGTTAAAAAAAAAAAAATAAAAATAATGGTTGCATGACTGGACTCAGAAGGGAGTTGTTAATGGGTCATACTCTACCTGGAGGCCAATAACAAGTGGAGTACTGCAGGGATCTATCTTGGGACCTGTCCTGCTTAATGTCTTTATGACCTTGAGGAGGCAATGGAGTGCTTGCTCATAAAGTTTGCAGACAACACCAAACTGGGGGGATGAGTCAATAAGCTTGGGGGCAGGGCTGCTATCCAAAGGGACTGTGAGAGTCTGGAGAAATGGGCCAATAGGATCTCTATGACATTCAGTGAAGACAAATGCAAAGTCTTGGGAAAGAAGAACCCAGTGCAACAGTATTGTCTGCTATGCAACTGTCTGGAAAAGAACCTGGTAATCTTCGTAGGCAGCAAGCTGTACATGAGCTATCTGCTGTGCCCTGGCAGCAAAGAAGTCCACAGCAACCTGGCAGTATTGACAGAAGCATAGATGGTAGATCAAGGGAAGTGACTATCGCCCTTTTGCTCAGCATTCATTAGACATTATTAGAATGCTGCAGCCGGTTTTGTGTCCACTAATACAAGAAAGACAAACTAGAGCAAGCTCAGCAAAGGCCACCAGCCACCAAGGTAGTCAGGAGGCTGGAGCACTTACCCTGTGAGGAGAGGCCGAGACAACTGCACTTGGTCAGCCTGGAGAAGCAAGGATTTCCCAAATGCCTAATAACAGCCTGGGAACACTTAGGAGGAGGCTAGCTAGAGGATGAGGCCAGGTTCTTCAGTGTTGCATGGTGGGAGGATGAGGCAACAGGTATATGTTGAAACACGAGAGGCTCTGTCTGGACATAATGAATGTTTCACTACAAGGACAGTTGAGCAGTGGTTGCTTAGAGAAGTTCTGCGGTCTCCACCCTTCAAGTTTTTGAGATTGGACTGGATAAAGCCTTAAGCAGCCTGCTTAAGCAGCCTTAGTTGACCCTGCTTTGAGCAGAAGGTTGGACTAGGTGACCTCCATAGGTCCCTTCCAACCTGAATTATCCTATGATTAGAACTTTAACAATACAGGTAGCATATTAGAAGAGGGGGAAAAAATGAATCAGTTCAGTGTACTGATTGCCTAGTCTACCGTATAAAATGCTTAAAAATTGATTATTTAAAGTGAGACCCATAGGCCTGTCATGAAGATTTCAGGACATAGATTGCAATAGGATAGAAATTTCACTTTGATAAAGTTTTGTGAATTATTCTGATCTTCCAACTTGTGCTTGTGTTCCTTATTTTTAAGGCGGAGTCCTAGACTACGTCATGAAATTCGTAAACCCCGACACTCATCTGTAGATAACCTTACAAATGAGATTAGTTACATTACTGAAACGGAGGATGTTTTTTACACCTATAAGGGCTCTCCAACGTCGAAGGACAGTGATTCGGAGTTCTCTCAGAACCGTAGTCCACAGAGGAGGTAAGGCCTTCTGCAAGCAATTAATTGCCTATTTTGGTTTGGGGTTTTTTTTAAAAAAAAAAACCAAATAGCTTTAGTATAAAACAATCATCATCAGTTATAATATTAAAATGAGTTCAAACAGTTTTGTGTTTGCATAAGCTTTATTTTGACAAATTCCTAAACTGCAGTTGCCATGATACAAAATGACAAGTTAAAAACAAACCAATCCTTCATCCCTAAACAATATTCAGTAGTCGAGTTCTCAGCAAAATTAGCGAAGCTATTAAGGCATGCCTGTTCACATCTGTAATACCCTGTTTCCTAGTACCTTCTGCAACCCCTTCCTACCTGTTATAAACTCTTTCTTTTTGGGGGGGGAGTGGGGAGACTTATTGAACTCTTTTAAGATTTGACTTATGTTCCACCTCATCAGCTCAGTATTGTCAGTTGAAAGAGGTACTGCATTTCAGTAAACACAAGAGCATAATAATGCTAGCAGTCATCCATCTTTTTCTTCCTCAGAGGAGCTGTAGATTGCTAGTGTAAAGGCAGTCTCTGCTTTTTGCCTTGAGGTATTTTTGCTGTATTCCTTGAGGACCAACTTTGTTCTCCCCTGCAGCAGTCTAACCACTGCTAGATTTGCTTCCAGGGCTTGAGGCACCTATCCTTGTGCACTGATTATTTGTTTGCTCATATATTTCATTTTTTGTGTGGCTTCACTCTTATCTTAGAGAGGCATTTCTTAATGACTAACTTCAGATTAACACAATATTAACTTCAGGAATAATGTACAAAGTCATTGATCGTTCAGTCTCAAAAGGAAAACAGAGCTACTTTAAAACTTTCAGCCGGGGAGAATGCTGTGTATTAAAATGCAGCTTCCTTTGTAATGTTACGAAAGGAAAATGGTTTCTAGTGATCACTAGTAACTTTCAGGGAAAATGTATGCTTGATCACTAGTAACTTTCAGGGAAGATGTATGCTTTTGAGAAGCAATGTATTAGTGGAAGCTAATAGGACTCGCCTACCTCTGTGATAGTGTGCAGCTACTAACTGTAGCTTTAAACTCTGGATTTAAACTGTTTTCTTTAAATTTTAATACCATAATATTGTTACTACATTACAGCAGAGGTTTCTATGAAAGAAGGGGAAAATTAACCTGTTGCATGCTTATTTGGAGTTTGTCACTCTGGTGTTTTAAGTTGTTTTTCTGTTTTTCTGACTGGAAGTCAGATGAACCTTAATACTAGTAGTATCAGTAGTAACCATGATAATATATAAAAGTGATGCCTCTAGATGTTGTGAATAGTCATACATAGGAAGCCATGTCTTTCCTGTGTTTTAACATTTACAGATTATACACTTTTGGAAGTATTTTCTGAGTAAAAATAATAAGAGGCAGACCATAAGAGGAGATGATGAGGGTAGAAGCTTTAGAGAGAAAACTAAGTTGCCGTGCTGTGTTTGGTGACTGGCAGATTGTGTCCTCCCAGTTAGTACGTTGTTGGGTTTTTTCTTTTATTTTCGTTTTTCTTTTCTTCCCCTGTATTTTTTTCCTTTCCTTCTTGTTTCACCTATTCTATGCCTACTGAGAATGGAGCGGGAAAGCCTGCTTTTATGCTGTTTCTTAGACAGTGAAAATAGGATGGTCTAAATTTGAAAATAACACATTCATTTATTTTCTGAGCACTAAATGACTATGCCGTATCTGAGTAATATCACTCACTGTGGAGAAGCGTACTGTTATTACCTCATATAAACCAAATTTTCTATATGTCTTATCCCCAACGTGTTCTTGGTTTCTTGGGTATGTTTATAATATTTGATACTCTGCAGGTAACTGAAAAAATGCTTGCATAAATCTGATGAATTTAAATTTGAAGTGTGTGTTTTAGAAGGAGAATGCATGGAATGAATGATCCTTTGTATTGACTGCTAGACTTTCATGAAGTAAAATGATCATTAATACTTTTTAACAATTGAGGTAAAATATAAACTAACCATACAAATAAAAAAAATGTTTCTTCTCTACGCTGAAGTTTTCAACAGTTTATGTTAGTCTACATTCCAGTTTTTCTTCTCTTATATTCTTACGGTAGTCATTACTTGACTCACTCCCCTTGCTGAAAGATGTAAAGTAAAATTAAGTATATATGTGTAGTAAAATCTTTCTTTCCCTGAATGCTTTATTGAATGAGGGAATCTTACCCTATCAGCTAAATCTGTTTTAGAAGAAAAAAGTTTAACTTGCATATCTTCAGTATTAAAGATGGACACTTGTGCTGAACTTTTGCCAGACTTTAGGAATATTTAGATATTAACTATAAAACACCTTGTAGTGTATTGATAAGTCTTTTAAAGCCCACTTACCCATTTTTGCCATGCTGGTCTTTAGTAGATTTGAACTGACAAAATTGAAACATGTTATGGAAAAAAAACCCAGATTTGTAATTTCAATATTTCTTTTTCATTAAGGGAGAGCCAATAGTAGCTTCTCATAGTCCTGCTAATATACGTTGTCTTTAGAGGGCTGTCTTTTTACTGCTTAGCTTGCTGTCTGAGACTGTCAAAAAAGGTGTTAGTTAATGCTAATTATAACTCTGAATAGCTTTGGTATGAAAAAAAATGTGAAACATTTTTGGAGAGCTACTAGCAAACAACTGTAAGATGCTGACTTTTAATTGCTGAATTGTTGTCTGGGACCTCAAATCTTAATTATAATCATGCAGCTGCTTGATTTTTGTAAACTAAATATGTTCACATCAATTTCTTTTACAGTAGCTGAAGCTCAAGACTGTGCAAGCTGCAGTTAGCACGGGATATGGCTCTTTTCTATTTTTCAGGCTGCCATCAGAATTTCAGGGGTGGGGGGATAGTTTTCACCTGTATCACTTCAGCCCCACAGTAATGTCTTAAGTCCTTTTCATCAAAATGACAAGTGGTCCAAGATAGACCTACCTTCAAACTGATCTGTTGTGGTATGGTGCTTTTTGAGACAAATACATAGGTAAAACTTCTATAACAAGACTTGCTGTGTACATAATTCTACCAAGGCATGCTTGGAAGGAACCTTGGGTGGGTATCAGAACTGTAGAAGCCACCACTGTCGGCAGAGTATGTACACCTGCATTTATTTCCCTTTACAGCATTTTTTTCCTCCTGACAATACCAAGTATAATTATTTTCTTAATAATTGATTTTTTTCCTTGCTGTGTTTACTCACTTAAGGGAATCAATTGAGTTCTGTTTTCTTTCTATAAAACAGTACACAATTTAGAAAACAAATTATGTGGAACAGCTCTTAGTTTAGAGAGCATAAAACATGTCAGTTGTTAACATTTCTTCTTCCATTTCTTTAAATATATTGTACTGTATCAACATGTCAACACCTAGAACTATGTTTACTGTTAAGTACTTTAAATGAGCATGCTGGAGATGAGGGTCAAGAATATTTTGTCATTTATTATATTGTTTCTCTGAAGAACACAGTGATTGTTTTAAAAATGTGCTTTGTGTGAACATTCTACCTCTTAACTGAAATATATGAAGTACATCCTACAGGCTGTGACTGGAAAAAAGAAAGCAAATCATGCGCATAGGTGAACTACAGAAAGCCAGGGCAAGCTTGTGATTGTGTTTGGTGTAGCTAGACTGCTTCTGCTACCCAAATTATCTAAGGTACTTTCACACTCAAGTACAATTTGAGGCTCATAGTAAAAAGAAGCAATTTTTCTCTCTCAGATTAGTGTCTGTAGAAAAGATTGGAGCTGTCTATTACATATGTATTATAGACAAAAAATTGCTCTAATCCCAAATTAACATACATTAAATAGAGCTTTATTCACAGGGCATGAATAGGTTTGCCTATCTAAGCCAGCTATCTCAAATCACAGCTGCATACAAAACCTGTCATCAAAGACAGTGCTGAAGAGGACTTCAAGAGGACTTTTGTTTAGCCCAGGGCTCCCCAGCCTTTGTGAAGAAGCTTCCCTTGTCAGTTCTTTCTCCTCTTTGTTGCCTTGCTGCTGTGCATCTCCTCTGACTGCTACTGCCACTGAAAAATTAACACTAACACAGACATGGAGCCCACCCTGAGCCTTCTGAAGTCTCATAGGTTGCTTTCTGTGTTATACCACACTTTGTTATTGGCTGTGCCTCACCAGTTCAGAACAGGTAATCCAGTCTATCTTCTGACTATATGTTGTACTCACTCTGTCACTATATTTATCCCATGCCTACTTGCATATGCACATGATGCTACTATTATTTTGGTTTTAAAATTATTTCAAGAATAATATTGAGATAAAACACGCTAATTAGTAAGTGTACTTGTTTGATAACTGTTTTTTCAGTTAAAACTGGCTTTCCCTAGTCTTGGCTTCAGGCTACCTGGCATAAGCTTGTCCTGACCATCTACTATCCTGACAGGTAGCCTGGATAGACCTCCTGGAAGAGGTTGCCTTCAAGACAAATATTTGCCTTTCAGTGTAACAGCTTTAAACCACAGGTGGTTATTTTTAAAGGCAGGCTGATGGACTTGTGCGGGGAATTCTTTTTGATTGCAATTTTTACTTTTTTTAGCCTGGTATAGTACCTGAAGATTGCCACTGTTGCAGTCTATCTTGATAAAGGTACCACTACGGTTTCCAAATCTGGGATAAGGAAAGCCTCACTGGTGTAGAGGAACAAATCATTGTTACTGATTTGCCTTTCTGTGACACTGACGCAATCTGTATGCTACTGTGTCGTTTAAGGGCAAAAGGCTACAGTTAAAATGAAATAGTCATATTGAAGTATGTGACATGGTTTCAAGACCAGGTTGGGAAATTCCAAAATATCTTTGATGCAAGCAGTAACCTTCAAAACGAAGCTGGCTTCAAGTGGGGCAATAGACTGATTACATTTTGGAATTAGGTACTCTGACATGCTTGGTCTTGTATCAGATGTTAGGTTTTGTCTTAAAAGGCTGTGCTGCCCATCCCCAGTGCAAGTTCTGGTTCATGGTATTGATATCTTTGGGGGGGGGGGGGGAAGTAACTTAATGTTTATCACACCCAATAGTTCATGTGTAGGATTCTTCACCAATGAGCTGCTACAAGAACAGAAAAAAACTTGAAAGAAACTAGCTTACCCTTTACCTTCAAGTAAATAAGTGAAAATTTAAACAACTGAAATGAGTTTGCTTGTTTCCTTATGTTCAAGTATTTAATGTAAATTACAAATCTGAAGATTTAAATGTTTCGATAATACACATTTTAAACACTTGGTGAATTTAAAATACCAAGGTCTGCCATGAAAACATAAAGACATGTAACCAAGTAGTATTTAAGGAGCTTTGAATTTTAATTTTCCCTGTATGTTCCTTTCCTTTTTCTCAAGCATCTTCTGGTGCCTGAGGTGTGATACAGATGTTCACACTTCACAGTGCAATGAGAAATGAAAGTGAATGAATGAATGACAAGAAATGCAAACTGAAAACCACTGTGTTGTTTAATGATCTTAACCTCCGAGAACCCATCTGTGAGAAGCTGCATGGTTTTCTGCTGGTCACTAAGAAAAGGGAAGAGTATCCTCCACTCTTTCCAGTTCATGTATTTTAAAGTTTTAGTCCAGCTTTGTGGGAAGACCATGCGTTATTGCCAGCACCCACACTTGCCCCAAGTGTTGTCTCATTAAAGTAAGTTGGTGTTTCTTTCAGACAAGAAGGTGTTAGATGCAAAAAACAGTTACTGAAACAAACAGATTTCCTTGTGGTTCAGGACAACCCTATTCATGTTACCTGTGCAGGACCAATTTCTCCTTTACATGAAGAGCAGAGCTTATTTTTGACCTTGTAAATTCAGGTTTAATGGCTTGTGCTTTTTTATACTATAGGTGGAATTGTTTGGAGTGTTAATATAGCTATTGCTTGCCCTCTTAATGACTTTCTTCATGGTTTTGAACACACTTTTCTGAGTCGGAAGGGTACTTGTTAGTAAGAATATATAAATTTATGTATATAAGGTGCTATCTCAAGGGAAAAAATAACTGGATTATTGGCTTGGAAAAGTAACCTGATAAAGCTGCGTAGAGTCTTGCTACTTGAACTGTATTCAGTTTCTCTTGTTCACTCTGTAATTAAATAAATCAAAGATGTCTGGTTTGGAACAGCAGACTGCGTAGGAACAAGTGTTTTGGTAGTTTTTTAGAGTAGACTCAGTGGCCTGACAGGAAAGATTAGCTGTGAAATTTTCTGTTTAACCAGAAAGAAGATTACTGTAAAACACATTTCTAAGTGGCAAGGTATAGTATCAGTCGGTAAGAAAAACTTACTGACAAATGAGGCATTATAGATCTTATATTTAGATAATTGGTGAGATGAATCTGGCTAATTATTCATAGATAAGAGCGTATGATGTATAAGGAGATTCAGGAGGCTGGGGGATGTTGAGGAGGGGTTGGTCGCATTGTTGCCTTACTCTGCCAAAAGAGGGTTATCAAGAATATGGAGCCAAATCTTTTGGAGGTGCACAGCAGAAACATGTGAGGCAATGGACACAAGTTACAGCAAGGGAAATGCTCAAAAGGCACTGGCGGGGGACAGAGGGAATCACACTGAGAGTAGTTAAGCCCTCATACACATTGACAGAAAGGTGGAGGTGTTTCCATCCTTGGAGAACCTCAAAACACAACATGACAAGGAACTGAACACCCTCATCTAACTTTGATGTTGGCTGCTCTTTGAGCAAGAGTTTAGGTGATCTCTCAGGATCCCTTCCAACCAAAATTACTTTGAGTCTACAATTCTACTTGTGAAAAAGGCCACATATTCCTGCATAAGCTTTTCTGTTTAAGTTAAATGTGCTTGCAAAGCTATAAACCTCTTAAACTTATATTCTAAAACTATCTTTTGGTGGTGATATAGATGGCATAATGTGTACAGTTCCAGAGTTGGAAGGGAAGGAAATGAAATGATGAACTAGTATACAAAAAGGAAATTCACTTGCACTGTGCTATGAATTTCTGGAAGTGCATATATGCTCCTGGTGTAAGTGTGATGCATCATCTGGTGAAGGTATTGCACTGAAAATAGATTTCCTGAACGTATGCTGCATTTGTTCAATTCTTTCAGTTTACCATTTTGATAGACAATAAACTGTAGCTGCATAGTGAGCTTTGGTAAAGGTACTATGGGAGCACATCATTATTTTAACTTAAATATAATTCCTTTTGCAAAGAAAATTTTTAAAGCATTACTGTTGATAAAAGTACCTTTCAGATGTATCCAGCCAAGTCCTAGTAACTACTTTCTTGGTAGAAAATTGCAAATAATTTAAAAAAAAAAACAACATTTTAAACTAAGTTATTTATCCTTAGTTTTTAATCATTTGCAGACGTGATCAATTCCTTGTTCTTACAAAACCTGCTGCATTTCACAAAAGTCCCTTGTCCTTGTTTGTGTACTTCAGTCTTTCTCAAGGAAGATGTCCTCCTAATACTAGACAATGGGTCTAAGAACATTTCAGTTAGTTTCAAATTAGGGTTTTAAGACTACTAGACTTTTATGAGTTTTACTGTGCTCTTCCACTCAATATACCTGAAAGTAGTACATGTATATCTTGCTTACATGTAAACCTTTCTTTTTAAATATATATCCTTATTAAAATGTACTACGCTTTCCTTGCCAGTTCAAAAAAACAATCATTTCGCATCCAAAAAAGAAAGTCTCAAAGTTGAATTCCAAATCCATGATAAGGCAAATTTTGCAGCAAGCCAAACAGTTGCAGAGTATCAGAATGCATGAAAATTTCAGAGAAAGTCAGGGAACTGGAATATGGTCAATAGAGGCAATGCAGAGTAACTGAAAGTATCCTTTTATGGATGATTGTAGCAGCATGCAAATGTGAATGGAATTTGTAGAAAATCACTGAAAAACTTGCATATACCATGAAGTCCTCAAGTTTTTCCATAATGGTACTCTTAAGTATGCAGCACAAAGAATCTACGTGGCCTTCTTACCCAGTTGTTCTGTTCATAGAAATGCTGAATATTCTGTATATAAATTTCTCTAAAAGGCAGCAAAAAGGCGTTGCTGCAAGTATCTTCCACTTATTTGGCTTATGAATAATAATCCCAGTTTTAATGGTCAGTTCTCAGAAAAGAGGTGATAATGGAAGTGCTGGCACATACAATCTCCCCAGCCCTGCAGGTGTTACAATAAATGAAGCTTTAAGAACTTCAGGAACAGCACAAGGGCAAAACCTACAGATGTTTCCTTCATTTGTTTGTAAAGGGAGAGTTTTGCTACAGTGCTATTGTTTCAGTTGTCCCTTTTCTCTTGGGGTTTTACTCCGCTGTAGTTTATCATCCTCAGTTCTCAGAATAGCAGAATTCCCTGGTAGGGCCCACCAAAATGGGGAGGAGGGGTCTTTCCTTAAGACCTTTTCTTTCTGTCCTCCTGACAGAAGAGAAGTGTTAGACTTTTCGGTGCAAAGAGTTTTACTATGGAGATCATCACCAACAGAGCAATCCATAGTGAGTGAAAGATTGAAATGGCATCATTTTAGATATATTGTGGAGTAAGGAAGGGAAACTACCTGCAGTTTTAAAGTGTTTGCTTGTTAACTGCACCAATGGAAAGCTTAATTTCCTTGCAAGGAAGGGCGCTCTTTCTCAATGAAAAAGTTGAATGGCTGGTCTGGTGAGTATTGTCTTTTATTGACTTAAAATATGGTCCTTGTCATAAACTGTGAAATGAGGAAGATAGGTTAGTAAAATGCGGAGTACCGTATAGCCAGAAAAGATCATCTAGTCATTCATGTTTAAGGCACTTTATGATATTGGTGAGTAATTAAATGTTAGAAATACTATTTAACTGAGTTGCAGAGCAAAATTCTGCAGCTCTAGCATGCTGAGCTACTAAGGACTTCAGGATGACACAGCTGATGAATTTTTTTAAGCCTTGAATTTGGTCACTTTCTAGGTCAAAATTTTTGTTACCTTCTTCCATTTTAAAAGGTTACAGAATGATTCAGTAACTCTTTCAGAGCTCATATGTTTGAATTGAAGTACAATAATTTAACAGATAAGCCTTCAGCAAATACTACTAAGAATTTGTATCCTCCATTTAAGTCTCCAGATGTATTACTGAGATGATGAAAAATTTGCTGTATGTTTATACACAGTATGTGAATGAAAGCCCAAGTTCTTTTTTTCTGTTTCAAATTACCTCACTCTATTGGGAGCAAAGAGGGGAGATAATGTATTAAAATAGGGACATTGCATCGGTTGCATCACAATTCTATGTGTGTAAATTTTTGGTGAAGTCTTTTGAAAGGGTTAACTTACAGCAACTTGAATTCTATACAGAATTTGGTAATAGAGCTGTAGCTCTACTGTGGCAAAATGTAGAAAAGCTGTACAGTTTCATTGTTCTTTGCCTCACGAGGAAATCAATAAGCTTAAACGAAAATAAATTCAATGTTTCTTTATTTTTAGCGTGACTTCCTAAGGAAGGCTTATGTCACTGCACTGCCCGTCCGCCTCTGTTCCCACTTGAGAATGTTTGGACAATTGCGGTCAAATCTAATGTAGGAGTCAAGTTTTCAAAGATGCAAAGTCTTCTACAAGATTAGTGAAAGTCAGTGACTAGGCAGAAAAAAAACCCCAAGCGAACTCAAACTTAAACTGCCATTCTCCTCTCACTAAGCAATTGCAGTATGAGTTCAATGGTTGTCTGTTCCATTTAGATGTGGGCTGGTCAGGCAGCAAGTGAGTGTATGTTCTCAAAGGATCTGCTGTGCACTGCTGGCACTTAGGGGGTAAAAATACTATGGGGATTGCAAACAAGGAGAACCACAGGTATATGTGGGAGAATGGGGGTCAGTGGAATCAGAAGGGGGGCATGACTGCATTAAAAAAGGAAGAAGTTTAGTGCTTTAAAAAAATTAAAAGTACACAGAACCCAAACCACCCCAAATTCTTAGGGAATCAAGCTTCACCATCTCTGCCTCTCAAGGAAGAAATTCTTCGTATTGTAGAATACATGTAAGGAAACTTAACCAGACCGATACTGCTGCTGTTTTTACTGTAGTTTTGATGAAACATAGTACATAATTCTTAATATCGAGTTTGTTTTAGAGAACAATAATTGAAATTTTAACTGCATACTGTGAATTGCCTCCTATAATTTGACAATTCAACAGCTCTACATTCAAACCGAACTACTTCATGTTTGTATTTTTCCAGCATGGACTTACAGCACTCCAGGTTTTGTGGACACTGCTTAATTAAATTTGTAAAGCTATCCCATCTGCCTTAAACTTACTTTGCTTTGCAAGGACCTTTTGGGTAACTTTTACTTTCAAATTTATCTTAGTATTATGGCTATTGTTTTAATTGATGTACTAGAGTTTAGCTCACTGTTTCAGGTGATTTCTGACAAAGCTAACTGAATGCCTTGGAAAATGCTATGTACCGCAAATTTTGATTTTTTTTATTTTTTTTTCCCCCTGCTAGATTGTCCTCATCTGTGTAACCACTTGTGCTTTAGTTATGCTTTGTCTTAAAGTTCTCTGTCAACATCTGTTCTGCTCTCACATGATAAGAATAAGTGTAAGAAACTTCACGCTTCTGAAGCCGCCTATGCTCATTTCTTGTTAGCTGTACATAAAGATATTGCCATGTTTGACTTCTTACCAAATACAGCCAGTGATGTCTGTAGTCACTGTGATCCACATCGAAAACTTTTTTAAATGATGTAGAGTGTCTTGCTAAGTAATTGCCTCTGTAAACTCCTAAATAGTTTAAGTAGCAGTAGCAGATGTGCATTGTCTGTAGTTGGGCTTGTGCCAAAAGTGGAAGTGAGCGGTTAGAGCTGCCCTGGGATTTTTGTTGAGTGTTTCAGAAATTCCGTAATTGTCTGATTCAGACTTCCAGCAGAGGATTAAGTATTCTTTAATTTACCATGAGCACACCTTCTGGCTTTTATGCAGGCTTTGTTAATTGTTATTAGAATTTAGTTCTTGTTTTCCTGAAGATTTAACTTATGTTCATTTACTGTTGGTTTTGTCTTTTTTTTTTTTTAACAGGTCATCTGAACAAGAATCACCAAAGTGAGTTTTCTTTAAACTTCCTACTATATAATCTCTAGTTTTTAGAGATGTAATAAAATACAAAACTTGAACTGATTTTTCAAAGTAGTGGTCTTGTATGGTTAAAAGACACAAATAAAAGAAGATTGTAAAGATTGGGGGGGGGAAGCTTTTGGATCAGGATGTGTAAAATCTTAAGTCCTAACAGAGCCCTAATCACTATTAACAAAGAAGTTGGTTAAAAAAAGTGGTAAAAGTTTAATGATACAAAAATCCACTGGTAATCTTATCTGGTAACTCTTCATATAGTGCCAGAAGGCATTAACTGAAATAATTTGTCATATTTTTCTGGTATTGTTAATTTTTTTTTCTATACTGCAAAAATCATTATGATCTGTAATCTCAACTTGTAAGTGAAATGTTTTTTCAGAATTCCTATGTTCTGAAAAACTTATTAGGATGTTTTTACATATACAATGTTCCTCCTTGATTAACATCATCCTCATAGGAATCATGAAAAGTCCTGGAAGCTATCAGATGAAAACACAGTTTTGACAGTATAATTCCTTTAAGTGTCATTATAGTTCACTACTACAAAGTATTTTGAAATTATTGAGCACGCCAAGTAAATAATATCTCCCAAATACTGAAAATATATTTTCTGTAATAACTGAAAATTTTGCAAATGTTGCACAAAACACTTCACTCCCATTGCCAAGTACATGTAGTATAACTGAACATCAGAAATATTATGGCGTGAATACATTTGCTTGATGGCACCTTTCAGAATGTTTCATTTGTTGTAGTCAGATTTCCACAAGCCAAGAAATAAGTATTTGCATTATTAAAGTTTGCTGCAATGCAAGTCCTGTATGTTAAAAGCCTAAGCTACATTACTCTATAGTGTAATATTACTTCTTCATTGACAGCTAGCAGTGACTGCTGGAAATGGTTCAAGTAGCTAGGACTGGTTTTGCCATACACAGCACTGCATGTTAGTGATAGGAAACTGTGTCTGACCTATACCTGAGCTTTCCCCAGAACAGAGATTTTCACAAAGTATTATGTAGTATTTATAAAGACGGAGCAGTTACTTTGTATGGTATCTGTGAGTTTGTCCAGTTAAAGAAGGGGTTTAGTTGTATTAGAGGTCTGCGTTTCATCCTTTTCACAAGAGGGCATGTAGCTAAATGAGTGTTTGAAAGGACTTGGCGCACCACCAGGCAGCTCGGCCAATTCTAAGACTTGAGGTATTTGATTACTGGCTTTTGTTATTCATGAATTTTAAGGTTCTTGAATCACTAGGCCAGGTCTGCACCCCAATTTAATTCTGGGTCCTTCTACATGGTTATAACTACCTCAGTGACAGAATATATTAACTGTAATTAAACCTTTCATTGTCACTTCATCTCCTATTTCTTTAACAATTTACCATGCTTTTCTGCACACCACCTTCTCCCAGAGGGATAAGGTTGAGATGGCCCTCGTAAGAGGGAGGAATGAAAAAAAAAAGTGCTTCGCAAGACTGAGAGTGGAATCATGGCAAAACCTTTTCATGGGTACGATTGGCAACTGTGAAGTGCCTTTCCCCTGGGGTTCAGCTCTCTTCTTGTTACTGCGATTTCCTGTACCACTGCACCAGTGCCATTCACTGCTAACAGCCAAATATTTTGCTAAAAGTGTTTTTGCTACTCTAATTTTGGGGTTTTTTCCATTCTTCTGGATGTCCACTGATCAAACATTAGGCTTAGCTCATATTCCAATCCCGTTACCCTTCACTTCAAGAAGTGGTGTTAAATCTAAGTATAAAGTTGGCTTGCTCTTTTAAATGGGCAGTGCATTTGTATGTTTTACGATTTAATCTAAAAATCTGGATAACGATACCTTTGTAATATTTATTTATCCTTTTTAAATGAAGGAATGTATTGGGAAACAGTCCAACGCGGAGTTCTCTGACCCGTATCTCACCTAAAGCCTTGGCTCAGTCTCCCAATGGAGTTGGCAACATTTCTGGCTCTTACCCGTTGGAAGGGGTGGATAAACAGTTCTTAGAAACGTATGACAACGTTACAAAAAGTAGCTCAACGGAAGATTCCAGTCAGTACTACTGTGATAAGGTATGTTCAGCTGTGTGCTTTTAAAGTCGAAACTAGTACTGAATGTAGCTTTGAACTGTAGATTAAGAATGCACAAAAATTGTGGTTATATTTCAGGATAAGCATATTTTATGCAGTAATAAGAATAAATCTTGTCTTACTACTCCAATTTATCCGAGGCTGTGTACACAGTATGATAGGCCAGCCTGCCAACTGCATTGATTTCCATAGTGTCCAGGCTTCCAGAAGCAACTGTAGGAGAAGTTCCTAGTGGAATGGAAATCCTTACATGATTAAATC
Organism: Haliaeetus albicilla; assembly: GCF_947461875.1. Taxonomy (NCBI): domain Eukaryota; kingdom Metazoa; phylum Chordata; class Aves; order Accipitriformes; family Accipitridae; genus Haliaeetus; species Haliaeetus albicilla. The sequence continues at coordinate 5,223,590 of NC_091485.1, read as the reverse complement.
TTATTTTCTCCAAGTGGAAAGATCAGATAACTCAGTTTGCTATATGTCTTGATAGCAGGCACAATTCTGCTTTATCCCAGGCATCTCTTCTTCAGGCTGGCTAAACATCATCCTTTGAATTCTGCACTGACTAGAGAGCAGCTGCTCCTTGCTAATGTTACGGTAGTGGATCATTCCTCCCCTTTCTCCAGCCTGGTCCAGATGGGTGCTAAACAGCTTCCTAACCTGCCTGTCCCGTAGCTGCTGCCAACTTTTAATCCTTCTGCCTTGTGGATCTTTTGCAGAAGATACCAATGCACCCATTTACAGGAGAAAAATTGGAGAAAAAGTAGTCACTTCATAGTCCTTAGAGTAGAATTGTTTCAAATATGTTGCACCTAACATTTTTTCCTTTTAAGTCACCTTTAGTAAAGACAACACATTGAAAATTTTAATAGAAGCTATCAATTGACAAAGCTAAGATGAGAGTAACAGTGTTAGGACAGAGCAAGCAGTGAATATATTTGCTGTTATGTGTGTTGCTATTTTTACAATTTAAAAGGTTACAATCATGAGTATATTCTGTAACATTACCTTCTTCCTATTTTAAACATGGATTTACATAGACTATTCTTGTTCAGCACATCTAAATTTGAATGTGCTATTTTTTAATTTGCTGCTGTTTTCTTTTAAAAATTAGAAAAGTTTGGGTTTGTTTTTTGTATATATTGCAGAATGACCTAATTGAGGGAGATCTACTTTTGGTGCGTATCATACCAGATGAAGATGGGAAGTTTGGATTTAATCTAAAGGTAAAACAGCAATCTTTTAGTTATTTTTAAATGCTTTGTAGACATACTATTCTTCGACTTTATGATTATTTTTCTTTTTTAATGCAATGCTTTGGAGAAAGCAGTATATTCTACAGGAATTTCTTATGGACCAAGATCTTTTAAAAGTGGCAGCCTAATCCTTAAATGCTAAAGCAACATTTACAGAAATAAGCCTCTAGTAGTTCTGTGGGATTTAGTTGCATATACTATAGGCATGGCACATTTCCAAAGCAGACTGCCTATTTGGCTGCTTAAATATGAACTTGGAAGCCTAATTTAAGGCATCAAATTTTGGAAAACTGGACCTCTATTATAAAACAAGTTAAATGGTTTTTGCTATCCAATTGAATATATCCATTAAAAAATCCTATTGGAAAGATGAAAATTAATTTATGAAGGAAATGGAAATTACTATTGAAATTTACTATTGTAAATTTTTTACATTTCCTCACTGAAATTCCATTTAAGCAGATACAGTACTGTAAAGTAGCCATAATATCAAAATTGAGGCGGAGTTTGATCTTTTCACCTTGGGCATTTATTGGTGGGGCAGTGATAGAACGTCATGTAAAGAGAATAAGGGAGTACAGTTGTCTGGAAATTTGATCCTACCTGATCGATTGCAGGTCCATCAAAACGGCTAAGAACACTGTCCACCCTGCAAGTTCACATGTTGAATTGAGCTTGCTTGAAGGGTAGGGTTAGAATGAATGCTGCATTTGATCTGTTTATTGCCTATTAAAATGTATGGCCAAGCAAAGACACTGGCTGTATTTTACTGGAAATTGGTAGAATTAAAGACACTACCCCCCCTGCCATTTACTGATGAAAATTCAATCTTGCCGACTCGGCCTATGACAGAGCATAAAGTTTATATAAAAACAAAGAAAAGTGATTACTTGTTTTAAATGCTGCTTATGCTTAATGGTATATTTATCGTGGTTGTTTACTTGATGTTCCTCTAGGGTGGTGTAGATCAAAAAATGCCATTAGTGGTATCAAGAATAACTCCAGGATCACCTGTAAGTAAATCTTTAAGACTCTTAATCCCTTCCTTTATTACTCTGCCCACCACTCAGAGGTCCATACATGTAGGAGTTTGGACACCCATAACCAGTATGAGATAGCAGCTGAGCTGTTCTCTTTAGAAATTGATTTGACCAGTGGTTTCTTAAACCACAGATGAAAAGATCTGGAAGTGTTAGCCAGACAAGATACCAGTAGAAAGCATGTTTGTTTCCCCCGTCATCTCAAAAAGTGCATCTTGAACTGGAAAATGTTTGATGAGGGACAAGAGCAATGACTGAAGATATGGAACAGTGTTCATTAAAGGAGTGAGTAGTCTCATTTCTTTAGAAGAAAGAACTAGTTTAAGGGAGATGTAGTAGGGATCTGTAAGATTAGGAGCTCTGTGAGCAGGGAATTCCAGCAGAAGAACTACAGGCTACCAAATGAAGTTAGTGAAAGTCAGGCTCTTCATGCTTAGTGAAGTAGTTATTCATGCATAAGACAGTAGACCTGTGAAACTCCTTGACAGAGGATGCTGTGGTTAAAATAATTTTGTGGATGTTCAGAAGAGGACAAATACTTGGGAGAAAAACCTGCTGACAGCTACTGAATAGACAAACCACAATAGATTGAGGAAATCCTTAGGGCTAAAAATATTTATGGGATGGGAAAGTACTTGGCAGGGGAGAGGTGGTGCAGAATAAGTTTGCTCTGTTCTTATTTTGCATGGATTTTTGCTTATGGAAATATTTATGGACTTATGGACTAGGTGGAACGTTCATCAGAATCAGTACAACCATTGAATTCTTCTGTTGAATTGTGAAATAGTAATATAACATCTTAGTAACTTTTTTCTCAATAATTAGTACATAAATTTGCGAGGACATATGTTATCTTATCTCAAATTTTTTTCACTCATCTTCTTCCAAATTGTATTTCCCAACTCTCAAAATAATTTCAGTGCAAACTTGATTGGAAATACTGCTGACTTAATCCTAAAAATCCAATATGCTCTGCGTCTTGTAGATTTCTTGAAATTTGATAAGCAGTTACAGGACTGATATCTAAATGTTGTGATGTAAATCAAGCTAAAACGGATTGTCTGAGAAGTTGGTTTTGCCACATTTATGATTTATGACTTATGCAGTGCATAGCATTCCTCTATGAACTACAATAATTATTTGAATAAAAGAGTAGTAGGAAATGATCATTATAACTTAAATCCACAAAGTGAAAATAAAACCATCCTTAAAACGTTTCATGGTCAACCTAGTAAACTTCTTGAGGATGAGTCGAGATACTGAAGTTAATGTGGGGCAAACAGGCTCATTACACAATCAGAGAATGAATGATGCTTCTCCAGAGGCAGTGAGTTCCTTTGGCAGACTCAGGTTGTCTCCTGGAAAGTATTGATTTGGATTTTTTTCTCTTGGATTGAAAAAGGACTGGACTTCTAACTTACACACTTCATTTAAGTGTCTCCAATTAGTGGCATAGGCATAGATGCAAGTGATGAATTAGATCTGTAGCCTCACTAAGCCACCAAGCAAGCAAGTTATCAAGGGTCAGGGAATAAATTGGAAACAGTTATCCAAGATGATATACTCAACAGCAGCATTAAGAAATCATGTCATGTTACAGCAAGAGGAAAAAAAATAAGTATTTTTAGAGCATAGCAGTATTAACGTTGATTATATTGTTTTCCATAAACTAAATTTCACCTGTTCTTGACTGTTTAATGAAATGTAGCTGATACTTGAAAGTTCAAGTTAAGCAGCCTATGGAATGCATTTCTACATTATTAGATCAATGATGCCTTTCCTTCATTGTATTTGCTACAGTTTTAACTTGCTCTAGATTCACTCGTTACCCTGTAAGTTGTCCTCAGGGATGCTGTTTGGTAATATTATTTGCTAAGATAATTTCTCAGGTTTGCAGGTTATTTTTTGCCCCTTTCCTACAAAAAGATCTGTTCCTTTTGTGGAGGAGGGGAAGCAAATCTACTCACCAAAATAAGGCAGTATTTTCTCTTTCATGTCCTAAAGTTCTTTTAAAAATCCCCGTCTAATACAGCAGCAATCTACTATGCTGGGAAGATTGTAGGACAGACTAGCCAAAATTGTTGTGGGGGAGCATTACATCTAATCAACCACCATTTGTTGCAACTGTTTTTTTTGTTTTGTTTTTTTTTTTTAAACTAAAATCCTAAACTGATTTTTTTTTTCCATAAAAGGTATTAATGTCCTAAGGTGCTAAAGGAGTCATTTATGGTTTTATTTAATAGTGCTTCTCGTTGAAAAATAATAGGCGTGCTTCTTGGAGCAATAATAAGGTGATTAGCATAAAATGAAACATTGGGTGTGTCAATAGGACAGGAAGCCTTTGACATAATTAATTGTCTGGAAAAGCTCGGTATCTGAAAAATCTACAAATTATGCTTACATAGAAGGAATTAATTCTCCTTCAAGATATATTTTATGTAGTCAGATGATTCAAGTAGGAGAGCTGAGGCATTAACATGTCACATGATTAACAAAGTTTCTTTGCACAAAGATATTAATCTCCTTCTGTAATAAAGAATAATAGCTAGCAGCCAGCCAAGAAATCTAAATTATAGACAAATAGAGGAGATCAGAAACCATTCCCTCCGTTTTCTTGTTGACTTCTTGACTCTCCTAGACTGACCTGATATGGTCTTTATATCACTTATCTTTTCAAATAATTATATTTCAGAGAGAATAATTTATATCTCAAACAGTAATATTTCAGAGTGATTAAATCAATCATTCATAGTTGCATTCTTCAGCCTTGCCTTTGTAAATTGTACAAAATATGGCAAGGCAGTTTTTAGGGAGCCTTGAATACCTAGATAAATCAATGCTGAAGAACAGCATGGTTGTTCCCAATTCCCATTCTTTTCCTGTTTACATTTGGGTTTTTCATTAATCATTGTCAGTCTTCCCTATCCTTCATCATTTTCTTTCCTTATTTCTTTTAAAGAAGTTGGGGGAAACTATTCCTTTTTTAAATGTTTGAGCAGCTTTTCTGCTTGGAATTTTTTCCTCTTAAATACATCTTTCGTTTCCCTCTCTTCTTTCTTTTCTCCTTTATCTGTTTTGTGGCATTCATACATGTCTTAAGTTTTCTTTCCTTTTACTTTATTCTCTGACACAAGTGACTCCCAATTTATTTTCTTCTTCATATCCTTGCCTCTATTTTCTTTTTATTCTGCATTTTTCTTCTTATTGGTTCTTTCATTAACACTTCTTTCCACCTCTTCCTATTTTTCACTTAGTATATAGTACATCACTGATAAACTTGGTTTATGAGCCATCAATGCAAGGCATAGCAAGGATTGGGTCTAATTAGAACATCTTGTTCACATATGGGGGGTTAGTGATGGTTTTATGATAGGGCTAATAACATTGGATGAATAAAGTTCAGGGAACCTGTGCTGGCATTAAGGAAATATAGGGAACACCTACGACTAGAGAATAACACTAAACGTCTATGACTTATTTGTATAACAAATGAAATGGAGTATATATAAGTATATCAAGATATCATTCTTGTGTCGTTGGATACTTCCTAGACAAAAATTAGCATAGCAATGAAAATCAAATTGTTACAGTACTTGACACTCAAAGGTTGTAGAATCCTGCACATTGACATTACAGAATCACAGAAGGTTGGAAGGGACCTTGAGGTCATCTTGTCCAACCCCCCAGGATCACCTAGGGTCAGTTGCCCAGTACCACGTCTAGATGGCTTTTGAATACCCCAAGGTGGGAGACTCAGCAACATCTCTGGGCCACCTGCTCCAGTGCTCAGTCACCCTCACAGTAAAAAAGTGTTTCCCGATGTTCAGATGGAGCCTCCTGTGTTTCAATTTGTGCCTGTTGTCTCTTGTCCTGTCACAGGGCACCACTGAAGAGAGCCTGGCTCTACCTTCTCTGCACCTTCCCTTCAAGTATTTATATACATTGACAAGATCCACCCTGAGCCTTCTCTTCTCTAGGCTAAACACTCCCAGCTCTCCTAGCCTTTTCTCATCCAGGAGATGCTTTAACCCCTTAATCATCTTTGCAATATTATCATCATCATATTCTGGCCATAGCCCAAATTGCTTTGCACTGGCCTTAGAGCTAAGCATACTATGAAGTGTGGCAAAAGAAAGCCAAACAAACCCTAGAGTTCAGTAGTTAGTCTAAATTGCTGTATCCAAGACAAGACATAATGTAAGTTTTCATCTGAGATGGGGAAAACCTTGTCTTAGTGTTCTCTGCAGCACAAGTAGCAAAAGAATTTGTCACAAATGCAGGGTACTTGAGCATCATAGGTTGAGTACTTACCTGCATCTTCTTGTTAAAACTTTCAGCGAATGAAGTGAGGAAGACTGTTCTCTATTTGTAGATATCATTTGATATCCACCAAACAAGAATTTTATAAATAACAAAAATGTGAAATGTGCATGGATTTCTTTAAATTTTAAAAAGTACATGCCTGGGGAATGTCATGTCACTTAATGTTCACCAGAATCATGTTTGGACTTCTCAGTATTCACTGCATAAAAAATGAAGCGTGTTATCTTATGTGCCCAAAACACTTTTTCCAGAAATTCATTTGCCAATGGCTATAACCAGGGGTTGTTGAGGCTTGGAGTCTGAAATTTAGATCTTTAAGAGCAATCTGATGATGGCTGCTTAATAAATACAAATTCTTTTTATAGCTATCAATATGCTGTTTGAACTGTTTCTCGTTTTCATTGTGAGGCTTTGAAGCAAGAAAGACAGCTTTAGGTCTGAATCCTTTGATAGAACTTCTGATACAGAAGATGAAACCTTGTCAGGAGAACTCTGAAGACTTTGCTTACATGATGAACTTAATATCCTGATGTGTTCCTGCTTACATGACTGGATGCAATGACATTAATGTGTTTCTTTGGTCTTGAAACAGGCTGATAAATGCATTCCAAAACTGAATGAAGGTGATCAGATAGTATTAATTAATGGCCGAGATATCTCAGAGCACACGCATGACCAGGTGGTCATGTTCATAAAAGCCAGCAGAGAATCTCACACGAGAGAGCTTGCACTTTTGGTCAGGCGGAAAGGTAACTGGGCTAATTTTGTTCACTTTTAATGTTTTTGAGACTGTTGCTCTTATGCTTGGTGGTATACCCTTTTCTGTTTACATAAATGTGTTCTCAGCGCACTGGGAATAGGTCTGTGCTAAAAAGTAGAACTCCCTGCATTTGAATTAGTAGTGCAAATAGTTTTAACTATATAGGTTCTTAGCACTGCAACAAAGAATCTATCTAGTTAGAATTTCTTTTTATTTAAGTTCTAAAAATCTGTGAAAACAAATAGTCCACTGCAAAAGTTTGTGGTTTGTTTTTGATTTTGAGTGTTGGGGTTTTTTTTTAAATATAGCATAATTTCACGAATCCCCAATTGCAGGTTTGCAAATACCCCTGGGCTGTTCCCCAGCACAATTATACAATGAAACAAGTTAAATAAGCTTCTTTTTCTTTTCTTTCTTTCCATTCTTACAATAGACATTTTGTGACAATACGACTTTGACTTGTGCTGGCTACTTGCTAAACTGCTGCCACCAAACAGGAGACAATCTCTGAAATATGCAGGATCCTAAGCCTGCATATTTAAAATATGGGGAACCCATCCAGCTTGGTTTTGCTTGCTCTGTATTGAAACACATGCAGGTCCCAAGAGCTTTCAGATGATGTGAAACTTCTACTTTATTATTTACTTTCCTGAAGAGCTGTCGTAAGACCTTAACACGCACAGTTATGGAAAGGTTTGCACAGAGTTTCTGATTACATTAAGACTTAAAAATCTGAAGGGATTATGCATCACTGGGAAACAGGACAGAATAAAACTGCCTAAATGATATATACTTCTGTAGCATTTACTTTATTTAAAATTTCTTGTGTTTCTAGGAAGACAGATGGGCTCTTGGTCTTGATTGCCCTGAACAGTCCCACTCCTGTTATTGTAGGTCTTTCTATTGGTTCTATGCAGTATTCAGTCTTCCCGTAACTTTTCTAGTCCCCTTCTTACTTGCAGATAAGAGAAGTCTGCTCTTAGTTAAAGATAACCTGTGGCCTCATGCCAGTTGTTTGTATAGGCATGAGTATGAACAGCTCCCCATTTTCTGAAGTCGGGCAGGTATGAGTCATTCTGATCATTGCAGAGAATAACCACAGCTGAACATGTTTGGTGATACAATAGCTTTCATAGAGATAGGACTGCTGTGTAGATTAATTAATATTTGTCATGTTCTTTAACATGTTAGCAAGCAATGTCATAGAAAACTGATTAATACATTTTTTTGTAGTTTATTAAGTTAGTTACTCCAATGTTAGCATTTGAAATTGCAAAAGATAATTCAATTGCTTCTCTAATGGCAAGGGAGTACAATGTAAGTATGTTCATGTTTGTTTTGCTATTGGGAGTCCAAACTTATATAAGCTTCTTACAGAGATATTCCATTAATTATGCTCTAAACCTTCTTAAGCAAAACTCATTTTTTTTTTACCATGGTGGATGTTGTGATTCATTAGCCTATTCAGCAGTTCATTCTGTAAGACAAGGTTGTAGCAAAAAACTCTTTGTCCTTGGAGATCAAGTTCTTTGCCTTCATAGATAGGCACCTTGAGGAGTTGCTTTTTCTGAAAGGTCATAAGGGCATTTTATTCCTAGTAGTTTCTACAGTAACATAGAGAAATGCAGTTAAATGTGTTGCTGTTTGCTTTTCTGAGGCCTTGGCTTTGCAAACTTTGTTGTTCTTGCAAGCTGGTAAATTTTAGTATGTGTTGCAAACACATTAATGCTGTATGTAACAGACTTTAATTTTCAATACATCTTTCAGTAGTTAAACAGTTTGTGGAGCCTAAATCAGAAGACGAAGCTGACTCCCACAATCTCCCAGAATCTCTTCTTCCAATCTGTTCCGAATATGGTGGTGATACGCTGGAGGAGTCTATGGAGCAGCTAGGAAGAGGGCTGGAAAGTGGGACTGTCCTTATTCAGTTTGAGGTAGGTAATACTCGACTCTCAAACGCCATTAATATAGACCAATAGCTGTGACCAGCAAGTAATGTAAGGGCTTAATTAATTGGAAATCTCATTGCTCCTGTTCAGACTTATCTCAAGAGAGCAGGAATGTGACTTGCCCATTGTTTTCACCTTTCACTACTTAGGTTAGGGAAGAATGAGCTATCAGTCTTGCATTAAACATCATCTGCTGAGAAAAATGTGTTTTAATGAACATGTTTCTAGCTCAAGTAGCCAAAGATCACTACGTTAGTATTTTTTTTTCTTAATTATTTTATTGAGTAGAATAGTGGCATTTTGACAGAGGCCAGTCTTGTACTTTGCTGCTTTTTTCCATGCTGCTCAGTGCCATTTCAAAAACATTTTTTATATCTTAAGTTAGGGTTTCAAGTTCTGACGTGTTGCCTACTTTCACAGAATAACAGTAGCAGCTTGACCATTCCTCATCATCTGCTCTTAGAGGTTGATATGAAAGTGTTGGAATGTTAATTTCCATTTGCAGGATACTTGTAATGTCCAGTTCTGTGGTGTTTCTCCCTGGTGATCTAAAACTCTGATGGTTACTTCTTGGGCAGATTACTTCATAGGTGAGATTCCCCTATATATATATAGGATGAGACTTTGAAGAACTGCTGTATAGATTAATGAATTAATGTTTGTCATGTTCTTCAATGTGTTAGCAAGGAATGTCATAGAAAACTGAATAATAAGATTTTTTATAGTTTATTAAATTAGTTCTTTCAGTGTTAGCTTAAGAAATTCCAAAAGATAGTTTAGCTGCTTCTCTAATGGCAAGGGAGTACAGTGTATGCATGTTTGTGCTTATGTTGCTGTTATGGTTCCAGACATTTATAGTAACTTTGGAGAAACCCTGGTTATTATGATTTATAAGTTTCACATTGTTGAGTTCTGGAGTAACCCTTTCTGATGCTGAAAACTTGTAGAACAGCAATACAATTTTTCCCCATTTTGATATTTTTTCCTTCATAGTTTTTTCAAATGCCATAAGATTTGATGGTGGTAGCTGAGGAGATGTGGTCTTCCTTATTGCATGACCACTCTTTTTATCAGGTTTGCTCTGTTTCCAAGATTTCAGAGAGTTAAGATTTCCCCCTTTTTAAGGAATTGTAGACTATGGTTCACAGCTGCTTTCCAAAATCCACAGCACTTGTTGCAATGCAACAATAGCAATGAGCCTGTTGGCTATTGAAACAGTAACTCAAAAGATATGAACTAGTCTTTCAACTCTGAATTGTCAAGCCATTGACTAAATTTGTGCACAAAGTTCCTGTAATAATCTTCATAGAACATTTGATCCTTTATGACTTTTTTTCCTGACAGCACTTATAAAAGGATATTACTGCTGTTACAAAAAAGCGCAAAACCTTTTTGAAATCTAATAAACTAGGGGCCAGCTTAGTGGCCTTTCTTTGAGTTCACTGTTTAGTGATCTTCAGAAGCAGATACAATGGCAACATCACCTCATCAGCTTTGGTGGCTCTCAAACTCTCTATTCACATTAGTAAACTAGTAAATAATTAGCCAGTAGGCTATGAATAATCGTTTTTCCAGAATATCTTCCTCCACTTAAGCAGAGTTTAAGAAGTCTGTCAATGGCAAATGACTTTTTGCCAGGCAACAATAATGAAGCTCCAGAATTGTTACTTATCATTATTCTTCCTTGTGCCCCAAAAAAGCAGAAATCACAACTTGGTTTTAGTAAAATGGAACTTGAGTTATAACTGATAGAAGCTGTTTGGTTACATATGTTATCAAGTTCTCTTCTCTCATGGCTTGTTTATGCTGTTCAAGTTGGAAAAATGTGGTAAGCTGTGATACCAAGTCTTAGGATTCAGTAAATCTCACAGTAGAATGAATTTTTTGTGTGTTGTTCCTTTTCTCTCAACCGAAGTAGGGGATTTTAGCCTCCTGTTTGTTTCATTCCATTTTATGTATGGACCCATATTCTAAATCTTCATTAAACATGTGAGATAAAATGAGCTCTTTGGTAAGTGTTCAGTGAAGTATATAAAACTCTGGCACAGCCAGGTAAATAACTTAGTTGTAAGTTGGTTTCATGTGTATGTAATACAGAAAAACTGTACTTGTATAATTATATTTCTTGATTTTTGTTGTTTGTTTTTTTTTTCCCCCTTCTGTACCTTTTGTTGTCTTGTACAATGCACTTAATGCATGTTGACCTTAAAATTTGGTTATACACTTGTATGCCTACATTTACTGCAGATAAAGTTTGCAAGATAGGGGTTGGCCCAAAAGAAAGGGAGCCACATGTTAAGAGATTGCGATACATTGAAGCTTTGTTTTTTCAGGTACTCGGAGGATTGAATGTGGTGGGTTTAGTCCAGAAAAAAGTTTGTCTGAGTTTTTTTGTGTTACAGTTGGTTCCAGAAAATATCAGTCTGCAGCTTTTTTTTTTCTTGTGATGTCTTTTATTGCTCACTTCTTCTACCCTTAACTGCTGTTTTCCTACTGGCCCACAGTTTTATTAGAAAAATGCAATCTTGCAGGGAAACAGTTTATGACTCTCACATTTCCTCTTTTTTTTTTTTTCCTAGAAATTCCTCTAGAGATGATGATGGGCTAGCAATAACAGAAATTCTTGTCATGTTAAATACAAAAAACTCTCAGGTGAATTTTGCAGATGGTTAGGAAAAAGATTAAAGAAAGTAACTTCTGATTTTTTATTTTATTTTATTTTTTCAGTCTATGTATTTTCATGTGAATCTATTTAGGGTGTACATAGCATAATCACACCCCTCAATCCTACCATTTTACATTCTGTTTTGCAGCAACTTTATAGAAAGAAACCAGGGTTGGCTGTTACATGTGCAAAAGTACCTCAGAATATGGATAAGAATAGATATAAAGATGTTCTACCTTGTGAGTATTAAGCACAGTTTCTGCCTTTTTTGCCTTATCCTCTAAATGATAGCTTATAAACTGTTGTATTGAACTTCTTGATTAAAGATTTCATTATATAATCAAAGTCATATAATTGTTCATTTTATTTTCTAAAAGGTAATCTATTCTGGTTTGTATTTTGCTGTTTGCACATCTGCAATTCTTCAGGTTTTTGACTTAGTAGAAGGGAAGCATGGCCCTTAATTGCTAATTTTATTCCTTCTGGTTTTTGTGTGTGTGCAGATGATGCCACAAGGATAATATTGCAAGGGAATGAAGATTACATTAATGCAAATTACGTGAATGTAAGTCAGAGGCCTGTACTTGCTCACTTTCTATATTACAATAGCAGACTAAATTTAGCCTTTTTAAGGAATAAGGGGGTTTTATTTTATATTTGGGGAATTAGCAAATGTAAAAGATATAAAAAATTTGTAATGTAAAAGATGAAGCGTCTCCTGTGAAACAAGTGGCCATCCTGATACACAGTAGATGCAATCATGTGGTATACACTGTAATATGTGCAGAGTCATTAACCAGTAAAAATTGTTTTACCTTTCCATGTACTGTAAATGCTGAGGTTGTCTTAGAGCTTAAAACTAAGCCTTTTTCCCTATAGAACCACTTACGGCCTACCAACTATGCTATGAAGAGTCCAGAAGATAAACCAGAGCCCTGATTGCCCTAATCATGTGTGTAGGCTGGGAGACAGGGAAAAGAGGGGAAAATATATAGATGTTTGTCAGATACTTAAGTTAAACACCTGAACCACAGAATCAGCTATTAACTTACTGTGTCTAGTATCAGGCAATAAACCGCTTTTGCTAGTGTACCTTTGATACACCTTGCCATTATTCCTTACCAAATACTAAAGAAAATTTGGAAAGCTTTGCAGTTTGAAGTTTTCAAATACATTTTCACTGTTTATCATCTTTTCCTAGGTCAGCATGAAGGACTATAGAATCTATAGTATACAACTGGTTTAAATTAAATATTTAAAGATTTTTCACATAACAAATTGTGATCTTGATCATCTTATTACTCAGCTTGCCACCTTAATCTTCCCTCAAAACTTCCTGTTTGAATGAAATGCTGAATTAAAATAGTACTTGACTAGTGAGAGCAAACTTTACATAGGATTTTTCTTTCTCTTTATAGATGGAAATTCCTTCTGTGGGCATTGTGAACAGGTACATTGCTACTCAGGGGCCTCTTCCACACACATGTGCACACTTCTGGCAAGTAGTCTGGGATCACAAGTTGTCACTGATCATCATGTTAACAACTCTCACTGAAAGAGGACGGGTAAGTGTTCAGGTTCTTTGTATGCTGAAGAAATGTACTGTGCCTCTAAACTTTTTTCCCATTGTTTTGATTAAATAACCCTAAAATAGGCCAGCTGATTCTGTTGAATCATTTCTATGAAGGCCAGGCTTTCTGAATTACTTAGAGGAACAGATACTCTGCAACTTTCTTTTAGTTATGCTGCTTTGAAAATAAACCAGCTGTCTGATAAACAGAAATCACTGTATTGACTCCGTCTTGTTGGTCAACCAGGTACTATGTGCTGTCATTTTTTTTTCCCCCTGAGAACTGGGCTCCATGTGGCCATTGCTTTCCTAACAATTCAGCAGACGCCTGGAAACATTGAGCAGGTTGAGCAAAACTTGTGGTCTGGCTTCAAATAAGAGCCTGCCATTGGAGTACTTACTAGTTTTAGCATGCTGGTGGTCAGAATTAAACCTGATTGCTTTTATTTATGTTGTAGTTTCTTTACTAGAATTGCTTCGATAATTCTTTTAATTCTGTTTCAATAAATTCTAGAACTCCATTAATTTCAGAATAATACAGTGAAAATTAAAGCAGTATATGGTGCATTCTGTTGTACTTTGATTTAACGTATTATTTGTAGCTTTAAAGATGAAGTTTTTAGATTATTAATGCACATAAAGGGATTGGTTTTGAAGTTTTAGAAGCTGAAAACTGAACAGGTTTTTTTTAAGAGGTGGAGATGATGACTTCTATATGCCTTCACTGTAGCCTTTATCGTTACTTCCTATGTGATCTATCCTACACTATCAAATTTATCTGGCATCCCAGTCAAAAACCAATGTTTTCTGGAAAGCAAGAGAGTGAGTATTTGAGGTCCTAAACAGCATAATGATTGGCACGTCAGTAAGAACAGTTAATCAACAATGTAATTCCTCATTGAAATGTATGAAAGAAGTGTGAAAGCTGAAAAGCAACAGCTTTTAACCATGGTCATGGTACGTAGCTGGTCACAGTTTTATTTCCATGGATGGAGATTCCACAGCTTCATAGGGTATCTTGTTTCTGTGCTTGACCATCCTCACAGAATTTTTTTGCCAACTTCTAATCAGAATTTCCCTTTTTGAATCTTTTTTTCAGTCACCTCTTGTCCTTTCATTGTTCGCTTTCAAGAAAACTGTGGGTCTGTCTTCAGCCACCTAATAGCAAGTTATAGCAAAGTTAGTTAAAAATTTGTCCCCTACACTTTTCTTAAGGCTGAATAAGTCTATCTGTTTCTCCTCCTACATTATGTCTTCAGAAGTCATTTTAGCAATTGCAGATAAGTACCAGACAGAAAGCATCTTGCATCCAGTTTACCTGAATTTTTATTATAAATGACTAAAACGTTTATAGAGAATTTAGTCTATTTTGTCATGCTGTTTTCCAATTTGGATGTAAACACCTCAGGAACAAACCAGAATAGATTTTTATACCGCTCCTTCAATTCCCTGATCCATAGCATTGGAGGGGAGACTGGAAACAGAAGTGCCTGTATACTGTCTTGATGTTTGCTTAATTTTCTTTACAGACCAAATGTCATCAGTATTGGCCTGATCCACCAGATGTAATGGAATATGGCAGCTTTCGTGTCAGATGCCAGTCTGAAGATTGTACGATTGCCTATGTTGTTAGAGAAATGGTGATTACGAATGTTGAGGTAAACACCCGTTATCTTTAATTATCCCCAAGCAAGCTGAATGAATACATGTATAGATAGATAGATATAGACTCTGTGTCTAAGCATGTACGTCCCTGTGCATGAATATAAAAGTGTGTGCATATATATATACACATTTTTAGAAAAAGAATATTAATATATTATATTAATCAACATAGTATGATTATTTCTTTACAGCTTCTCTAAAAACACACTTTCTGAAGTTCTATAATACATTATGCCGTACAGGTACTGTAATAAGCTTCATAAAGACGTTTAGTGCTCTTCTGTAAACAGTTTTGCAGTCACTGACTCTTCACAAGTATTTTGATTTTCAATGAGTTTTTTTCCTAAGTAACTGTGCTCTTTCAAGGATGACATATGGGTCACTTGGTTAATGGCACATGCAGCTAGAATAGCTAACAAAGTGAAGCGTAATAATAATGTTTTGAGAGAAGATGCAGAATCTCACCAGTTCCTTTTCATTGTCTTTAGCCCAATTTTAAAAAAAGAAAAAAAATCCTTATATATCTCAATTGAAATGTGCTCGATTTATGTAAGGTACTTATATACCATAGCTGTTAATACTTTATGCCAATTGAAGGGTTATAAAGCAAAGAGAAAGTTAAATACACGGAATACTTCTTATATATCAGCTTGTGTTGTGAAATCTATGTTCAGATCGCATCTAGACTTCCCACAACCTGAATATATGGGATGTAGTGTGGCTTTTGTTTGTAAGTTGTCCTACATTTCTTATACAATTCCTTCTCATCACTTTTCTAAAATTCTATGGTCACAAACATTTTCTAAAAAGATGAAGGGTTTGAGCTATCATAAGATACATGTGTAAGAAATCACTGTGTAATGACCAAATGCTAACTTACAGTTCCAATACTAGTCAGTCTTTTAAACTTCTGTATAGTTAAGTAGATTTTACTGTTACTAGAATTGCTAGTAGTAAGAAAAAGAAAATGTCTGGTTTAAAATGTAACATTTAATTGATGTTCTTACAGCAAGATGACCCACGCTTTAGTCTTACAAATCTGTGACTGAATTTATCACTTGGCAGTGCATCCAAATTTGTTTTAATATGATTAAGACTTCCTTTGTAATCATAAACATGTGAGATGCCAGTACTTTAAGGTCTTTCAGTTAAGATGGTTTACAGTGTTTCAGTTTCTAGCTATGAGAAACCATCCAGACAGGGAGCAGCATGATTTTTTGGTTCTGTTTTTCAGCCAATTAATCTGTAAGTGATAAACTTGAATGTCAGCACAGAAGAAACAAACCTCATTAAAGCAGTACTGCAGAGTATAGGCAGACAAACTTTTAGTCCCTGTCACTCAAAGTAGTTGATTGCCAATTAACTTGGGTTAGCTAATGCTTCATGTAAACTATTACACTTTACTCTTCTCAAATACTCGTTCTTTTTCTTGGTTAGTATTTATCAAAACAGTACATAGTTTTGAGTAAATTCACTAGTTAACTGTATTCACTACGTGTTTTCACTTCAGGTGTCTATTTACTAGCATGTGAAAGTCAAAATCCTAATGAGAATGGGGCAGTCATTTTTTTTTTAATACAAGTTAATTCTTTTTGAGTTGTGTGAGAATATAGTGTACCTTTGTAGACGTGTTAACAGATGTGAAAGTTACAGGGATCTTCAGCTGTGTGAGTTGTCTCATGATAGCTCTCAGCTGAGAACATCCTTTCTCAAGCAAAGGCATATGCTTGAGTAGATTTCATCTAGGTTAGACAAAAGCATGCTAAAGTTAGTCCTAGGTGGATGTGTGTTTGCAGTGAGGGTAAGGTTTTGGTTTGGTTTTTTTTTTCTTCACTAAAGGCAAGTTTACTTGTACACTTAAATAAAGTGGCTACACTCTAAAGAGCACTGAACACTGAGCTGTCTATATAATAACAACAAAAATAGATAGCTCTGTGTGCATTTGGCATTTCAGATGGAAATAAAAAACCTTTGTAGCTTGTTAAAACATAGTGAAAGAACTTTCTGAAACACTGAAGTATCTCCTAGGTTTACATGTCATTTGAATTGCTTTCTTAAAGCTGACCAAATGTATTCTATAGAAGGCACCTTGTGTTTGAGTAGACTTGGCAAAGCTTTATATGTACTACCTCGAACAGATATTGTTATTGTATTCTTTGAAGAATACGTAAAAAGTCATCTGAATTCAAACCAGGGTTTTATTATTCCCTGAACTAATGTGAGCGTCATCGGACTGGTCTTTTTGAAGACAAGTAGCTTTTAATAGTGAGATGGATAAAGCTTCCAAACTCACAAGAGACTTGCTTTCTGTTGGAACAGCATATTTGTGAAAGACTTTCCTGTGAATTAAGTTGCATAGGCTTCAAATCTGCCTTTAGGGGAAAATAGCTCAAAAGAGAAGTTTATGAAAAGATGCCCTTGGCCTTTTGTTCATATATGTTCAGGAGACTTGATGAACAAGAAACTTTTTAGGATTTTTCTGATGCGGTTTAACTGGGTACTTAACTCGGTACTTCTTTACCTGTCACTGAAGATCAGCAAATGACTGCAAATGTGTGAAATATTTGTAACCTTTCTAAGCCTCATGAAATGAAATAAGGATTAATTTCCTGCCTTTTCTTTTCAAGACCAAGATTGAAAGCTATCCTGTAGAAAAATGATAGAAAAGCAAATAAAGCACTAAGTTTGTTTTTTTGAGGTTGGGTTGGTTTTGGTTTGTTGAGGTTTTTTTATTTTTTAAAAAAAGCTTCAGAACATTTTTGGGCACCAGAGCAAACAGACCAAAGGAAAGAAATTGTGTAGTGTGAGTGCAGAATTCATCACACAGTAGACTATTTTCTAAAACAAGATAAATATTTCTTTTTAATCATTGAAGAAAACTTTCATTCAGTTTCCTTTAAGATAATTGCCTCGCAAAACATCATTGCTCATTAAATCTCACTGATTTCATCCGGTTATGTTTTGAAAAAAACTTTTTTGCTGCTTTCCCTTGTTTAAACAAGCTTTTTTCTTGATTTCAATTCAGTGTAACTAGAACCCAGCCATGGAACTTAGCAGGGCTGTGGAGATGATGCTTGCTGAAGCATATTCCTCACATAAGTTTGAAGAACTGTAGTTTTGCAAGTTTGGTTTTTTTCTTTATTCTGCCACATCTTACTTAGTTGTTGCCACACCTTGTTAGTTGTTTCCAAAGTGCCCTGTCATTCTCCCACCTACTTAGTTTTATTAACTAAACTAAATCATTCAAACAAAAAGGAAAAAAAAATCAAGATGTATAAAATTGATTGAATTTCATCCTTTAAAGAAAAGTTATACCATTGCTATAATGAATGAGGAGTCAGTGCCATGAAAGAGCACTTACACCTTGTGAACAGCCCAGGTCAAGGTAATTAAGGCAGTTGCTTGTGTCATAATAAGGACTGTTTAGCATGATTGTGCAGACAATGGCAATGCAAATAGAGGGATTTGGGGAGACAAGCTTTGTTTCAATTTAAAAGCTATCACTTTCCATGGACATCATGTTGATGGAGGCGATGATTTGAGGAAAAACAAAATAAATTGATGCAGCCATTCAAACAAATTGAAAATTAAGCATAAATTCATTTTGCTAAGGAAGGATATTGCTGTTTGCTGAAGGGAGGAGGTAAAATTGCAAGATGAAGAATGACTGGTATCTTTCTGTTTATGAATGACCAGCATGTAGGCCTTCTAGTGACTGTTAAATTGATAATAGAAGAAACAAAGGCAGCAATGTAAATAACTATACTGCCAGCACTTTCTGCTATAAACAGCTGAAAATAGGATATCTGTAGTTTTTACACATCTTGATTGTTTGGGCTGAGGCTTTCCACACCAGTTGTCTTCCTTGCCAGATACTTGTCATACAGCAGTTTGTGGGGGGAAATGTTGAGTTTGCTCATGTTAAATATTCTTAGATTGGTTCACTGAAACTTTTGCTTCTGCATGTTAAACAAGACCTTGTATTTTCTCTTTCCAAAGAAATCTATGTAAATTTGACCACGTCATAAATGTCTTGAACAAACCTGTTGCACTGCAGAAGTATTTTAAAGGCTTCTCTGAAAAGCATCTCCACTGAACGTGTTCTGTTCTGTCAGATACTCATGACAGAAGAAAACGAGCTGGTTTTGAACAGTAAAGAGCTGAAGAACAAAAGTAGATTAAAAATGTTATGGCAAGGGTGGACAGAAGCATAATGAGGTGGGAACAGTTACCCAAAGAAATGCCAAATGCCACTGCCAAAGTATCTACTCTTCAGAAGCTAGGCTTTAACCTTGATCACTGAGTCTCAGCTTTCAAGGTATATTTGTGAAGCTTACTAGCAAAGACCATACCTTTTCCTGCTTAGAAGATAATAGGACCGTTTCAAGGTTAACGTAGTTCTAAATGGTGAAATTTCTTTTATTATTTTTTTTAGTGAAGATTATATTATAACTTAGACCAAAAAGGACATTAAATGAAAAGGTGAAATGCAAAATCAGTTCTTGAATTTTAAGAAAAGTCAAAATTAAGGTTGTCCTTTCAAGCCTAAATTTCCTTCTTGCTATATGAGTGTTATCATTCTAAGCTGTGTGTGTTATTTTTCTGGAGAAAACAGGGAGAGTCATTTTAGAAGAATGAAACGAGCAAGCCTGCCTTTTGAAGTAATTATAATAAGCAAGGCTGCAAACTGCAGAAAGATGGTCTTGACAATGAGATTGTTTTGCAAGTGTTACAGCAGCCGTTTGAAGCTTTTTACCTCTGACAGCCCTATACTTTGTCAGGAGTTCCAATCCCAATGGCATACTTACTAGAAAATATCATGTGTCTTTACCCTGTGTTTTTGAGTGAAATCTGTGATATTAGCTTAACCACAATGAAGTTGCTTTTGCAGTAAGATATCTTGAATTTGCACAGGAGGGGTAGGTACAAGTACAACTTTTTTTGGCTGATACCTTTGCTGCAGCAGCTGTAACCATTATCAGAAGGACAGTAACAAATACCTTGGGACACATATGATGTCTTAGACCTCTGTAGCTGCGTGGCAAGTAAATGTGGGTCAACGCCTTGAAGCAGCTAAATGTTGGCCAAGTGGCTGATGATAAACTGGGCAAATTACATAATCTAGAAGTGTCACAGGAGTCTAAGTTGTTTGGACTAATTCTTTTCAGTCCACCATTTTTAAGATGATTTGTGGAAATATCAAATACATAGATTCAATTGAAATCAGTCCATGTGAGTGCAAATAACATTAAATATTTTTGGAAGAATAATTTGTACAATGTCAAGTTAGCAAAAATAGCAACTGGGACACGAGCAACTCTTTCTGTCTCACTTTGTGTAAGTTTAGACTTATAAAACAGGACTAATGTAGCCAGATTTTATAAAGATAAATTCTACATTTATCAGTCATTAGGATGCTACAGTAATGACTGTCATTGAAAACCTCAGTTCAAAAAAAAAAAAAAAAAAATTGTGGAAAGGATTTAAGCTGACTTGCCGAGAATAATGGTTTGGAGAGCAACTTGAGCATAAAGAGAAGCTACCTCTTATTTTCCATTACCAGGTTTGTACAAAGTAGCAGGGTCTGACAGAAATAGTGTGTTTAAAAATAAGTATTGTTAATAGGACATGTACAGTGGGGCTAACTGTGGGACCAGTAACTTTAACTCTAGCACTTTTTTAATATATGAGTGCTAGATTGTAGTAACTATGGTCTTTTAATGCAAGTTATTTCCATGTGTGGTGGTATTTGACTGAAGTTTTCTGAATTTAAAAGCTGACTTTCATTATGATTGTAAAGACTTGAAGATTTTATATTTTAAAAAAACCACTAGAAATAGCTTAAAAGAAATCTAGACTTCATCAGAGTACTGATTTGATATCTTCCACATGAGACAAAAATATTAGAATTAGAAAAACTAGTTCTAACCTATATGAATGTAACTACTGTTTACAATAGGTTTAACTTACTAATAAAAAAATGAAGTATTTTAAAATACTTCATCTTGAAAAGCGAGTGATGTAATGGTCAAGGTTTAACAATTTGAATCATCTCAAAAGAGCTCAACCAAAAGAATCAAAACTGATTATATCAAAACACAAATAACTGGAAAACTATACTGAAGCTTGAGGCATACCTGGAATAATTACCAGCCAGCTACGTTGGTCTCTAGGGATGAATAGGGCACGTAACAGAAAATGATCATACCAAAAGGAGCAGCTCTGAGGACTACGCGCATGCTCTTACAGTGTATTCTTATTCTGAATGCCTTATGTAACATGCTTGTTGTACTTAATATCTATGAACTATTTAAAAAAAATGCAACTCGCTATATTTGAGCCTGAATTACTGATAAGTAAAAATTAAGTTAACTCTTTCTTCTTTTCTGAGCTTGTAAAATGGCTTTTGATGCTACAGATCACTGTCGGTGGTTCTCGGGTGTGCCACTGGCACTTATCCATGAGGCATGGCTAGAAGTTCTTGATGCGCATGGAAGGTGACTGGATACTCACTCTTGGATTACTTTAGAATGAATCAAGTCCTTGTTTCACCTGAATGCTGTAATTCAAATGCCTCTGATTTCAGAGAATCAGCTCAAACTCTTACATGTAACTTTTGCATTTATCTCATTTCCCTTTTGAAGAGGTTCTGATTAAGCACGTGCAGATTTGTGGAAGGGGACTTTTTAACAACGTTTTCTTGTCATGGTGGTTTGTGGTTTGTTTTTTTTTCTATCTGTAGCATTTCAGAAAAATTTAAACTGTAATCATTTGGTCAAGCTCAACTACATAATGGCAGCAAAGCTGAGTAGAAAAAGGCCATGCTTTTTCTTGCAGAGATCTCAGTCATTGTGGGGCCTTTTGATGACCTGCATGATAGATCCCAATGCAATTTGTATTATAGCGAGCTTGGTCATTAAGGTTAGGTTACATTGTCCACTTGGGCTTTATGCTAGACCTTTTAATTGTGATTGCTCAGGCTTTATCTTTAAGAAGCAAAGGATGAGCTGTGTTGTTTATCTTTGTGTCCCTGGAGGCAATTGTATATTTCTGCAATGACTTTGACTGGAATAAACACATTTCCTAGGACTCTACTTGGTATGTAGGCAGTAGTTATTCTGTCTCCTGTATCTTACTAGCCTGCTCCCTTGGAGTCTAACTACTTCCTCAAGTGGAAGAGGAAAGCAAGCAGTTGAAGGTATTTAAAGCAGTCATATATTTCAGTAGTTGTGCACTTAAGAGAAAAGGGGAAAAACCTCTTAAAGTCACTAGCATCATGAAAACATTCTTGCATGGACCACTAGGGAGAGGCCAGGTTTTATAGACTAATACAGTGATAAAGGAGAGTTTTATTTCAGTAGTATGTCAAATGTGAAGTCTAGTAATGGACGTCGATAAAATGCAGCTAACAGTTTAACTGTTGCTAAATGTGTGGAAGAAATAAAGGAACATGAAAACTTGTCTCAGTTTGTAAAGAGTGAGATCCTCATTGTGTGATGCAGCAGAGCTCAGGAGTGTCTTAATCATTGGTTACATCTGTAACATAGCAGTTGAGCCCAATCTGAATGCAAAGATAATTGAGTGATTTCATAATCAAAGTTAACAAAAAGCTAAACTGAAAGAACTTATGTAAAACCAGTTTTTTAGGTACAATTGAATGAAAAAGAGCTCTTTGTACAACAGAATCTTTTTAACTAATTATATTGCTTCCATACAGAAAAGTATCCTGTATCATACAGAAGTCACTCATATGTACAATGAACATGTATGTATGAATAATATAGATATTGTTTTCTAACAGAAACCAGATTTAGCAAATGTTGCAGCCAACTTTTTATTATAACTGAATCTGTAAGTATGCAGACTTACATATTTAGAATAGTTTGTGTAGCCCCAAGACCCTGTTATTTTGATATTGTTCTCAATAGCTCTTCTGCTGGTTTTAGCTGTTTCTTCCAACCTGTTCTAAACTACTATATAGTACTATTATGCATAACTCTTGCAGCATTTTACCTCGGGTGAATCACTGATGTCAAGGTATGATAGGTCAACAGTCAATAAACTCAAAAAATTAAAATGTGTTTAGATCACAGAAGTTAAACTTGATACCTCATTTATTTAGAAAATGTTATGCCTCTTGCATGCTTTCTAAGAATTACATGTTCATATGAGAATCTGAAAATGACAAACGTTTTCTATATCATATGCATCTTATAGCATCTGCAGAATATGCTTACTGTGAAAAGTATGACTTGTATTTAGCAAACATCAATACAGGAGTCATGACACTGAACACTTTTTGAAAACCTTACTGTATTTTAGACAGAACAACAACACACCGTCACCCATCTCCAGTACGTTGCTTGGCCTGATCATGGCGTTCCTGATGACTCCATGGACTTCTTGGAGTTTGTGACCTGTATGAGGCCAAAGAGAGTAGAGAATGAGCCGGTCCTTGTTCACTGCAGGTACCTGTGTTTTAAAATTCTGGTTATAGGTTTGCTTCAGCCATAGAGTGAGCATTTGCTTTGAAAAGTTTGTCTGCAAGACAAGAGATTCCTTGAATGAAATGAAAATGTTAAATTGTGCAACACCAGCATTCACTGTTGAAGACAGAAGCACTGGTGGTGTACCTAAAGGATGAGTTTCTTTTCTCTCTCTTTCTCCTGCAACTTTTTGGTGAAATGGCTTAGTTATGTAATTATCACAGAGCTGATAACCTGCTATGTAAGTTGTTCTCCATTTTTATCCTCTACCACTGTTGTAACCTCATTTTGAATTTTTTTCTGCTGTTCATGTGCCTGTCAAAAAGCAGTCAGTTAGCTCTTACCTTTTTTTAGTCAAAAATACCAAACCAGTGAATTCAGACTTGTAAGCAGTTATAATTGTTAAAAATCCATTTACCTTAAGTGAGGTTTTAGTTTTATTTATATAAAAATTCTTTTCTTTTTGATAATTGGCAGGAAATATTACTGAAGTTGCTTTAAAGATAAGCTTTGCACTCTGTACTAATTTTATTAAGGTCTTCCTGTAATTTCTAAGGCTATTTAGCATCCTAGTATTAAGACTGTGATATGAATCTGGTACATTGCAAAAACCTTAGTTTATAGACTATTTTTCTGTTACATTTCACAGTGCTGGAATCGGTCGCACTGGTGTATTGGTCACTATGGAAACAGCCATGTGCTTAATTGAAAGAAACCAACCTGTTTATCCACTGGATATTGTACGAAAAATGCGAGACCAGCGAGCTATGATGGTGCAAACATCAGTAAGTGATGGAGAGGAAACATCATTTTCTGTATATATGCTGCATTTGTCCAGTTTTAAAACAGATCCAAAATTTTTTAAAAGATCTGGTTGTATGAGTTTTCAGTTGCCATTATATTTCATGCTTCCTACATTTATTGTAACATAGCATGGTGGTAAAGGCTGCTTTGCTTGTGAGGTGTGTATTTAACTTTTTTGTAAATATTTCTTACTTTGCCATTAAAAGATAATTTATTTCTATACATTGCAAGTCGTTAGAATGCACAAAGTCAGACTTGCACAAATAAACTGTTCATGTTCCTTTGCCTAAATTCTCTGCAAGAAGCTAGAATAATTTTTTTGCTTTTCATTCTAGTACAGAGCCTTATAGGAAGTTATTAAACTGAAGGTAAAATTAAAGGGTTTGTGGTATGATTTGAAGAGAGGAAGTGGCTTTTCAAGAGCCCACTTTAGGAGTAGAAATTCAAAAGGAACAATATATGTATTTTTTTCTAAATTTTGCCACTACTCCAGTCTGGAAAAAACAAAGGGCAAGAATGAAATTCAGGAAAATTTGGGTAGTATCAATTAATGAAATATGAAAGTAGAAGGTGATTTTAAGGTGGAATTGGCTCAAAGACAATTTGAGATCATGAGGGCAACTTTGTGTCAGCTTTGGAAATGAACATTAGAGACGAAGGATGAAGAATGGGAGGCTCTCCTTTCTTGAGTACAGGTTGGATGACAGAATATTAAGTGTGGGTTATCTCAGAGAGCTAAACGCCCTATGAAAATTGGAAGTAAAGGGGTTTAGACCCCCAAAGTCAACAGTTAAATTGGGCATTTCTGCCTCTCGTCTTCAAAAGAAAATGTGTTTCCACTCGATCAAGGGAAGGAAAAAAGTTACTCGAGAAGACAAATTCTATTCATTAACAGGTTAACGACCGCAGAAGCTAGCATTATGATTGACTAGATGGGGGACAAGTCTTGCTTTATCAAAGAGCGTGAAAGCGTCAGGAATTACGGTTGCTTATGTAACATTAGAGCGCTCTGTGAGCAGAGATTGTCGTGCATGCTGCTGGCGGTCTTGTTCATTGCGTTAGGAGTGCACTCTCTGGAAGTGCATCAGGACTGTATGGTGGAGGGGGGAGCTGTCTGAATAGTCCCCTGCCTGTTCCTCGCGGAAAGGGGAGCTGAGCTTATGACAAAGGATGTCATGAGATGAGAAACACTAGCCTCAAGTTTAAGGAAGCTCAATGTTGGCTTCTGAACTTGTACCTCTCTACATCCCTCAGTTTCTAAAACGAACTGAGCAAGTTCAGGCTTAAATTTTCTCAAGGTGGTTGTCTTTTTGAGAATCAGATATGAGACCCTGAAGTAACCTTCACCTTGCCAGAAGGCCGAGTCCCCTCTTGTTACAACAGAAATCAGCAGGAATTGTCCTTGTATTCTACAGTTTGATATAACTGAAGAATATGGGGAATAGTGATAAGTACACTAACAATCAGACCCTGAGTGTGGAAAACTGATTGTCTAAAACAGGATTCTTTACCTTGCTTGCTGTATTCCACAGTTCACTATCAGCACAATCAGGAGAGGGGTGATCTGTAGGAGCAATACTGTGAAACTAAATTCACTTGTTATTTCTGAAGTATGCAAATACTGTTGTGAAAAGCCAGTGAGCAGAATTGGCATACTGTGCTGTAAATGAGACACAGAAGCAAGCACTCGACTGTGAGAAAACAGAACACCAAAGAGCTGCACGTTAACATTTTGATTCCATCCTGGGTGCTCTATCGCATTCCCATGCCTGCATTGCAGCTAGCCCCACTGCTCATATTTGATATTCAGCTTAGGGCTTCTGGGAGAAGCCATTAGGGATTGTTGTGTTGTAATAGCCTTGCCTGAAGCATTCTCAGCTGCCCTGTGGGGATTGTGTGTGCGCTCCTATTCTAAGACGATACACATAGCCAGATGCATGTTGTGAGTTAATATCAGATAGGGCATACTCAGTAAGTAAGAATGGACTCATCAGAGCTATTAACTGGTCAGTTTAGCGTCTGCTGTTAGTCATGAGACAGCTGTCATTTCTCAAAGACCTGTAACTTGGTCATTGGGAACAGCCAAACAAAAGCTTCGACGGAAATAATAAAGCTACAACAAAATTTGTGTAACCATATGGCCCTTCATTTAAAAAAAAAAAAAACAAAAAAACAAAAAACCAAAACCCTAACCATTATCTTCCATTAAAGAGAAATTAGAGATACTAAACAATACAGAAAGCAGTGCTTTAGGACGTACATAATAGAACTAGTTATCAGCTCAGTGAGCAGTAAGAATGCATGCAACAGATAAGAGCAAAGAAAACAAGTAGTCAGTCTTAGTCAGAGGAAGCAATGCTGAAGTGCTCCTTATTTGTTAGATAACTTGATCACACAAGATAACAGAAGTATTGAACAGAGAGCTAAATATCACACTTGGCTTGTTCAGGCAGTAGAAATATGCAAATGACAATAACAATGAAGAGAAAAGTCAAGGTAATTAAGAAAGACAAAAGAACAGAATGATATTGAAGGTGGGAGTAATTGACTGAAAGGTTGAAAGAAAAGGCAGGAAAATCAAGATGCAGAAAATTAATTTCCATCCCCCAGTTTGCCTTAAGTTTTTCTGTACTTTAGAGAAAATGTATTGCAGGTTATGGACAAGAATAACATCCCCAGCTACTGTTATTTAAATGCAACCTAAGGTCCTTCACAGTCCAAGCATTATCTTTTAGTCCTGTCCTTTGGGAGATATTGGGAGAATGTTTCCAGATGCTCCTGGAGAGGTGATGAGAGCTGACATACAAGGGCAGCTGGGAGAACATTTCAAAGATGTAAAAAGTGATTTAGAAAATGTGAAGCTGCACTTCTCTGAATACATAACATGGAGCTTTGGGGAAAGGTGTTCTTTTTGGGGTTTTGACAATAGTGAAAAGTACTTTTGGAGGAGAGGTATGCTTTGATCTTTGTGAGTTCATTTAAATTTCCATCATCTTGTGTTCTCGACGTTGTTAGTCACAAAAATATTTTCAGGCTATGTGGATTTTTAGTTCTGCACTAGTCCTATTGCTAATGTCTCCCTGTATCACTCTTCAGAAAGAGGCTCACAGGCTAATTGCTTTTAACAAATAGGTCCATCATGGAAGAAATAATCTTTGTAATAGTATAATTCAGAAAAGAAACACTAATCTAATTGGCGAATACTTTTTAAGAACGAAGTAAGCTCAAAATGTTGGGTGACAGAACAATTAATGTGGCTGCTACTCTTCAAAAATATTCATTCTAAAGGTTTTGATCCCATTCTATTACAAAAGATGTGTGGTCTGATTACAAATCGAAAATAAGGTGACTCCATCTTCTGCAATAGTGTAGGTGGTTTAAAAAAAAAAAAGTATTTAGCAAGGCAGTTGGGCCTATATATGGTAACTTTAAATGCATTTTTGGTCATGTAACTTAAATGTGCCGAGTAATATGTAACTGCAGGATTGGCAAGGTTAGAATACTTGTAATAATCAAGTAACTACCAAGAATATAGATGAGATGTATAAAGAACATAAGTAGCTAGTTAAACTTAGTCAGAAGAATCATATAAATTTGCATAGCTTTTACAAATAAATCCTATTCCCTGAGATTTAAGCATGTGTTCCTTTAAATTGGGGGACTGTGTTTTCCTTAGTGTGAGATTTTTAATGCTTGTCCCTTTGTTTACTGTGAACACAGCCAGGAGAGTTGCATTTTCTCCTTCCATTTTTCTGTCTCCTCTCCTGTCGTCCAGGAGAAAAGGAAGCAGTGGGACTGTTAGTCCTATTCAATACTACTGTATAATCAGGAGTTTAATTAACCATCCGTAAATGTTTTTTTTTTTTTTCTTATACAGAGTCAATACAAATTTGTTTGTGAAGCTATTCTTCGTGTTTACAAAGAAGGATTGGTTCGACCACTGGATTCCAGTTAGCACAGCAGTGAAGGATGAATTCTTTTTTCCCCCTAAAAAGACTGCTCTTTAACTAAAGCAAGGGCTTGTTTCTGAAGGCAACTATAACGGACTAGAAGCCCATGAAAAGACAGATGAGCACATTTGAACTGTGGCACTTTAAATTTCTCAAGAAGATTGCTAAATCATGTACAGTATAACAAAGTCATGTAGATAAATATGAGAGCAATTGTGTGTAATATGCTTTATTCACATAGACAACCATAAACAATCATGGAAACCTTAATACATGTCTTTTACTGCCTTAAAACACCCTTCACTTTGGAAGTTACAAAGGTCCTTGTGTTTCCTTTGAAATAGCAGAAAGAAAACTCATAGTATTGAAATGATTCAGCTTGAGAAGGTATTTAGTATCTTTGTATTGTATAAAAGCTCATTGAAGGTGAATAGTTGTAAGTTTCTTATTGGGACACTAAATATTCATGGAAATGTAACCTTGACTTCTAAAAGGCTGACAAAGAGCTTTAAAGGCTAATAATGCATAACTACTGTACATTAAGAGCTGGAAAATTAAGTATTCAGATACCATAAATCTATTAGTAAGTATGCCAGCTGTTGTAATACGCTTCCTAGAAATCGCATCTACTGTATGTGATGTGCAAAATAATGCTGCATTTAAGCATTTATGCAGATGGTACAATCTACATCTTCTGTTGATCAATTTTAATTGCAACTTGCCCTTTTAACAGTGACCTACTTCTTACAGTTTTAGTTATTGTACTCCTTTTCTGTTTCTGCTATCTCCTTTATACTTGTTTTTCACTGCTGTTTCTATATGTGGACCGAAAATATTTTAATTTAAATGGAGGTTTAATTCTGTCACCTTTGTTTCCATGCGTATTTATGAGTTTCTAGATGTAAATGTGGATTAATGTTGCACACATGTACTAGACTTTTGACTTACTGTATATGCAAAGTAGTCTAATCCAATACTGGAAGAAAAATTACTACTGAACCCATCAAATATGTTGCTGCTAATTCAAGGTGTGAAGCTTATAAGGGCACAGGTGTTGCTAGTGTTCAGATGGTGATAAAATGTTGACTTGCTGCCCTTCAGCAAAAACTGATCTTATCCAGTGAAACGCGACTCCCTTTTGCAAGAGTTCTGCGCATTTACTGTGTTTCTTGCTTTATGGAAATGCAGCTAAATTCACATGAAGACTTACGTGGAAAGAGGGAATGAATTTGTACGATGATGAATAATTCACCCTAAGGTACACTGGTCTCCATTTCATTTCAAATGGGAGAATTGGACTTTCTGAACAATATAACCACATTTGTATGATGTTAATTTATTTTGTGTGTGCTTTTTGATTACCCTGAGATAGGTCTTCATTTTCGGATAGTGTTTAAAAAAAAAAATATTCTAAGAGACTGTTTAAAAATCTGTTATTTAAAAGGTTAGTCCTAAATAAGGAAAAATTTTTATGGCGCATATTAGCTGGGTGTTTATATGTGTATAAAAGAAAATTTAGATAATTTTCTTTTTAGATATATATATACACACACATATTCAGATATATTTTAGAATTATGGTTTGTATTATGGATATTATCATTTGTATCTGGAGTTTCATTATAGAAACTGCCACAGCTGTACAATATGCATCTCTCATGTTACCAGAAGGTTATGGTTTTTTCCCCAGGAGATAGCTGAAAAGTGAATGTAGGATGTGCTGAATTGCTGACTCTTGTCTTCTGTAGGCTTGGTCCTTTCTTCAAGATTACATTATTTATTACAGGTAAAGATGATACCTGGTTACTATTGAGTGATCAAAAGAGTTTTAATTGGAACATGCAGGGTAATTGGCAACATGGAGAGTGTCTTGGCTTTGTTAGGTTGAAAGGTGAATAGGTTTGCGCTCCTTCTTGTATACTGCATTCCAGATTTCACTTTCACTGAAGTTTTTGTAATATTTGGGATCATTATCCTCTTGCTTGACTGGGCACAGATTGGAAGGCAAGAGACTGTAGCTGGTTCAGTCTTAACATGCTAAACTGCATCCAGTCACTCAGTCTGTCTGTGACTCCAAAAGTAAAATGATATTGGACATGCACATGTTGCTTGGGAAGCTTTTTTCGAAAAATGTGTGTGGAGAAATGTTGTACAAGTGCAGGCTGCCTGCTGCTCTTAGAGAGAATATTGACCAGGGAGAAAACCTCGTGGCTCTTTCCTACGTGAGGAGTAGTGGGCACTAAAGAATCTGTGCCTGCTGAGTGGTTAACGAAAGCCTCCTTTTTGTTATGTGTGTGCCTTTCGGTTAAAACATCTCTTTTTTCATTATGTTTTTTTAAGTTTTGTTGTGCCCAGGTCTCAGTCATCCCTTGCAGTTGCCATGACTTGCAATTAATAGTTTGTGAAGAAGAGAAAAAGGCAAGGAGCAAAAAAGCAAGAAAATAAATAGTAAGAAAATATTTAGAGTATCTTTGTGACATCTGTTTCTTTCATGGAAGTACTTGATTAAAGTTACGGTTCATTTGTGTTCAAGGTTATTGTTATATTCCTATCGCTATTTATGTTTCTTTGTGTTGAACATGTATTTACCAAAACACTGTAAACGTATTCCTTATATAACTCCAGCCTCAAGATACATGGTGTAGACTTGGCTTACATTAGTATGTGTGTGTTTAAATGATGATGGTCGTATTGTGACAACAAATGCTGCTCTTATTCTGGTAAACTTAGATGGTTTCGGTAATACCATTCATGAACTCTTATTTGGACTTTAATAAGTTGTTTGACATTGATGGCCACTAAGAGACTACTCAAAGCTATAAAAATAGTAATCTCTGTAATATTTGATTTATTTTTTTTGTAAAACCATAGAGCAAATATTAACTACGCAAGTATCTTGTACATTGTGTCCATCTTTATTTCAGTCTTGCTGGGTTTTGCACATGTACCTGTAGGGTCCATGGGGGAGAATGAAGGGGTTTTTGTCTTCTCTCTGTAGTGTGTGATGACTTTGCACTGAATAATGTATGCCTTAGATCTGATCTGGCAATGAAAGCGTAATTATGAAAACATCTTCTTAATGCTGGCTTTTGTTTCCATAAGAATTAGGAAATTAAAAAGACACAGAGTTGATTGGCCTTTTTTTTTTTTTTTGGCAGCAGTTAAAACTCCTAACACAAATTTTTTAACTGTCAAGCAATTGACAAATAGCAGAAAATGCTGTGAAGTCAAGATTCTGTATAACCTTCATAAACAGTTTAACTTTGGTTTTTGCCTGTTCTTGTGTGATCGTGACAATAAGTATTCAAAATTTCTAGCATGGTGGTGGATGAAGAGGGAGTAATAAGCCTTTGAGTTTTTCATCACTGTGAAATACACTAACATTTATTCTTCAGAATTAAACAAATTTTAACTAAGTGGCTTTATATTTGATACAGAAGTAACTAAAATGCCTATGCACAGTGTCTTCAGAAATATCACAGGGGAACACTTCTGAGACAGAGGTGGGAGGGACAGATCTTACCATGTATGGAAAATATGAAAAATGGTGCCGTAAACCATGAATGCCTTTTGTGTAACAGGATGTATGAAATATGAATCATTAAAATACAACCAAACCTTAAATAGTGGTGGTGTTTTGAAACAAACAAACAAACAAACAATTCTGTAATCCAGGGGTTTGCTTTCAATGATCCTGTGTTTTAGGTGTTGGTACTAAATTATATGCAATCAAAATGTACCTAAGAATTCAGCAATAGCTCTTTGTATACGCTCATTGTTTTTAATGTTTCTCTTTTTTCCCCTCCTTTTTTATACTATGCAACACTTGGTGAAAAGTATATCTATATTTCAAAAGAACTGTAGTTCTGAAGTATCTAATGAACTATGCATTTGCTTTATTACAAGCATAATATGATACTGTTTTACAACAAAAGTTCCCCCCTGTAGATAGTGTTCTTACGTGTCAGACTAAATGCATAAATGGTCCACTGATTGAATATGTTGAAAATAGTCACGTATGGTTCATATTCAATCAATTAAAATTTAAACATAGTTATTTCACTGATAATGGCTTTATTGTTATTGCTTTATTGCTGAAATGTAGCATCTAAGTGCAAGTTTATTTTGCTCATTCACATAAAGCCTTTACAGAAAGAGGATGTGCTGGGAAATGTTTGTATTTCAATTGGTAACCTGCAAGTAGTCTACTTGGTTAAAAGCATTTATCAGTTGAAACTGTATAGAAGGTAAAGTTGTGTCATTAAATACTTTATTCAAAGGCAGTTGAAAGCCAAGTGAATGATTAATTCATTATATAAAACTTAATGTTTTGATTAAATGGGTTCTCTTGCATTTAAGTTCTGACACTGATAGTGTTAAGCCATCTCCGATGACTGTCTGTTTTAACAATAGTATTATATTAACATTTTAAATATAGCAATCTAATGCAATATGATTTAGTTTTAGTGTACTTTAACATATTTAATGTTCCAGTTGTTCAGTAGCTGTACAAGCTTCAAAAAATAGTATCCACAATCACTGAAACTTGTCATCTTTTTTTTTTTTAAAGAAAAGTAAGTTTCACTGAATGAAAAGGAAGGAGTAGCACACGATATTGATGGATTTAACCATTTTTTCAGCTCAGACTAACCCTGTGAGAGTAGTGGTCTGATTCGACCACTGAAATAAAGAGCAGTTGTTAAGGACCAAGAATATAATGGAAAAAGCAAATTGTGTGGGCTGTTGACACTGTTTAGTTTTAGCTATAGTTAAGAGACTAGTAACTATTGTCTTTTTTTAAAGACAAACTCATCTTAAGAGGTGACTTTGCGATCGCAGAGTAGAATGTGCCTTTATTGACTCTCCTAATTTTGTTGCAGATTACTTGGACAAGAGACTTGGATGAGAGTCTTAGATTGTGTATTATTTTGAGCTTAGCTGCAGGTTTTGCATCTTTAATGAAATTCTTATTTAAAATATTAAAGCATCAATTTTAATAGGCATTAATGAAACACTTTGGTTTACCGTTAGTTGCTCAACCTCTGTTTTCTTGGCTTTCATGATGTCACTTCTTGAGTTGTCATTGTTTTACCTTATAAAACCACTCTGAGGTTTCCCACAGCTGTAGAACTGGCTTTGTCGTAGACAGACCAAGTGATGTTGCTGTTGCTTAAGATATAATGTTACTTGTATCTGCTGAAGGTGCAATGTGGTGTTCAGACCAGCCTGAACTGAGCTCCTCTCTGAGGAATTTAAACAGTGCTGCTAACAGTGCTAAAAATCATAAAGATATTTTGAAAAAGCATGTAGGAAATGTTTTTTTGAGGGCAGATAAGACCTGATTTTTATTAAAAAAAAATAAATTGTGAGGATGAAAATCTTTTTAACAGATAAGGTAAGGGTAGGAGAAATGCAAGATTTTTTTTTTCCCTTTGCAGAACACTATCTTGTGTTTTAAATGCATCATTTCTTTTGGAGCAATTTCTTTACTAAAGAGCCCTACTCTTGTTGGGATTTAATTTTTGTCAAACTGACCTAGAAAATAATTTTAAGGTTTTTAAGTTGAACTTTTTCCTCATTTACTGCTTTATCCTTTTAAGTGACATTAAACAAAACTGAACTCTTTTCCTTTTAAAAATTATTTTGGCTGTTTTCGTTTGGTGTCTTTTTCTGAGACATAAATGGAACCCGAATGCGGCTGGGTAACTAGTGAGGTTGCCACGCATGATAAGAGGAAACGGGTGCTCTGCTAGATCTATTAAATCCATTACCTAACATCAGTTACCAACTGAAACCAGTCTAGCATCATATTTCTATCAGCCTTTTGCAGAATAACCATTTTGTACATAGGAAGTCTTTGGAGCTTACTCTCCCAAGTGTTGGGAAGTCTTCTTGTGCTAAGCTAGAATTAATGCTTTAAAAAAACAACATTGAAATCTGAATCTTCAAGTAAGGAAGGACTATTTAGCAAAATCTATACAAAACACGCTTACACCTTTAACAAGGGAAAAATAGTTTCTCTGTAAAAAAAGCAAGCTGCTAGAAGTGAGTGTTGTCTTTGCTGTGGCTGCATCTTAGGTAGTCATAAACCAAACTAGTTCTCAACTAGTAAGCAGTACGGCTGCTAAAGCACAGAAAAGTCGACATTAACCTAACCGCCCCATTAATTTCTCAACTTTCTCGCAAAGAGTTGATGGCGATCCTGGCTCACAAGTCCTTGCTGCAGAATGGAAGGGGAAAGGGCTTCCTTCCTCAGGGAGGAGACTGAAAGCCTGCTCAGTAAATCAGCAGTCTATATTGACCTTAGCGAGGTTGTACTTGTATTATCTAACCCAAGCAGTCCAGTTTAAAGTACAGTCAAGTGTATCTATATGAGTTTGCAAGAACAGCGAAGGCCTACGTTCATTCCAGGGGAAAAAAAGCTCAGAGCAGCAGTGTTCATTTTCATGGGCTTCATTTGCTTCAATTAAGCAGCAGGTTAGCATGGTAGCAGTTGAGTTATTCTTGATCAGTGCCCTTCTAATTCAGAGTTTCGCATACTTGAATGAAAACCTGGTGTAACTTGCTTTCCTAGTTTTTAAACAGAAATTAAATTACTGTAGAAGGTAGGTGGGGAATTAGTATATGCGCTCAAATGTAAATGTATTTCAAATCCAGATTTTGCAAAATAAATTACAAATATCAATGCTTATATTCCAGTGACCTGTGCAGTGAGTATGAAGCATAATTTATTTAGGTTTTCACACTTCATTGTGTAACCTTAATGGAGAAATACAAGATAAATAATGGGGACAAGTCCTACCAAGGCTTTGAAAATCTGCCAGGCATTCATAATAATAAATAATGATTGGTTAAAACTGACCTTCATTGCAACTGACACAGAAATGTACTTAATAGTACTGGAATGAATTGCGTAACAGTTGGGAAAGCCAAAGTTGGGGGGTTGGGGTTTGGTTTTTTTTTTTTTTTGCAAGCTTTGCAAAAGATTCCACTATTCTATTCCAGTCACTAAGTTTTTGTATTTTCACATATATTCAGTTAGCGGTTTTTGTCAGAGATGTAGAAAAAGCTTGGAAGATAATATCCATTCAGTGACTCTGGCTATTTTTTTTTTTATGGTTGTTTCTGTAGCACTCTCTTCTTCTGAGATCTTAGGTGCCAGTGCATTAAAGGAATAAAAGAATGTATTTGATGTATTTGGAAGGTAAGGAAAGAGTTTATTTTGTATCCTAAGCTGTACTTTTCTTTTAAATCATTTTAAATGTAAATTGATGTTGATATTACAAAGCTTAATTTATTGTTTAAAAATGTAGACACTTCTTGAAATGAATGTATCATTTTTCTTTTTTATTTTTATAGGAATAAAGTATTGGTTAATGTTTTCAGTATAGTTTTCTTGGGTTTTGGAACTGTTTTGAACAAAATTATTACAGCCACCATTTTATGCTTATTGGTTATATGGCTAATGGTGAAATAAAACATTTTTGGCTATATGGTTTTACTGTGGCTTTATTCAAGAAGAAAATAAGACTTGCATACAGAAGTTACTGACCTTTTTAATCCTTTTAAAAAAAATCACACATGGCTGCAGCTTGAATTTTATCTAAGCAAGCAAACGTGTGGCAAGTGTCTGCTCAGTATAGAAACAGTGTGGGGGGGTTAAACCATGATGCTTTCATAAAGAGCTTGCTGGAGAAGTAAAGCAGCCAAGTAAGCCACCAATTCTTAGGAATATTTCACTTGCAACAGTTTTTATAAAAGAGGATTGTCTCGATTAATTAAACTAATAAACCTTTGCACTCATGAGATACAAGGCCACATAAATAACTGTTTGAGTGTGGATTTTCTTTTTTGCTACTGTGTATGAAATGCACAGACTACCCTTAGTTTGGGGATTTCCTGCGTCCTCAAAGTACTCCCCAGAGGTGTCCGAGCAGTCGTATCTTCTGCACCTTCTGTTGCTCCAGGGTGGTTGTCACGTTTTCACAGCAAACCAGAGCCCAGTGATGCTGTTCTTGAATTAATTTTGTTTACATATGTATGTAAAATGCAAGTTTATAAGCTTCAAAATAGAAAACACACTGAAGATTGAATCTAACGCTACCAGATGGATAGAGCATTGACCTTAAAATATGTTTGGGATTCAGTTAAGAACTGCGATGGTTGTTAGTAAGCACTTTTTGCTGTTTACAAGACATGGCTCTGCCTACTGATTAGTCTTTTTAAGCTTGAGGCCAATAACCCTTCATGGTGAAGCGATGAATTCAATGAAATCTTGGTGAAAGTACAAGACCAAAACCAACCATCTGCACAGGTCGGATATGGATATGCATGCAGGTTGGAATCTCTTATAGGTGCATAGGAAGCTACCAAGGTGAAGGTTTTGCTGGAAATCCATATGAAACAGCTTACAGAAAGATGAACCAGTGTCTTTGCAGCTTGTTAGCAGGATGGGGTGCAGAAGCGCCTTTTGGAGGAGATAAAGTAGACTCCAAGCCCGTGGTTGTATCGCCAAGACTTGCACTAATGATTGCTAATGGGCCTAGTGTTAAGGGTGATTTCAGACCATGCAAAGCACCAAGGTATTCCATTCCTACACACAAGGCAATCCTTTAAAATCCTTATGGTACTGGCAACCCCAGAGGGAAACGGGGTGCTCCGCCAGGAAGCCAGGAGTATGGAAGAAATGTCTTTAACTCATGTCAGGCAAAGACAGTTGGGAGTATGTATGACAAACTGGCATTTCCCAATATATGTATTATTTCCACACATAGGGTTTTGGTGCCATATCTCAGTGACACCAAAATTTTCAAGCAGTGGCTCATTTTTGCTTATGTTCCTTACGCTACTCAAAATATTTTAACAAGTATCATAAAAATTATAAAATATCCAGTTTCATCTTGATTTGAGATTAAACTGCCTTTTTTTGGTCAGTCCTAGTATAATGTAACTAAATTGATTTCCATGTACTAAAAAAAAAATACGTAATGATAGCCGGTGCAAAAGCTAATCTGCTAAGAAAGCTTGTCTTTTCATTTGAATGACAAACCTGAAATTTTTCCATTTGTTAAAAAGAAGGGCCGCATGAGAATAACTGAAAGGTGTTTGGGGAGATGGATCACTGCTGCTGATCTCTGGGTTCAGAGCCAGTTCACTTTCGCAGGTCCGTCTGCGGGGATGAGGGACATCAGCATTTCACTGGAGTGTGCTAAAAGGCCGGACTCGGTGGAACTCGTGTGCAGTCTCGTGTGGTTGTCTGACGCTGCTGGTGGGGAACTCGGACACCTGCAACACCCTGTATTTTAAAGCAGAGGTATTCTGATTTATTTTTCCCGTTTCATTGAGTTTAGCGTCCACCCACAGAAGTTGCAATGTTTTCCATAAAGGGGGCCTTTAGTTCTTCTGTGCATCAATTACAATTTAAAAAATAAATATATCTGGCACTGACAGAAGAAGTTTCCTGAGCACTAGTGCTGTGTCTCAAGCACAGCGGGTAGTTGTGTGCGGGGCATTAAGGTTGCACTGGCACACGTGATGGTGTGGGCTAAGGTGTCAGTAGTGCTGATAGTAATCCCAAGATGCGGAGGGGTGTGTGAAAAACAGCACTGTATACATCAAAGTACCCCACAGAATACCACAGGAGTACTTATTGCTGATGGGTTTGGTCCTACTTAAGTTTAACTTTGGCCCTCTGAGCTTTCTGTGTCAGTACAAAAGCCCTGAGCTTTTGGACCTGATAAATTCTCATTTAAAATCAAATACTGGATGTTACTCCTTGCGAGCTACAAAGAGATTTGTTGTCCTTTTTGAGTATGTGGGTCCTCAGCTTTAATCTGGATAGCTCTGCTTATGCATGTTCAGAAGAATTAATGCAAATGTAACGTAAACGTAGTGCAGTTCTGGAGCTTCGCATTCGTTTATACAGATTCCAAGTTAGCATAAGCTTGCTGGTTTCAAAAGCGGCCAATTTGCTTATGTATAATGTATAATACTTAGCCTAAAAGGATGTAGTGACTCCAGCCTTCTGGTTACATGCCAAAACCTGAAGTGCCTTTTGCCTTTGAAGATACTTGTTGTTGTATCCGGACTGGCTGGAAGTGTCATTTTTTTGTTCAGAAGGCTGTATTGTTTTCACCTGTGCTGCCGGGCTTTTTTTAGTTTAAGAAATACTATTACGAGAAGGTCTACTCCCTTTGCTTAAGTGTTCCTCAGAAATCTTACTGCTGGGAACACTCGCGTTTTGAATGGAGAATGTCATTTTTGTCCTCGGCGAGAATTGCTCGCGGTAAATTTACTGAGCTATCGCGCCTCTGCCACTTCTGTAGCTCTGCCTGCCACATCAGACGAGATGTCGGAGCACGGGCCAGAGTCTGTAGCTGTCTCAGGCACGCAGGTGGGAATGTACCACCTCTCTGTAGGAGCTCTTCCTTCCACGGTGTGAAAAATGTGCTTGCTTTTGAAGAGTAAAGCAGGAACTGAGGAGAAGCAGAACTTCCAGCTCGAGTACAGTTAGGAATGAACAGAGCCTGGACGCCAGGCAGAAGGGCTAGAAGGACCAAAGTGTGATTAGACCTTCTGCAGAAGCAGGAGGATGACAATTTGAAAGGAGCTGCTTCCTCCTCTTCCTTCTCCCTTAGATTTTTACAAAGAAAAAGAGGCAGTTCGGCTGCAGTCCCTGTGGCGGGGGGATGCTACAGCCAGCCTGAGCCCCCTTTGGAATGGGAAGGTTTCTTCCCTCCCATAAAGCCGTCTGTTTTTTCATGGCCTGATGCAGGTCATACTGTTATTTTCCTGGTTTTGTTCTCTGTTACTCAGCTTGACAGATAAGGCAGTGAGGACTCAGATCTGGCCTGGTTAAAAAAGGGGAAAATAGTTTAAAGCTCCTGAGCTGTGTAACTAAGAGACATCATCTTAGCAACTGCTACTACAAGAGGAGTCTTAAAGATTTGTTTAAATGGCATTACTTTCAAATCCTGTCTCTTTCTCTATCAAGTGGATAGGAAGGGGGTGTGTATAAAGATATATATATATGTGTATGTGTGCACATATATATAAAATCAAACACACAACTGAATAACTAATGTAGCTCCAAAAAGGATAGAGAAGGGATAAATTCAGTTTGACATTTCAACCATAAACAGAATTAAAAAGGGGAGAGTCTGAAATGAAGATGGCAATACAGGTAATTTAAATAATGTATAAATAAGGAATGCTTTTTTCTACTGTGCCACAGCAATCTTCGTCCTAAAGTGAAAACTTCATTCACACTATTGAAAACGTCCGTATATAACCTGATTTTATTATTTATATGCATAGTGTTTGCTTTTGCAGATTCCTGTAATACATGCATAGATTTACTTGTTCAATTAACACTGAATGTTGCTTGCTTTATTGCCATCTGTGTAAACTGTTTGCTTTTTTTTGTCATTACAAGGTTATGTAGATTGAGGACTTTTTTAAGGCTAATGACTTAGAAAAGTGATTTCCTGGTGTTTGAGGGAGTTTAGATGGCAGGGATAGGAAAAATAAAATACTTTATGTAGCTGTGATTGCATTCAGCATATATTTTAACAGATTGACCTACGTATCATGTCTTGCTTCCTTAATCAAACCACTTATTATTGGAGTTTACCATCTGATACAATTAGGGCGCTTGATGCTGCGCGAATAACGATCAAATGCACTCCCATGTCCAAAGGGCTTTCAAGCTAGTTCAGAGGAGAGACAAAACAGTTTATATGTACACAGTCAACCAAGACGATGGTATATAAGGAAGCAAGTGTATGACATCCTCCTTCTAGTCAGGCTAAATACGGGAACAAGTAAATGTACTCTGTTTTATTAATGGCTCAATAATAAAAATGAGCCCACAAATAATTTCAGCAGACATTTTAGGAGCAGAAGTCGAGCCATGTGAACTGAGAGAGTTTCTGAAGCATCCAAGTGTAAAGGGAACGGTGTTGCATGGAGCCTGGATTATCTGAGTAGAGCAAGCAAGAAAGAAGAAAGTCATAGAAACTGGAAGTAAAGCGCTGGCAACATGCCTCGAGAGGAAGCCCACATAGTGCAGAGCCTTTCTGGAAAGAGAATTGAAACTCTGGGCAAAAAAATTGTTCTCACTGTGATCCTATTGCTTCATGGAAACAAGATCTTGATGGAACAGCACCAATTGTTTAAAAAGTCCATACCAAAAAAAAAAAATTTACTTTTCTAATGCAAGGATCTTGCTAGCTTTCTTATATTCCCTACTTGGGGGGGTGGAAGCAATAACTGAAATCTGAAATTCTGCAGAAGATAATACATTTTTTGGATAGCCCCCAACAGACAAGGTACAGTGAACACCTTGTATCTTGTTGCCAAGCAAAGTTTGGTTTACAGTAGCATGCGATGCAGTTATTTATATCCGTTCTCCAAATAGGTAAGGTTAGGTGCAGAGACTGTGGTGCTCACAGCCACGGAGCAGAATTGCCAGACCAGGGAACTGAATTTGCAGGCTAGTTTGTGTTCCTCTGTCCATGCCAGGGCTGATGCCAGCTCCCAGAATGATTTACACGTGTTCCATAAGATGCTCTACTTGTGGAAATATATTCTGTGGAGTTCTGCACCGGAGAAGTTTCATGCTAAAACCAAATGTATTACTGGCTGTAGCTGGTGGTAAGGTAGCAATAGGGTTGGGTGGCTGCATCAGGACTAAGCAGTTTACAAGACGGTGAAACATTTGGTTCTCCCAGGATGAATTTTTTCCCCCTCTTCTTGAGCGTAGCCAACTCGGCATCGTCCTGAAGAGAAGGGTTCATCTCCGCTGCACCCTGCTCCCTCTCTAGCAGCGACCGTCCCTTCCTTATCCTAGTTTGCTCTCCTCCATCACTCGCAACACATGTGCCTCCCCTGCGCACACAGCATGCGGTGTTAAATTCTGGTCATGCTGAGTGGGTAGAAGTGGGTGAGTTGCTGTTGTGCTGGAACAGATGGCGTCTGCAATGCAGCCACCAGTTATGTGCATGTGCTGTAGGTGGTTGCTAAAGGAAAAGGGGATAATTTAGAGTTTCTGTTGAAAAGGTTTGTTAGTTTTCTCTTATTTGTTGGGGGTGGAACAATTAGAAAGCTGAGGTCAGTTTGGTTTTTCTCAGTGGCCGGTGGTTGTCAGTCGTTTGGCTTATTTAGTTGAGGGGAACTTGGTGCATCGAGCTGAAGTAACATGATGGGGATGGTGAAGAAGAGAGAAATTAACTGATTCTTTTCTGTCTCTTGATAATTTGCAAATAGCCAGA
Source organism: Haliaeetus albicilla (assembly GCF_947461875.1). Classification (NCBI taxonomy): domain Eukaryota; kingdom Metazoa; phylum Chordata; class Aves; order Accipitriformes; family Accipitridae; genus Haliaeetus; species Haliaeetus albicilla. The sequence continues at coordinate 5,182,287 of NC_091485.1, read as the reverse complement.
TTTCTGGACCACAGTCCACAACATCCAGGTGGTCTTACCTTCCTCTTTTATGTCCCCATCGCTTCTTGCAACTCAGGTCGCCTGCCGCTCGCACCTTCCCTGCCCAGCCTGCTCCGACAAACCGCCCCCCCTCCTCCTTTCCCTGGCAGTGGAAAGCCTGCAGCCACCCACCATGGTTCTCCTCCCGTGGATCCCCGAAATCTCTCGGTCTCCTGCCTCTTCCCTGAACTTCTCCGGGCTCACGCGTCCCTCCTCGGGCAGCTGTAGGGCTCAGAGGCTTTTCACTGCCTGGTCCCTGCCCCAGGGGCTGGTGTGCCGTACCCTCATCCTTAGAGACCCCCCCTCTCCATGAGAGGATGATTTCAAGAAAGTGCAAAGCAGCCCTTGAGGGCAACGGCTGGCAAATCACCTCAAGGACACTGGTGACCTGTAACGGGCCGCTCCTGTCCCGCAAGATATGTCCCATGACATCCCAGCCAACTCAGCGGTGCTGATGGTTTTCCTTTAGGAAGGGCATCAAAGCTTGGTTGGTTGGGTGGAGGTTTTTTTAAGAGGTTTTTTCTGGAGTCATGATGAATATCTTGATAAATATATTTTTTGTTGCAGCGTTTCAGTTGTGGTGGATATGGTTTTTTTAGCTAAGGAGATTTTAATCTACATGAGGGAAGATCTGGCAAAGCTTGGAGGAGGAGGTAGAGTATTCATGTCCAACAGCTCGCAAACAATCTTTTTTTGTACGAAACAAATTGCAGATGTCCCTCGAAGACCTGGGGTACCAACAGTAGGCGCTGAATTCCCTTGTTCAGCTGTGCAGCAAAAAATCTGACTTCTTGGGAGTTGCAGCCAAAGTTTTCCTGCCTTCTCAGCAACATTGTACTGTAAGTTCCTGCCTAATAGAATTAGAAGATAATTCATATATGTTGTATAGTTCACAGCTTAATTTTTCATGCTGAGTGGTGTAAGGTATTTACTAACTGGTTTAATAGATTAGATCTCTGCCTGCACCTCCCCACACTCCGCTGTGTGTGGATGGAGGCTGACAACTCTGCCTTTATAAAAGCGTTCCTTGCTCAACCCCGTGACTAATGCAGATGATTATTTTTAAAACAGCTCTGGATGTCACTGCAGTGCGCTTTCATGTGCACGAAGAAATGTGTATTCGCATTCATCTGGCATTTGTGAACCCCAGGGTGCTGTGTAAATCTTACCGTCTGGTTTAAAGAAATACTTTGTAGGGCTAGCGTCACAGCGGGGAGCCAGTTCGTGTGGTCTGGCTATCCAAAGATACAAAACAGCAAGCGTAAAATAAATAAATAAACATTAAAGGGATCTCATTTCATGGCATGTTATTAAACTCCTGTATTCCTGAAGACCCTTGAGGTTGGTCCGTTTCAAGTGGCGAGCGATTATTTCTCCTTTCCAAACCTAGCTGAATGTGGAACAAAAAAGCCCAGCTCAAAAACAAAACAACGGGGGGCGGGGGGGGGATAAACATCACAAAGAAACCCCAGGCTTCTCTTAGATTTTTACATCCTGGTATGGCAATGGGTTAAAAACTAGATGGATTTGATGTGATCTTTTTTAATGAGTTGGTGATGGTGGCTGCTTGTATCTTGGTTGCTTGCTGCATGTTCACATATAATTAGATAATTTGTTCCAGTGCTTTTGCTAGGAATTGAAATGGAAGCCACTCACTCTATTATCTTTGGACATTTCAGTCATTTTTTTAAAGATGAACATCTTGCATGTCTCTCTTCCCATTATCCAGTGCCATTCTTTCTCCAAGCGCTCAACAAAAACTTGTAGCGCTTCTGACATGTTCCACTGCGGGCTGCCGAGCAGCCTGGGTACGTTTCTTCAGGTCTAGGCAGTTAAATAAGCTTAGATGTTTTCTACCTTACCAAATTACTTTTTTGGGTTGCTTCTTTTCAGACTACTTTTTGGGTTGCTCCTTTTCTGGTATCATCTTGGCTCTTCCACCCCTTCCCTGGGCATCTTTCTTCTGCCCAGCCGTGTCCTAGCTGGATCCTTTTCGGGGAATACTAAAGCAAAGCGGCATTAATTGCTCTGATGTGCAGTGCCAGCTGCTCCCTTCCCACTGAGAAGTGATCATTATTGTCTTGCTAATACATCAATTTACATATTTTCCCGTTAAAGTTACTGTTCCCTGGGCCTGTTCGATGTCTTTGGCCTTTGATTTTACCCTTATAAATTCTTGTTCTTCTGTCACGCTTCTGAATAATTTACCCTATTTCCTATTTTCCTTATTCTTCTCAAGTTTCAGGCTGTTGCGTAGCTCCTGACAGAGCCAAGTTGCTCTCCTGCTATGCTTCCTCCGCACTGGCACAGCATGCGTGCGTGCGTGCCTTAATGCTGTTTCTTTAGAGACCTACCCATCCTCCGAAACTCCCCCTTCCCTTTAACTCTCCAGAAAATCATTGCCATCATATCCCAAAAAGCTCTTGAGCTTCTTGCCAGTTTCGTAGGTTTCTGTTGCAAAAGGAAAAGGCTACCAAAGTCTCCAACTAATGGCTTAAAAAACCATTTTTTAAAAAAGGAAGAAAATAAATTGAAACTGCCTACCTAATGTTCTTTGTTAGCTGACCTGTAGCAGACATCTCGTGTGTCCCATGCTACTGCTTTCATTTTCATGACGAAGTAGAGACTTCTAAGTTTATCCTTGTGTCATGTCAGAATAAAGATAGGATATAAAAACAAATAAAATGATTCATTGATACACCAAAGTATTTTTTTTCTTGTTGGCCCTTCTTAAACAGCTATAAACTTATTTCATAATAGTCCAGTCACATGTGTCACCTAGCAAGCTTTTGGCATTCTAATTCCAAATCAATAACTTCAGTTCCTTTTCAACTGGTCTATTTGTTTTTTAAAGGAAAGTTTTCCACAGAGTGTTTTTATTTTTAAAATGAATAAATAAAAAAGTAAGTTTTGCTAAAAACCTTCTAATTTCACGGAGATTCGTTTTTATGGTCAAATTTATTCTAGGAAAGTTGTTTGCTTTCTTGCCCCTCTCAGTGCACACGCGATCTGGAGCACAGAGGGAGTCTGATACAAAGGGTTGGGAGAAGCATCTGTGTGTGCCAGTGGGGCAGGGAAAGAATGTTTGTGTCAGTGATAAGCGGACAGTTTTGAGAAAGAGGAGGGATAGTCCATATTTAACAAAAAAAAAAAAAAAAAAAAGAAGGGGGAGCTTGGACTTGGTTCGTCCATCCAGCCCTTTGAAGAAGCACACAGTAGATGGCTTGACACGTCCTTCTCGCCACCTGAGATTTCCAGCCATCCTAACGCTGCTATAGCATTAGCTCGGTGGGTGAGATCCTCGGAGCACGTCCGCTGCTGCTTGCTGAGAACAGAGGGAAAAGCCTAACAGTGCCCATTCTAAAGGCTACCCAGCAGAGAAGAGAAGCAAAGCAAGCAGTTTTCCTGCATTTTCATTATTTAACCTCTTCTGTTTTGCAGCAGCTAAGCACAAAAACCCAAAAGGTTTCTGAAGAAGGTTATTGTGAATTCATGGGGTTAATATCTTTTTTCCTTTGCAGCCTGCAGCATTGATTAGCTGAAGTAAAATGCGTCATCGTGACATTTTATCCTCTTCCTTGAAAATGGATCAAGGTAATTAGCAGGTTGGGGAAGTTGGTTACCTCAGTTGCATGCTGCCTCACCAGGAGCTCGTGTAAGATCTCTTGACACTTTGGGCCCACTTGGATTTTATATGTGACTTTTTTTTTTTTGCACGTCAGTATGCAACTCGTAATGAATCCAAGAACAATAAAGATGGATTTCTGCAGTCACTTTGATACATCTTTTCCCTCCTCTAGTGGTGAAGCGATGAGCAGAGCAGCAGATCCGTGCGCTAAAAATGACTTGCTGTCCAACCCTGAGATCCACCTGGCCTGTCTGCTGTTGATTCCTTCTGGATAAAACAGGAAGATGACTTTTCTTGCTGTTTTCAAAGTACAAGGTAGTATTATGAAGGCTGAGCTAAATGACTTCCATTGACATTTCCGTCGCACAAATCAGGCTTTCGCAGTTCTCGTGTAAAGTGCCTGCTAGCCACAAGACTAAAGAACTTCTCGTTACGAAAAAGAATACATCCAATAAAAATAATGATTTTTAGGCAATCTAGATGTCATAATGCTTCCTGAGCTACATTTTAGGTTTTACCAGACAGCCTCCCTGGCCTGACATCGCCCACGGGGAGCAGCAGTCTTCCTCCTACCCTACGCCCAGTGAGGCATGCCTTGCGTGAGCCTGACTGGGAGCCCCAGCGTGCAGAAGAGACTGGGCTCAAAAATGACAAACCACAGCTCTTATCAGGCCCTCGGTGGCACTTAGAGCTAAAACCGCTCCGGCAATATTTTTTTTCATCCCCACTTTCATCTCATTTTCCATGAAAACGATTAACAATGCAGCTTTTTTTCATCAAATGTTTTCCCCTGGGCTAGAAATTCATTTTCTGCCCTCTTGAAATTCTTGTTTGTTAGACCCCAGGGGAGGAATGCAATATCTGAGCCAGGGATACTGAAGTAGCACATGTACAATATTCTGACAAGCAATAGAAAAGCGAATCTATTGTATTTGCATCTCGCAGCAGCTGACGCTAATGTGCAAAGCTAAAATAAATCCAAGCAATATTATAGATTTATGATCAATACTTAAGCAAGTTGTTTACTTGGTAATCAGAAAGGCTAATGATGATTAGATCTGTCTGGAAATACACTGGCCTGCAGTAAGTAACATTTTTATCTCCTCGCATAAATGATTAGATCTGAAAGCACTGAAGGGCTTAAAAACTGAACAAAATCTTTCCTTCAAGCTGTATATATGTTTCTGGATGCCTTCGAGGCAGTCTGTTGGGGTTTTTTTAAACAGTAGTAAGTGCATTGGAAGCGAAGCAGGTTGGAACACTTTTGCAAACAGCAATTTGAGAGAGAAAGGCAATGAACAGAGACGATCCGGACCAGCAGTTTTGGCCTGGCACGGCCGTTATCCGAATTAACTGCCAAACGCTGTGCGGGCAGGAGTCCGTGTTCCTGGGTTTGTACAAGTGCCGAGAGGTTCCCTGGAGCCCGTGTGAGGGAAGGGATGGCCTCTGCTTTCCTTCGCCTTCCCTCTTTCCTTTTGGCTCCCGGTTCCCACCCCGCCGTGATTTCTCAGGAGTGGTTTCTAGATGCCCGTGGTGTTTTAAGACAGGAGGCGTGCATGTGTATCCTAAGGTAGCAAATGTGGGGTTCCCAAAATCCCTCAGGGCTCCTTATTTTTCAGTCTTTGTGCAGTTTGTGCCCGAAACTAGAATAACGCCAAAGGAAACGTCTGTAATTTGTAAGAGCAGGGAGATGAGTGGCTCCCACGGCAGTGTGGCACCCGTACAAACGGATGCTCGAAGTGCCCAGCTTACGATAAGTGCTTAGATGAGCTTTTTCCCACCTGGTGGAGTGGGATGCCCATTTCCCGACTACAGGTGGTGCCCAGCTTGATTCAGCGGCTCTTACGAAGGGGCTTGCTGGGGTTTCACCCAGCCAACCCTCTGGCTAGAAAAGAACGAAGAGAGGAGAGACCTGACCCTCCAGGGTGCAACAAGCAGAGCTGAGCCCCGCAGCACGGACAGTCACCTTGACAAATGGTATTTGAGGCTACCGAGAGGATGCCGAAGAAAAGCTGCTGGCAGGTAAAGCCACCCGTGCTTTGAGGCTGGCGGGTCGCAGTGTTAACTCTCCTGCGAAGCTAATCAGCAGCAATCAGCGCTGGCAACAGGCAGGGGAAGGCGAAAGGGGGATGCGCTGGGCCAATTGCACCTGGTAAGCATCAGAAACCAGCCTGCTGTGAAACGGTCAGGGATTAAAATGGCCATAAAGTGTGAAGCACGCAGGTTTGCTACTCAAGAGGATTGTTTTCGAGAGCAGAGGCTGCTCGAAATGAGGCAAGAGCTGGCACTCCAGGCGATTTGGAAATGTTGCTATGGCCACCCTGAAGCTTGGGAGCTGGGGGGGCATCGGGAACGCAGAAGGGGGGCAACAAGGCGGCTGTAAGGCAAACCTCTATTCATCCTTTTGGGAGTAGCTCCTGCTGATCAGCAGCACAGAACAGCCTAATGTCCAGCTGAGGCTGCCCTGAAACCTCTGAAGAAGTTTGTCTGTCATTTTGCTGCACGTGAACACGGCACCTATGCTGGTGGAGCAGAAGCGTAAAGGATATTTGTGTGTGTGTGTGTGTGTGCAGCCTGTGTCTGCTGTCGGATTGGTGAAGGGAATCTAGTTAATCACAGAAGCGATGCAAAGTTTTTTGCCTCCTTTGGTCTCTGTAAGGTGCTGCCAACCAGGCTCGTACAGTCCCCTGCTCCAGTGCGCTGGGCTTGGATGTAGCTGGGTAAACGTTTTCCATTCCCATGTATTATTCGCTGTAAGATTTGAATGTTTTATCTAAGGCAGGTTCTTGACATTCACTTTCTCTTCCTTCCCCTTTCCTCCCCCCCCAGCCCAGGGAACAACTAAGGTGAAAACATGAAGTCAGTATCAAAATCAGCTCCTGCGAGCAAGGAGGGTGAGCGATGCTGATGGAAGCTGGCTGTTATCGGAAACAACTGTCGTATGGAGAAGGCAGAGCTGGGAGAGATGTAAAAAGCCCTTGTGTTTGCTTTGGTGCTTAGAAATACATAGATAATTTATTTCTGGGAGGAGAGGTGCCACTGCTGGGGAAAGGGATGCAGGCAGGGAAAACATCTTCTCTGAGAGGTTTTCTTGCATTAAGTATTTTTTTAATCTCTATTTCTGCTGTGTGTATCATTTTGGTACTTAACAGGGGACGTACGCTCAGCTTTAAGGAGAGTGGCTGAAGGGTGACACGTTTCCCTACGACTCAGCTTACAGCCAGTCATTCAGGCTGACTTTAGTGACTGCTGCTGCTCCTGTAGTGCTCGGGAGGGAACTCCGTCACCGGGATAGGAGCTGGACGTGCCTCTTGATCCCCTGTAATCATGAGAATTGCTGAGTGGTAAATGCCTCTTGGTGTGCCAAATTGCCTTGTCGCTTGTAATTGCAGGACCTTCCTTGGAGCAATGGATAAGCAAAGGGGATTCTCAGACAGAGGGTTTTACACCTCTCGCTGCAGTCTCTGCCACTTAATGTGATCCCTTAACTTATTCAAGTGGAAGGCTAGAACAAGAAAATAACCCCTGGAAAGCCCTGCAAACGGCCTACTCTAATCAGAAAGGCAGCCATGGGCTCATCTCGAAGCTCCACTTGACTGGAAGCTGTATCCTCAGGAAAGGAAGGGATCCTAGAGGCTGCCTAATCTAACACGTGGCATCTCTCAGGCTTGTTTGTAGCCCTTGCTTATCTGCGGATCCGAGTCTGCTCTCCAGAATCTCCCGTACTTGTCAGCTTGAAAGTACCATCCCACCTGAGCCTTTGTAACAGCCTCCCAGCAAGTGCCCAGGAAAATCCCAGCACTATGGAAGCTAAATAGCTTGAAAAAAGCAGAGGTTTTTGTTGTGGGTCTTGGGCAGCCCCTTTATGTTTTTGTTAGTCAAGATGTTCGGAACTGAAATGATCTGCTTTGAGAAGCTGGGTTTCTTTCTCTTACTGGGACTGATGCTATTACGCTATCCAAACAGTAATCATCAGCATTTCTGCAGTACCCAGGACAGATTTCCCTCCATTAACATTAGCAGATGTCACCGGTGGGTTTGCTGGCTCAGACGCAAATGGAAGAAACCCACCCCTCGCTTGGTTGCCCCATGTAAAGCAACTGGTACCATGGCAGACCTCTGTTTTTAGGGGCTTGTTCTCCTTTCAGAGACAGTGAGTATTTTAGGCTGCATAATTTTTCTGGCTGTATTGTGCCAGCTGGACAAATACACTCTTTGTTCCCTCCCCTCCCTTTTGACACGTTGCTGGAGATGAAGATTTGCTCTGCTTACGATTTCTGTGGATAAGGTGGAGAGGTGTGCGCTGCTTTTCTCATTTGTTTTTTTTTCATCTTCTTGACTTGTGCTGGGGCAGCTGGTCTTCTGGAGCATGCACAGTCTTTAATTACAGCAGTTGTCAAGTGTTTAGACTGTGAGAAGGTCAGCTCACTGCTGAAGAACCTAACCGGTCTTTGGATTTTCCTTAACTGATGCAGCACCAACCACTCTTTGGTAGCAGAGGTGGCTGTTTGCAGGAGATAACTCATCAGTAACTTTTGAGGGCTTGCATCACCCTCTTCCACTCAGCATCTCCTCTGGTGCCGCTGTTTCTGCCAGGCACTACTGATTTCTTCCCATTTTTTATGTCTTCCTTCACCCAGCAGGCCCAAAATGAAACACAGAGCCTGGGTCCAGCTCCTCAGTGCTGACGGTTGTGGTTGTGTGGGTTTTTCTAGTTACAAACTCTTTCATTCCCAACCTGCCTTCACACTGCAGCTGTACAAGTGACTACAGGCTTCACTATATAAACACTCTTGATTTTTTGAATTGGAAAGGATTGCAATGAAAAGCTGAATGTTGCAATGGCCTTTCTTCCACAGAAGCACAAATAACCTCTTGGAGGAAGGAGGAAGGTAGCATGTGACAGAATCGCAAAGCTGGTACGTTGTCCTTCGGCAGCCCAGGTAAATGTAGGTGTCTATGTAAATGTTCCAGCCTTTCCACTTGGAAAAAACTTCTCCTTTTCCTCCTGGCGCTGGTCCAAATTGTAGCAAACTTCTGGATCAGCTTTCTACTAAAGCAAGCTGGAGTATCAGCTGCTCAAATCCCATCTTCTTTTATTTATGTGCATTTACTAGCTTTAGAGCAAAGGTCATCTCAAGCAGTGTACAAAGAAACCCCGTCTTAAAGAATATTCATCCTTCTAAGCCCAGAGTTGTGGTTTTGCAGGTTTCCTCTCTAAATACAGAGAAAGAACCTCAGAGCAAGCTCCCAGCTTCATGCCACAATTTCTCTCAAAATAAGATTCCTTTATTAAAAAAAAAGGAAAAAAAAAAAAAAAGAAAAAACCCCCAATCCCTAAAACTACAATATTATTTTGAAGATTAAAAACTTGCTCAGAAGAAATAGGCAATCTAACAGGGCCACCTAGTGATACCACCAGCGACAAGGTAGAGCAAAGACTACGGCAGATCCCAGCCTAATCGCCAGTTTGCGGAACTGGTGCCTATGTTTCAGGCACTCCGGGGTCCCCGTCTGAAACTGGGCTCGTAGGTCTTTTTACAGCACCTAGCATAACTGGGGCACCTGGTTTGGATGGATTAACGCTGTTTCTAGATAGAGGAAAACAATCATGGGTGTTGTGAAAGAGCCTGCACCAGATCCCACCTCTTCCAAAGCCCAAGATAATACATTCTCTGCAAGGCAGAGTTACCACATTGTTCCAAGGCAAAATTATGACTAAACCCAGTTGCTTTTAAGCTTTTTTTGCTTTTTTGTTGTTTTTTTTTAAGGCTATCTGGCAAGCCATATAACTTCTTTATTGCTTTTTGCTGCCTGATTTTTACATGCCTTTAAAGAGCTCTGTAGTTAGCATACTGCAGTCTGCACCTTTGCATAAAAAGCCTGGCATTTAGCTAAGCTTGAAGGAGAGCACTTTATTCCTCCTATCAATTTCCCTACAGCCAGGTGCACCTCATCTCTTGACTCGTAAAACTGTAAGTGCGATAGCGTTCATGACAGAGGAAGCAAGCAAAAGCCTTGAGACAACAGAGTTAAAATATTGAGCAGATTCACTAGTTTCTTGCAGAACCAGCCCACAGGCTGTTTAGCCAGATGCTGTGGTTACCTTTTGCAGGAATACCTGTGGGTAAGATCATCTTGCCTACTCACCCTACAGGTATTTGTGGGGGTGCAGTTATGTGCCCACACAATGAGTTAGATGGGGATAGGCGGTGAGGTTTTAACCTTTGCAAAAGTTGGCAAATTGGCCTAACAGAGCTTTAATATATATTTTCTGCCAGGAAAGAGCTGGGTCAGGTCAGCCAAGGCAATCCATTTGGGCAGCCCACTGTTTCCCGGGACCATGGGAACGTGTGCGTGTGTTCCGAGGAGCAAATTTGGTTTCGGTGATGATCTGATGAAGCACACGCCTCGTGTGCGAGCTGCCTTTATTTAGCAGCAGCGAGGGGCTTGCGGCATTTACGCTGAGGCGTGGGTACGGCTGTGCCAGAGGACCCTGCCTCTCTGAAGGGTCTTGGAGGCTTTCTGAGGCAGGCTAAAGCTTGTCTTTTGCTGCTGAGGGTATATCACATCATTAATGTAGGAAGGGCTCAATGAAAATTCATTCAGCTTTCCCTGTGCCAGCCATTACCTTCACTTTTTCTACGACTCTCAGCTCAGACAATAGCATAGGTCTGTGTGTTTCACATTTGCATATAACTTGCATAGATTTGCAAATGGAAAGGTACATGTGTCGTGGGCTTTATTGGAACATGCTTTTAATTAGAGGGAAATTGAAATGAAACAGTCTTCAGAGTCTCTTGCTCCACAAGAAGGCAGAATCTCCAAAAACTATCAGTTTCGCTCTATGCTCTGACTTAGCCTGGCTACACTAATATTTACGGAGGAATATTACGTTTGATCAGTCATTTTTCATTACTTAGAACAAAGTTTCCATTACTAAGTCTTTAAAAAGAATTGCTTTTTTTCTTTTTTTTTTTTTTTTTTTTAAATCTGAGGTTTGGTCCTAGAAAGACCTGCTAACATCCCTTTGGTTTCCTAATGCTGTGGGACATGCTAAATCACTATCCATTTTGTAGGACAATGAAAGGGCAGGGATGGATTTGTTTTTGACTGATTTGCCCCAGACCAATCCAACGGCAGTGTCAGGTAAATGACCTGGACCCTGACTCTGTGGCCTGCTCTAGAAGCTCGAGCAAGACTCTGGATCATGAGCAGATCAAGTCTCATCAAGTCCTCCCAGAGAATAACCTTTTCTCACGCTCCTCTGGAAAACGATACATCTGGCCAGCTGTTGTCTGGCATGCGCGGTACTAAGCATGATATATGCTTTTGTTTTCTGTCTCTTGTTTGTGTGAAATGCTGCATCTGGGCTCTGGCATCTCAGAGTTATCTGAACATGTCGAAGGTGCAGTGCCAAGGGACCTTCTGACCTCGGGTGCTGCACAGCTGAAAACCAGCATCAGTCACAACTTCTCCCAGTAAGGCTTTTTACTGGGGCACCCAACATATAGTATTCACAATATTCTAAATGCCAGTATAATAATCCAGATGTGTGATCCCAGATCAACTTCAGATGTTTTGTGTCAGAACAGCCTAAGTTTATTACTTTTTCCTCAATTCGTTCAGCTCTACTTGTGTTAATTAGGCATACTTCCAAGCACTGAATTTGCTAGTTAGTTGACTAAGTTCCCCATAGCCTGATGGGCGGTAATACAAATGCGGTGCGCAGATCGTAAGCATCCCTGCTGGAGGAAGGATGGAAACGCGGCATGCCACAGCTATGAGAGGTAGGGAATCGCCAGATTTCTGGGGTACTGTCCATCTCCCAGGACCATACAGAGTTCAAACAGTGGTTAAGACCTATAACTTCCAAAGCAGAAATGACCTTTGACTGTCTTACAAATTAACCGTCAGATATTTCTTTTTGAGGGGTTTCATTCTCAAACATCAGTGCTGCTTTTTCGGTGGTAGTAGGAGATACCGCTCCTGGATTGCTGCTATCCACATAGTGAGACAAAGCCAAACCGTTTGCACCCAGGGATGTGCCGCAACGATGCAGCTCCCGCGGTCGGGCTCTGGCCGCACCAGGAGCACCAAGACCGCGCTGAGTCATGGGCAGAGGAAAGTAGAGCACAAATCCCTGTGAGACGAGACATCTTGGCATTGTATCTTAAATGAGCTGCTGGACTTGGGCTTGAACGCTTGGGTTTCAATTTATTCCCTCAAACGCAATATTTTCCTTTGCCCTCCAGCAGGCGGCTGCTCTGTTTCTCCCACGCCAGCACACCAGTGGGTCTGCAACCTGCCCACGCAACCTCATGGGTGGGCGCCTGGCTGGGTGTCGGGAAGGTCATGCCTTGGATATAGGTGCACACAAAGGCTTTGCTGCGATTGCACCTCTTGCCAGAGCAAAGTTTGGGGCTTTGGTCAGCCACAGGCTGAGGCTATTAGGGAGAGATAGGTGGTAACAGAGGGCTCTCTGCTAATGGAGGGTGGTTTGTGCTTTTCTGTTGGCTTCTGAAAGAAGCTTGAAGCTATTTGACACCCAAGGAGCTATGGGAGTGCCACGCTGACGTGTCTTTCTGCTCCTCAGAGCTGCGATACCTTGAAAATAGGCTAACAAAGTAACACTAATTCCGCTTCTTCTAATCAAATCGGCAGCCTTTCTTGCAAAGCTGCATATGCCATCTAATAAGAGTCTGAACGACCTTCATTAGGCCAAGATGTTTTTCTGCAGCGATGAGCCTAGGGGAATTGCAGGCTCTTCTTCACATTTATAACGCAGCAGAGTTGTGATGTGGGATAGGATGTGCTATAGGCAACTCAGCGTGCTATATGACCCTGGGCTTGCAGGGAGGGCACATGAGAGTGCAGCAAAACCAATATAATTTTCTTCACAGTCTGTCTGACCTGCTGCCCTGGGTACGTCGTCAGCTGGCTTTGCCACCTGGCTAATTGCAGAGTTGTGTCTTCTCCTCCTGCATTTCTTGTTATGCAGAGAGGGTGCCGGGGGAGAAGCCCCGAGCTGAGGAACGGGGGAGAAGCAGGAGGTCAGCAGCACAGGTACTGCTACCAGGAGTTTCTGGCTCCATCCTAACAGGGCTGAGCTGCCCCATATTTGCCCCAATCAAATTTGCCCCATGGGGATTCATTTGCCCCATATAAACTAGGGGATGGTTTGTTACAGGGGGATGCTAACACCTAGAATACACGTCTGGGTTTACAAGCAGACAGATTTAAAGAAAATAAATCTTTTGAAGCAACTTGTCCAACCCATTCTGAATTTATGGTGGGGGGGTTGCTGGTTTCCCCTAGAGAGCCACTTCTCTGCAGACTGATGTATCTCGAAAAGGAAAAAAAACCAAAAACAAACCCAACCAACCCTAAACATAGTTAGCTTTAAAAATCTGCCCCTGGTCAAATCTGCGAGATGCTTTCAGCTTACCAAGGCCTCCCTGGTACGGCATATCAGAGTGTAAAATGTGGGGCCAGCGAGTGCACAGCGTAGCTCGATATTCCTGATATTCCTGCAGGTGTCCTGGGCGCCGGCCTCTGAGTTGGGGAAGGATTTTTCAAGCGGTATGTGAAAAAGGGGCAGAGCTGTTTTTCCAAAGGAAGGAAACAATGGAAAGTGAGCAATAAATCAGTGGTTTGACCTTGCGTTGACTGCGAGCGGCTCTGACTCCCGGTGTTCGGAAGTGAAAAATGAAAAAACTTTTCTTTCACAGGTCACAGAGTAGGTGCAAAGATAGCTTTCTTGCCGGCCTCAAGCAGGTGGGAAGGTGTTCATGCCTTGGCAGCCGTTCCCCTGCTATCACATCCAGCCGGGCAGCCCCATCTGGAAGCTAATCAGAGGGAAAGGACTTGAAAGAGTTGAGGGTGTTTTTCTGGCAAAAAGAGCCAGCTCCCTGGCTGTGGCTGCAAGTGCTGTTCACGTGGAGTAATCACAGCCTTTCACTTCTTCTTCCCGGCACAAGGTCATCTCCAGGACATGTCTCAAACCGAAGTTTTGTTTTCTCAGGTACAAATGAATAGTTTTTAATATGCTCGTTTGTGCTTTTGCCCTTTTCTGTTTGAAATTTACCTGAAATGCTTTCACATGCTGCTTTCGCAACACAGATATACAAAGGCTAAAACGGAAGATAGGAGGAAACAAATTTATCAGGAATCTGGTCTGAAGTCACCTTCGTGGAAACAAACAAGTGGATCAACAGCATTGCCCACAGCAGTAAAAGATGTTAGATGGTTGCATTTGATGGAAAAGCGTTTTCATTTAGCCATTCAACAAGAGTGAGCCCAATGTCAATAAAAACCAGTCATTTAGAAAATAATTTCCTTCACTATGTTTGGAAGCAGATGTGCATGCACATATGTGTATGTTGACTGTACGTATACGCCTCACCACAGCATTACTTAATTTTCTTACTGTCTTTCACCTGCCTATTAGCCCTTTGCCTCATTTTCTAATTAATCAGCATCTGTAAATGTCATGAGCATGTTATTCATCTTTTCCAGGTCACTCGTGCAGACGTTAAATGAGATCCATCCTACAGAGGATTCCTCCCTGTAAGCCTTTGTCACGTCTCCCTTGACCTAAGGACTACGTACGAACTTGCCAGGCAGATGGCTGAAGATTCTCTATGGCTATTATCTTTGTGGGTGAAATATGACAAAGTAAATTTCTCTCGAAAAGTACCTTTCCCGCATCTCTTCTCTCAGCATCCTGGGCCCTCTGGACCCTCCTGAGGCTGGTAGGGCTTAGCAGCAGAAACTTTTGAGGCAGCATTGGTCCTCTACGTTTCTCTGAAGATAGAGGGGATGTCTAAATCATCACAAAATCTTGTGGGACTCACACGCTTCTCCTGTGATACCTTCAAATTCTGCCTCAGCAATATTTCTCGCAAAAAAAGTAAATGTAACTTGTATGATGAGCTAGATATTAGTAGAATACTTTTCTATCTCATTCTGTAATATTTTGCTTCCTTTTAGACTTTTTTGTTTGTTTTTGGCTCCTGACATTGTCCAGAGATTGTCACTAAATTGTCTATTAAAATGCATTGGTGTCTTTTATGAATTGATGTACTCAATTCAGTACCTAGCAGCATTTGGAAACAGTTAAAATTGCATATACTTAACCTGACAACATGCTGTCTGGTTTTCCACCTTTCTTCAGTTCCCTGTGGAGTACACCCAGAATAGCTCAGTGTCGTCGGCAAATCTTGGAAATGAAACTCGATTTCAGATAATGGAGAACTGTTTATGGACCTCAGTGTATTCCAGCTTTTTTTTTTTTTTTTAACATTCATGTAACAGTTAATTGAGAACAATAGAGCTTCAGTTTTAAGCCATTGTTTAGGTGTTAATGACAAACTAGGAAGGCATGCCCCGCGTAGCTCTGTTATCCTCTGTACCTGTGAACCCTGGTCGCACCCAAAAGACTCAAATGTTTCTTGAGTGGAAGCCATCTCCTGTGCTGATGGACAGGCTGCTGGCACTCCCTTGTTCCTGGGGCCTGGTATTCCTGGTATTAACCGCTTAAAGATTTCAAAACCAGCTCAAGAAATATTTCTGTTATTTTTCTAAATATTTCTGTTATTTTTCTTTAAGCTGGTGGCCTAGGACTTTGCCCAAATTGCAAATATCCAAGAGCTGATTAAAAAGCCATGGACTCTCCTGACCCCATAAGGAACGTTTTGTAATACTTTTGTTATGCAGGTATTAATTTCTCTTGACCTATGATGATTTACGGATACAAGACGATACTGTTTTCTTTGTGGACCAAAAGCTGTATATTTTTTTTGCAGGAGTCAAAAGTTCCTTTGGGCTTTATCACGTGCGTTAGGGATGGGTTTTGTCGCTATCAGCTTTACGATGGTGGTACTTCTCATCGGCTGCAGTGGGTCCCACTGCTGTACGCTCACCTAGCATCTTGCTGTGATTGCACAGTTCGTGAATGCTTCTTGAAAAGGCTGGATTTTCTAAACGCATACAGACGAGATGTGGGTGGTACAGCCAGCTAAGCTGATATTTATGCACAGGTAAGTACCTGTTTGCTCCTGGCTGGGAAAAAGGCTGTGCAAAATACTACAACAGTGGCAGCCTCCTTTCACGCTCAGTTTTCAGAAATAGGCTAGACCACAGCTGCTTTTGGCTCTCGTCCCCGAGCAGATCTCCGCTGTGCTGGGGAAAGAGCAGTGGTGTCCTCAGAAGAGGCGATGGCCAGGAATAGCTGCACCTTGTCGTAACCCCACAGCCCCCAGCCATGGGCACTGCGTGTTGCATGTTACACATCCCTGTCCTAAAGAAGAAACATCCCCATATCAGCACATTTTGGTGCCTAGCAAAAAAAAAAAAAAAAAAAAAAAGCAGTGTAGAGCTCTGTAAAAATGCCAAGTAAATGAAGACCTCTTGTCGCAGGCAGAACAGTCTTGACTCAGGGAATTTCCTTTCGTTTAGTTCATTGCCACTTAACATAAACTTTTAATAACTGATTTGGCTGTTGAGGGGAAAAAATAAGATGCCAAGTGATAAAACAAACGCTGAGGGAAATGCTTTTCCTCCCTCTTCCCCAGGCTGAGCTTCAGTCCAACATTTCTCCTCCCCCTTTCCCAGTCCCCACTTTCCCAGTCCTTATTTTCACTGCGTGTTGCCCTCGGTCCCTCCCCGACCCTTGGGTGAGGTGACAGGTGACACAGGAGGTTTGGGCCGGTGCACAGCAGTTTTTCTCTGCTGACCCATGCCACCCACCGCTCCTCTGCCTGGTGTGGGTCCTTCTCGAGCTGCGGTCCCACTAGGGTCCTCCTCGGCACGGAGAGCCACCTCTCAGGCAGGTGTCCCCAGCCCTGCCATGTGCCTCCTCAATGTAATTTCTCCAAATTTTGGAAGTCGCTGCAGTAAAGCATCGTTGTCCCCGTTCTTGTCCAAATTCATTCTCTTCCTGACATATCGAGCCTTTTCTTCAAACAAGGTTATGTCTCTTTCCCTTGAGCTACTGCAGGCTCCTTTGTTTTCTCCACATTGCTGGTGGTCTTCAAATTTCTTTGTGTTTCTTTTTCCAGGTGGAAGTGCTAGAGTAGTAAGACCTAGGGTCTCACTTTGACGCCAAGAATTCCTGGCTGACCAGTTAGTGTTTTGACACGCCTAGAAACCTCTCTTTTTCAAGTATTCAAGGCTGTGCAATTTAGGTGTGTGACTCTTAGATGTCCTCACTGAAGCTCACATTGAAAATTTGAGGAGTGTGTGCTCAACTGAAAGAGTACTTTTGGGGGGTCTACCATTGAAAAGAAAAGGTGTGAATCTTCCCTGTTAAATAGAAACTGCTCAGCAAGTAGAGCGATGCGCCTGAGCCACTGTCATGCAAAAATAGCTTCTAGGTCCTTTCTTCTGTTCCTCTTAAGGGACTCAAGACATGGCAATTAGTGTACGTTGATAAATTGGTAACTGTGCAAGTTGCTACAGTTCTCAAACTGAGAACTAGCTGTGAATGTTCAAACAAACATGACAAAGGATTGTAGCAGAGGTACCTGCAACATAGTCATGTAATAACCTATTCTGTTCGAAAAAAGGAATAATTTTTTCGGTAATGAGTTCACTGACAGAACCACTTTTCGTATCAACATGTAGAAATGGATAAAGAGCAGTTTTCTTGGCTGTTTAATAATGCAGGGAAAATACTGGCAACTTGTTTGTCCATTCAGGTCAGAATTCCCCATTGTCTGTGTTTGGATACACGTATAAAAATGCTCCTCTTTGGTGGGCAGAGAAGTCTTTTTATGGATGAAAAATGCTCCAGTCTAAGACCTCCACCCTGGTGATCCAGAAAAATACTTCCATAATTCTTCAGACGTTGTGTCTTTGAGAAGAGACCTTCAGCTTTGTCTCCATGTCCCCAGCTCACTTTTGGTGCAGATAGGTTGGTCCAGAACAAATTATTCTTACGAAGTAGTTTGATATAATGCAAATACCCTTACTTGACTGAAGCAAAAGGTGCGGGCATGCTCAAGGCTTGCATAAGTTGTCCTGAACTAATTGCCATCCCTACGGTGGTTCTGCTGTGACATGGAGGAGCGAGGAGGTTGACACAGGCTGCCACTTTTGCAGATGGGTGCTTCTGAGATAGCTCCCATGTGTTGGGCAGCCCAGCAGGCAAGGTCATCTTCTCTTCAGCGTATATCTGAAATCTCTTTCCAAATACACATCACTGCTCACGGTTGGCCTGGTGGAAATGATCTGTGTCCCCTTCTGATGCAGTTAGCTGCCTCAGAGGGGGGAAAAAGGGACAGAAAATGGTGGGTGGTCTGCCCTTTCCATGCCTTGAAGACGAAGTCCTGGGCGCAGGGCACTTGCACCACAGATGCCCTGCAAAACCCTCCACAACTGCCTTCTGGCTGCTGCACCAACCCTGGGGTTCAGGGGATCCCCGCCAGCTGCCTGCTGGAGGGTCCCAGGAGGCAGACCTTGCTCAATCCTCCGCACCACTGTTACTCCACCCATAAAAGACCCCCCTTTCCTTGGGCCGTTCAACGGGACCCGCTCACAGGCAGCTAATCCAGCTGTTTCTTCTGCTGGTCTCGGCATCCAGCGTGCACAGCAGCATCGTGGTTTCAGCAAGCGCTCAACCCCGGAGTCTCCAAGTTTTTCACCTTTAGCTATCAGGAGCTGGGCATTCACTTATCTCAAGCTCGTTTTCTGAAACTTACCTCTGTTGAAGCATGGCTTTTACGTTAGGCTCTTGTTTGAACTATTTTGTACTGCTTTGGGAAAGGCTGGCTCAGTCCTGTGTTGCTCTGTGTTACTTTAGTGCAGTGCTGGTTGCCGTACCCTATTTTTTCTGGATGGGCTTGGAAAAGGTGGTGGCAGGTCTTACAGAATCTAAATCTTGCATCTTCTTTGGCTTCCCCTCCTGAGGATTAAATCACAGGGAGAACCCACAGTGAAGACATTTGGAGCAGAAGTCCAGTTTGTGCCATGTGTCTGTGGAGGCACACTCCTGAATCCTTTTTCAGCTGAAAACCATGTATAAAATAAGAAAAAGAAAAGAAAAAGAAAGGGGAAAAAAAAAAGGGGAAGGAAACCCCACCCCACAGATTTTCTCAGCTGTATATTAACTTCTGAGCTGTTTACTTACACATGTAATAGCTTGGGACCTGACTGTGCTGCAGTCACTGAACTTCATCTTAGGGATGAAATGAAAGTTGTTTTCATGAAAAATTTCTTTGACCCATCTACAGGCAAAGTCACTGCTGGCCTTTTTATCTTGTCTTCACATCCTGCTGAGACAGCAGTGCTGAAGCCAGAAATTGTTGAAATGAAAGGGTTTGCTGTCTGTTTTGTCACCGTAAATGGGTTGTGGAAAGGAAACATTTGAGGATGGTGACTCCAAAAAGTCATCCCAGGGTTAGTTTCTGATACTGGAGTGCCAGACATCTCTTAAAATCAGCTCCCATAGCCGTTGGAGATGATATTTATGGCAGACAGAGCCAACTCTAACTTCTATGTGCTTTGCTAGTAACACAAACACTTATTTTCTGTAAACTTTTGTCTAATTTTTTGGAATAAGTTTGCAGGGAGCAAATAAATAATTTTTAATATTATACAACAAGTTGAGCTGGATTTAGCTATTTGCTGCTGGTTCTGCTCTTTCAGTTGCATAAGCCATGGGAATAAATCAAACCTCTTTTGAAGAGGAACACACTCCTAGCCCTTAGAAAAGCTTTTTAAATAAAAAGTATACCTTGAGAATTACTTAAGAGCACAAGTAGCAAGAAGTAGCACAAACCGGTGTGACACTTCCCATTCCTTATACCCAAGGAATGCAAGTGAAGCAACATTACTTAGCATTAGAATTAACTAATGCTGACAGCTGAAACTAAAATAAAATTATCATCTACCACTGGAATATCTGAGATCTTAAAACATGATGTGACTCTTTGGAGTCATCTCTACCTGATGAGCATTTTAAAGAATGGAATTTCTTCATAAAGAAGGGGGGGGGGCATATCTATTGTTCCTCCCCAGCAGCTGCTATGTGTCATCAATTACACATTGAAGGCCAGTTTTGCAACTATTACAAACTAAGATTAACTCCCTTAATATTGACGAAAATAAGAAGATCATTCTGATTTATACCAGCAGGCTTTTGTTTTCTAGTTCTAGCTAGTTCATAGATGTGTGTAGGGACCTTAACTTTTAAGAATTTGCATGGCACGAGCCATGAAGGCAACCCAGTTAGTGGTGCCAAAGGGGTAGCATAGCCTGGGCAGCGAGCTGTACTCTTAGGAGTACCCCACTGCTGCATCTCAGCCGTTGCCACACAAACTGCGTTGTGCCGTGGAAATACTCTCAACAGCAGAAATAGCATGTTCTTTGCCCAGGCCCCAGTGATTTACCAGGTTATAAACACAAACCTACCGCGATGGCATGTTGACAACAGCAGCCAGCTGGATTACTCGCAGCTGCGCGAGGAGAATGAGCCAAACCAGCGGCGTAGGTAAGGATACGAAACCAGGAGGAAATTGGTCCTGGCGAATATCAGATTGGTCAAACTCCCCCCCCAACTGACTCTATTGATGATGCAAAAGATGGATTTCCTAAAATATGAAAGGAATGACTCGTTCTACCATCATTAGAGGCTGAAAGCAAATACTCACAAGATTGAATTAACAGAACTACTACCTTTATAATGCTATGGTTGAAGGCTCTCCAGGGAAGGCACTGACTCATAAGACTACTGTTGCTCATCCTTTTGAGCCTGAGCAGGAGAACGACGTGCACGGAGGTATGACACACGCTGGGTTTGAATCGCGAGCGAGTGGGGGAGGCACCATTGTTTCAGATACTAACCTTGGTGTCAGGAACAAATTGATATGCTGATCAATTCCAGGATTTTGAATGTGAATGTTTGCATTAGTCAAATAGGCAGCCTTCTTTTCCATGAATTTTCAAATTCTCATCTTATTTCCCCTTTTCTTGAAAAACAAAAGGTCATAAGTGGAGCTGAGCAAGGAACTTGCTGGCAGGGGCTGGGGGAGGGAGGGCTGAATTGAAAGCTGAATCAAAAAAATGGAGGGGAAAATAATTCTCTTGCAGTTTCTTTTTGTTTTGTTTTGTTGGTTTTTTTTACTTGAAAATGAAGGGAAAAAACCACACCAGTGTGAGTTGAAAGAAGGCCTTTTGTACGAAACCTGCTCTGTGAACTTTCAGGGTTATTACACTATTTTGTGGACCTATTTTCACAATTTCTGTTAAAAAATACTATGCACAGGTGAAAATGTGAAAGGACTAAACCAAAATGTTTTGTTGAGAAAGCCAAGACAAACTGGTTTAACTCCTTCAAATCCTTCCCCTAAACCCCTTGTTTTTGGCATAAGGTGTTCATTTGATTTGCTCTGGATTTCTGGGTTGGTTTAGTAGAGATTTGTGTTTCTGGTCAATTTTATTATATGCCCACATCAATGCAGCCAGTGTCTAGTAATAAAGAAGAGAAAAATAAGGATCTATTTTCATAACTCTCAGAAGAATTTTCTAGAAACCTGTCCTTTTGCTTTCTAGTTAATTGAAATTTCCTTCCCTTGACTCACTATTTTCAAGGGCAAAACCAAAGGGCATCTTCTGGGCTCAGTTCCCATGCAGGAATGTGCACGGTAGTCGCTGCCTGGGAGTGTATTTCCTAATGATCTTTCCTGTTTTGGTTTGTGGTTTTGTTTTTTTTTTTTCAAATATGGTTGTGATTTTTTTCATTTCGTTTAATCAACTGTTTCCTCATTGGTTTTATTTATGCAATTTAAACATACACATGAATAGCAGTATGTAAACTATAACCATGAAAGTACCACATGGTCAAATTTCCCCTAATACCGAAGCACATCTTTTCCACCTCTCCTGAAGCCAAAAAACCCACCCAACACCAAAGCAAAATAAACCAAACAAAAAAACAAACCAAAACCCTCCACCAAAACCAACAAAGACTCATCAACCTTTAGGGAAATAAAAGTATGTCTAGTAATGCACATTAGAAAATTGAAGCTCCTTCTGTTCTTTTCCAGTTGGGGGACCACACCTTGTCCTTTCCATGGTGGTATCTTACAGAAAGAAAGGTAATTCCTCTGGCAATCTGGTCAGATAGAGGACTTTGGTTAAAGCCTACTTATCATTATTGCTTGGAAATGTGCTGAAATTGCGGTACCACATCCTGTGATAAATTTTCAAGCAGTTGCGCCATTGTTTCTCACTGCGTATCTACACAGACTCTTGACGTGCAAAAATAGATAAATCATGGGTAAAGGTATTGAAGGTTTTGCTGTCTGGTAATACATGGCTTAGAAAAAGTTGAGGCATGCAATAGTGTCTGTGTGCATGGGAAACACTTATCTGCAGTTTTAATTACTGACGCACATGGAATTGTTAGAAGAGCGTTTTGCATCAGGGCATGGGCAGAAAATATAGAGGTACCCACATACTTTTCCAACTGATCTTCCACTAGATGGAAAAAGGATTGTGTCCATTGGCTTTAGACAAAATCTAGGAATACATGTTCTGGACATACGTCGCAGAAATGTGAAGGATCACAGGGACAAGTGAAGGATCAGAATGGGACAATACAGCTCAGGGTGTGTTTCGCAATGCCACGCCACAGTACTAACCCCTACAAGCCCTTTACTCACTGCGTTACACCTGATTTGAAACGAGGGTCTCAGTCCAGGGCTCTATCGCACCATGCCCTTCTTAGTTGTTTGCTGACATTTGCCTACTGGAAACCAAATGCATATCTTTCTATATTTTTATACATCTGTATTCTCTGAACTAAAATGTACTACCTTGAAAATGCCGCTGTTAGATTTTTATTTCTCCTTTGTGCTTGATTCTGGAGAACATCCCCTAGTTCATTCAAGTCCACTGTAAATCAGGTGTCATCTTAAAGCTAACAGAAAATATTCTTATTCAGAGGGAAAGATTTTAGGTGAAAATACAATGGAACATCATTCTCTATTTCCCTCACATTTTCAACAATGAGAAATGCACTATTGCGTACATTGCTTGCTGGGATTCTCAGTTTCTGGGTGTCATTTTTGAGTTAAGTGCTCCTTTGGTAATCCATGTTTAGCTCTATTTTTATCATGAACCTGATGCCAAGAGAATGCAAGTCCCTGGCTAATGAAAACCTTCTGCTTTAACCTCTGCTTGCTAGAGAAATTGAAAGCAGCACAATACAAATGATACACTTCCTTTACTGTTTAACATAGAAACTGTGTCATAATCCACAAGGTTTTTCTTTGAACCTTGTCCTAAAACTAAAAATAATTTTGTAGTCAGAGCAGATGTTACAATTTTTACTCCTGTGTACATCTCTCCATAGTGTAATGAGATGCTGTCTACTTATATATGAAAACCCAGGTCGTCATTTGGCCGACGTGATCGTACTTATTTAACTTTTAGGCCAATATGGACGTGAAACCTTGTAATGAAAACGCACACGTCGCTTGTACTGCTGCAAAGACGTCCCCGCAGAGAACCAAAAGGAAACTGAAAAGCTGAGCTAATCGAACATGCTCTGCTTAATAAGGGGTTCTGCCGCTTGGGAGCGATGACATCTGTGTGCTGCAGGGTCACTTTTGTTCCCAGCCAGATCTTTAATAGCCAGAACAAGGCACGTGCCTGCGTGGCATTGCAGTCAGCCTAGGAAATAATTCTGGATCTCAGCCGGTTCCGCATCCAGCCCTGCTAGACACGGTCCCGACTTGCTTTGTCTCCTTTTGGCCGGTGCGCCTTAGGAACCACCGCACCATGCTGGGGGGGGACCAGTCCCACCCACAGGCTACTGGGAGGCCAAAGCTGCTCAAAGGCCACGGCTGAACATCATCCTCCTACCTGTCCCTCAGCAACTCCAGAGGTGTTGGGGATCCGCAGACCCCTTGATCCAAGCAGGTTACACATTCACACCTCTTAGTGTTGGGGGTTTGCTTTTAACGCTTTGCCCCAAACAGCTGCTTGCACTTTTGGTGGGTTTTGGTTTGGTTTTTTTTTTTTTTGGTTGGTTGGTTTTTTTAACAATAATAGGAAAAAAACCCAGGAAATATTTTCTTGGTGTTCCACTTTTTATGACAACGTTTACAACATTTTCTGTGGCAAATTTGTGTTGAGAAGGTTCTGCAAATGAATATTGCCTTAATTTGAACTCCTAACTTTTTCCCCGGGGGAAAATAATACGTTTTTCAAGATATTTTGTAGTCCTTTTCTTAATATTTTTCTCTAGTGAGATCCAATATGGCTAGTCTTTATCTTCTGGATTGCCACTTCTGCTTTGCTGCTGTCCTCTTTGGAGAGAAAAAACAGGAAACTGACTGAGGTAGGGGTGAGGAGAAATAAAAACAGAGAAGGCTCTCTCGGGGATAAGTTGCGCACTTTGAAATTGGTACTTTTGGGAACCTTCAAAAAGGAAATGTTAAAGTATGTGATTTCCCACATCCCTTCTTCTGACAGTCTCTAATGGTATGTTTCCAATAGCATTTTAAATTCAACCTATAGTGTATCGGCAAAAGATAATTATCATTCTGAGGTTTTAAATTGCTTCCCAGAAAGATCCAGGGGGGAATTCCAGGCGGATCGTGCTTGTCTTTTTAAGGGTGAGTAGAGGACCGCAACAGGATTTTGCAGCAACTCTTGCCATTTTCAGCTGGTTTTGCGTTAGGACGTGTTTCTAAAAACCTGAACTATAGCAGAGGCAGTGGGAAGGTGTTCCACTTCAGTATGCTCTGGGTCAAATGTAGATTTTTCACCTTGAATCACTGTGATTTAGGGAGTTTAGAGACTTGAGCCCGGGTACCTCCTTTGGGCTTTCCTTTTAGAATTTGGTATTATGATGGCAGACTGAATGTCAGCTGTTTTGCCCAGTGCCTTACGCTATGGGGATGAGTTTTGAAGTTTTCCTAACTCCAGATGGCTTTATTTAAGTGCATGTATTAAACAGCTACAATAAGATTGTATTCATGTAGATCTTATGTGGACATAGAGAAGGCAGGACGAGCAACGTTCATTTCCATATTACATTTTTATGTGTGTATGTGTAAAACAAGGGTAGGAATACTGGCAATTCTCTGTATTCACTCATAGATGGCACTAGAAATTCTTGGAATTCCTTTCTTTAGAATGTAAGTAAAATCATTTTTACTTTTCTACCAATAGGTGGAACCAGCAATGTCTTCGCTACTTATGGCCTGACAA
Source organism: Haliaeetus albicilla (assembly GCF_947461875.1). Lineage (NCBI taxonomy): Eukaryota > Metazoa > Chordata > Aves > Accipitriformes > Accipitridae > Haliaeetus > Haliaeetus albicilla. Next base: position 5,157,398 of record NC_091485.1, on the reverse strand, counting down.
AAGGAGCGATGCTCTCCTCTTCCTAGCTCCGTTTAATTAAAAAGCAAAATGCAAACAAATAATCTCCCGCATCCCAATTTTCCACCAACACCTCTCAAAGAGCAATCCTCTCCCCTAAAATGATAAATGGTATTGAGTTTATTTCAGTATACAGCCAGAGCAAGCTAGCAGAGGCAGAAGAAGGAATCAGGATGTTGGATTCTCCCTTTCCCACCTGAACAAGCTGGAGAGTCAGATAGCTTACTCTTATCTCTCATTTTTATAAATCTGGCTTTTCATTTGAAAGCAAACTTTGTACGTGGTGCAGCATAGTGACCGTGCTGCCTGCCAGCTGCTCTCAAGTGTTCACTCCATCCTTATCAGTATTCTTGAGATAATGCTAAATGCATGAAAATTAGGGCAAACGGTCTAATTTCATCACATTTAAATTAGGTTACGTTCACCTCTGATAGCTAAACTTAGGTATTGGCCTCCTTAGTCTTCCAGCATTTTTACTTCCTATACAATGCAGATGTTGCTCTTTTAATTGGAAATGATCAAGTATGCAGGGCTGATGGCCTCCTAGATTGATATTACTGGAATGATGCACTTCAGGAGCAGGTGAATGAGGCACTGTCCAAAATGAAAGGATGTACTGAGAGCCCCTGAAAGGGTGAATACATCTCTCGCTAATGTACAGCAAGGACACCAGGATGAATGGGGCTGTGTGTGTATCTCCTCGCCTTTTGATGGGCTGAATGAATTAGGCAGGCTCAAAGGTTTATCAGTTCCCTTTCTTGGCTGAGTGAGTTTTTCCTTTGACAGAATAAGGGAAGAGACCCAAAAGTCATCAGCTGTATTTTCCTCACCTCACGTTCCTTGGTTGCCTTTCAACGATGATATGTACATCTGTGCGTCCATGAGGGAAAAAAAAAAAAAAAAAAAAAAGACCCTGAAATCTGAACAAGTGGGAAAATAATTCCTATTTGTAAGAACCAGCAGAGCAACTCAGCAAGCCAGCATACTCTCAAATACTCTGCAGCACTGAAAACAAACTCCTACCCAGCTATGTTCCCACCATATAACTTAGCGGTGCTTAAACACCGAACACAGGGGCCTTATATACGGGACAATTTATAGATTGCCCACTGCTCCCTGCTACATATCCTTTCCTGTCTCCCAAGGGTCATGAATAGTACCAACGACAAGGCTTTTTTGCATCCGTCTGCTTCACTGTGCAGGCAGGGCACGTAGGGATTTCCCAAGTTATTCTCTGGGTAGGAAAGCATTGCAAACCCCAAAACCGCTCACTTGTGTCTGCCTTGGCAAGCTCTCCTGTAGGGCCATACCTGGGAGACATGCCTTCCAGCAGTGGGAACGTTTCACTCCACACCAAAACAGCCCAGGCGAATCTTCTCTAGTAGTTCATTTGCGGTTAGGCACCCAACATATGTATCTGGGGGGAGAAAAAAGTGGCAAAAAAAGCTGTTTTCAATATAACTTTGGCATAGAGAAATGTCTCAGTTTTATTTTTAAATATTCATCCTCCCTTTCCTAGGAATGATTTTTCTTGACAGCTTTTTTAAAAACTATGTTCTCTGTCTTACCTTGACTTTTAGCACTATCCTTGACACCTGTAATACTCATTTGCCCATTTTCATTGCCCATAGCAAAGAGAAGAAAAGGAATGAAAAGAAGAGCGAATAATATTGAGAAATAACTAGGAGTTCGCTTGTTTCTAAGGACAGTAAAGCTGGTAGGCCAAAGGATGGCAATATACCCAACAAAAGGATGAGCTCTGTGGCACTAAGGGCTGCAGTTTGTTAACTTCATGAAGCCCGACAGCCTAACATTAGTTTGACCAGGGTTTTTTTTGTATGTTTGCTTCATTTTTTTCCAATCTGGATTTCTCTGCAGAGCAGCTCAAGACCTTTGCCTTTTTGATAGTTTAATGTCCATCATGCTCATTTATGGCTACTTTATTCTTATTATAACTATTTTTAGCTGGCTTTCTCCTCTTGGAGTCTGTTTACTTTTCAGTGTGGAGCACCGAGATGCTGATGTCCATTTGCACTCTGAAGATGCGTAGGATTATAAAGTAGCGTCTACGTTATTACCTAAAAGAAAAAAAGCTATTATTTTCACATAGAGAGAAAAAAAAAAGCTTGTTCAGAGAATGGTGAGGAGTTACATGGTGAGAAGGCGCATCCTCAGACAGCACATCGGTGCATCTGAGCACAAGTCTGTCCAGTTTACTGGACACCCTAATGCTTGTGCTGCTCAGAGGACCAGTGTTCCTAAGGTAGTATACCATTCTTGTGCTATTTTCATCACAGTCACATTAGCAATGCAGTATGTTTCCTTACAGAGATCACCTGAGAAGCAGTTTTCTGTTGTAGAAATTGGATGGACAAAGGTTACCTCATCCCATGAAAAAAAGTTATATTAATTTCAATACTTTTTTTGTTCTATCTGCCTAGAAACCTGCAAATTTAGCTCCAGAAAGTGAAAATATTTCTTAGCCCAGCACAGCCAACTACCTAGTGGTTAACAAACTCCTCTAAAGGGAAAATATCCAGGTTCAGCTCTCTACTCTGCCCTGTCAGAGTGTCAGACTTAAACCAAGTCACTCGTTTATTGTCATTCAGTGAACAGCTACTTAGTGGTTCAAGTAGCATCCATCGGTCGCAGGGGTTGTGCTCAGCAATCTCACCCTGAGGGTGAACAACTTTGCTGTGAAATGTTTCCATTTGGAGGAATCATCACGAATAACTACGTTGTCAAAACAATCTCTGCTGGTGCCTGACGAGCGACAGAGGAGCTCTTACACAAACGTATGCGGGAGTGTGTGCGGGGTAGGGACGTTAAGTGTCAGGTGTTGATAAACATTTTCTCTTGTATGTCATGAGGGAAGCTGATAAAATCCCTGAGCCTACAGCGCATGGAGTGCCCTCAGCTTCTTCTGAAGTCCAGGACAAATGGGAGCCGCCTCCTACTTCCCTGGTGGGAGGGCACCAGCCCCTCACAACTATTGGTGCTTTTTGTAAATGCCAAAAAAGCTGCAGGACAGCAGCTGTGGGAAAGCCGCGTGAAGGAGTGCCTGTGGCCACACAGGCCTTTGGTCAGATCCACATCCACTCATGAGCCCTGAATCCACCTGAAATCAGTAAGAGGTAAGAGCCCTTCCTGAGCAACGCTCAAGAACAAGATCGTGTCCCAGCTACTCAATATTACTGTCTTCTTACCGGGAATTATTTTTTTTTCCATTGAAATGCCATGGTAAATAGCAATGCTACGGGAAAAAATCACTTCCGAATGAGGCAAGGGGAGAATGACTGGACTTTTTAGTTTTTATTTTTTGTTCATTGAATTTGAATTCAAAAGCTAAATGATTCTGGGGCAGACAGTGTTTGTATGGTTAGCTGTTGTGTGAAGTGAGTTTTGACATGGGTTCACTAGTACTTATGCAAAAGTATAAGTTTCTGCATGCAATGTTTTAGAAGCGCACAGCTTAAAATCACAGGTCTACTAGGCTTTTTTTTAAATTATTACTGCAAATAACAGGTAACTGAAAAACATTAAAGGGAAAAAAGCACATTTTCATTTTTTCAGATTAAGTATTTCATTATATTTTGTACAAAATTTCCAATTTGTGTCTCCTCGCAGTAGAGGACAAAAACGTATTTTAAAGAACGGCAAATCCCAGCTAGCACCACGACGGACAAAGAGAAGAGACAGACGCTTCCCAAACTCGTTCTTCAGATTTTAATTTTAAGTTAACTGTACCCTTAAGAGAAACAAACGTTCATTTGTTCCTGTACTAACGCTGCTCAACAGCTATAGTGCCGCTAGAACAAATATGTAACCTGACCTGCTATCTCGTACACATAAAAGAAACCCCAAAGTTATACAGTCCAAAGTCAAGCTGAGACTTTGTCCTGAGGGTGGGTATTACTGCCCTGGTAAACAGAAACATAGACTTTTGATAACCAGGAATATTGCTGAAGTAATAAAAGTTCATGGAAGCTGCAACCAAGGAGAATTTAGATACAGAATAATTAACCATGAAATTATGATCTTAGCCAAGAAAGAAGTGCCAAGATTAATTCAACTAATTTCAGAGGCTTTTTTCACGGTCATTAAAAAAACCAGATAGGACAAAAATGATCTTATCTTTCATTTCTCCTCCCACTGGGCAAGCGAGTGATTGCCATTGCTTTCTGAGCCGGTTTGGCTGTAGTTACATTCATTGGTAAAAAGAAAAGACCGTTTAGGGTATAAAAATGAAAAAACAAGCCTGGTTCGTTGGTGTCAGCTCTTCACCGCAATACCATGGGGAATTTGTGCATCAAAGACTGGAAAGCCCCAGCAGCCGGTGCCAGGGAGGTAGATCCAACACCGTGTCTCTCTGACAGCACTCATCTCGGGGTCAAGCCTGACTTGGCTTCTGCAGAACCGCCTGGAAATTTTCAGGACTTTGAATCAACTGCGATTTTTAATTTTTTCCATCTAGGTTGATCTGAAAATCACTCTGTGAAAAGGACTCTGTGATTAGACCTGTGGAAGTTGAACGTGTGTGTGGGTGCTCCAAACTATTCACAGTGGCCGTGGGCTGGAATACAAGAGTGGGTGAAGTTTTTGCCGCAGAGGAAAAAGCATTTTAAAAATGGCAAATAACTTAAATAGAGACCATACCATCTCTGAAGGTTTTTTTTTTGTTTTCTGAGAAATGCACTTCAGCTTTTTATTTTGTGAAATGTCTGTCTTATAGACTATGCCATAAAATGCTTTTTCATGGCTGAATCATATAAAGTTAAAATTAAATATGATAACACAGAAATTAAAAAGGTGGGCCAGATGGGAGAGCTGAGGAGGCACAAAACCACTGTGCAGTTGACAAGAACGAACCAAAAAAAAAAAGCCTCTTGACCCAGAATGAACATGCCTAAGTGCAGGAACAGAGGCAAGGCCTGGTCTGGAGAGCAAAAAACCATGAGATAAAGGCTGGGACTGATCCATGAAGAGGCTGTGGACAGTTTGGAGCTGAGTCCTAAAATAAAGGTAGAAGTATTTAAGACTGAGAGCGACGTGAAGGTACTTCTTATTGAGGGCAGAAGATACAAATGTGGACAGACTTTAAATTTTTGCTGGGACCTGCTGATTTAGAACTTGTTTTTTCCTATAAGACCATGACAAAACATGCTTAATAAACAGTCTCATTTGCAGTTAAATTCTGCCTTCAGTTTGAAAGAAAAGGCAGCGGCTTTCCAGCTGTTAGTGAATATCTAAACGGAAGAGGGAAGAGAACTGCTTGCAGCTTCTGAGCACTGTGTGTGCGTTTGTGAAACTCCAAGGCGTTTCTATTTTAATAAGCGACAATGGAACATGAATAACAAAATGTCTGCAAAGCATGACTTCACTGTAATCAGAGCATTTTTTTTTATAATTTGGGGAAAAAAAACAAAGTGAAAATTAAAAAAAACAACCAAACAAACAAAAAAAGAGGTACCTTGTGGAATTAGTAACGCGTTCGTTAGACACAAGTAGCCTTGGTTCGTGTAGCTCCCTGGATGACATGCCTGGCTGTCTCTGAAGACCTGGTGCTTGGAAGAGCTCTTCCGATGTTCAGCTTGTGATGGACAAAGTTTGAGCTTGGCGCTCAGCGGCCAAAGCCCTGTGCCAAGCTCCTCTGGATACCAACCTCCCCCAGCCTCATTTTCTCATGAACTTAGCCCAAAAGCCTGTAAGATGCTTCACGGGCTGGGGACAGCGTGTTCTCCGGGGCACGGAGCCCACGACCAGCTGTGGCCCCCGGGCAAGACGACATGGGGATGAAGCCGCACGTGTCCTGCTATGGAGTTATAAAATGGATGTGGGGTCCTTTCCGTAGCCTGCGTGGGAGGCAGGAGCTCTGCCTTCACGTGGCATGGTGTTTCCTCCAGAAAGGAAAGGCCAGGGGGAACAAAAGGGAATAAAATATTAATTTAAATTGTATTTGATGAATTTTTAATACAGCGAGACCAATGAATTGAAGGCCAAAGCTACTTTCATTAGGAAATGGAATTACGGTATTCTGTGAAATGAAACCAAAGCTGGGGTTTTGAAGAGCACGGTTCTGTGCTCTCCTCCAGCGGCAATACTGTGAGTCACTCTTTTCAGCGAATAATAGCCCTGTGTTCCACTCCTTGGTGCTTTCACGTAATTTACATTAATTTGTGAACACAGCTCTCTTGTACTGGATAAGCTGCTTATCAAGGTGACATACAGCCATTGTAGCTTTGCACAGAATCTGTGACAATTAGAAGATTTTCTATTTTACCTATTTTCATTCTGGGAACGCTAAATATGGCAAATCAAGATAAAATATTGACCCGCCTGTGAAAAGAAATGTGATTCAGTTTGAAGAATAGGGTGTTCTTCACACAAGAAGAACATGACATCCTTTTTTTTTTTTTTTTTTTTTTTTGAACCAGTGTTTTGCAGGCCTAAGGTTAACGTGCAGACTGAATTTGTTCCTGCTGGCAAGGGGCTTATCAATGTACAATATTTTTTCCTGCAGAGCCAGGAGCAAATCATACCTTTTCCTTCAAACCGTAAGGTATGCATTGAAATAAATAAATGGTCTCACCTCTCACCCACTGTTTTGGGAAGAGAGAAAGCAGTAAATTTGAAGGACTGATGTTCTAGTTGTAATCATTATTATTGTTTATTTTCTACTTGATTAGCTAGGACCATGCAAGTTGGACAAAGAGATGAAATCAGAATATATCATTCATATTGCATGCCAGCTGCAAGAGAGAGATCTGATTTATTCCAGCCTTACAGGTAATATTGTTTAAAACATCTATGCTTAAAAAAAAAAAAAAAGGAACAAAAAAGCACCCTGAAGACTTTTTGATTGGCTTACACATCTGTATTCCAAAACCAGGCAAAAATCTTTGATTACACAGCCCTTACAGAAACCAGCAAGGCACATACGCTGACTTTTTGATAATGAGAGGAAAGAACACTTAGATCACAGTCTGAATTTTCTGATATACAATGGTGTTTTTTCCAAGCCCCAGAAGATAGCGTTTGGCCTTTTCTGTTATTAACGACATCAGTAGGAACCTCATCCTCTAAATGTGCCTCAGTTTTCTTAAAAGCTACAGAGAATAAATGGGGCATCGTGAAGTTAGTGCAGCCGGGAGCTGCACGGTAGCGATGAAGGGATGTGGGTGCAAGCCTCCGCCAGAAACTCAGAGCAACAGTTCATGAAGTTTCCACAAACCTGTGGCTTGTCAGGTGTGATCGGTCGCTCTTTGTCTTGTTCTGCACCGATGAACCTGCTACTTTATTTCATCTTTTGATTTGAACAAGATATATACGAAATTATGTATGCATCATGTATGTGTATGCCTGGTGTCTTAGAGTCTGCCGAGCAAGTTGCTGCTGACATATTCCCTGCGAACGGCAGGTGCCTGGGAAATGCCATCTCCATCGCCCTGTTGTCCCCTTCCCGTCCCCTAAGGCGATGTGCCCTCGGCCAGCAGCCGCTCCTGAAGCTGGGGAGGTGTTTTTTACAGCTTTAAAATCTTGTGTTGTCTTTTGATGTCCGTGAGGGTGGAGAGAGGGGCGTTCAAGACTAGCACCCAAACACTCTCCAGCTTGTCGGTGGTTGTTATTTATGTTTTATGCTTTCTCAAGCTGCTGTTTCATCATGTTTCCCTTTCTCTAGTACCTTTTGATGGGCTTCGCTCAAGGTCTTGGGCTGGCTGCCTTGTTTACTCGTTTATCATCAAGATGTTTATTGCAGCGGAGACTTTTGGCTGCTGTGACTCCACCAAGCCACTGCAGTTCTGAGCAGCACCAACTGTGGCACTTGGCATTCATGACAAACATGATTTTTCTAAAGGTAATCTTTTGTTCTACAGTTTTTCCTACTAAATAATGTACTTGGTAGTTAAAATGCCCGGCACATCCAAGAGGCATGGAGATCTTTGAAAATGGAAAAAAATACCCGGTTTTCCTCTTAGACTACTGATTTATTTCGATTACAATTGGGACTTTGGCTCTGAAGCACTGCTGACATTGAATAGGTTCTCGCTACCTTTTAACTTCCTTTTCCTATTGCTTTAAAGGAAAAAAATTCCTATTGCTGTTGGAACCAGCAGCAGTGTGAGACCTAAACTACGGAGCAGTGCTTTTACAGACCCTCAGGGCTATCGTCCGCCAAAGCCTCTGGGGTCCGGATACCAAACGAGCACCCAGTCACTTTACAGCAGGAGTTGAAAGTCTTGCAGATCCGCTCTTCCACAAGAGTTGGAAGCAGACCTCAGCAAATGGTTCCTCAGGCGTCTCCCGTGGGCATCGTCCCTGCTCCTTTCCCCCATCCCTGCCTCCCGGGCAGGGCTTAAAAGCGCTGCCCAAGGGCAAGACTTGACTTAACACCCTGGGGCAGTATCTGTGTTTCTCTGACCACCCAGCAGACCAGATAACCTCCGTCTCTCAGGGGGACTCCCTGCCACCAGCAAGTCCACAGTGCGTGATGCTCTGTGCCTGCGTGGGTGGGGGGTACCCCACACCAGGGCACCCAAAAAAGATTGTGTTTCAGCACAGCTGCCCCTGCAGCTGGCTACCAGGCTGCGAAGGATCTCCGCTTAAATTTTTCAGAAACGTATGAGTATATTTTCTATGTTTATTCCCTACCTTGGTTTCTTTTCGTATTCAGGCAGTCAGCGTGGGTTTTCGCTTTTATATCCCAGCTGGCAGGGCTTTCGTTTGATGTTGCTATTAATTGGGCTGGATTGGAAAGCGCTTCTGTGAAGGACGCTGTCTGAGTGAGCAGAGTTGTTATTTATTAGTGCACACCCATTTGCACACTGATCATGAAGGACAAGATGATTTCTGTCGAAGCTGGGGAAAGATAGCATGGGTATCATTTGTTCAGGCAGAGGGTAACCTTGAAAGTGCCCAGAGAGAATGAAGTTGTCTCACTGGATGGGGGATGGTAGGGAAATTTGCTGTATTGAGCAAGACTGAGCAGTATTTAGTGAATATTAATGGAGAGGAGGATAAATCTCTATTTTAAGGCCATATTCTAGTTGTATAAGCCTCTGCTTACACGGCATCATCCTCTGCTACAAGTAGTTAGCATATATATAGTCCTTTTATATAAACACATTCAGTATGACTGATGTAAGAGTTTTGTATCTAGGCATATATTGGTACGACTATTATAAATATGTGTGCTCAGTATTTGTAGTATTCTACATGTGTGTATACATATATTGTGCCTACGTGTACACTATGTCATCACTGGTTTGCAAATTATTTGTATTATAAACCCATAATAGAACAAGGTTGTAGTAGTTTACATATTAACAGGTAAATTCTCACTATTACTAATAAATCTGCCCATTTAATGGTAAGGCGGTATTTAGAGTACAGCTGCAGAAGTAGGATATTTCATTATTTTGCATCTTTTTGTAGTTTGACAAAACTTTTCTGAACACACATTTTTTTCTCAAGATGTGCTGATTCAGCTAAGCTGAAAACTCTTGGTTGAATTGAAACAATTTGTTTTCATGCAGTTGAAGGATTTTTTTTTTTACTTGATGCAAATGTAGAGGGTTTGATGAAATTGGAATGGATTATGTCAGCTTTACATTTCCTACAGAATGACAGAATTATGTAACTTTTGGGTTCTATCCTATTCACTTCATCAGACTGAAGTGTAGTTTTTATTCAGTCCCATAGGGAATACCAGTGTGTCTATTTTTCTGTCCTGCTTCTAACCAATCAATAGAACCTGGAGAAATCAGAATTTCCTAATGGTGTGAGAAGTGAGTTTCAATGACGCTGTGTCCTGGTTTCAGCTGGGATAGAGTTAATTTTCTTTCTAGTAGTTGGTACTATGTGCTCTGTTTTGGGTTCAGTATGAGAAGAATGTTGATAACACACTGATGTTTTCAGTTGTTGCTAAGTAGTGTTTATGCTAAATCAGGGATTTTTCAGCTTGGAGGTGCACAAGAAGTTGGGAGGGGACACGGCCAGGACAGGTGACCCAAACTGGCCAAAGGGGTACTCCATACCATGTGACGTCATGCCCAGTATGTAAACTGGGGAGAGTGGGGCCAGGAGGGATCGCCGCTCAGGAACTAACTGGGCATTGGTAGGCAAGTGGTGAGCAATTGCATTGTGCATCACTTGTTTTGTGTATTCCAATTCTATTATTATTATTATTATTATCATTATTAGTTTATTCCTTTTTGTTCTGTTAAACTGTTCTTATCTCAACCCATGAGTTTTACTTCTTTTCCCGATTCTCTCCCCCATCCCACTGGGTGGGGGGGAAGTGAGCGAGCAGCTGCATGGTGCTTAGTTGATGGCTGGGGTTAAACCATGACACCCTAATTCTCATATATTGAGGTTTGATTTCAGTGAAAGACCTGATTAATGATTCTCTTTGGTTCTGTGGGTTTTACATCCAGTGTAGCAAGTGCTGCACCCCCGTCAACGTCCTTTGACACAAAATGAGTGCAGAATGAGCTTGACTCGGAAGGGGAGTAGATGGATGTGAGCAACTCTTCTGGGTAGAGGAGAAGCAGGCCTGAAGAGATGTACCCAGAATCACAAATGAATTGTCTGTACTGGATCAAAATACCAGAATTCAGGAGTTCCTGCTCCATCCTCTCTTCTCAGACTCTAAGGCTGAGAGATATTTTGGCAGCCATCCATACAGGTAGGGGAAAGAGAAGTAATTGCTGGCAGCTGGCTGCAGAGGGTCACTTGTAAGACAGAAATATAGAAAAGCTTGCCTGGATTTTTTTTTTCCCTCCTAATTAGGTGATTTGTGACTATATTCTTATCAGTGACCTTGTTAATGCATCTGTAACCATTCTCATTAGCTTCTCAGTTATCCTTGGGATTTGCCTAATGAGAGTATGCACTATCAGGACATCAGATGCGTTGCACACTAGCCCTCACAGGCAATATACTTTCCAGAGAGAACATAGTCTATATGGGACTGGTTGGGAGAGGAGAAACAGGCTATGTGAAATAGATGTATTCATTGATCCCCATTATGTGTTTTCCAATACTCTAATTCATCAGTAAACCTGCATGGCAACAAGGCAAGGTGTTTCGGTGCCCTCCATGCTGAAAAGAAGAAGGTCCTGGCACTGGTCAGAGTAACTATGCAGGCAGGCAGGAGGGATGAGCTACAGCTGGGAGGTGTTTGCTGCACACTGCAAATGCTATTATGGCAGTAATTATTTTAGATTTATGTTTTGATCTATCCATTATTTAGAAACACCAGCTTTCAACAATTACCAAAAAAAAACCCCAAAACCAACCCTCTAATTTCATTACAGCAAATAGTTGGAAAAAGAGCCACAGAGCATCATGAGCCATGAAGCATTTATTTTGATTCCTTAAAGTGGAACAGAAATTAGAATTCTAAAGGCTATTTGATGAGAACGAGAAAGACCTGAGGGAAATTGAATCACGTATGAGAGAGAAAGTGATTCTTCTTTGACCTGATCTCTGCTGTAGTCCTCGGTACTCATGCAAATGTTGGGGAAAATGCTGCCGGATCAGAAAAGGTCCATTCTATACAAGTGCAAAAGATGCCACAAGGTATAGACTTCCGGAGAATCTCTCTGCATTACCCATGCACGGCAATTTCCATGCTTGCAGCCCAAGCTGAGACTGAAATTTGCAATGAACCGCTCTAGCATAGGTCTAAGTAGCATCTTGTAGGCATAAGGCCCTCTTATGACATGCAAAGGCTTTTAGCCTGGGTTTGGTGACACTTGAATTTGGTGGCACTGCACCGAGGTGAGCTCTTGCTCATGTCCTTACAGAGTACCACAGCAACAGACCCTCGGCTACACAATGTGTTATGTTTAGCTGTCAAGTTCATCTCGGATGTGTCTCACCAGCAGTGTGTTCCCCTGGTCCTCAACCATCTTCTCCAAGCCTTTCTTGTGGCCTCACCTTGGGAGAGCGGGCAGCGATGATGCCAGCCCCATGCTGGGAACCCCACGGGCAGTGACAAGGCCATGGTTGGATGCCAGACACATTGGCTTCTCCTGGGCACCATTCTCCAAAATGCTAAACTGTTTGACTTGTCACATCACTCACTATGGAGACAGTGTGATGACCTTTCCGTTAATGACAGCTTTTGCTGTTTGCTTCAAAGTTGATAAAAGTGCTGTTCTCTGTGAGTCTTATACTGGCAGTGTTCCTAATATACTTCGGCCATTTCCACTCCATCGTGTTTATTGAATACGGCCTCTAATTGTATGGTATCCTCTCCAGTGCCAAGCAGCAGGTCTTTGTGCCACCGGGGCACGTGGGGAGGGGGAAGCTCTTCTGTGTCAGGGGACAAGGTTAGAAGTGATGGCAAGGCAGCTCAGCCCTGAATTAATGAAAGTGTGCTTGATTGCTTGATCTGCTGCCAAGTTACTCCCAGCCTGGAGCAAAAGCAAGGCCTGGAACGGGCATATGTCGCTGACGGAAGCTCATTTGCAAGCTGAGGACTGTAGAGGAGGAAGTAAAAAAACCCAATTCTCCCTGGATACGTCTCTCATTTTGCCCCTCTTTCTGTCTTTCCTTCCACGAGGAACTTGAAACTGGCAACCACCAGTGGAAACGGCACACCACGCTTCACCCACAGCCCTGAAAGTGGATGAAACACGGCTGTGTGCTTAGGTCTTCCCATTCTCACTATGCAAATTGGCTTCTTCCTTTTGCTCTGGATAGCTTCATGTTCAGTTTGTCCCAGGAGAGAGAGTTAAGGCTTGCATTATGAATGCATTAGCTGTATCCTTCTCCCTCTTTGTGTCAGTTTTGTCTCTTCGTCATCAGATTCCCCCACCCTTTCCAGAACTGAACTCTAAATATATTCTCATTTAGTAGTCAAAAAAAATTCATTCTGCCAATGCCGAGGCTATTCTCCCTCCGTCTGTAGTTCCCGAACAGATGTGCTCCAAGGGCTGGACTATTTTTCAAGCGATACATCCCCATTCTGGGACCGAGGGTTGCGGGAAGAAGCACTCTTACCCTGCCTTGAGGAAAAGGCTTGCCTTTAGACCTTGCGTTCAGACCTCGGAGGGCAAGAAGGCAAACTGCTAGCTGCTTTTCCCCCAAGCCGGAGCACGGGGAGCAGGCAGAAAAGCAAATTACGTCAGGTATGAACAAAGAAGGAGCAGGACCACCCCATGCATCCCAGAGGTACAGTCAGTTCCTTACATACAGTCTGCTTACTCAGGGGTGATGGCCAAGCCAGGGTGCAGCCAGCAAGTTTGGTGTTGGCAGCCTTGTATGGTACCTCCAGAGGTAAATCTGAGGGACTAAACGTACTGTCAGGCTATACTAAATGCTAGTTATTAGTGTGTCAACTGTGTGACCACAATTCTTTCACCTTCTCTGTTGTCTTGAGCGGGCAGTTTACAAGCTAAGCTCCCCCTGACACCAGTGGGAACTGGTTGCTCGTTGAAATTTCACGTGCAGAGAAGAAAGTGGGCTCCGTCGTGCTCCAGGACCGATATTTTGCGTCGTGCTTAAATTGGGTTTTGGTTGCTCTGTGTCTTTTACAACCTGGATTAGAGGCATTTACGGTTGTACGTCTCCTCTCTTACAGTCTCTGTGTTCCTGTCTTCTGCGTGCTGTAGGGAGAGGAGAAGGAGGAGCAGCAAAATTGCAGCAGCGCTAAGGAGCACAGCGATGTCAGTGCCAGCAGGCAGAGAGGGGCCAACATGCAGAAAGAGCAATTTAGCCGTGCTGAGCCAAGGGCTCACTTCGGCTGAACAGAGACAGATACAAACTTTGCTTCCCAATAAGTGCCTTGACGTTATGCTTTCATAGCAGCTAAATAAGGGTACTCTGGCAGAACCATTAAAGCTAGGGAGGTTTATGACTTTCAGCAGGATCACACACAGCTTTGACTGAAAATATGTCCTTTGGCTATGATCTTAAAACCAGTTGAATACGTGAGAAGAGATATATTACTTTTTTTTTTTTTTTTTAATGTGTTGTGGAATTGATAAACAGAGGCACTTAGCCAGCTTAGGGGCTAAATCCCATCATAAGAAGTGGAACGTGGTACTCAGATAAATGGCTTAAACAAAGAACTGCAGTTATCTTGCCCGTAAGGTGTTAGTAAGGATTCTCTACATCATTTTGAACTGTAAGGCTTATGTAGGAATGGTATAAGTCTATGGTGTCAGTACAACACTGAGTGGAAATGAATATTGATTTAAAGTGAGCGAGTACTGTAGCAAACACGCTTTTTAAAATAGGACTGCATTTGCTTTAGCAGGTGCAGCAGTAATGAAGCCAGGGGGGTTCTGCTTTCTTGATTTGTTCTACATGGTTTATCTGCTGGGAAGGAGCTTATAAGGGAGTTGGGACCTACAGTATGGTTGTGGTGATTTTTAAAAATTGTTGTTATTTGATAGATTAGCTCATATATAATTCTGCCTACTCAGTCCTCCTCAGTTCTTTGGGTAGAGCTGTGTATGCCAACCTGCTGAAATTTTATGGGAGCTGTGTGTGCATGTATGTTTTTTCCCTTGCTCTCATCCAACCAGCTGTGTTTGACCAATGGAAACAGTATTCCTCATGCTATGGCAAAGCAAAGCTATGCCCCAAAACAGTATGCTCATGATGTTAAATCTGGGGATCTTTCCATTGACTACGTAACATTGGCATGAATTTGCAAAGATTATTGCATCTTTACCAAAACTACAAAATTCTCAAACCATACTTTCAAGTCCTATTAGGAATTATGAGAGCAAAACATGCATGTGGGATTTTTTCCTAGCAATTATTGTAATTTTATTTCTAAGAAAAAGGGATTCTGCTGCTTCTGGACACATTATTTTTCTTATTTAAGGGACAAAAGATGTATTACCAATATTTCATTTCTTCACTCTCCTATCTTCTAAAAAAAAAAAATAATACTTATCTCTCAGCATTTCCTCTAAAACAACTGGGTTATGGAGTGTTTAATAGCTTTATCTTCTTTAGTGAATTCCCTATGATTTAGATAATTGCCAGTCTGACAGTGCCTTGGACTTTTTACAGCACTCCTCATTGGAGGATCCCAGAGCTCTTTACCAGCAAGTCTAAATACAGCTTCACATTAGCTTGAGTAAAGAAAGGGAAAGTAGGAAAAATTTGGATGCAAGGGGAAACATAGTGACAAAGGATAAGGAAAAGGCTGATGTACTTAATGCCTTCTTTGCCTCAGTCTTTAATAGTAAGACCAGTTGTTCTGCGGGTACCTGGGCCCCGGAGCTGGAAGACAGGGACAGGGAGCAGAACGAAGCCCCCATAATCCAAGGGGAAATGGTTAGTGACCTGCTACACCACCTGGACATACAGAAGTCTATGGGGCCGGGTGGGATCCACCCAAGGGTACTAAGGGAGCTGGTGGAAGTGCTCACCAAGCCACTTTCCATCACTTATCATCGGTCCTGGCTAACTGGGGAGGTCCCAGCTGACTGGAGGTTAGCAAACGTGACGCTCATCTACAAGGAAGGCTGGAAGGAGGATCTGGGGGAACTACAGATCTGCCAGTCTGACCTCGGTGCCAGGGAAGGTTATGGAGCAGATCGTCTTGAGTGCCATCACACGGCACGTACAGGTCAAGCAGGCAATCAGGCCCAGCCAGCTTTTATGGGTTTATGAAAGACAGGTCCTGCTTGACCAACCTGATCTCCTTCTGTGACAAGGTGACCTGCTTAGTGAGTGAGGGAAAGGCTGTGCATGTTGTCTACCTAGACTTTGTAAAGCCTTTGACACCATTTCCCACAGCGTTCTCCTGGAGAAACTGGCTGCTCATGGCTTGCACAGGTGTACTGTTCGCTGGGTAAAAAACTGGCTGGATGGCCAGGCCAAAAAAGTTGTGGTGAATGGAGTTAAATCCAGTTGGTGGCTGGTCACAAGTGGTGTTCCCCAGGGCTCAGTATTGGGGACGGTTCTCCTTCATATCTTTATCAATGATCTGGATGAGGGGATCGAGCGCACCCTCAGCAAGTTTGCAGACAACACCAAGTTGGGAGGGAGTGTTGATCTGCTGGAGGGTAGGAAGGGTCTACGGAGGGATCTGGACAGGGTGGATCGATGGGCCAAGGCTGATAGTATGAGGTTCAACAAGGCCAAGTGTCAGGTCCTTGGGTCACTTGGGTCACAACAACCCCATGCAGCGCTACAGGCTTGGGGAAGAGTGGCTGGAAAGCTGCCCAGCGGAAAAAGACCTGGGGGTGCTGGTTGACAGCCAGTGAATATGAGCCAGCAGTGTGCCCAGGTGGCCAAGAAGGCCAATGGCATCCTGGTCTGTATCAGAAATAGTGTGGCCAGCAGGACCAGGGAGGCGATTTTTCCCCTGTACTCAGCACTGGTGAGGCTGCACCTTGAGTTCTGTGTTCAGTTTTGGGCCCCTCACTACAGGAAAGACATTGAGGTGCTGGAGCGTGTCCAGAGAAGGGCAACCAAGCTGGTGAGGGGCCTGGAGCACAAGTCTTATGAGGAGCGGCTGAGGAACTGGGGTTGCTTAGTCTGGAGAAAAGGAGGCTGAGGGGAGACCTTATCGCTCTCTACAACTACCTGAAAGGGGGTTGTAGTGAGGTAGGGGGTCAGTCTCTCCTGTCAGGTGGCTGGAGATAGGACAGGAGGAAACGGCCTCAAGTTGCAGCAGGGGAGGTTTAGGTTGGATATTAGAAAAAATTTCTTTACTGAAAAGGCTGTCAGGTATTGGAACAGGCTGCCCAGGGAAGCGGTTGAGTCACCATCCCTGGAGGTATTCAAGAAGTGTGTCGACAAGGCACTTCAGAACATAATTTAGTGGGCATGGATGATGGTTGGACTTGATGATATTGAAGGTCTTTTACAACCTAAATGATTCTATGATTCTATGACTTTAACTCTCTCAGCCTATCATCACAGGGGAGGTGCTCCAGTCCCCTGATCCTCTTAATGGCCCTCCTCTGGACCTGCTTGAGCAGGTCCATGTCCTTCTTACGGTGGGGACCCCAGAGCTGAAAACAGCATTCCAGGTGGGGTCTCACAAGAGTGGAGTAGAGGGGCAGAATCACCTCCCTCGATCACGCTTCTTTTGATGCAGTCCAGCATGGGACTGGCTTTCTGGGCTGCGAGCGCACATTGCTGGCTCATATTTAGTTTTTTAACCACTAATACCCCCAAGTCCTTCTCCGCAGGGCTGCTCTCAATCCACTCATCGCCCAGCCTGTATTTGTGCTTGGGATTGCCCTGACCCGTGTGCAGGACCTTGCACTTGGCCTTGTTGAACTTCACGAGGTTCACACAGTTCCACCTCTCAAGCCTGTCAAAGCCCCTCTGGATGGCATCTCGTCCCTCCAGTGTGTCACCCACACCACACAGCTTAGTGTCATCGGCAAACTTGCTGATCCCACTGTCCATGTTGCCAACAAAGATGTTAAACAGCGCTGGTCCCAATACTGACTCCTGAGGAATGCCACTCGTCACTGGTCTCCACTTGGACGTCGAGCCGTTGACCACTATTCTTTGAGTGCGACCATCCAGCCAATTCCTTATCCACCAAGTGGTCCATCCACCAAATCCATGGCCCAAACAATGTAACCAAAAGTCTTTCCCTGGCCCCCTGATTCCAGATCAAAACATTATTGGAAAGAGTGAAATTAGAGTATATAGTAATATCCAGGAGTCCACATTTATTGGGGTAAACTAGAAATAATCTTGAGGATGCCAAGCTGTTTGTGGCAAGCCACTATGTGTTGGTGAGTGAGGGCAGGTAGTCCTTTCAGCTCAGTAGCAAAAAAGTAATGAAAACTGATTTACTTGTCAGGTAACAGAAAACTCTGTTGGATATGGGACTGGAGTCTCTGCCTAGTTTCATAGCTGTGCCCTCTTTAATTAGCAGTATGTGGTGAATTAACATTTTAGGAGTTCACAGAGGAATAATTAATATGCTAATGTTGCCGGTAATAATCTACGTAAAAGCTTTGTAACAAGTTTGGTGGTTTAGCCTGGCCAAAACAATTAAAAAGCCTCAAATAGGCAGTTCCTGCTCTTCAGGAAAAGGTATCTCTAATATCAGTGCCACAACAAATGGCTCATTATTAGCACCAGCAATAAAACATCAAATTAGTAAAATTTCAGTAGAAGGGCAGCTGTGTTTTGTTTTTTAGCCATCTCCATTGCAGAGTATGTGCAAGAAGAGGAGAGGTAGCACGGCGTGAATGGTAGATAGTGTACAAATCCTGCAGGAGGGGACAGTCTTCTCCTACTTCTGCAAGGCCCATTGCAGAAGACCAGAGGGTGAATATCTGCAGTTCAGGCTTGGGGCTGATCCTTCCTCTGCGTTGCCTACACAGGATGGATTTAGCCTGAATTAGGAGGAGCTGTCTCTGGAAAAGAGATAGTCTTTCCCATGTTGCCCCGATTGATAGCAACTCAAAGCCATAGCACCCTGTACCAAACATCTGGAGCATCTCTTTCTTTAAACAGAAGTTGGCTTGCATGTTTCTGTGGGAATTAAGACTTTCTTTCTAAAACATTTTTCCTGTTATTGGAAGCCCAGGTAAGGGTAGACACAATGTACCCCTGGTCAAACGATGGAATTTGCGAGTGTCCAGAAAACACAGCTGTTCCAGAAGGACAGAGGAAACTCAAAGGACATTGAGTTTGACTTCTAATGTCTACGCACAAGGAGGAAAATAGGTGTGCTTGTGAACGAACAGGAGCTGGAGAGAAGGGTGTAGCTGAAAGGGAAAAAAAAAAATCCAACAACATACTTCACTAGGATTAAGTAATATTGTCCCAAGAGTAGAGAGATGTACATGTTAGAAAGAAACAAATGTACTTCCCCACTATAAACACCCACCTTGCAAATCCAATGTAATGTATTTACCCCCTAGGCAGAAAGGGGAATGTTAAAAGCAGTGACAAGCTGCTGTTGAACAGTTGCTGTTCACTCCTCCAGAGGCAGATGAATATCTCCAACCTAGTTTTGTAAATCAAAATCATTCAGGCATAGTCCTGACTACCTTTGCCCATGTGTCTCAATGCTAATCCAGCCAAGGCTCCAACCTCCTTCAGGGTTATAGAGAGGGGAGGTCCCTAGGGATAAAAACTGTAGGGACTGCAAATAAGACATGCTTGAAATCCTTAGAGGGAAAGCTTTGCATCCATGCAAACCTATTTGTAATGGTAGGTGTTGGTTTCCTACTCAATGCAGGTTTATGTTAAAAATTTACGTAGCCAGATGCTGTAAATATAAATCAGTACATGAGTGCTCATTTAAGAAAAAATAAACCAGTGCAGATATTCTACTGGGAAAGCTAGAGTATATTTTTCAAGATCGCTAAAGCCGAGAAATTCTCATCTGCTTCATTTAAGAGGTAATACGTATTTGTTTTTGCTCTAGGAGGTGGAGGCACTAAATCAGAAGGGAGTTAGGGAGACGCCATCTTGCAGGACTCAAGGGGATTCTGTGTATGTTGCACATAATAAACTCAAATTCAGCACTCTGTACTATTGTTTTCTGCTGTTTTCTGGCTGCACCCTGCCTTGATTGAGACATAGGTACCTTTGCAAATGGCACTTCGGGTTCTGTGCCAGGGAACAGTAATGGTAATGACAGGTCTCATTGCAAAGACACAGTAAGGTTAATCAAAAAGCAGATGATGAGATTCTAAAGTCTTTTTAAGCTGAGTTGTGTAAATAGTGGTATGAAGCTGCTGAATGGCTGTTTGGCATTATGGCTATTAATGACAATGAAGGTCAGCAAGGAAGAATAAGCTGATATTCTCCATACAGTGTGTCCTAGAGATTGTTACTGTGTTAGGACAATGCAGTGCAATGCCTACGTCTTTCCACTTACCACTTTGTTAAACTGAGATTCAGCTGTTGAAAACATTAAGAAAAAACAATGGCGGTGTGTATCGGGTGTAGGTGGCAAGCTGCTGCCAGCGGCGGGGGCTATTACCTGGGGGAAGTCTTCTTAAAAACTCTTCTTAAGCAGAGGCCAGTGGCTGGCCTGCACCAGACACAGCCAGTTCCAGCTGTCTCTGCAATGGGCCTGGTTGGGTCTCTGATATGGGTAGGGAGAAAGACTTGTTTTCTTTTTTTTTCTTTGTTTCTCACAGCCCATATCTATTTTAACTGGCAAGAAATTAAGTTAATTATCCCCAAGTCGAGTCTGCTTTGCCTGTGATGGTAGCTGATAAGCGATCTCCTTGTCTTTATCTCAACCGACTAGCTTTTTCATCCTATTTCTCCCCCTGCTCCTGTTGAGGAAGGGGAGTGAGAGAGCGGCTGGGTGGGTGTCTGGCTGCTGGCAAAGGTTAACACAAGTGAATATCTAAGAAAAAGTTAATTTACTGGGTCCTTTCTCATTCCAGTCCTATATCTGACACTGTTTGCCTCCCTACACCGTACTTTGTGTTTTACTTGTCTCGCCGCTAGTTTTTCGGCACCACTGCCTCTGAGCTAGGAGGAGTTGGATTTCTCAGAACTGTGTGGGGAGGAGGAATAATCTGGTCTGCCTGTGACAAGGGTGCAATTTAGGACAGCCCTGCAGAAAGCTGACACGTGGAACATAATGGGGTAGAGAGAAAGTGATACGGGACACATATCAGCTAGGGAAGAGGTTTTCTGTGTGGCTGGCCCAAAAGCAAGTGCCTGTTATCAGGTGGCTTCAGGTCCATGTTCCTGTTTACTGGTAGTGTAGTGGATGTACAGTCAAGCCTTGTTGACACAGTGCCATATTTTGTGTCTAAATACTTATTGCAGTAGAGGATTCTATATGTGTTGAAAAAAAATGTATGGGGAGGAGGATAGTTTTGATTCAGCTGTTTCTCTGCTTGGTATTACTATCAAAAATAATTGATATCACTAAAAATTATTTTTACAATTCAACACATTATTTTCATACAGATCTATCCAGTTTTTATGTATGGTATTCCTGGGTTCATTTATTCCACATGACAGCACATGTTACAGCTATTCTTTCTTTTTTTTTTCTGAAAGGTTTTCATTATTAGTAATAGCTTCCTGTAAGGTATCATGCTTCTGTGTGCTAGTTTTTCAACTGCGCTCGCCAATACAGCGTTTATCAATATAGCAAATCAAGACATACTCTGAGATAATTATATTAAGTGACAGACCCGTTTTCCTGAGACGATCTTTTTGGAAAGACTTTATTGCTGGAAATTTGGAAATAGGTTTTCATGTATAAGCTGTTAGCTGCTTTGCATCTCCTCCCATTTATTTGCTTTGACAAACATTGCAGACTGCCTGCTGCAGAGAAAACTGGGAACCAGTTTCTACGGCCAGGCTGTTTATTGTGAATGTTTGTAGCTGAGCAGATAGTTGCTCTTTGGGTGGAAATTGCTTGCCAGAATCAGCTCCTGACCATCAGCATTTGTTTTTAGGATGTATTTTTAAGAAGGCTTTCATCAGAAATGGATAACTGTATCAGGCAAATTTTTGACATGTTGAGGGCAATATCAGGGTGTACTCATCCAGAAGACAAAAAGGGAGTAGGACAAAGCTTGGATCAATATTTACCTCAAGGGACAATTAATTTTGTTATTAGACAGAGAGCAGAGTTTATATATTGAGTTTCTATCTAATAAATGCAAAAAGGGGTGAGGCACATCTGCTAGTCTGTGAACACCAAGGTGATTTCCTCTTTTCCTTTGCATTCTAGCATAAACATTTTATGATTAAAAGTTAGAGACAAATAAATTACAGAGCTGACCAGATGGTTAGGCCAGGCAGGTAACTAAGTGAATTGAGCCATATTCAATGTCGTATCCTACCAAATTCGCTTGGCAGATACTATAAAAATAGCCTCTCTTATAAATAATCTGGCATGCTGAAGTGCTTCCACGTCTGACTGAGTTGTGAATGTTTTCTTCTCTACCTACATCTGTGGAGCTACTGAACCTTCACTGAAGTGGATGGTGTCTCACCCAGCACAGATTCTTTCCCACTCCTGTTTGGGAATACTCTGTTTAGCGTTAGACCTCCCTGCCCCGTAGCTGAGAGTCTCTGCGATGGAGCCAGAGGCTATAGAAGTGTAATGTAAGGTGCATGCTGGCTTTTTGCACAGGTAAAATCACAGTCGGGTGAATGTTTGTTTGTTAAACATGTTACCTTCCATCCTACCACAAATGCAAGTATCTAGATTGCTCAAACTGAAACTTTCAGTAGACTCATTTGAGGGGAAAAAAGGAGTGGGGGGTGAAAAATATAAATTAAAATTTACTTATTGAGGTGACCCAAAGCCTTGATGAAACTGATGGGCCAAAGTCACTTGGTGTGGGTAGTTCTTAGAATATACTGTGTAGATGTGAATTCTAGCCATTGCATGAAATGGAATATATTTGGCGAAACACTTTTATTCTTTCTTTTCAAAACTGATGCATTATGAATAATCATGTCATCTTAATTCCTATTCCTATTTTGGCAATGATTATTTGGGATGACTACTTGGGACATTTTTATTTACTGACTTTGAGAATCATCTAGTAGAGAGACATCTATCAGCAGTACTCTGTGATCTCTCTTCAGAGCTTAAAGATGGGCTGAAAGACTTTCTGAGGTTCCTATGAGCATTGCAGTGCTGTGGCAGGATCATAATTTTACGACGGAAGAGTCCCTTGTATGCCAGATCTATTCACAAGCATAAACCACAAATTCCCTTTCAATTAAAATGCCTAAACAATCAAGGGTAAAGTTAGGCATCTCACCACACTGGCAGGCCAGGGACCACTTTTAGAGCTGATTGAGGAGTCCAGCTGGTTCACCCAGCTTCTCATCATCCAGGGAGGCTGAGACTTCAGATACACGTTCAGATGGCACCTGTGTGTCAGCCGTGCCACTGTGCCTGGCTGGACGTGCCTCCCTGGCCTGCAAAAACAGCAGCAAAACTTATTAAATCGTCATCATTTAACTGTGAATCTGAGCCCTGTATCTCTTGTCAAAATAGCCCATGGGCTCCTATGTTCAGGAGCTTCTGACAACTTCACTCTCTGTGCTGGTAAAGAAAGAAAAACATAGAAGCTTAAAAAGCTGCCCAACCTTCCATGTATCTTATGTCACCTTCTGATAGTCTGGAAAACCTTAAAATCACAAGAAGCATGCCAGAATGACCGCTTTAAATAGCCATTAATGTTTCTCACTAAAAGTAATTTGCATCTCAAGAAACAGAAAGAAAGTGTTCACTTCATAGATGAGTTTTTTAAATTAAGCCCTTCACATCATTCCGGGAATCTAAGACCCAATTTTCTCTTCCTCATTCAAGGTCTAATCAACACCTGCGGAGACCGCATTGTGTTATTTGTGTTTGTGGAGATGTGAATGCTCCCTTAACTAATGGGCTGGGTGGTTTTTATACTGATAGATCTAAATTCGCTATTAGTGGTTATAATGAAGTTAGCAAGGCAATGGATTAAAGAACCACGGACTTGCCCAAAGTATAGGCAGAGGGCTCACATTGCCTTTGAAGAGTGAGGCTTCTGTTGCAACTTGTAGAAACACTAGGACTCAGTATAAAAGTGGAGCACAGAAGGTTTTATTTGTAGTATTTGTCTTACTCAAAGTGGGGGATACTTCTAATTTAATTCTAAACTTTTTGGAGTGAGGGTCTAGTCTAAGCAAATTCTCTAGGTTTCTCCTGCAGTTAGTGAAGAATGGCGGGTAGTTTCAGATAACAATTCTTCCTTCTGATCTTAAGCAGTTGACAGTGCCTGTCTGTTCGTGGAGCATAGATAGGCTCTATGGACTGTAGGGAGCAGGGCAAGAAACTTATTCGAGTTAGGTGCTTATTTTTCAGATATCTATAAGTCAAATTGGGATTAATCCTAGATGAAAATGAAGGGCTTCTGAAATAAAATTACTGGAGACAAACACACTTTGGGCTAACACAGAAAGCATTGTCTAGTGCAGCTGGAAATGAATTCTAGAAAGAAAGAAAGAAAAAAATTCAAAGCAGCTTTGTATAGTGCAGACTACAAGGCTCAGCCCCGTTCACACACAGACATCCTCCATCATTTTAGGTAATACAAACTACCTGGTCTTCTACCTGTTCTCCCAGAAGTGTGGGGGTCTCCTGTGAGGTTTGAGTCGTGTCCTGCTAGTCCTGCCCCTGCCAGATGGATAGTCCCATCCCTATTCAAGATGCTCTGTAACATCTCAAAAGGCAATGGACACCCATGTTTAAGTAATTGAATCCCCTCCACAGTATGCTACATCAGCAGACTACCTCTTCTTCAATATCTTCAGCTCTGGGAGTCGTTTCAGGCATGGAATAGGAGGAGATATACCAACAGTGTTTGAAACACAGACCCAGATAAAGCTTACAAATGACAGAGAATAGAGTGTTTTGAAAGCTTCTATTATTGCGGCTCTTCAAGTAAGCTGCAAACCTTTTTTTCTAGACACAGAGAGTTTCTCTTTAGTTTCTGTGTCAATGGGAGATTTCTCCACAATAGTTTTTGAAATCCCAGATATAGCTGCAGATTGTATTCCTGTCTAGGAAGGGATTCAGGCTGAAAAATGGAACTGTGCGTAAGTGTCTCTCATCATCTATCAGAAAAAGCCACATTGCAGCAGGATGCTGAAAATGGGATATAGCGAATGAAAGGCTATGGGAAACCAAAATACCTCCACCATCCTCCTTAACAGCCTGTCCTTCTCCTTGATCAGTGATAGGCAATCCTCGGATATTTGTGACACCTGCAAAAGCATAAAAGAAGCAACAAGTGGTATCTTTCTTTGAAGAAGGTGAAAACTGGCCCTATTTTCCTCTCCCACATGTAAGAAAAAAAAAAAGTGTTGTTTTCTTTTTTCAGGTTATGCCTTTTGTAGCATGCCTTTTCTCAGGCCAAACTATCTTAGATTATTTCAAACAAGTTCACACTGAGTCACCGGGGAACTGACAGAAGGATAAAAGGAAAATAAAAAATTATTAGAGAGCTAAAAAGTGGAGAAAGAAGCAGCTTTGGAAGTTCACTCTGTGCTTGAAGGAGCTTTGGTTGTATCAGTAGACGGACGTAGACACACACACACATTCCTGATCTACCAAGATGAGATGTCAGCAGCAGAAGCAAACAAGAAATGTCAGAAAGATTTGCTATCAAAAACACCAGCGTTGGAAAAAATGTCACTAGGACGCTCATTTAAAAAAAAAAATCAAAAGAAAAGGAGACCCACTGCTTAAAACATTTATCACAAGGAGCAGGGCCAGGCAGGCTTGTTTTATAAAGATTGCCCCAGAATAAGAGAAGTTCTTGAAATGTGAATGACATATTAGGTGACATCTACTCGTCCATCATCTCTGCTGGTAGGAGCTATGTGGCTTTTTCTCATCCATAGGGTTTGCAAGGGCTACTTCTCCAGAGCCTCCACCTGCCTTCATCCTGCACGTTTTGTGCACCCACCAGTGATGGAGAGACCCAGACACCACTGCAGGGGCATCTGTGGCCCCCTTCATCATTTGCAGTAATTAACGTCAGCAAGACCAGTGAATGCCACGGTTGCCTGTGAGGAGCAAACTGCAATTACTCCCTCCCTACAAATGAGGAGATCTTCTTCAGGGGTAAGCAGCAAATTCTTGCAGTTCCTGGTACCCGTCACTTGGGAGCATAAGCACACATGTGCGCAGAGACATGATAAATCGGTTGGGTTGCAGGTGATTCCAGTGTCTGTCAGCTGGATACCTTGAGCATGGGAAAGAAGCTGAATTTTGCCTTCCTGCAAGGAGCAAACCAAACCACAGATCTGCTCGTCCCAGAGCTGTGGAGGATCGGGGGTCTAGACCCAGATGGGTGCTCAACAACTTGCCGGTTTCTAACCACTTGCCAGAATCTTCTCACTGATTCTTTTTCTTTTGTTTTCATTGAACCACGTGTCAAAGCACTGAAGCAGCTTGTTGCTCTGCCGCGATTGCCAGCTGCTCGAGTATATATGGCGCAAAAGCAGGTTTGGTGCTTGGACAGGAAAATATTGTTGGCTGTATTGGATACTGGCAGATGGTAAGTTCCCTCTTTCTGTCATCACATAGTACATTTTCAGTGAGGTGCTTTAGCCAAAAAATGAAAACAGACCATGTGCTTTAAGTAACCCGAGTTTCTTTTGACCAAACTTGACTCTCTTTCCGTGTCCTCCTTGTCCTGTGCTGAGTCAGAAAATGTCAATTAAAAAAGGCAATTGTACGCAGCAGGCAATGCTACAGGGCTGTGTAAAGAACCACAGTGGTAAAAGTGAAGTCATCCCCCCTGTGCTACTGATGAAACCTTTTGTTGCGTGACCACATAGTTTTATTCCCACAAAGCTCTGACTGGCACGCCAAGTGGATGGTACCCAGTTTATGGGCAAACACTCCATTTTTGTTGTTCTTTTATTGTTTAATGGGCTATTTACCAAATGCTGTCCAAGCTCAGTTCTGAAAAAATGAGTTATTCTCTGCTTTGTGGGCCTTTGCGTGGCATCTATGACTATAGTTCTTGGCGCTTGACAAACATGATTTTTGCCGTGCTCCTTCAGGTCAGAGAGGGACCATGCTTTGCTGGTTTCCCACAAACTGTTTTTTATCAGAGATTAAAAGCTGTATTTTAAAAGCAGCAGCTCCTCTGGCTGGTCCACCCTCTGGGTGGGGAGTAAGACCAGAGTTCTTTGAAAGACATAGGAGATGCGATAAAGACAATCAGCAAGCTGGTTCATTGCCACGAGGTAGGGAAGTGGAATAATTTAAAATTTCTTTCGTGATTTCAGTGTTAGCACAGCTAAGGTTTGGCACTTCATTTTGAAAGCTTGCTTTTTTAATGTACAAGATGCATTTTAGTTTAGAATACAGATTAGTTCTACATTTTATTTATGACCTAATTCTAGGTGATAATATCATGTGTTGAGTTTTTAAAACACTAATGGGAAAATGCAAGGCCCTTTCTCTTCTCCTTCACCACTGCTTAGGGATAAAACGAGGTCCTGCTCACTTACGTGTCTCATTTAAATCCATGTGCTATAGCACTGGGCCTTAAACACAATGTCTTTGCTGTAATTTAGTACGTGAAGTCAAGGAAATGCCTTTCTAGGAAGGTGTAGGGTCATTACAGCTTTTCAGGTGAGTTACCTTGCACTAGGTCAGCAGTAGGGTAGGATGCCCAGCAGTGGGGCAGCAGGGTGGTAGCACCCGATCTGCAGCTAAATACCTGTGAAACTTGCTGCACAGGACCTGCCCATGCTGGTCACAGGGTAAAATCCCTGCAGGCTAGGAACTACCAGATCTGAAGAGTGGCCCAGCTGATAAATCACTCAAAAATGTCATTATCTGTGGTTTTTTTTCCTTTTCCTTCATTCAAGGCGTTTCCTTTTCTCCCTCATGTAAAGCTGAGTGGAAAAAAGGAAACCATTTAGTAAACGTTTTGTCATGTCAGACTTCAGCTTTGCCCTAAATTTTGTATTCTTTCATGGGCAGATAAAATCAAACACTTAATTTTATTTCAAGTAGCTCTAGTAAATCTTGGCATGATTGGTATGAATTTAAACCAGTATTTTGTTTCCGTAAAACTGATTATTTTTTTTCCATGCAAAAAGTTTTATCATTTTTTTTTCTGTTTTATCCCACTCTAAGTGCAGTTCTTTTCCAGTCACCCTGACAATGGCAAGGCTAAATGCTGAGCATCAAAAGGCTGCTTCTTTCGTAAGGTGCTATGAAAAGTCCTCTCAGCTAGCTGGAGTGATTACTGTCAGGCTGATCATTGCCTGATGATCAGATTGTCCTGCATCTAAAAAGAGGGTACAAGTATTCTTCTGTGGGCATTCCCCTTAATGAGTCTACTTAGGATGTAGTTGTCACTGATGATGTTGCGTTAGCATTGAAGAGATCTGACTTGTCAAGTTTTCTACTTTGAAATATTTGGATTTTTCTGAGGTTTTAGCTACATTAACGTCTCTTCACTTTCCAGTGTGCACTCTCTAACTATGCCTTTAACTTTCCTTTATTCCGTTTGCTGTGGATACATATGCCAATTTAAGGCAAGAAAACTTTTGTGGACAATCCGTGTTAAATTTCCTATGTGTAATAAATGTGCGGTGCTTGAGATACAGTCAGGTCAGGTTTTTTAATCTCCAAAAATCTCTCATCCACTCAAATATGAGTAAAATAGAAATTAAGCAGTTGGACTTCTGTAAATGAAACCAGCTACAGAAATGGTAAATATTTATTATCACTATATTGCTATTTTATGCCTGCACATGCTTAAAATAACAAAGCACTAAGCCTCTGAAAATTGTAAACATAACACTAAGGCTCTGAAAATTGTAAATATAACACAGCACCAGCAACATATACAGGACTTTTGCAAGCCTCCTTGCTGCACATGACAAGGATTAGGAGGAAAAGTGAGCTGTAGAGAAATCATTTCCTATTTAATTTTATTTATTTCTTTAACCCAGCTGTTTAGTGTAATGAACAATAGATGCTATCAACGTATAGGAACGCAGCCAAACATGCATTTAATTGCCAGAGAAGAAAAACTTGCCTGTTTCTAACTAGGGAACATTATAAATGTTTATATGAGACCTAATCATAGGTTTTGAGCATCTGTCATACATTATTAATACATGTGTGCAAACACCCCCCCATGCTCTATTGCGTTTCACAGCCTTTCTAAAAGGGACCCGTATTATCGGCCAGAATAATACGGCTGTTCCTAGGGGAGCACTGTTTCTGTAGAAAGCTGAGCCCCGCTGGATTTCCAGAGATTTGGGGGTGCACCTCCCTACCCTGGTCTCTGAAACATCAGCCCGCATCTCCTGGGTACCCGGGGTGCCAGGCTGTGAGTCTTTAGGGTGGTGGGCAGGGATGCTGTGCCCTGCTGGAATGGAGCTGTGCCTTGGCATGCCAGCCAGCACAACACAAAACCGTGAAGTTCCCGGCACCTCGGCCCGCTCCCGGACTCGGGATGCCGTTTTTGGGTTGTGTCTCCGACGGCGGGTGGGGGACCAGCCGCCGGGGCACCCTGTGACGCAGGCAGGAGAGAGATGGTAGGAGGGTGGCAATTAGGAAGAAGCAGGCTACGTGAAGGTATGGACCGTCAACGAAGTAGGTCACCCAGGGCTTCTGGAGCCTCCTGGCCACTCTTCCACCGCAGCCCCACTCTGTATTCAGGGCCACAGCCAATTTAATGATAGCATCTGGGGAGGGACAGCCGTCTCCCCCGGTCTCTCTCTGACTAACCCCAGGCGCCTGACGTAGTTTTGGCAGTCGAGGAGCGGCGGCTGACTCACCGTGACGCCAGGACCGTCTAGGGAAACGTGCCAGGGACACCTCAGGGTGATGGATTTTGGTCCCAGCAGCTTCTCCCTGTACCTCCAACAGTGAACCTCAGCAACACATCCCGGCCAGCCAGGGTGTTTTCATTACTGATACTTTTATTTTTAGAGTTTGATCTATGATAAAGCATCAAGTCCTAACCCCCACAAACAATGCATGATTAATGGCCCAAGCGGGGCAGGCTGCTATAAAATTACAGATTGTGTTTTCAGTCTGAAGATCCTAATTTAGCGAGTGAAGTACCTGCGACCGAGATCCCTGGTACTCCCATCTGGACGGAGGCAGGGCAAGGAGAATGGAGCAGTAAACTCTTGAGGGAGAAAATAAAAGATGAGGGACTTGGAGAAGAATTAAGAAGAATTAACAGAAAAAAAGAAGGAAAGGAGGTTTTTATGGTGGAACACTCTTGTACACTGACTTTCTCCACTACTGTCTTAAGAAACCCGATGGAGCTGCTATCACAGCTACGCACAAAATTGAACAAGACCAGGTTTATTGTACACCTCCTAGGACAGAGGTCTGATCAAGCATTAGGTTTCTTTTCTAATTTCTAACACAACCCATTCCTTTAGCCCTTTCCTTGGTATTTCATTCTCTTAAACAAAACAGTCCCCTGTTGCAGTATTTATAAAACCCAAGCAGTTTCCTCTGTGTTTCTCACTCACTTTGGTAGGAACATACATGTTATAGCACGACCTTGGTACGGGCCTCTCCTGCTGCGTTGGGGAATGGGGTTAGGTGCGCTTCCCCGGGGGTCTGGAAAGCCAATGTCTCATAGGGGACCAATTCAGTTTATTTTATAATGATTTTTACAGCTAAGCAAAAGAACAAGAACTGTGGCTTCTCACAGACCTAGAACTCTTCATGTTCCTTCCAAAAACTTAACCCCAAACCTCACTGGGGAAAATGAAAGTGAAGGTCAGCTGTGTAACGTGACTTTCTGATTCCACAAAGAAAATGCTACATGTATTATGCATTCCCCAAGCAGGCCAATGTGAGGGTTTGACAACTTTCTGTTGTGATTTTAGTTCAGTTCTTCTGCTTTGCCTCATAATGGTGAGGGTATCTTCATTTGTTGATTTAAATACCCACTGAAACATGTACTGAGCAAACAAATAAGTTTGTTTACATTCATGTTCTCTTGTATCAATTCTCTTTTCTTTTTTCTGTGAAAACTGTAAACAAAAGCTGACACAGCATTACTAAGCTACTGGCAGTGTAGTTAATATGAAGAAGACGCATTTCCCAAAGGAACACCTAATCCTTTTCATTTCTGTTTATCACAGCAGGTTACTAATAAACAAATCTGTGTTTATTTTACTCTATGTAACCTGTGCACTGTTATTTCCAAAACAGGGCTCACTCTTGCAAAGGCTTGCTACCATAGCTACCAGGCTACCTCCACTCACAGCAAGAACTGCGTCCACTTCTCATTTGCTTCTGTAGGCGGAAGCTTATCGGTGTGAGCGTAAAGGAGCAAAGTCTCAATATCTTACAGGACTGAAAGTATAAACTTTGTTTTAATGTGGCAGATTACTTTAAGAAATGAGAATAACATCGAGATACTTCATGATATTAGGCAGATTACTTTAAGAAATGAGAATAACATCGAGATACTTCATGATATTATTAGTAATAGCAGATAGATTTGATACACAGGAACGCTTAACCTCAGTATTCAGTATGATTATACCTGCACCTTGCTGTGCTGGTGCAGGCCATTGCTTTTTGTACAGTTAAATAACAACTGCGCAGCTGGATAAGCGTTTTTTACAACCTTCTGGGGACTTTCATGCTGTTGAAAGAATTCTGGAGTCAGTAACATATGTCAGTCAAACCCAGCTTTTGCCTCGATGGAGATAAACAAGCTTAAGCAGCAAGGCTGGGAGAAGCCCTCCAGGCATGCTGTGGGTGCAAGGGAGGGGAATCGGTGCTCGTACAACTTGGTCCTCTGCCGCAGCCTCTGCTAGCAACCTCTGAAGCAGCTCTGCCTGCCATTTCCCTCAATTCGAGGGGTTAAGGATGAGAAAATTTAATGGAAAATGAATGGTGCTTATCTGGACATGGAATAATGGTGTTACTTATAAACACTGAAGCAGACACAGAAAGTTGAACGGCAATATATTAAAGAAAAATTTAAATGCAGACTGCTTAGGCAGATTTTTTTAATATCAAAAAGTCACTTTTATCAAAAAAATTGATCTGCCTGCCAGTCACTTTAGCGGTATTCAAAATGCAATTGTAAATATATTACATTGAGATTGTGTCTGGTATTTCCAAAAAGCAATACAAGGCACAGAGCCAGTGAGTTTCAGGGTTTCTGTGAGGATGCAGTGTCTGTAACCAATGGATGTTGATGGTCAAAGCTTTTGAAGTGCTGTTCCACCCAGAAGAGAACCACTCTTGGCTTGACTGGGGAGGTAACTGTTTCACCCCAAGTAATCTCATACCACAAAATCATCACAGTGATCTGGCTCAAACAGGTGATGGTCTTCATTCAGGGCTTTCATTAAGGCTCTGCTGTGTTGATATTACTGACATTATGCTCATTAATTAGTAATACTACACTATGTCCCTTTCCAAAAGCCTGAAAGTGACTGTGATTTGGTGGTTACTTGTCGACTTGATTCTGCATCTGCTAAAATCATCAGGAATTACTAAGTAACTGCCCTGGCCGTACTGGTACTGTACAAAAACCCCGTTGTCTGTGAGATCATGAGCAAACACTGCGTATCTTCTTATCGCTGCACGCTGCAATCTCGGCTTACCAGGAAAACAGTCCAAAGCTGGAAGGCTATAAAACAGCTTGTGTCAGACAACTGAATTTTTATCTTACCAGCCTGTCACACACCGTCAAAGTATATTTCTAATATTTATTCCATTCATTGTCCGAAACGTGATTCATTAAAGTTAACGATTCTTCTGTTTGAATGCATTAGTCATTCTAAGCGACATTAGTTCAACTCCAGTGTATTTAAGGACTTACCATTAATTAAATACAGCTTGTACTGAGATTTGTAAATGTAAAGTACTACCTGAAGACTAACTACCGATAATTGTCAGATCCTTGTGAAAATTATAGAAGTACATCCATATTTGCCCCCACCTGCCCTCCTTGGGGGGAATACAATTTCTCCATCAAATTTTATCTGGAGAGAGATGGATGTGAGTCCTTCAGAGCAATTTGTTTCAGACACCTGCATTCAGTGCAAGCTGCGTGTTGCACCACATAATCCCCTTCTTTGTCTGACGCCCCATTTCTGTGCGTATGCTCAGCAATAGCATGCGTGATCTCGGGAGCTGGGGTTTTCTCCTCAACTGCCTGGCAATATCAAGCACTCTTCATCACAGGCTCAGCATTTTCTGTGCTGTAATTGTGGCTTCAGATGTGATTTTGCCACATCTTGTGCATGAAGGGGCAGTGTGGGACAATTCTCCTGCTCCTCCTGCAGTCCATCTGCAAATAGCCGGTCAATCCAAATATCACATCTCACTTGCGCTGGACGTTATGTACACTTGCCTGCTGGAGAAAGAAAACCAAAGGTAACTATGAGAGAGATGGGTAACTTCGTCCTCAGGGAAAAAGTAGCAGTGGAAAGGAGACCAAACCGCTTGCTCATTGTTAGACCGTTTCCACGCTTCAGACCCAAACTTTGCTGTTGAGGATTTGCTGAGATGAGATGCACAGACCATCGGCTTTAACGATATTTGCGGAGGAGCGCAGCACTGTATTCCAAAGCCATTATGATTTCTGTGGAGATCTTGTTTCAGGGGATATTACTGCAAGGTTGAATGAGTCAGTGTTTGGCAAGTCAGAGCTGCAGAACTCCACAAGTGACTTTGACAGAAGGTAAGTAGATTTTGTAGTTTCCTTTCAAACAATGCAAAACTTTTAGAAAAAATTTAGCTCTTAGAAGTCTATTAAGAAGAATACTGCATCTAGGGAATCCTTAATCTTGCTGTGGGCTGGCAGGACGTGCCCCATTTCCACTCCTTTTCCTGGCCATGTTGTCCACTGGAGTATGGAACACTGCCAGCAGACTTACTGCAGGGAAGATGCTTCCACATAGAAGGCCTTGATGGGAAATAAGTTTGCAAAGGAATAACAGCACCAAAAACTAGGAAAAAAAGATGTTCTCATGTTTGTTTTTTTTCTCTTCCTTTCCCATCATATCCTGTCACATGTAGATGATTTGTTTTGACAGTTGATGAGCAGATGAGTGTTAAAGTTTCTCTCCACTTGAGGAGAGTTTGGTAGAGCTTTGCTTCTATTTTCAGTATCAAAATCTCTCCTGTACCACACTGCTGATCTCTATTGGCCATCAAAGGTTTACCCAAATGAATATATACGGTAGAGTGGTAGACGTTGTCATCCATTAGTATTAAAAAAAAAAAAAAAACAACGAAACAGAATAGTAGATTAAAAAGAATGACAAATTAATGCCATTTGCAGGACATATAAAAACATTTTGATCATAGGATCATTAAATATTAAACTGTGGCATTTGCCACTACTGCACATATTAGGTATGTGTGCATGTACCAGCCAGGAACTAGCAGATTCCCTTTTTAAGTAAGGAAAAATTTGCCTGCCTTTGCTGTGCATGCCATAAAGTGTAAAATGTCTTTGTTTACATTTCCTGTACTATTAGAACTTGAACAAGAACTTTTGATTTGTTGTTCAACTTGAGAGCCAGTATCTTGTTTGTTTATAGAAATATTAATTTTTAGTTAATTCAATAAAAGCCATAGACTTGTAAATCTAAGCATCCTCATACTATTAAAAAGAAGGCAAAGAGTTATTTTGAGTAGCCCATTACAAATCCATTCTTAATGAGCAACATATCGTTAGTGGACCTTTTACTGATTTTTGTATGTGTGAAATTTATTCTCACACTGTTGAAGTAGTACATCTATTCGGTAGAATAAATAAACCTGTAATGAAATCTAAAGCTTCCATAGATCTTGTGAAACAATCTTCAAGCATATTTGGCTTTATATTGTCGCAGGTAAAACTTATACCTGAACAGGAGCAGATGATGAGACAACAGAGAAATACAATTGCTGCCACTGAGAGAGTGTTTAAGCTACAAAGACTGTGAGTGAAATAGATTTGACAGAAAGGAAAAATGAAATGTAGATCTAGCATCAGGAAAGAAGAAATATACAGTAAACAACTTCCTGAGACTACTAAAATGTAATAAGCAAGTTTTAATATGGTCTATTTGTACATTTTTCATCTTTTTTATTACAATTTGGGTTATGATTTAGATTCCAGTCCGTTCTCCTCCAAAATCCAGACAAACCACTTCATAGTGTATTTTATAATAAATATGACTGGGAAAAGTCTTCAGTGAACAAGTTAGTTTAAAAATATTCTTCAGCGGATGGTATTTGTTTTGGTGCTAGTTACTCACTGCTTCTCAAAGCCCTGAGGAATTCATTAACACTTTTTCAGCTAGTACTTTTTATCTTTCAGCAGTTCATTTCTTGGTGCCATAGGTACATGTTTTTTGTGGGACTGTGCAGAGAACAAATACTATGCACCAAAATAGTTTAAAAAAAGAAGTTAATTCATCCAAGTGCTCAATAGAAATGGCAAACTAATCCCACCCTTTCTAAATATGTGGTGCAAAACCTAAGTAAATTTGCCCTTAGGGATATGATTTCTCTCCTTTTTGCTTCCGCCCCCCCCCCCCCCCCCCCTTATAACATATCTTCTTTTCATGGGACCTATCTACAGAAATCTTTTCAAGTCTTGCTGTTTGCCTTTGATCCACATATTTGGTGAATCCCATCCAGTTTTCATCTGATCTCCATGCTCTGCCCTGCTCTTGCCTTGTGTCATGGCCATCCGTTCTCTGTTGCTCCTGTCCAGCAGCAATGTCTCTCTCATCTCTGTCGTTGTTTCTGTCCTGGGCTTTTGTCCCTCCAGACCATTTTTTCCTGTATCCCTCTTTCTTCTCAAAATCCTTCCTGTACCCTGCACCCAGTGGCTCCTGATGTTCCTGCCCCACCAGTTTCAGCTTCTCCTCCCACCCTTGTGGCCAGGCAGCCCCACGGTTGCTGTGTCTTGCTTGACTTCTGAAAGTCCAGCCCTTGCCCCATCATCACTTAAATCAGAAATTTCTTTGTCCTAGGGTGCCTAGGATGCATGGAGACCTTGGAGCTTGCCTGGAGCAGACACGTGGGAAATAATGGAAAGCAAGATTTTACAATGGGATTTGTGGTACAGCCTTTGTAACAGGTAATAGACCAGCATTTATATATTTATAATTAATTTCTATAAATACTTTACCATGATTTTTGGATTACCTGCTTTTTTTTGCTGTTTGGAATAGCATCACACCACTGTATGTGTTCCCACTGGTTCAAACAGAAGTGAATGGTTTTGAAGGGATTTGAAATGCGGGTTGAGCACATAGGTACGTACACAGAGATATGTGCAAGCGCTTAGGTTAATCCTGATTTATTATTTTAAAGAAGAATTATGTGGTTTAGATGTAAGTTTTTATGATTCATTCACTGGCTCTTTTATATATTCATGTAGTTTTACTCTGCAGCCTTAAGCTATTACAGATATTTTATATGATGGTACTTAATTGTGTTCATCCACCAGAAATGCTGATTGAAAATTAAAATGTTCCTGTTCATTTCTTTCTGGAGATATGCACATTGAAGATTAATAGATTAATTTTTTTTACGTATGTGAAAAAAACAGAACTCGCTAGCATGGCGAAATGCTTAAGTTAATAGTTCTATAACCAGAAATCCTATCTGAAGCGGTTAGTTTGGGTTTTAATGGGTGTTCCACTTTAGCCATGACCAGCTCACTAACAGTCCTAGTATTTGAGCTCTTTCATTATTGGTTTAATGAACTGAAGAAAAGAAGATCAAGCTAAACGCGTGTAAACCTTCCGTGAAGATGTGCTGAAACTCATTAAAGGTAAGGTAAATCCATTAACCAAGGGGTAAACTGCCTTCGTGTTGGCGAAGACCATTCCTGCATTTTCCTGGAAAAGGAAGAGCAGAGGCGGAACGAGGGATCCCACGACACACCGCGTTAGAAGAGTAGATGAA
The DNA here is from genome assembly GCF_947461875.1 of Haliaeetus albicilla. Taxonomy (NCBI): domain Eukaryota; kingdom Metazoa; phylum Chordata; class Aves; order Accipitriformes; family Accipitridae; genus Haliaeetus; species Haliaeetus albicilla. The sequence goes on along the minus strand of NC_091485.1, from coordinate 5,121,004 downwards.
GGGTGTTTTCGCTTTAACACATCCCGCTGCAATACCCCGGTGCCCGTTGAGCGAGTTGAACAGACAGCAAGGCTGGTTGGGCTGTCCGCGGTCATCTCTCTCCTCTCCTCAAGGCTGACCTCGAGAAATGGTGGGAGCAGCCTCTTATTGCCTCCCCCTCCTCTCCTCCCTTGCCTTACAGAAGTGGACCGAGGGCTTTGAGGGGCAGAACGAGTGCTGAAGCCTCCTGAGAAGAAAAGACCCCGCAAGGTGTGAGCGCCCTACGGTTGCCCTGGGCTACCTGAGGGCAAGTATTTCCCTGCTGACCGTCATCCTCCCTGATGTAAAGAAGGGAAGAAGAAAATGAGGCTGAGCCTGAGGTTCACAGGCCTCCCTGCTCTTTCATGGCTGAAGGAAGTCACATGCCAATTTCAGTCTCGAAGGGCAGGATGCGTTCACTTTTTTTTCTCTGCTGAGGCTCAAGGGGAGAAGCTGTGATTGGGAGGGAGTGCTAGAGAGGCACTGCCTATAAGGCAAATATATCAGAGAAATATGACCTAAATTCATGACCTGCTGAAAATCTGGGGCTCTCCTGAGCCCCAAGATGTGGCATTGCCACTTTGGCCCGTAACCCACCCTATTCTCCGTAGTCTTACCAGGTTGGGTTAGGTGAAAGGAAAGGAGTATGTGGTAGAGCTACACATTTAACTCCAGGGACAGCGTGTCTTTGACCTTGTAACACAACAGCAGATTGTTTGCTTTTGAGCTAGGCCTTTCCTAGTTGAGAACTGAATGTTGGGTGTCTTCAGCTGCCAGTGATTTTATTTATGCCCGAGTTAAAATGAAAAGGAGTTAACATGGCAGGTTGTCCCAGGCAGGTGCCAATCCAAAGGCTGGGTTGGGTATGTTGGGTGTGCAACAATGAAACCCTTACCCTGGAAATCAAGTTGGTCCCAGACATTGTGCGTTTCCAAGTATTTCAGTGTTTCAATACCTCGCATCCTGTGACACAGCCAGGTACTGTCTTCTTGTGCCAAATCAGGAATATTGGTGGACAAATGGAAAGGTTTTTGTGGGTCTTTGGATTTCTCTAGCCCAGTTGCATAAGATTAGTCATTACGGTCTTACACTAATAGTTTTTCCAGAAATATAATTCTTACACTTGAAATTAGGTTACTGTGTGTGAAATGTCTTCTTTTGCTGCAATAGGTTTGCCTGCTGGCCACAGGCAAAGAAAATCAGGAAGGGGAAATCCCCTTCCAGAATCAAAATAGAGAACAATGGGAAAACTGAATATGTTTCTAGATTTTTATGGTTTGCCCTCAGCTCTAGCACTGTGACTAGCAATCATGCACCATGTAGAAGCAAAAGCAGGTAAAATATCCTGAGTACAACAAGATAGAAGTGGTTTTGGTAGCTTCATTTGGAATTACACCAAACTACACAGAGGGAGCATGAAACATATTTGCAAATGTTAAATATTTTAGAATTCAGCGCATCTCTCTTCTCTATACGCACATGCATCACAGCTGTGAAAAAGTGACATTAGCCATAAGTTCAAGCCTCATGCCCGACATTCCCCAACTGGCAAGTTTTTAATTACATTAACATTCACATTTGTTTGCTTCCATGTTCCTAAAATGAAGATTAATTTTCATCATGCCAAAGTTCTGAATGTCACAGGATTTCTGTAGTCATCATTCACAATACTTGTCAGGAAGCAATTCCAGCTGTTGGTATGGAAGTCTGGAGGTTGATGAGGAATGATTGCACGATCTTTTGAGAAGAAATATGTAGCGCTAACCCACTGTCTTGATATGTATAACGTAAACCCTTTGCTTAAATTTTGAAGCAGCAATGTGATTTCCAAAAACCATAATGCATGTTTTGTTCCTAATGAGTGTCTTCAGTCAGTAGAATAGCTGGGGGTATACTAGTCGGTAGAGAAGGTAAGTTGCTATAAATTGAAAAAAAAAATAATTGAAAGTTCTGAGTTGTGAGTAAGAATTGTGCTCTGTGGTATAATTTGGGTGGAAGGGGATTCATGATTTACACTAACAATAAAGAAAAGAACTTAAAATACTGTAGTTGCTTTATTAACATGGTTATTAATTTATTTTTATTACGCTTATGAAGAAAGATGGATTATCTCATAAATATCCTTTCCTAAAGGCTGTGCAGTAACTGAATGATGAATGAGGCAGTGGTTGCAGCGGCAGGTAGGAATAGGAAAAATGTTATTGTGCAGAACAAGATAATGAACGCCTTGGACTGAGAAACAACATCAGAGACTCTGCATTGCTGGTGTGGCTTTCAACATTTCTATGCAGCTGCTTTCCTGTTTCTCCTTGTTTCTTGCTGAAGATGTATTACAGCCAAGCTTAGCAAGCTCTTGAAGTCCAAGCGACAGCAAAGCAAGCCAGGTAACAGCTTAACAACTACTACAACAGCTCCATGTGTTGATGTACAATGAGCATCTGAGCTGCTGTTTCAGCCCCTGTGAAATCTTTCTAGAACGTGGATATTTGCTGTAAATTTTTTTTTTGTCAAGGAGAAAGTCTAAATGCCGGCGGTGGTGTCTTAAACACCCAAACTTTTCATGAGGAGAGGGCTAAAGGGGCCGTGTTCTGCTAAGGCTTGGCTGTGCTGCCAGTGAAAAGTTCAAACTTAGTGCCAAAGGCACCGAGGCCTTTAAGCTGATGCCATGGGACTGACTTGTTCCAAAGCCAGTCTTCGGCAGACACGGGCTGTCCCTGTGGTTGTACGAAACCCCACGTAGCCCAGGCAGCCTTCACCCCACTGACTTACACCATCCCGTGAAACTGCCCCGCACCGGCATTTGCTCTGAGCTGACACAAAGGTGGTTCAGCTCCTAAATTACCTTGCCCAGATACGCCCCGAGTGAAGAGAAAGGTGCTGGAGGCAGTTCTCGTGGGGCTGCTTGCACTTGTTAACTCGGTCCCTCGTCAGGCAGCAGCTCATGGTTCCTGTGCTTGCTCCGAGCGACCCTGGGGGAGTGGATGCTAGGCAGAGACACAACACAAGGACGTCAGAAAGAAAAGTGCTAAGGAATTGGGAAGACACGGCTCTGGTCTGAAGTCGTGCAGTAGAACAAGGGCAGAAATTGGACATGTTCCTGGATCGGCACTTGGGAAGGAGATATGGCTTAATTTCCTTTTTATAGAATAATTTAGCATCACGCTTCCTAAGTGTAGCTTGGACTTTACCTGTTGTTCTTTGTTGAAACTTTCACAGGCAAAACCAGAACAACGTCGTTGATTTTCAGACAGCAAGCTTAATGAGCTCTCATTTATTGACAGCACTCGAGTTCAGTGCCTACCTGCTGCTGCAGCATCTCTGCTGCTTTGCCAAGACAACCTCTGCCCCTATCCAGCATCCTCTAGGCAATGCAGGAGTGCTCGCTGCTCGAAGGAGATTTGTGCTGCTCCTGCAGTGCGTCCCCTACTTTGTGTTATTACCCATTCGAAAGCTTTCGCTAAGATTTTTCTCTGTGCATTTGATCTTCTTTGGCCTGCAGACAGCAGGGGACTTCTGTCCGTCCAGGCTGTCCCCCTCAGCAGGCAGTCTGGCTATTGCTCTGCACCAAGCAACCCCCTGTGCGAAAAGGTGCCCTCCCCGCCTTGTGTTTTTCCCCCCTTTTACTTGCATTACTGCGAGGCAGGCACAGGGACCTGAAACCACAAGCCGGAATAGGGAACAAGACATCATTTTCAGCAGCAATACAGTCTTAGCTCAGTTTACACTAACATAGAAATGACACCCTCCCTATCAGTAGGAGGTTATCCCAGACAGCAGAATTGGTCCATTCGAACGACGACCTTGTTTGCGGGGGGCAACAGAGCCTAACAACGTGAAGTTCGGGTTTTCATCTGCCCATTACTGATAACATGCTGGTTTATGACTATTTCACCAGTTATCTTCCATCAAGTATGTTCTGTTCACACCTAACCAAAGTACTGGTATTTCGTTGCCACCACAGCGCTGCAGCCCCCGTTACTGTCAGGGGCTGCTGAGCGTGGTGACACTAATGGAGTTCATCACAGCCCCATCTGAAATTCAGCATTTCCCGTGCACAGAGGGATTGCTAGGACTGCCTGCATCAGAGCTGACTATCAAAGCCCACTGCTGGATCAAGATTAGCCTGTGCTGGAAGCAATCTCAGCTGCTGGCTGAAGATCATTTTGTGCTGCTTGCAAGGAGGAGGGGGATTTATAGGGAAGTTGTGTACTCTGAGCATTTGGACAGAGAAGAGAGGGAGACTGTAAGAGAGACATCATAAAATCATATCTTTTAAAGCAATTTAGGAGTAATTGATTGCTTACAAGAAGAGCAATGAAACCATTTTAGGAGCCTCTGTTTCCAGTTCGCTTGTATCTGGCAATCAAAAGGTATAATAAATCTGTGTGGGGGCATGATTGACAGACTGACTTGCATTGCAACTCCCTGGAATAGCATAAATGTTTGATCTAGGCCTAGTTTACCTACGTTAAAAACTGCAAAATATATGCTGACTTTGTGGAATCGGTGGCAAGCACTGCATACTGGTTGGACACAAACTCCCTGTATCTCAGATGCCCTGAGCCTGAAACCACAAACTGGTACCATTTGCCCTTGTGAAAAGGCAGCCAGCACGGTCTGTTTGAGATAGATTTGCCCAGGATCTCTTACAGTTTCTCAGAAAAGCACTTATCCCTGGAGCCTGTTTTGGGGAAATAAATTTACTTAAAATGTATGCTAAGGATTTCAAAAATGCAGATAAATTACAAAACACTCAGTGCCACAACCTGGGAGAGGTGGTTGTAGTATATTTTGCAAGACATTTGGGATTCAAATACGTACCTGGTGAGGTCTGCAGAGGTAGCACAGTGAGCTGAAACTCACAGAAATAGATTACAAGCTATTTAGGGACTTCAGAAAACCCGCTTAGATGCATAATCATTTTCTGTAGGAACCCAGAGCTTCCAGAAATCTTGCCCGCTTCTCATATTTACGAGCGCCTGTACAATGCAGGAAACAGCTCCAAGGCAAAAGAAAGGAATTTTCTGTAAACCAATTCCTTCTCATAAGCGATTTGGATGAGCAGAGTGAGTTTTAGTATCTGAGCAATTACTGGTAAATAGTTGAGCTCCGGCCTTCAGGATAGTGAAATGGTTTTTGAAATCTTCCAGTCCATCCCTGTTTACAAGAACATTAATCTTTTTTTTTTTATTATTCTCTTCTTTTTAAAAAAATCAGTACAGTTGTCCCTTTGCAAAAGGATCAATACAATATTACAAACAATAATTGCATAAATGAGACCTTGATGGTGAATGCAAACACAAAGTCACTTAAAGTGATAGCTGTTCCACTTCATTGTATTGGTTTGTTAGATTTATTATTGGTTTTCAAGATTTTGGCTTCATTTCTCTCTCTTCAGTTACTGTGGCATCAAAAGGTTCCCCTCCCCTACCATTACATCATTAGCATCCTCCAAAAAACTCTAATGTACAAGCTCTGCCCCCAAATTAACGTCTAGTGACAGATAATAACAATGAGTAGTTAGTTAGTAATCCTTATAATTGTGGCTTGGAAAACTGACTGCTGAGCTAAGCCACGTGGCCCGAAGCTATAGAGACACAGATTTCTTTGCCTCCAACAGCTGGGGAGCACTGAGCAACACAACTACGGAAAAGATCTTTTTTTTTTTTCAGAAGTTTTCTTACTTGTTAGGTTGGGAGGATATCAGAAAGACCTGCAAAGTCAGAATTGGTTTAGTAGCCTAATTAATTGTAATAGGGAGTAAAATCCTGGATTCCTGCTGATTTTGGTCTTTGGTGATGATCTGTGATCCTGGATGGATCTGAGGCAGAAGGTGTCACCGGGGTGACTCTGTTAGTGAGTGTCAGATCTAGCAGGATCCTACCAGGTGCTGCAGAGAGAAGTTATGAGCTAATTCGGTGAGGCCCTTTCTGCTCAGCCACCAGCCAAAGCCAAAAATCATTAATGGAGATGAATGGCAGGGCCAGATGGTATTGCCTGAGTTATAGGGACAGCTTTGGCCAGTGTACGTCTAACACTGAGACTACGCTGCTCCCGACCCAAACCACAAGTTGGCCTAAGCACAGAGGACACTGAGAAAAAAATGGGATATGAGACATTTCTATGTTGAATGTCCACCCTAGTTACAGGGGAGATGAGTTAATAGGCCATTCTTGCTTGATAGACTTTTTATTCAGTGTTTGTCAACGAAGGCACATCCTACCGGTTAGGTTCTCGCTAGTGTTGATACAAAAAATTATTTTAGCCTTGTCTGACAGTAAATATCAGGATGAGATTTTTCCATGCTGCAAGGATGCCTCAGACTAACGTGTTTGTATTTACTTGTTTGGAGAAAGGAGGGACACAATCCTAGCTGACACAGCTTAGCCATTTCCAAAAGTGAGACAGAAATTCTGGAAGCCTTCCTCCGAAAAGCTCTGTCATGTTAGTGCTTGTGGATGCGCTTAGTCCTGTTCATTGTGTGTAAAAGGCTTTTTAATGCCTTTTTAATGCATGAGACTCAAGGAAAACCACCTCTGATAGGATGGTGAGGTGGAGAACCACCCCACCTGGATGGGACATAGTAGCAATAGTGTCATATAAGGCTTTCGTTTAGAAGGTGACCTTGTGCTGCTCAGCATGACTTCACTTCTTGGCTAACTCTCCAGCTTTACTTCGCTCTTTGAATAATGCTAAGCTGTAATGACTGGTGTCTGGCTTTTTCCTCTCACAGTATTGCTCTTGCTGACTAAATGGCCAGAAGACAAGTTTCCTTCCTACCTCACCTTACTGCGTTGCACTTAGCAAGGTTACTTTTTAAAGTCTGGTGTCAGCTCAGCACCTTTCGTAGAAACCACAGCAGTGCCACTCGAGGGAATTGGTGGAAAAAGGTCTATCGATGCCCCGTGCAAAAGTGTTGTAGACAGAGCATCTCACATTGAGATGCATTTGTAGTCTTTGTGCAATGAGGGATAAAACATTGCTCCTTTGTCTCCCTAGGTAATGGCAGCTTTTAAGTAATACAGCACTCTTGGAGGGGCAGAGGTTTGTTTCTCTTATTTTAGTATGAAATTCCAAGCTAAGTATGCTTTTTTTGGTGTAAAGTTTGACTTTTTTTTTAAAAGGAGATTGACACATCTTCATATCATCGACGTTATATCTGAATTTTGTGGTGCTGAGGCTTTGTGGCACCAAAGTGTATTATCTGGTTGTTGAAGATCGCAACTTGCTGGAAAAGGCAGCCTGTAGTGTAGGAAGGACAAGGAAATGGAGAGGAGGATTTGGAAAGCTACACAGCAAAGGAGTATAATTCCAAAAATCTCAGTCACCTTGGAGAGCGATACCATACAGCCCTGCTTAAAAGCAGAATCTACACAGAACAGATGAGAAAGTTTGATGCAAAATCCATTGTCAGTAAAGAGCTACCCTTAAAACTGTATTTTTAACTTGATTTCTGAGATAATTGCAAAACTAAGACTGTCTATTTTTAATATACTTCCACCAAAGAAATCCTCAAGAACGGGAAGTAGCACCTGTTTATAGGTGAAATTAGTGCTGACTGCAGTAACGTTACATATCAAACTGCTACATAAAGCTTGCTCGAGTCTCACAAATTGATAGCTATTTGTAATTTAGTGGCCTCTGAAGGTCTCTGAAGTGACACAGCATTATGGCAGGATTACCAAAGCATCCTCAAATTTCTTGGTATGAGAGAGAGAAAAAGTAGTAAATTATTCTCCACCATCTATGACTTATGACATATCAGACAATAGCGTGTGATTTGTATTATGAAGAGTTGATTGCGGGCCAATCAAGCTCTATTATGCTGTACTGGACACCAACAACTGTGGAAAAGAGTCTGGATAAAGGAATGCAGATGGGCATGAAAAGGCAAAACAGGCAGAACGACGGGGCACACAGAAACTAGATACGTGTAGCAGTAAATTCTAGGAATCTGCTGGTCATCCAGAGTTTGGAAGGGAGAATGTCCTGCCGCCTGTGTGGCCTGAGCCAGTGCGTGTTTGTGGGTCACACTGAAAGCTTGAGGTAAGAAAATCAGGCCCTGGATGCTTCTGGTCTTTGTATTCCACATGTTACTTTGTCAATTTTTAGCAACACGACTTCCGTGATTTCACTGTGCATCTGCTGTTATCATGGGGCTTGGATTCATGCTGGAGGGGAGCTTAAGGTGGTACAAAGCCCAGCCGTCTGCCAAGGATTACTGCAGAACTGGCAGCACCTCTGCTCCTCACCCGCTCCGGTTTGTTGCTCGGAATCTGTGAGCAAGCTGAAATCAGCGGTGGTTTATGTTGGTTTGGGGTTTTGAACTGCTGGGGCTCTGGGAAAGGTTCACTGAGTTCACCAAACATTACTGTCCCAGCGGCAGAGGCAGCAGCATCGGTGCCAATAAGCCTTTAAATCACAGCTGCCGCAATCACTGCAAGGCAGAGCCCTAATTCTCATGTGTTACACTACACAGGCGCTGGTCCGGGACCCCCAGAGATCACCAGGAGTGACTGTTGTACCAAGACGGGGGCCAGGCTATGAGAAGAACTTCCTGAGGTATTGTAATTAGGTTGGAAACCAAAAGCCCCAGGGCAGGGACACACGGACACGCACGCACGTTCTCCTTGCAGGCTGAGTGGATGTGCTGGTGTGGCCAGTGAACTCTGGCCAGCAAACCCACTCCAGGGAAATCAAGCAGACGTGGCACAGGTTATCTGGCCAAGCAACAAGTGCTATGGTGCTCCAGGAAGGACCTCCAGCAACATACGTTCATCCTCAGTTTATTTTGCACATTTATTCTGTATTTTGCTCATTCATTCTGTGTTTTGCTATAAAAAGTAGTGCTGCTATCCCTAACTAGCTACGTATTACCATACAGATAACCTCTGACTGAAGCTGGCATAGCAACAGAGTGGGAGGTAGAAAGGAGAGGACTCTGCTGGAGTCTGGTTTCTTCACCATTCAATGCTCTAGGCAGTCACAACCCTCCCAGCAAATACGGCTTACCCTGTATTTCTCCATATCCACAAGCTGATTTTGAAGGCAGCGGTTGGGAAACAGCTTGTGGTCATGTGTGATTAAAAGAAACAGCAGGTCATGCATTCACATACACCAGTGGCAGAGGAAAGGGTGCACGTATGCTCTGAACTGAATATTTCCTTTTCTTACAGGACCACAGTAATGTGCATGAATAATTCCCTACTCGGGAAAATAAAGAAAGGAGCAAGCTCTCCCACACTGCAAAGTATGGTAGCTCTGTAGGGAAAGTGTCTGTATAGATTCTGGTCCTTGAACACGTCCTGGAGACACGTGCCTGACGGAGGGAGTTCTTGCAGCATCCGAGGACTGGGTGGGAAATCTCACAAAACATGCACCGTGCCCCCTTGATCTCAGGATATTGCGCTTCTCCAAAGCCAAGCTGTAGCGTGGCTTTTGGATGTCGAGGTCACCCTGGTCATAGCCTTGTGGATGCGCAAGATCTCCGTGGGGTTTCAGACCGATCTGCCTTACGCCAGGGGGTTGGCCAAAAATGTTCTCAGCGTGAGGCTGCTTATCCGTGAGCTGTTCTTTCTGTCTTTTAGTCAGCAGCACTGAAACACAGCTTCTGCACAGAGGCTTCAAAGCGAGATTGGCAATCTGAGATGTATGGTAGCAAGCTGCTTTAGCACCAGCTCCTCTATTCTGTCTTCTCAAGAGGAGAGCTGATCAGAGTTAGTTCATGGCGTGTTTTTCTGGACCAAGGAATACCTTCAGCTCCGTCACTTTGACATCGTGTCCTTCTCTCATGCGAGATATTTGCCAGGAACAAGCAGCCTAGTGCTCTGTCTGCATGAAGCAGGTAGGACCCTGTTCCTTCCCACTACTTCCAAGCTCATTTAATGCTTTTGGGTAGGTCTTAAAACACTGACAATTTTGGAGGTAAAAATCAGCATGCAGTTGCTGTTACGGAGACAGGCCAATCTGTAACTGAATTATTTTCTCGTCCACAGAACTCGATTTCTTACAGCACAATACCTCCATCTGGGATGTGGACTGAGGGCGGCTCAGATGAACTAAGCTGTCTTTGCCCTGGAAGCAACTGAACAGTGGTACTTCATCTCCAACTGCTGTGGTGAAACAAAGAATCTTTTCATCACCTGCAGAGCTTTTGCATATATGTCTTCTCCTTGTGCCTGGCTCTCATTTAGAGTCAGGCTTCTTTATGTTGCTGCAACTACTCACAGGGAACTTAAATCTCACTTGCAACCACTTTTAAAGTAGTTTTGCGCTGCCAGGGAGGCCCTAGAGGTTAGTAGCAACAGGCCAAAAGCTAAATGTGACCTTTGCAGCACCTGATTTACAAGAACCTCTCTGCCTTGGAGGAGAGACTTGCGTGCTTATCCTTCCTAGAGTGTTGAGTTAATAGCACCTATTCTAGCCTGACTGGGGAGCAGCAAGTCACCTCCAATCTGCCAATTTTTCATCCTGCTGCATCAGTCGTGTCAGCCAATGCCTTAGGTACTTACCAAGGGCTACAGGGCAGAAGCTCCATCTGCCGTCTAGAACATTAGCGTGGCGGACGGTGCCTTATATCCATGCCTTATTAAAGAAAAACCCAGAACAGAGCAGGAGTTGCTCACTGGTAGTTTTGTTTGGGTTTGCGTGTTTGTTTATTTTTTGCAGTTACTCCATAAAATACAGTAGCAGTCCTGAGAGTCCTCATGAATCAAAGGCACCTTCTCAGCTGAATGCCCCATTGACGCTATAGATATTTGCATCCTCCCCGCTTTGGTTAATCTTAAACTCTTTTCCGGCAAGGTGGCACAGCTTCCATAGGATGCAGCCTTGGAAAGGTCTAGGGACGTGGGAAGGCACAGTGCAACAGCTGCCACCACTGCTTTCCATGTCACCTGCTGGTTTTCGTGCCGTACCCTGTCCCATCAGCCCAGCAGGCTCAGACAATGATGACTGGAGGAAGCTCGTCCCTTCCTGTGGGCAGAAGCACCCTCAGCTCCTGGATTTCAGTAGGTTTCAGGAGAAACAAAGTGCACGATCACTTATGGCGGCCAAGAGAGGAGCACCTTGTGGCATGGGGCAATGCCCAGTGCACGAGCAATTTTTCATGGCAGACAGGGTAGACCCAGGCACCTTCAAGGCAGTGACGGCCAGAGTGTCAGAGGTATCGTTTTGGCTGTAGCTGGAATTAAAGTGCTGAAGCCTATGTCCTATGTTTTCATTTGTTGGATAAAATGCAAACCCAGTCCCTGTTCCCTTTTGGATAAGTGTGTATCAAAGCACTGTCTCGCGAGTAGTCAGACTTTTGTGTGAAATGTCTCCATAAAATATGAGTAAGTGGTAAACTGTGTGCCTAGGAACTAAAATGGTGAACGTGCCCTATAGGCATAGCTTAAGATGAGCTCCTCTCCCTCAGTACTTGCTGTATGCACATAATCAGGTATTCTTCATTTTCTGTTACAAGATTTCCCTGGTTTAATTTTCTCTTTGCTGTTGAAACCTATTAAAAGAAAATGATGGAGCAAGCAACTAGAACTTATAGGTGTAATGTTCAGCTGTTTCCGTAATCACAAGAAAATAAAGTCCGATGGATCATGTAATAGAAAAATGAAGAAAACCCGAGCACTGTCTCAAGCAGTATTTGCTTAATGAATATAAGGCAGCGCCGATGACAATATTTCTTGTTGCTGGTACTTTATAATGTGATGGGGACTGCATTATGCACAATATAATTCTGGTGTGTGTTTTTTAATACACTTTTAATGAAGAAATGTAGATCTCATGGCTTTAAACGAGTGCACTTTTCACTTGTAGATAGTAAGAAGAGGGAGGAAATGGCTTTGGGAAAAACAAACTAAAAAAAAAGGAGCATCTTCTATCAGAAAGGGAAGAGAATAAAGGGACCTTTTATGGAATGGGACATTTGGGGCTTCCATGTCCTTTTCCACCAGCCACACAGATCTCTGTGTAACCAACACAGTTTCAAAATAAAAGACCTTGTAGTTCGGAAATCTAGTTTCAAATACTCGTTAGTGAGAACACATTCAGCTGCTGTTGCTTTTCAAAAGGCACTCTTAGAGATCTTTTCGCAACCATATTGTCCATTGGTTATATTCCTGCAGACCTAGGGCTCTCATGTGAATGCATATACCCATGGACATTTACATGCATAAGGTAGTTTCTTCTAATTTATTCCTTTGGGCTGATGCAAGTGGGAAACTGAAGCAAAAACGTTTGCTGGAATTTCTTAATAAGGTTCAAAGGGATTTTAGTTACAAATGCATTTTGAAAGTAAAAAAAATCTAGACAAAAAGTTGCTCTTTTTTAGGAGCTTCTTTGTCATTGCAATGAATATTACCACAGGGGGTATATATGCAGAAGTGGAAAATTCATAGTACATTGCCCTCTCTGTTGGAACTGTTGTCTTTCTTTCATTATATAAATAACTGAAATGAACTGTTGAAAGATTGGGTGGGTAGAAAAGGCCATCTTTTTCTTTTAATGTAATCCTTTTTCCTTTAGTTCCTGTTACACATGAAAACTATGTAGGTTAAAATCCTTTCTGAATCTTTTCCCAGAAATATCAATGAGAAGTCGCTTTTTTGTGTCTTGGTGACCCCAGCTGTGGAATAAAGCAGAAGTCCGCTGCAGTTCATATTGTGTAAAAACTTATGCTAATTAATCCCAACCACAAACGAAACTAAGTAGAGAGAGAGAAGCAATGAGTTAAAATAATAAAACTAATACTTATGCAAACAGGAAAGAACATTCCCCATTAGTTGGCAGGGTTAGCATAAGCTCATTTTTTCTCCTCTGTATGTCCCCATTTGCTTCCCTGTTTTATTCATCTCCTCATTTCTTCCAGAAATCCCGGGCTAAGGAGCAAAGCACAAACACAACTGTTCAAGCGTATTGACTGCGTGCATGAGGTAAACCTCGTGCTCACACGGGGATGCTTCACTATGCCACGGTACGTGATGATACATCCCTATCTCAGTCAGGAAACTCCTAGCCAGAAGGATGTTTTGACACAAATAAACGTGTGTTATGATCAGCCCCAACCATGTCTGTGAGCCTTCCCTGGGAAGTAAAAATGAAATGTCTGTATTTACTATGTTTTTTTCTCTTCTACAGACCCAAGCGGCTCTGCAGGTAAAATCACAAAAGGCCACACTTGAGTGGACAGCGCAAGCCTAGGAGACCGAGCTGGTGTTCGCAGACCTCAGGTAGACCCCTCAACACCCTGTCTTCAGGGTAATCCTATTTTGATCTCCTCCTTCCTTCCTCCACACTTTATGTAGGGATTTAAGGGTGTTTAGGTAGCTAACGAACACTCAGGCAACAAAATATAACTAAGAAAGCTTTCTACGCTGAGAAGGTTAAGGGTTTGGCCATCATTCCGTTTCTTCTTGCAAACCTATCCAAGGCACTGCATCTGCAACCTTGTGTAGTACATCTCGCCTGGACAAAACAAGTGGTGACACCCTGCGTGGGTGAAGGGCTGCCTATTTTAAAGATGGAGGAAACCTGGATACCAGAGTTTTAAATAATTCAATTCATAGCAGAAGTGCCTTGCAATTTGAACTCTAAGTACTTCCATTCAAATCAGGCAATCCAAAGGAAAAAAAAAGCTAAGAAGTCTTTCTTGACACTGTACAGCCAGGATAGACCCCAAAAAACCGAACGCAGAAACAGCGTCCTTGGCATGTGTACGTGTAGTGACACTGCAGTACCGCACTTAAAAAATAATTGGAGCAGGTCTCTGTTGCATAGCTCTGCTCAGTCCCGATGCACTACCCCCATTATAGCTGATGGAAGCGCAAAGTAACAGGGAATTGAAGAAGCGTTCTTCGATTCAGAACAGAATTGGACAGAAGAGATCTTTGCCTTGCAGTTTTTGGGAACCTAGCACACCCTGCTTCTCCTATCTTGCAAATGACAGACAAGACGTTTTCAAACATAATAGACTTAAAATGTCAGGTGTAATCAAGGGTGAGACTGTGAATGCAAATGAACTGTTTTGATAAGTACAATCTAAATACCAAAGCCAAATTACAGCTTCCCTGTCACTGCGGTTCTGCCATGCGAGGCGAAAGCAGCACAAAATCCTGGGAGGCTGAGCAGAGGATGCTCATCTTCTCGCTGCAGCAGGACCACAGGCATCCCTTGAAACCTGGGAGGGCAAAGGGGTGCCATTAGGTATGGTTATCCAAGAAACAAGGGAAAGCTGCGGTAAAAGTGTGGGGCAGTGGAACTGAAAAGAAAAAAAAACCACAAAAAACACAAACCCAAACAACTTTCTGATGTTTTCTTTAATTACTGGTTCTGTCTTATCAAAATACGTGTGGCCTGCCCTCACTGGACAGCAGACACCTTCCATCTGAACAACTAATAGGTGGTCCCAGATGTTGTGAGAGGACGCCTGCTGTCCGGTCCTTCTGCACGACACGTCCCAGCTATTCCCCAGCACTTGCCTGTTTCTTTTTGGCATCGCTGGATTACTCAAGCTGTGCTCTGGAGAATGCCTTCTCCCCTACTACCGCTTTGAAATTACTAATACTTTCTTTTGCTTTAGAAAGACAGTCTTTCACAAAAGCAGAGATGGAGACTTTTAAATTATTCAACCACTCTATGCAAATAGTAACTAATTTTTGCAATGCCCTGGTGAGGTAGGTAATTATATGTTATCCTTTCTGACAGGCAGAGACATTAAGTTTGAATCACTGGCTCCAGACCAGAGGAGAACTTTGAACTAAATTTTCCTGGACTCAGGTGAAATTTTGGATAAAGCTCTAGTTTGATCAGAATGCAGTTTTTCACTTTCCATTTTTGTCTCATCAAGAAACTGGGCTTGGAAGAATATCCCTTGGCTGAGCTGCCAGAATGTGTTCATAAATGATTCACTTGAACCTTTCACAGTCAAAAATGACACTGAGAGTACCATGGAAATAAATTTTTGAGGGTAGATGAGTCACCTGCGTTTCATTGCAAGTAATGACAAAAGCCGATTCTGTTACTCACCCAAATTTTATCCTAGCTGCCTAAAATGCTATTGCTACATCCTCCATGAGTGATCTGGCTGGATCGGTCCAGCTATCTTTCTGGTTTCTTGTCGGAGACGAGGCAGCGTGGTTTTGGTGTGTTAGAACTGTGTAAACCTGGAGCGACCGGCACCCATGTAAGGTGTACGCCCTCAGTAATCCGAAATTGGCTTGTGGTCTGAAACAGGTTTCATATCTCTTCCAAAATCTGCCACCTCCAACAGCTCAATTATCTTGTGAATGACTCACCGAGTTCTTGTGGCAGCGAGCTCCCGTCCTAATTAAGGGAGCAGCAACCTGAACTCTTTCCTTGCCTTGCTTTCCTGTCCCCTTTCCACCTTCTCTCTGCCATTCCTCAATTTACTTCCCTTTGACTTGTCCCTACCTGTTTGTGCCCACATTAACCATCCCCACTCATCACATTTGCATGCTTACCGTCACTCTGACCCCCTTCCACGTGATTTAAGGTGACCAGGAGGGTGCAGGGTGCCCCAGGGGCAGTGACACAGGGGTTACACAGCAGCGCCATGAAAAAAAAAAACACCGTTTCTCCTCCCATCGTGACATCTTGCTAAACTGCTTATCTTCAGACCATAGGTGGGCTCTCACTGGAGATGTCAAATTGTACTCGCTGATGAAGGCCATCAGCCACGCTATTTGATCTCTGAGTACCCTGGAATAGCCACTTTCATCCCTAAGCACATCCTACTCTGACAATTACCACGCCAGGCATCATCTTTACCTTCAAAACAAAGCAAGAATCATAGTCATGAAGAAATAAGGGAACGTCCGTAACTTGTCCCGCACTGCGCAAAACCTTGGTCCTGAAAAGTACTCCCAGCCCCATCTTCACAAGAACTCCCGCACTATAAAAGTCTTGAATACTTCTGAAACAACTTTTTATGTTTCTTGACAGGAACTTACAGTTTTTACATGCTTTGGAAGCTCATTTTTGGAAAAAAACAGTATTTCCTAATGAAGTAATGTACAGACTGACAGCAAACCTTTGCCTCAAACATCCTGTAAAAGATCTCTTTGCCCTGATTTTTTAGAGATGGAGAATATGAGGCACAGGAAGATGAAGCAATTTGATGAAAGTCGCTCAAAGCTTATTACGGCAAATGAGAATCAAACTGAGGACTGTGACATCCTTCTGCTTTTCTGATATGCTGTTCACTAAGCCACCCAGTAGCTACGCTATAGTTCTGCTTGCATATTTTAAATATAGTGTTTGGAAAGCAGAAATCAATTCTTCCAGTGAAGTATGCATGTGTGTACAAGCAGGTATGACATGTATCTCCTTGGACTTTACTTCCATGTTACTATACATAGAAAACTGCCATCTGCTAACTGGTTAGGTACGGAACTGTGATTTTTGCTGCAACGGGGGGTAGGGCTTATGTTCACAGCCAGTGTACAGTGAGACGTGCGCTTGCTTTAGCATCCTTCATCCTAGATCTCTAAAATGGAGGATGGAGACTTCCACTCCAGTATGGCAAGGCTTTTTCCCCTGTTCTAAAAATGCAAACATAAGTACCGTTTACGATGACAGTCTTATCAAATGGATCTAAGCCATCCTTTTTCTCGTTTTCAGTTCCCATTGTCAAAATGGGATCGAGAAGCTGCCTGTGATGTAACTACCAACAAGTCAATAGTTAAATATTAATTCTCAAATTCAACAGATCACGTGGGTCATTATAATAATTTGGGGCTTTAGGAGCACTTTGAAGAGAGGACCTGAAGAGAGGCCCCACATAGGACAACTGAACTCATTTATCTGGTTTTGCTGGAACCACCTCAACACATTTGCTGATTTAATAAACAGTCTTTGGTCCTGCTGGCTGCATTCGGTGTTCACCACAGGTGCTATTTACCTCTGAAATGCATGATGACTACCAATCAGACTCAGGGAGAGGCACATTTTTCGATAATAGATCAGTGTCTGAATGTGTCAGCAAGTCATTTTACCTCATTCCATACTTAAGTCTGGTAATGCTAACACTGAAAACAAAGGTTCAGTTAATAGATTTAGAGGACTTAGCTAAGACAAGTAAGAGAATATCAACCAAATGCATCGTTGCCACTCCAGCCAAGGACTCATTAGCTCTTGGAAGGCATTTGTCCCCAATACTGCAGGTTTTTTCCAGTAATGGGTTTACCCATCTTGTTTTCAAATGCCTTCTCTCACACGTGCTACCAGTATCTGGGCATCCCTGCGAGTGTGCACTTGCTACAAGATCTCTCTCTGGACATATGTCCTAGGACCACATGTGGAACTGGGAGCATCGGCTGTGAGAAAGGATCGCAAAGTCCTCATTCTCATCATCAGCAACTTGCATCCTGGCCAGAGGATAAATGGAAAGCAGTACATAAAATTGCTGTGAGTAATGAGGAGCAGCAAAAATTAAAGTATCTTAAGTGGTATGAAAAAGATAGAAATCCCATTTCAAGTACATTTGTAGAAAAGATAGTTACGCTATTCAGGTTTGATAGGTCCAGCCTTGAGCAGGGGTATACCAGCAGAATGCGGTACTCTTGTGGCTTTAGGCAATTATATAGCTCTAACTTGGCTCAGGCCAGAAAATTGAGGAGATTTGTTTTGTTTAAAAAACTGGGAGTTTGAAACTTTCCATTCTAAACATAGCAAAAAGAAAACCGTCTTACTTAGAAAAGAGAACACAGATAAGAGAGCACGAGTATCTCCACCTGAGTACAAACAACAATGTGGAAATTACTCTATGGACAGAAATCAGCTGAATTTGATGGTAACATGAATAAGGCTACCTGTGCTTACTGTGACTCAAGCAGCTTCTTGGACAAACAGATTTATGAAGAAATATTTTTCTCTCCCAAAAGGATCTATCCTATTTTATATATTTAGCCAAATATTTACCAGTCTAAAAAGAGGTAAGGATTTCAGTCTGGGTCCTCTACATCTCAGGAGAATGCTTTAATCATTGGGTACCGATTGGTATGAATCTCAGTCTCTTTCACCTCCTGGAACCAATTCTGGGCTTGGTAAGCCTTCTGGATCAATATACCAACTTAATTGAACCTATCCATGGAAAATTCCTGTTTCACCTAACTGATGCTTTTTGGGGGGAAAGACTCACAGAATAACTCCATACCAGTATTACTTCATATATGCTGCATGAGAATGCCATCTATTTTGGCGACCTATTTTAGTAGATATATTTGGGGAGACCACAGTATTTTTTCCAACTGCTTTTTCTGATTCTGCTTCGATGCTATACACAAGGGGTGGCTGAGAAATTCCTTTTGCTATATTTCCCCTCTGGAAAGACTTGTTTTTCCAACTCTGAGCTGCTGCCAAAAGAAGATGAGCATCAAAGCCTAGAAGATACTGAAATTGCATCCCTAAAAAAGAAAAATCTTTTACTACAATAAAACAGCTCTAAATATCAGAAAAACTCTCAAAAGAAGTATATAGCGTCCTGATGAGTCCACCTGACTTAGCATGGAATTGGAAAAGGACAACCAGAACCAGAGTCCCATCACTCTGTCATGAGTGGCCCTACTGTATTATGAGCTCTGATTTAGCGTGGGTTCGTAACATCTTCTAAACACTGCACAGGATGCTTTCTAGCACACAAGCAAAAGCGAAACCTACATAAATGTGATGGTGATCTTGAGGTGGCATTCGTCAATAAGACGTAGGATTCACAAAAAAGATGACTTCCAGGTACCGTCACAAATACATAGTTTTTCCTCCTATTTATGTTCCTAACTGTTGTGCAGGCTCCAAGATCAGGCAGAAAAGGTTAGTGGGGATAATAGCTGGTGGGTACAGATTATAAGACACAGGAGAAAGAAGGGAGGAAAATAACTGTGAAAAATAGTAGAATTGTTTGAGAAATCAAACCTCAAGTAGCCTAGGAAGAATAGTAGAAGTAATAAAAAATTGCAGAACTACAGAGATGAAGGCTTTGAAGTAAGCTCTAAAATCTTTTGTCTAAAGCAGATAAAGTGCTTGAAGAGGGTATTTCACAATATCTCTGCAGGCTCTTGGTCTCAAATCTCAGGAGCAGAAGGAAGGCCTCTTACGCATAAAATGAATGTAGCTGAAGTGAACGAAGTGAATAAGGAACAGCCGCGTGGAGGGACTGCTGGTTCGGCACCAAAATAAATGAAAATAGACTGCTCATCACCTATACAAGAATAGAAGATAGGATTGCTTCTCATATAGAAGTCAAGGCTCAGATGTTACAACTCTGCAGCTGTGGCAAATGATGCAGAATTAGAATGTGCTTGTAGAAAACTATTAACAATTACCAACTGTTTCAAAGCCTTCTCTCTCCCCTTCTCTTACATGAATGTTACTTAATTAGACTACTTTTTGAATGTGGTTACTAGTTAATGAGAACCTTCAAAAGAAAACAAGGCTAAATTGAGAAAGATCGTAAAAAAAGCCTTCTCTCTTTTTTTTTTAATCCTTTGTGCCAAACAAACTGATGTTTTCCCTACTTTCGTAACTTATTTTAGAAAAGTTAGCTGTCTCTGAGTATCTGCAGACAAACAAGAAGACAGAGTTTGGTATAAACGCACCCACACCCAGTCAAGTTTTCATTCTCACTACTCAGTATGGGTATATTAGTGCAGGAAAAAAAGCAACTCCTACTGCAGCCGGAGTTCATTACAGAACTGTAAGTATTTATCACTCGTCCCTTTAAGCACACTTTCCCAATAATGCAAATGCAGAGCTACCTACCAACCTTGTATTCCCTGGTGCACATTTTTATGAAAAATGATGTTTACAGTGCTCTTGCTGCCCATCTATGAATTACTTAAGCTTCTTTAAGCAGGCGTGGATTGGAGCTTTACTGACTAAAGCGCACAGAACAGTGAAGAGAAGCTTTTTCCCCTAGAGACATTTTGATCGAAGGAAGCCCGTGAGGTATAATGCTGAGGGGCACAGCAAAGGCACAGTTTCTGTCATGGGAATACATCCTAAAGCAAGCGGATTTACAGGAATTGGAGGGAGAGGAGAGGGGAAAAAAAGGTAAGGTACATGGCAGGAGTTAATTTCCAGGGAGGGTACTGCCAACGTAAGGAGCAGCAGGGAAGAGCGGGGCATCAGTGAGAAGTCAGAACAGCCTGGAACAAACATGGTGAGCTGGCAAGGTAGAGGAGAAGATAAGGACAGAAACCTAATTGAATGCTTTGAAGTTACATGGAATGTTAGATAGAAATAAGGAAACTAGCTTGTGGGCCTAAAATGACCTAGGAAGCGAAATGGAAAAGTCAGTAATGGAAAGAAATCCTCGATGCAGCTCAAATGTCTGAGTGATAAAGAAGGGAAGCTAGGAGAAAGAAACCGCAGGTTGCAGAAATGCATGTTGGCCCATGTTACTCTGGGTACATCCTTTTCTTTCTTCTTCCTAAAAAAATCCAGCTGGGGAGGGTTGCTGCAGCTTGACGGTTCAACATCTCTGGACTCTGCTCGCCTTGGCCAGAGGCTCCAGGGTCCCCGAGGTTCCTGACCCTGCAGAGAGCCCAGGCTGGTGGCACTACATGGAAAGTTGATGCTGGCCTCCCCCCATCACCAAAACCCGGCCACATAAAAGCAAGAATGTGATGGATGCGACGCTTCCAGAAACCCACAGCCGAAGGCAGCGTGCAGCATGTCCACAGCCCGTGTGCTGTATTAGACAGGTCCGAAGAGCAGTCAAGGTGGAAACTGGGACTGCTTTGATCCCAAGTTAAGCAGAAGAAAAGGAGGAGGCAGGTATTACCTCATCCATATTTGGAAGACTCTGACCTTACTGCCATTATAATAATTGGGATAAAACCCGGCGAGCGTCACAGAGTGCAAAGGTCTCACCGTCTGCCCTGAGTGGTGGGGCACGATGATTAGGATTCTTTGGGGAACTCTGGATTTTGGGTCATTAGCTTGCCTTGCAGGGGCAGGTGGTTGAGGGTAAGAGAAATTATGATGGCAAAATACAGTAAGGGAAAAAGACACAGCATGTCACTTTTCAGGAGGATTGTTAGCCATAAGGTAAGACAAATATCGTCTGTCAACTTGACGCTTTTCTATACTTTCCTACATATATATATATATATATATATATGTGTGTGTATCCATAGATATACAGGTAATCTTTCAAAAGCTTAGTTGTAATTCAACAATTTATTAGAAAGTTTCTTCCCTGGTACTTTGCACATTTTATTCCCAAGACAAGAGAAAAGAAGTGGAAACAAAACTGTTCTCAATACAAATCAGATCAGCCCCTTCAGTTTCTTTGTTATGGTAATTGGTAATTACAGGAGAAAAGAAAAAAAACTTAATTTAAGATGAAGATTGCTCCAAGTACTTTCCCTACACATGATCTGTCAGCAGCCCACCTCTGGATGACACCTGTACTGGAGGTTAGAACAGGTCACACGAATTCTCTGAGCAGCCACCAGCCACAGGTCTCTGCTCCCCCTCTCCCAGCACCTGGGGAAAAACTAGCTCGCCAGCTTCTGGACACATCCCTGAAAGGCACTTAATTTCTAGCCGGAGACCTGACCCGTTTCTGACCAACTTTAAGTTATAGCACTTGCTCTAACTACCGAATTCAGAGCTGGATTTTGTACCCACTTTCTGTGTTCATCCTGGCTTGAACCCTGGGTGGGAGGGCGAGGGGAAATGGCTACGGTCTGACGGAGAGCTGTTAATTTCCCCAGCTGCTTAATTATCCGCTTGCCTTCCTGGCCACGTCCCCTTGCCTACACCCACGCACACGTGCGTGTCTGCGCACACGGACACGCGCAGAGCGTGCCTTTCCAAGTTCAGATTAGGGGGCTGCTATTCAAAACTTGGATTTATTTCTTTTCTTCCCCCAGCAAACACATGACGTCTGTGATGGAGACGTTGGATAAATTAGATGTAATCCTAATATCAGGCACCTTTCAGAGCAGAACCAAACGTTTTTAAAAGGGTCCTGGAAAACCGGAATATGTTCATATTTCAGAAAAGCATTTGCTAACACTGCTGGAAGGAGTCATAATTTGATTCAAGGATAGCCTCGTCTCTTTGTTTCCTTCTGAATGCTTTTGGGCGCTCGCTTTCTAATCTTGACAAGATACGTGTGCTTATGTATGCCCGTTTTATACTGTTGTGCTCTTGGGGTTTTTTCTGAACTATTATAAAAAAAGGAAACAAAGAAAAACCCACTGATGTGAAAGAAATTTCCAGCTGAATTTGGGTGCTTGACAGTGTGTATAGGTGTGCTGAAATAAAAACGCAGCCTCTCAGAAAATATAAAACAGGCATTCAGGAACACTCTATGATACAGCACAAACAAATCTGCCAACAGGTGATAAATGAATAATGTCGGTGACTACCGAACCTTGAGCAAATATATTTCACCGTTAACCAGGGGATGTGTGAACTCAAATGCGGTCACAGATTCTACAGTACCATTTTATAGGACATTGCATTTGTCCATAAAAGCTTTAAATTTAAAGGTAGAAGGAATGGACTGTGTACATTCAGTGAAAAATACCTAGCCATCATGCCACACCAACGAGAGAGATTATTGTCTGGAATGGAGCAGACTCAGGGTCAAACCTTAGTTCCATTAAGAGGCTGAGCAGTATTGTATATAGACAATGTGAGAAAACCTAAAAAAATCTGACATTATCTGGACTTTCTGGTGTGCAGCAAACACTTCTTTGTCATTTACTGGTAATTTCTCAGTTCTAATGGAGTTGAACTGGAATTGCATTGGTATTATCACTAATGCTTTTCAATCCGGTTTTGCTTTATGTGATTTTTAAAGAGTTGTTTTGGAGTTCCTATTAATTCTTTCCTTTATCGTAAAACCAGTTACAGGATTGCACTCTCTCACTATAGATTTTGTATGATGTGCTGCGTTTGTATAATATGTTGTGTCAGAACTAAAGTAACAATTTGTGGTAAGTGAACTCACATGGCAACTTCTCAGAGTGTGCACTGCCCGTGAAAAAAATAGCCACTACATTAAAAATAATGTTTACCCCACAGAACCACAGCAGTTTTAAACTCTGACTCACGTGTTCCCTATTGTTTTTTAGCTTTTGGCCGTTCGAGCCCCAGATGAGAGCAGCCACCACCAGCATCCCGTATCCCCGAGAGCTGACTCCTTTGGCACCGAACTGCAAAGGCTTTCGCTGGAGCCAAGGCAGCCGCTGTGGATGGGGAACTCCCGGTGAGGACGGCAGGATTTTCCACAGAAATAAACTTTAGGTCTTTCAGCTGCAGGTAGGCGACAAGGAGGAGCCCGTGGCAAAATCTCCAAAGCAAGAGCTTTCCTCGGGAGCTTGATTTTCACGTCCGCAGCCCCATCCTCCACCTGATGCCCCATCATTTCTGTATTGGTTTGAAATACTGGGAGCTCATCCTGCTTTGAAGGGGCAAGGACCAGTTTATCTCTTAGGGGTCCTGTTGGGAAGTGCCAGCGCCTTCTGATAGCCACAGGTGAGTCCCTTCACCCCACCTCAGTAATGCAGAAGTGCAAGCGCTGCTGCCTTCACCACCCTCTGCCAGTGTTTTCTGGGTTCTTCCCCAGGTCCCCTGTTCATCTACTGGCCAGTCCAAAAACCTTACTGTTGCTTCTCTGTCTGGGTTGCTTAAAAACTCACCGGTGCAGGGTGGCAGAGCACAGCACTGATTCCTCACGCGTGTGAAAAGCGTCTTGTGGGTTCCTGCAATAGTTTATGCTCTTTTCCTCAGTGGGTTTATGCTCCTCCTCAGCGTTTCCCGATGCACAGCTGCCTCCCCATCCTATACGAAGCCCAGCATAACCCGTTCCAGTCAGACGGCTCTCCCACACCATTAGTGACCAGAGCGGGGCCATCCATACGGGAACAAGGACTGCAGCCGTAGCCGTCCCCACATTAAGCGTGACGGCATCTAGTAAGCAAAAAAAAAAGTAAGTCATAACTTACTTTTCATTTTGTTTGCAGGTCTGCAGTGTTACCGTTTGCCTGAACCGTCCCACACATGTCCAGTCACAAACTCTGAGCAGCATTTGGGGGATCTGGACGCGTTGCCCAGCGATAGCTGGCGAACTGATGGGAGCGGCAGCAGTTGCTCTGACCCGCCTGCAGAGATCCAGAAACACCGGGCAGTAACGCTCTGCCCGCGCTGATCACCTTGCAGGGATGCTTGCAGCAGGTCCGATGCTGGCAGAGAGGCAGCTCAGAGGTACAGAATGTGTCCCATGTTGCCCGCACCTACGATGGAGCTGCTGAGCTCGAAACGCATTCGGGCCACAGCTCAGGCGGCACATGGCACGTGCCCTCCTGCTTCTCTCCACGACGTTCCCGGTTGGGCTTACGGCAACCCCATTTCTACGCCTTGGCTCTCTGGAGTTGCTTGTTACAACGCCCTGGCCTCGGTCCGTGTGGGCTTTTGGCCATGTTACCTGTGCAAAGGTTTATGATATTTTTAAGGTATAAACAAATGCCGTGCGTTAGGTCGCTACTTTTATAGACTTAAATGTTTAGTGCAAAATCACGTTCACCCTTCATTTACCCACAGATCCCATAGCTCCAGAGAAATCAGGACCGTTTGTTCCTAACCACCCGAGTATAACTGAGAGCAACAACGGAGGGCAGCCGGGTTATCTAGGTGTATTTTAAAGCCAATTTACAGGTCAGTAAATCCAGGCATATCCGTTGCAGCTGTATCCGGAGGCTGCATGGAGAGAGGTGAGTGTACGTTTGCAGACCATAAAGCTTTCTAACGTTATTCAAGAAGCATAACACCGAAATTACTTCCTCTGCCCTTCATGAAGATGTGGTGTAATGAATGACAGAGGAAAGCCGCTGCCTTTGCTCAGAGACAGCTTACACTTTCTAAGCGGCTCCCGAACAGCCGAAGTCAACCAACTCATGCCAATGAGAACAGAGTCAATAAAGATAATTGTATTTGTTTAGCTCAGGAGACTGGAAGTATAGGTGAACAGTGCAATAGCAGAGCTCGCTGGGAACCTGAATGTCTTTTCCAAGGCCAGACATTTGAGGCAGGGGAAAAAATCCTTCTAAATTGGAACCAAGAGACAAAAATTTCAAATTCTACACTACCTAAAATTTCTGGGAAAAGTTGACTTTGTACTTCATAATTTTCTCCCATAGGTCATGTTTGTACGTTTCATTTCAACAAGTTAAAAACCTTTGTTTTTCTTGATCTCTGCAGTTAGTTTCATTTACAGATAGGTCATACAAAATGTAATGTAAATTCCCAAAAAACATTCAGTGGGAATCTCTTCTGCCTAAACTTTTTGACCTGCTGCAAACAGTATCTACCTCAGAAATTATCACATTCCTGAAGAATGATATCTTTTATGTGTATAACAGAGTTACACTTAGGGCTTCCTGGGTAGCTTATAGTCAGACGCGAATCCTGCATTTGTCAGGTTGCAGTTTGGAGGGTTGGATTATTTCCCTGCTGGAGCACATCTTCGGAGGGATAGGAAAGACTTATTTATTGCAATACCCTCTGTCCTCTTAAGTTTTCATCAGTATTAGTTTGCAGCTTCCTTGGTCCCTCTTGCTTCCACTTTTTCTTTAATGAGCGCTGGGAGAACTGGTCTGTTAGGAAATATCAGCAAGATACAGGAGGGCAATATCAAATAAGAGTATGGCAATACCAAGTAAGAGTGTAGCAATATGAACAGGTTTTAGCAAGACAGCCAGAAAGGCTAAAGTTCTACTTGCATTTTTCCCATACCTTAAAACCCTAAGAAACTTCACTGTCATTGGGACTGAAAAGTAACTTTATTCCTGTAAGACGAATGAGGCCAGGCTGTACATGGGGCTGTCATAACACAATACATCAAAAATGGCCCAAAAGACCCACAAAAGCATTCCTGCCATGCAGCTTGCCAAGTCTGGGTGTCTCCTGGAAGGCCAGCACTGGTTAGGTGCATCAGAAAACATCTCAGCAAAGGTGTTGGCTATGTGGAATTTGCCATACTTCACATTCAATTGATTTAAAGTGTTATTGCTCACAACATGTAATAATACACTACTTTTTAAAAATACATTTTATATTTTATTTGTCTTTCTTTATACAATTATATACATTATGTATACCTGTATACAGTATGTGTGTGTTTATACAAACTGAATTCAGAGCAGTGTTGACAAATAATTTGTTGGATTTTACCTTTCATTCCTTTACTTCTAGATTTGTGCATCTGTTGGGATCTCTTTGAGTTGACCTTGAGTTAGTTGCTGAACATGGGGGTGTGATGCCTTTCGAGATGTTCTCTGCTCTCCCACCCGGCCTCCAGCAGCTGATCCAGGGAAAAAGAGCTCCCAGGGAGCTGCCAGTGCTGCGCAGACCTCTCTGCAACCCCAGGGTGCCCGAAATGGCACTAGACACCCCTACAGCTCAATCCCAATTTGCAACCCCTTCCCTGGGGGAGATAACGGAGGGAGAGAAGTATGAGACACTGACGTGGAAATTCAGGTTTCTAGCTGCTGCTGCCCACATTGCCGCTTTTGCAGCCTGGCAGTTGCTTCCTAAGTGCTGCCGCAGGATGGATTTGGTTGGGTTTTTTTTTCTGATTACACTGCTGTTAGAAGCTGCAGCCCTTCTGTTTCCTGACTAAGCGTGCTTGTGTGAGGTTGGATTTAGTGAGGCTTCCCATGGGAATGGCTTCTAGGTGTTCTTGGTTCCCTTCCCAGCCTGGTTTCTCTCCGTGTTGCGGTCACCGAGATCCAGGTGCTGGGGAGGGTGGGATTATGTGCAGAACATCCCTGCAATCCACGCAGAGTGGGATTTAGGATGCTTAGCAGAGGCAAAGAGCCCCGTCTCTCCAGCTCACCGGCTGCAACATGTTGCCTGTGCTGGAAACGGTGCTCCGGTTGCCTGGGACCGACCACTCAGGATGACTCCCCAGTCCTAACCCATCTTCTGCACTTTGCTTTTTTACTTCTCTCTCTCTTCCCGGTTGCTCCTCAGGATGAAGTTGTACTTTATTCATTCAATGTGAGAAAGCCTAATGCATTGAAAATACTTGTGCGCGACAACACAAGCTCATTTCGGTTTCCTCACGGGAGGTAGTTAACACTGGCTCACACAGAAAGGTCCTCCCAAACATTTTGGGGACAGAAATAGAGGTGCATGAATCACAGGACCTTTCAGGCTGGTTTTAACCAACGCTGCCTCTTGTCCCATCTTCTGTGTCCAGTGATGAGGCATCCCAGTGGTGCTGGTGCTCCTTTCCAAACAGGAAAATGCATCTTAGCCTCCTCAGATGGGGATTGTTCTGTGCCCTAAAACACGAAACCTTATATTCCTCCTACAACTGCATTTCACTTCTGTGAACATTTGAGCCCTCTTCCACATTTTTTGAACCAGGAAAAAAAGGAGAATTATTAGAAGTAAAATATGTTATTAAATGGGAGCTGGCATGTGTCAGGCTTATTGATGGGAACTTGCATAAAATGTGATATTACTTCATTCCTACCTTAATTGAAGATATTTTCAGCCTAAGTGATGTGTAACTGCTCAGTGATTTAGCTCTCCTTTATGAATAATTATATTACATGTATTCTCTCTAGATATTTCCATTGATACATAGGATAAGTGTCTCTCAGAATAGCCTGTAAAGGGGTCAGGCAGATCTCACTTTATTGAATCCCTTTAAGAAGGCAAAATATGCTGTTTTCAAAGTCAATGGTTAAATTAATAAACACAATGAAAAACCTTTCGAATGAGAGGAACATTCCCTCTGCTTAAGATCTAATTCCCTGGACACCCACTTACTAAAGATTTGACAGGAGTAACATGAAGCTACAGCATTCACTATGTGGTTCATTTTTTATCAAACAAGACAGAAAGAATGAAGCCTTGTCTGTGTTTGAAAGCTGTATCGTGTTTCTGCCATTTCTTTAGGCATTCTTACAGAAACCTTTCAGTTCTCCCTTTCTCACCTTCTGCAGGCTAATGTATTAGCAATAGCTTTTCTCTGATTAATAAAACGATGGTGATTTTTTTGCGTGAAACATAGGAAGAGTCTCATTCTTACCTGTGTACTCATGAAATAACCAATTTCAAGCTGTGATGAAAACAGCAATAATTATAAACACTTCAGCAAATAAAGAAATCTTCAAGAGCTATATTTAATATTAAACACCACACAGAAAATTTCCCAGGCAACAGGCCAAGCTGAGATTAACTGGATCTTTTTGAAGAGGCGTTTGTAATGTAAATTTAAAACCAAACAGTAAAAAACACTTTGACAAACCTTTACATTATTGCCACAATCTGCATCTAGACCCAATAAAATAATAGACAGGAAGGCTGCCAGCATCCAAGCCAGGGGTATGCAAATGCCCTATTCTGCAGCTCGCTGATAGCTGCTGGAGAGCTGAATTTAAAAGCACCACTTCAAAGCTTTTCTAGGAAATACTTGAACGCTTAATGATTTTAAAGTTCCGTGATAGCTCTAATGCTAAATTGTTGTTTAAATTAATTTATTTAACTAATGATCAACACATGCGTCTGGAAGATGCTTCTCTGTGCGTGTTTGTGGCTCCGCTATGGTGATGACTAAGGCAAGAAATGCGGTGGGGCACGGGGCTTGTCCCAGGGTAAGCTGGGTAGGGAGTTGGCTCTGGACAAGGTGAAAAGTCCCCCTTTCGGACCACAGATTTACTTTGATATCATTTATTTAGTGCCAGCTGGGTCTGCTTCCAGAGAGAGCTAAGAGGGCATCTTTCTTCAAAATGCAACAGAAGACCTAGACTCGCCTACAGCAAAGAAGAAACAGCTTTTGCTTAAGGCATTCCTGGGTGATTTTGATGTTTCGGTGCCAGCTAAGTTGGCTCCTGCCAGTTTGGGGGAAAGAAGAGATGGGATGGGACAAGTACAGGAATTCCCATCTCTGTGCGCGAGGTGCAGGGCAGAAGGTGCTCTCTGCACAGCTGGGGCTCGTGGTGGGAATCCCAGGGAAACCCGCTTGGGCGAGGAGTATGAGGGTCTGCGTGGGGAAGGGTTATCCAACAGGTAAAGATCCACCGTACCTTCTACAGCTTGCTCTAGCAAATTGCCTCTCGCACAGTTTTGAGGTCGTTTCCCCTCCAGGGGCGGTTATGTTATTGCTTCCTTCTTCCCACCTTCTGTCTCTGGTTATTTAGGTGAAAACATCTGCAGCACATGGGCTCTGCCTCCATAGGTGAATGCAATGGGCTTAACACAGCTTTGCTCTGAAGTCAGCTAGCTCCTGTTTGAAGTGAGAAATCGTAATTTGAGGAAGGAGGTAAGCTGGGTAAGAGAAATCAATCAATCCCAAACTAGTCCCACAGTGCAGAAACCCTCCATTAAAACTGCAGTTGTGTTCTCTCAGTGTACTGATGCCGTCGGTGAGGGCATAGAAAATTTATGAGGATTCTTGACGGAGAAGTGAGGGAAATGTGACAGAAGCCTTCACACTCAGAAAAGGTGGGGGAAGGATGCATAGGAAATGAAACTTCACAATTTCTCAGAGTGCCCCATCATTTCTCAAAATGATGGAGCAGCCCATTTCAAATAAAAAGCAACTCTGTTCCACACCACCTGCCATTGCAATGGGCCTTCGTCACCATGGTATGCGCACCTCCATTACATGAGGTGAAGGTCGCCGTGTGCTCCCCTTGTTTCTGCTGACTTCCCACGTCCTAAGGGAACTTCATTTCCACCACCTCTAGCTATTTGCACTACATTTGGCATGACTTGCCACCTTTGCTCATCACCTCTTCTGGTCCCAGGGCTCACTGTAACTTTGCCTGCCCTTCTACGGGTCAAGCTTGAAGTATGCTGAAGGGTTACTGCAAAGATGTTCATAGTGCCAAGGGCAAAATAGTACTTGCCTTGTGGATAAATAGGAATTTTCAGCTGCCAGGTCTCTGAATTAAAACATGTGGCCTCAAAAGGCTGTAAGTCAAGTTGGTGAAAAAATTCGCCACAAAAGCACTGTGTGGAAAAAAGTTTGAGAGCCTTGCAGCATGAAAAGGGGAAAGAGAAATTCCAACCAGCCTGGTCTTGTAGAGGGATTAATCCTTCTTTATAAATTAGCCTCTTTGTACCTGTGAAACATGTTTGATCAGATTCCAAAGCATGGCAGTGATTTGTGCCAAGTGGGAAGCTGAAGAGTAGAGGAATGTCTGATATTTAAATATTTTACCAGCCCTTCATCTGGGTTAATATTTTATTAGCAGCAAACATGCCTCTCTGCTAAGGACTCTACAACTATGGCTCACCGTGGTGAGATACTGGTGACCTTGCACAAAGGTAGTAGGAAAGACAAGAGTTGAGGGAAACATTGATGCCACTCATTTCTTCTTTCCTAAGGATGCACTGAAAACATCCACATTGATGGGCGTTTGCATTCTCTGTGCCTTGATTTGCAAGTCTGAGCCACACAATTCAGCTTTTTCCCCATTCACGTTGCTTTCTGCAGTACGTACCAACCTCTGCGTAGCTGCATCATCCTAACCGTACCAGACTGATGGGCCTGTGCCTGATCAGGATGGTGCTGGCGAGGCAGCTGTGCAGGTCGGTAGGATGGAGAGGTTTGCAACGCTATGTACAAAAGTAGTTCAAGCCCAGCTCTGACAAAATGGTTGCCAGTGGGACAAGCGTGCCCACGATTTGTCCTCCTGTATTCACCAGCAAATGTTTCATTCCAAAGGGTCGTCGGCGTCTCCTTCTGTAAGGACCACCAGGTTTCTGACAAAATCGCGCATGGATACGGTAGGGCAACCAGCAAGTGCCTTGACCACAGCAGGTATGGTAAGCACCACTTTTTGTGGAGATTCTGCTTTTTTTCTGTGGCTTGAGGCTGTGAAGCTGGAGCCAAATGTTCGGTTAGTTTCTTGGATGAACTATGCATCCAGAGGGGTGAAACAGGGTGGTGGTGCTGCCTCTATAGTCACCCATATTCCAACCAACCAGATGCTGTATACGTGACTGCAGGAGTCTGTGCCCTGCACAGTCTGGGATGTCCCCACTTCTGGAAAAGCAGGATGTTCATGGTTCACCAGGCACTCTTAATACGATTTCAGCTTGGGATGCCTCCTCTCTTCTCTTTGCTCCCCTTTCTTTTTTCCATTTAAAGGAAAGCAATTCCTTGAGCGAAGAATGGGATCTTGGAAGATGGCTAGCTCAGTGCTCAGAGTGCAGCAGCCAGAGCAGGATGCAGGAGCAGACTCTGTTCTGTGCTGCAACCTGATCCAGCCATGAGCAACCATCTTCAGTATAGAAAATGTAGATAATTATTTAAAAAAAAAAAAAAAAAAGACAATTTCTCTGGCCAGCTGCCTCTGAGGAGCAAATCAGTCAAACAGCAGCATAGGGGTGTGTTGGCAGGCTGGGAGTATGGGGGGCTGCAATGGTGATGTAAATCATCCACACAAAAAACTGATATATTAAAGTAAATGACTAATATATTAAAGTAAAACTTGTGGGGAATTTGCCTGATTGTGTGACGCTATCAAGTCCTGAAACTTTAATTTTCTTGTATTTTTATGCCTATCTAGCTAGTCAGTTACATCCAGTCTTGCTGGCTGGCCAGTTCATAATGGAATATTTATTCTACTAGAAATACTGAAATTATTTTCTTTCAGTATTTCGGCTGAGGAATACACAGAAGAATACCTGGAGTTTGCATGAAATTCAGTATTTGTAGAGACTGTGGTAGTGGCTAGGACCACCCTGCTTTATCTCCTCCCTCCATTCTTTCATACTGTATATCCTATTAAATTAATTAAAAAATTGGGGAGCCCTCCAGTGGCTAAAATTATAGAGCCTAAATTACCAGTGTGTTAAAGAGGTACCCAAATGTCTAATGGTGTCTTCAGACCTCACAAAAATCGATACAATTTTAATACGGAATTTTACAAAATGTTACCTTTTAACTGAAGAGACAATTTTTTAAAAGTCAATCCAGTTAAGTACATGAGGAGGCACTTGGAGAAAATTTTCCCTAAAAGATCTTTTCAGAAAACACCCCCAAACGCAAAATATCAACCTCAAGTTCTTAGTTCCTTTTAAATGTAAACTCCAGGAATTTGAGAATGTTCTGCATTTGGTAATGAAATTGTTCTCCTACTCCTCAGGCTCGTACTTGGTATTCTGCTTCTCATTCCATAAAAAAAACCCCAACCTTTGTGTGTGTGGGAAATCAGACTCTTGACTCTTTGACAATCTCTATATTGATTCTTTAAAAGCCTGTATATTGCAGATTTATCCAGAAAAGATGCCGACAAAGGTTTCCGTTAAAAGAAGGGAGAAAAATATGCAAAGCTAAATCCAGGTTTGCAGCCCAGAGCTGTAGCTTATTGAGGTAAACAAAAAGCGTTGAGGGACTCTGCTCTGGATCCTCCTTGATCTCACTTCTGAAATGCTCATCGATTTCCACGAGAGGAGATTTGGACTAAAAATCTGTGGGGAGGTGTTGCGAAGAACAATACAATTTTTTTGTCCTTAAGATAGTGACTATGCCCTACTACCTGCTTCATATTTTTGTTAGATCACAGAATTAAGCACAGAGGGAAAATAACTAATATTTTTACAAATGAGGACATTTGGGACCATTTCATCTGTGCCTCATTCCAACAAACTGGAAACCCAAAGCAAAGCCCATTTAACTCGATAGCTTTTGGCTCGGGCTCTTGGAGAAGTATAAGTGGATCAAACTAAGAAAAAAGGCTAAATCTCCCTTTGAGCCGGGAGACCATCTCTGCGTGGGAAACGACTGCCAGGCTTTGCCGTCAAGTGGGGTGGAGGTGCTCAGCCCAAAGCCTGAGCTCCTGGTCACCTACATCTTGTTGTCAGCTGTAGAGCAGCCATGAAGCAGAGCCAGTCTGGTCACTAACCCAGGAGAAGCCTCCTGCCCTCTAATTAGCTGTGAACTGACTTTGATGCCTTGAAAGACCTCCCGGTATGGTTTTTTTTTTTCCCTTCCTCTCAAACATTGCAACAGGTTTCTGTTGCCTTGCGTACTGCTCCACAGCCTACAGGCGATCACAGATTCGTAGGCGGCCTGAGATGATATCCCGTCTCCCAGAGCCCGCGTGGTGGGACGGACATCGTACTCCTACCGTACGTCGGGAAGGCTGTGCCATCGCACAGGCTTATCTCAGGGTACGTATCACGGACCCTGGCAGCGCTGGGGTGGACGATTCGGCCACCACTGCTCCTCCAAGAACGTTGGAGCATCAACTTCAACCTGATGGAAACGTCCCGCTTCCCGAGTAGGAGGACAGCCAACTTCTCTGATGCTGCACCGAAAGCCCTCTCCCGACTGCCGTCGCTGCGCAAGTCCAGCAGCTCTTCCCCGAAGTAAAAGGAGGTGCACGGCACAGCCTCCGATCATCCGCAAAAGCACAAAAATAGCATGGGGTGCCTACAAGTTGGAAGCGGTCTGTGTCAAGAGCTGTCAAAAGCTGTGGTTGCCACAGGGATAATTGGTTTGTGCCAGCTGTAGTTGATGGATACCAAGCTGATGAAAGGAGACAGGATAATATGCCTTCTGTTGTTTAATTAAGGATTTTCTAAATCTGCAGAAACTGAAAGCTCTGGATGCTGAAAATCACCCGAACGCACCCCGATATTCGTGGCAATGAGAGAATGATGGGGAAACAGGGTTCCTCCCAAAATGTGCGTGCGCCTATGTAAAGCACCCCCTGCGCAAGAAAAGGCCGTTTGGCGATGCTCTTGCCCTTTATTTCCCACCAAACTCCTCCCTGCAGATTAATGTTTGTCAGAATCTTCCCTTATCACAGGGGCTGCAATCTTTACTTAATACCCTGAGGGAGGGACATCTTGGGTTATTTTGCACAGCGCAAGTGATTGAAATACGACAGCAAACTGTTAACATGATCCCAAAAGTACTGGCTCGCAGCCCAATATCTTTTCTACAGTCATTTCAAAGAAGGTGATTAATAGCGTGTCAGAGAGTTGCTCTGTATACCGAACACTACTTGAAGGACTGTAAATAGATAAAACCGAATGATCAACAACCGCATACCGAAATAAGGACAGGCACCCAAAGGGTGCTGGGAATCTCAGTTGTTGAATTCTACTTTTATTGTTGTTAATGGTAGGTATCAAGAGGGGATGAATAGCCCTCAAATTAAATTTGCAGCTAATCTCATAGTAGGAGGCAAAGACTCTATCATGCAGGCAGTAGCCTTATCTGGAGGATATAGTAATAAAATCCAACCTGGACAACACAAGCTAATACACCCAGAAGAAAAGAAGAAACGTGTAGCTGTTTGATGGGGCCGGAGGTGTTTGGAAAGCAGCAGTGTTGGAAAAGTGCTGGGTGGAATGATGTGGGGCAAAGCCAGAAAATCAGCTGCAAGCTCGCAGTGCGGCATGGCAATAAGGCCGGGCAGTTTGTAAGAGCAAGGCTCACGGTGGCGAGTCTGGCCAACATGAGAAGGGTGAGGTTAATCTCACAGGACTGATATGCTGGGGAAAAAAAAAGACCATTGCTATGCCATCAAGTATTAAACTTGTGGAGAAGGGGCCAGTGATCTCAGGGTGAAGGGTTTCTCTCTCACACACCTCCCTCCCTGAGCTCTTCCCCCGTCCCCAGCTTAGCTTACCCAATTTTGGAGGAAAAGGACCTGCTCCTGCGGTCAACTCCCTCCCAGGAGGAGCAGTGGTGGCAGAACTGTCCACCCCAGCCAGGGTCCCTGGGGCACCCTCTCCGTTCAGAGACGGATAACCAGGATCTTCAAAGGTGTGGAATGGCTTTTACACCAGGAGCAGCCCCAGAGACCAGGACTCTCCAGCCCAGGAAAGGACGTGTCCAAGGATGGATGTGCTAGAGGTCCACCAAGCGGCATGGGAAGGTGAGTAGGGAATGACTGTTGGTTGTCCCACGTGAGCTTGGTGTCCCACCGGGACCCCGTGACACCAGAGGGTGGCCAGGGCAGAACTGGCAAAAGGAAATGGTTCTTCACAGAGATGGGGTAAAATATTCACATTGGGTCAAAAACGGCTGGGTGAATTCACAAATATCCACTGCAGGCTTTTAAAGACCAGAATAACCCTTCTGGATCAGGAGCTGCAAATTTTCGAAGGCTGGAAGAATAGTCTGGGAAAACACGCCTAACCTGTTCTTGTACTCTTCCTTACGTGTCCGCTATGACCCTGGTCAGAGGCTCGATACTGGGCCAAATTGACAAATAGTCTGACTCAGTACGGCCACTGTGACATCTCTGACAACGTATATATGCCGCAGGTTTCCCTGTACATTTCCTCTTGCCACAGCACAAGAGCTGCACCAGGCCACTCTGGTGCATCGGTTCTCTCTGCTTTTATTGAGACAGCTGGTGATGACCAAGCTACATGTTTCTGTGCCTCCAGTGACCGTCTCTTCCAGTGGTCACTACCTTCTCCAAGGCAGGGCAGGCAATAACAGAGAGGAATCTGAGTATCTAAATTGTAGAAAAAAAGAGTTTTTTCTAAAGACTTTTGGCATTTATGTCTTCCTTCTGGTAAGAAGTCTTCCTGAAAAGTGATTTTTAGTTTCCTCCGCTGAAATGACTTGCTCTGAAACCCACTTTCGGGTCTGGTTGGTGGTACCTTTGGCTGTAGTTCCCACAGTCCCAGCCTTGGCCGGGTCAAAGCAAACCACAGCTGGACCATTTTTTAGGGCGCTCTCTTCAACTTCCCAGTGACGAGTTGCTTCAGGTCCTGAACACCCCTCCGCCTAAAAGTAATGGCTCTTGCAGAAGCCCATCTTGTACTAACCCCCAAAAAACCCCAGCCCCAAACCAAACATACGCTGTCTAACTGCACACTGCTACTGAATCAGGGTATCAGGTTATAACCACTCTCCTCTCCTAGTTGCACTGGGCTTGGATCAACCCCTTGCTGCTTTGCAGGTGGAACTGGCTTTGGCAAATCCCCAGGGCACGCACTGCACATTCAGCTTCTCCACTTCTGCCCTGAGATACACTCCGGTTGCTTTTGAAGATTGTAAAAATAATCAATAATAGATTAAAGTACACGTTTTCTTCAGGCACCAGGTCTGCTTACATGTAATGAGTGTTTATGAACTGAGGAAGGCATCCCAAAATTACCGAAATGCTTTGCTAAACCTGAACTCAGATTTTTTTGTATCTGCAAGCTCTGTGATACCAATTTTATTGTGCTTAGGGGATAAATTTAAACCACTAGCACAGTTTTGGATGGGTTTGCTTTCATCACATTCGGAAACGGGGGGCTAGTCCCCCCCTTACACTACTATTTCTTAATGATGTGCTTTTGTCAGTGAAGATGAGTTGGTAAAGACATGAGGATTACATTTAAATTCAGCTGTATTTGTAGTTTAAACATGCAGGAAATGAGATGAGGGGAGGAAGAGCTTATGCTAATCCAAACAAATGGGAGAGCTCGTAACGTTTTCAGATGGTTTATTTGAAATCACATTAAATTCTCTTCGCAACCTGATGCATCTGTGCAACTGGGGCTGCCAAAATACACTCACCTGCTGTAATACAACCACTCCTGAGCTTTTAACAAACGTGCACAGCCATAGGGATGCTTAAATGATGTGCTGCATATGCAAAGCACAATAGAATTTATTAAATAACTAATCCACAAAGCCCATCTTTTAACTCATTCAGGGGGGCAAATGAAGGCAGAAAAACCCAAGCGACCAGCTTGTAGCCCCACAGCAAACCTGCCGGAGCTGGGACAACAGCGCAGGAACCCGGCATTACCCTCCCGAGCCCTAATTGTCCTCCCAGGGCTGCGGTGAGCCTGTACCTCGGCGTCCCGAAGGAGTGATTAAGCACCGTCAGCAGCGTGTCTCCCAGCTCCAAAAGAGAGATTACTTTGCAGAGGAAAACAACACTGCCTGGGCAGCTAATTAATCACCTCTCTCCTCTTTGAAAGGCAGTGTCGGCCCCGCTTCACACCGCTCAAAGTCTGCTCGTGTGCGCCTTTGGCTTGGCTATTTCTGGGAGGTGATGCTGGCTCCCTACGCCAAGTGCTCCATCAGCTCTAGTCATACTGGTCCCAGCTGAGCGGGACGGTTGGTCTCGAAGCCGCCAAGGAGATGAAAGAGAGCCCCACCGCCCTCAGCCAAAGATTTGACTTTTGTAGTTGCAGGGTTGGCCAGAGCAGTGTTTCTGCAAGTGGAATTGTCTGGTTTGCGTTCATTTCATCCTTCATGAGCGGGGTAAAAGAAAACAGATAGAATAGAGGTAGTAGAAGAAAACATCGTGCCAGGGATTGGTGGGGTGTCCCTCTTTGAACGGGGAGCTGCTCCCATTCAGACTCTGCAGATGGTGCTCAGATCTACCGAAAGAGGACTCTGCCCTACAGGTATTAACCTTTCCAGTCAGCCTACAGGGCATTTCTAGGGAGAATCAGAGAGGGCAGCTCACCGGCTTGCTCATGGGTGGTTTTTACTGCTCCTTGGTAAGCCGCCCCAACACGAGACACCAAAATGAT
The DNA here is from genome assembly GCF_947461875.1 of Haliaeetus albicilla. Lineage (NCBI taxonomy): Eukaryota > Metazoa > Chordata > Aves > Accipitriformes > Accipitridae > Haliaeetus > Haliaeetus albicilla. The sequence goes on along the minus strand of NC_091485.1, from coordinate 5,083,489 downwards.
GCCACGCGTATGTCCCTCATGCAGCCATTCAAACCTGTGCATGCAAAGTCCTTTTTCTGAAGAGAAAGTGTTGTGGGTTATTTTTCTAGGAAATCATCCTCTCCATCAACACGTCTGTTAAACTGATTGTTTCCCTAAGAAATAAATACACATTTGGGATTTGTTGCAAGCTTTTTACTCACTTTTATTTCTATTCCTCCCGCTTACTCCTTTAAAACAGGCCTGCTGGCCTACATTTGCAATGCTGAAAAAGGTGTAACGACATTTCCAATATTCAATATTTTTGTTGAAACCAGCTTGAGAAAATAATTTTTAATGAAACACATTTACTATTTCTCATCTCTGTGCAATCTGTCCAATTTCCTAACTCCCCAAAATGACAAAAAACATTTGTCTGTTCAGAGATGCTGGCCCAAAGCCCATCACACCCACAGGCTGTAGTTTTATGATATGAAATGTTTGCCTAATTCTCCATACCATGGACTTGCAACCTTAGTTTAACGAGGGAAAAAAAAAATCTGTTACATAAGCAATCCCACCAGAACATAGAATTAAAGGACAAATCCAGTCTAGGCAACTCAGAGGAGTGGACATGTATTTACTCCCCGAGATTACCTCTTAGCAAGTGCTAAGATACCACAGGGAGAGGTGCCATTATAAAAAGAAAACACAGATTGCTGGAGCTAGAGCTGAACTGCTCCAGAGAATACCAGAAAGTACTTCTGCCTCTGCTTTCTAGCACTCGCTCTCATGCAAGAGTAGCAGGTACCCTGCACAGCCTGGGTAGGAAAAAACACCAAACTCATAGCACCTAATTTTGCAAGGTGCAAAACAGTTCAGGTAGATGTTAAATGTCCTCAACTCTTGATTTCAGCGAAAGCTGGAAGTGCTTTGCTACGCCACCGGGTGAGGCAGGAGGAGGAGGAGGAGGAGGATGTGCTCAGTGCTTTCAATGAGAAGCTCTGCACATGTCAGCTTTCGTCTGCTACGGATGGGATGAGACGCAGGCGTTATTTCTTGGTAAGTTGTGGGTATTTCTGCGAATCTTTTTCGTGACCTTGCAGCAATTCCAACAGATAACGTGACATTTTTCTCCCCTTTCTTTTATAAATCACTCATTTGTGTCTTCTAGGCTTAGGAATATAATCATCACCCAGTTGCGTTGCTCAGGACATTAAGTTTCTGTCTCACTTTCTCTGGTGACCTAATCAAACAATGTGCAAATACTTCTTGGTTTCGCTGTATCTACTTTGTACTTCCCGATACCACAAACTACTCACAAGCAATAGCTGAGCTGCTCCCGTAGCTTTCCCTTTCCCCAAATTTGATGTAGCAGAATCACGGGCCGGGTGCTCCTCCGTCTGTCCCACCAGCAGAGCCCGATTCGAGGGCAACCTCAAACTCCTGCCCAGGAATGTGCCGCGACGGCCGGGCGGACGCGACCGCTCCCCTTTGCATGGGATAAATCAATGTTTATTGAGAGCGAGAAAGAGCACAAGAATGAACTTGCCTCTGTACAGCCACGGTTATAGCTGGCGAATTTGTGCACAGGGTGGTGGGATCTGAGATGTGCTCCTGGGGAAGGGCTGTCCTCAGAGGAACGCTGTGACTGCGCTGTCCCTGGGTCACCCGTGATCTCTTTCTCTCTTCCACTTGGTGTTTAGCAATGCCATGAAAAAGAGGGCTAGCTTCTCCAGGAGAAGCGTGAGTGCCCCAAGTCCCAACTCCCCGTGTGTTACAGCCTGGGGAGGTGGGACACCCTAACCTAAGGTGTCTGGAGCAGGGAACAGCCTTTTGCCACCTGCCCTCATGAGCTGGCATATTCGTAACAGCAAAATACTTCAAAAATACCGAAGGGAGGAAAATGCGAGGATTTTAGGCATCCGCAAGAGACAAAGGACTTGCAAATTTTTAAGACAGCAGTGGCTCCTGGTGCTCTGCCCTGAGATGGGCACGGCTTGTGGCCCACTCTATCCTAAATGTGTTCTTTGGGCTACTTTGCAAGCATCCCTGTTGGCACGCTGACTTCTCCGGTGCCTGGCAGCTCCAGGACGGGTCACCAAGTCAACCTGGGCTTGGGCTTTCTTAAATGGGAATGAGCATAGCTGCCACTCACAGGGGATCCTAAAATAGAGAAGAGCAGCTGACCACACAGTGATACATGAAGGGCTCCTCTCTCTGCTGAGCAACTGTTGGTGCCTCTCTTTGCTCATGAATGGCTTCCTCCATAAGCCCCTGCCAAGAACATACACAGCATATGCAGCAGGTAAAACCAGCTATCTCCTGAGGACACGTGAATCAACTTCTAGAAATGGCAGCAACTTCTTTCACCTGTTTCTTTCATCCGTTAGAGTTGCTGAAACAAATTAGCTATGCTGCTGCCTTAAATCGCTGATTAATATCAACAGAGTCCGTATTTTTGTCATCTGAGGTTTGCAGGCAAAAGTATTATTGTTAGAACAACCGGTATAGTTTGAAAAGCAGCCAATGTTTGGGACATACGGTTTCTTATTTAGATCCGGAGTGGGAGGAGCATAACTAATACATTTCTTTTGCAATACAAGTGAATCGAAGTGATTTCTTCTCTTGTTTTGACAAAATTTTGTAAGTTTTTGCACCTGATTTTCACATCAGGTAAATATCAGAAAAAAACCACAGTGCTTTCAGTTGTCATTAGTAATGGAGTAAACATAGTCTCAAGAAGCGTTCACAACCAAAAGTAATTTTGCCGTGAAGATGATGTGTTTCTAACAAAAAAATGCATGCTCCAGACTGGAATCAGTTAATGAAAACTCCTCATTTAGAGAACATACACCCATAGCCATATTCAAAACCTATTGAAATCAGCGGCTATATCTCAATAAGATCCAAATGACCTTTGAACAGGTTCCTTTTAAAAAAAAAAGAAAACCACGGGGTTGTTACTGTGAAGCTCCTCCTTCCTTAGCTTGATTAACGATAGTGATTGCGAACACTTCACAACTCTTTTGCAGGGTCTTCTTCATTGGCTTTTGCAAGGAGCAAAGTAAAAGTGACCACAAATACTTGCTCTACACCCTAAAAGTTCAAAAGAGATGTGTTACCAGATACTCCGGGTTGCACTGTCAGGGCTCCAGTAGCTCTGGAAGAGGAATCAGAAAAGCAATTGATTCTCACCCACTGCTGTAAATTCATTGTTCCTCTCCTGACAGTCACTGTCAGGGGTAGTGTAGGAGAATGGCTGAGAAGCAGATGGCTCCATCTAATAAATTTTGCAGGCTCATTTTTAAACAAGTGAGGCAGTCGGCACTGACGCTGACGGCGCTACGTAAAAACCCTTCTGCCTGTCCTAATGTCAGCAGCAGCCCTAAAAACCCACTGCGTGTCCCCGCTGGTTGGTAGGCTGGTCAGGTAGGCAATGCCAGCTCCTGCCAGGACTGGCGATAGCCCATTCCTCAAATCCCGCAACGGCGATCCAAGTTTCTCCCTCGCTAGCAAACGTCTCCCGGGGGTGGGGAGCCACGGAGAAACCTGGCGGATGGGAAGAAATAAGAATATATTCTTCAAACCATCAGCTTGCACCTACTTTGATGCTCGCTGATACAACGGCGTGTAGGATTGTCAAGTCGTCTTTAGTATGCATAAGCAACGAGGACGAATTGGTAGCTGGTGCTGCTGGTGGTTTTGCTATTCTCGGTGGGACTCTCTTTTTCACTTGCTGACATCTCCAGCAGCTATTCTCAGCACTAGGTTGGGTAGGCCCAAGCAAAATGATGAATATGCCTCCAATAGCTTTTCCAAGCAGTGATACTTTATTGTACGTATGTATGCACATACGCATTTTCTATGTATGCATTATTAGTAGACAGACCTACTTTGCAGCTATGCCAAGCACCTTTTCTCCGAGGAGAGTGCAGTGAATCAACTCCTGTTGTCGGTAGAATCCAGGGGGGGGAAAAAAAATCTGTCTTCATGGATTCCTGTAAGTGAAATATTTAACATATTCTGGAGACAAAAGTTAGTTTTCTCACATTTCTCCCATTTTGCAAAGAAAGTAGTAGTGCATGCATATTCATGAGTATATGAAATTGATGGGGAATAATTTTGCTATTCCAGGTAGTAGTAAAAATGGTTACATTTTAGTCGCTTTTAGCCTGAGAACTGCTGTGGAAATAGTCACTCAAATGTTTAGAATGTTTAGATTCCTGAAGAATAGAGGATCCCTGAAGCTTCTGTGTATCAGAACAGTCTCCCCTTTTAGAAGGTCTGCAGAAAGTAGGCTCGATTGCCTATATATTTTTGTGTATTTCATATCTTATCTAGAATAGACTATACCTATTATAGATAGTATATTTAATTATATGATACATTTTACATACCTATAATTTTTTTTTTCCATAAAAAATACACTGAAGCAGGTAAATGATTGTTAGACTTGTTTTGCCTCAGGACAGAAAGTCCCAGGCAGTTCTGCGTTGCAGGCTAGTGCAGACAGTGTGTTGCAGGACACTTGCCAGTGTAACAAGGCAGCTGTCTTGCAGGAGTTCACAGTTTTCCATGGGGAGAAGGAAGAATTTCAAAGAACTGCTAACAGAGTTTCAGAGCAAAATCACTTCAAGATTTCTTCTTCAGCTCACATTGCAATTATATGAAAATTTTGAAAGATTTTTAAGCAATAACTCCCTGACTAAATCTGCAGTTTTGTTGGTTTGCTCTCTGTCTATATTCTTGTATAAAAGCAAACCATTTGGCTGAACATTCTTGAAAAGCTATTTTTGGTATGTATAACTAACCACAACTTGCAAATCTTACACATCAAAATAAAACTCAGCATTTCAAACATCGTTTAAATACCGTCAAACATATAATCACTTCCAGGTTGCAGAATGCTCTCTGTGCAATGCTAAAAATTTTAAACAGAGAACCTTTGCTGTGAAATAAGCCTTGAAAAAAATGGCTATTGAACACCTGATAAAAGGGTACTCTGCTCAAAGACAGAAAGCCCAATTGACTGACAAACAAAGCAAAATTCTTAATACAACTATGGCATCTCACATTTGCTTAGAGAAGCCCAGGCTAGTGCCAGATGTAATGGCTATAGACATAATTAATGCAAATTATGCACCGCTGCAGGAAGGCGGGGTTTCTAGATCACATATTCATTGCTGGCCTCTGCTTCTCCAGGCTGCACCTATGTAGGGAAATATTCAGTATCTATTAAACATGTTCTTTATAGCTTGTCATTTGCTTCCAAGTTTTCCTGTTAAAGATCAAAGGCAGCTGATGCCTTCCGCCTTTGAATAGATACAGAATAGGTGGCAATTTTGGGACAGGGAAACAGAAGAAAAGGAAATCACCTTTCTCGCACTTCATGTTTGGAACTACTAACATAGTATTAGAGATGATGTTCTGTGACAGATACTTTCGCTGATAACTGTCTCCCCACGCACGCTTTCCTCAGATTGAGGAGGAGAATCTATAACTTCAATGACCAGAAGTGTCTAATATATCCCATATGCTCCAGCACTATGGATTTACAGGGATAAGCATTTCATTACATAACTCTTCTTTCTTAACTAAAAATATTTCACCATGGATGTGAAAATAATGTAGAATCTAAATAATACTTCGACTGAAACAGCGGTTGGATCCAAACCCTGCTGTGTTTGCTTACTGCAAAAAATTATTTTTGTGGAGAGACAAGTAAGACATGCTACTGTATAATTTGCTTGCTTTATACATCTTATGGATTGAGACTGCACTTAATTATTGGTTATGGAACAAACCTCTGGAAACCGGAACGTTTCTAGCAGCACCCAAAGCAGAAGGTATGGGGTTTTGCTGTCTCTTTTGTGTATTTTTCCTACAGCAGGTATTTGGCCTATGAAAATAGGGCAGGGTGAGAAAGCAGGCTTGTAAGCCTTCTTCCAGACTCAAGAGATCGGGTCTATTATTGCGATTTCAGCACAGGCAGAATATCCAATTATGCTCACAAAATGCAGCCATGCAATCCTCGCTCCAGGAGAAATACGCTTCAAGGCCCTGGTCTGACTTACAGATGTGGGCAATTCTATCCTTGCAGGTGATGCCATTGAAATCAAGGAAACTTCTCTCTTGACGCAGTTTCTAGCAGCTGGAGATAGGCTTTTTTTTTTATTTGGGCCCTTGAATATGATCTGAAGCGCGTTGTGATGCATTTACTCGTGGTGGGTAACGCGTTACTCTGCGTGAACTCCCACTGACTTCGAGGAGCCTGCTCATATATTATCACAGCAAAACTTCGGTTTGAGCTGTGTTTGGGGAAAGCCCCGTGCACCCCTGCGGGTGGCAGCCATCAGCGTGTTTGAGGCTGCTTCCTAGCTCTTCTCGATGCGGGAGGGAGGAAAATCGGCATCGACTCTTCTTTCGAGGCTACGTGAATCTTCAGGGGCACCAGCAGCGCATTTCTCACAAGCTGCTTGCACACCGTTCCCCTCTCTTAAGGTTGGAGGCTTTGGGGTCCCGATCCGTGTGCTGCCCTGCCCCACTTATGAGCTCCAGTGAAGTTATTCTTGTGCTTTGTATGTATTTTGGGCTCTGGAGTGAGATGCCAGGGACAGCAGGCTGAAGCTTCTAGCACAAGTAAGATCCCCCCAGCTAAGTTTAGGGGAAGCTCCACAATACTCTATTGATTATTTTTTTTTCTTCTCAGTACTTAATTGAACCTCACTTCACTCTAGCAGGGTAACAAACTGACAGGATTACATGCCCAATTTACCAGGATGTCATTCCAAGGCAGCAGCTGCTTGCTTTCAAAAGGACATGGGCTCCCCTTGACCATTTTGTCCGAAGGGGGTAGGTACACAGAAGCAGGTAAGAATTTCTGTACTAATTTTCACTGAAATACTAGTGGTTATATGGCTGGCTTACTGCAAAACTTCAAACAGAAAACACCAACGTTGTGTTTAGAAATGCAAGGACTTCATCCTACTGAGATATAGTCAACTTCTGTCAGAGTATACCGAGGTGTTTTTCACATCAGACACTTCCACACTGAAACTACATGATTGTTCAAAACAAACATAATAGAAACCAACCAAAATCTTTCTTTTGGGGAGGGAGGGGAGAAAAGAGAGGGTGAGAATAAGAGCCTCTTATTCCATCTTACTCATCTTGGTGAGGAATAAGAGTGCAGTCCCATGCTTAAGACTGAGATATAAATAATTGACACTTTTTGGCCTCCAGCAAAACAGACCATATGTCCACACCGCAGCCACGGCAGGTCGCATGAGCACACCTGAGTTGGGCTACAACTTGCTGGCTGGATACCACTCCCAGGCCTGACTTGGCAGCAGGGAGCTCAGCGCGGATTTATTTGCCTCTCCGACCAGCCAGCTCCCTGGGCAGCATCGCTGCGGCACCTGTGGTCTAAGCGGTGCCTAAGCCAGCTCGTGGCTTTGTCTCTCTGACCCTAACCAAGGCGAAGCAACAGTGCCAACAGCAAAAGGAGGCCGTGGACCCTCAAGATACACCAGAAAACGGCAGCGTCCGAAGGCTGAACCGCGCCAGCTTTAGCACGCTGTCCCTCCGTATTTCACTCCACGGGAAAGCTCCTTTCATTAACCACCCCTCCCAGAAGATACCAATGGCAGAACAGCCTGGTAGAGTCTGTGCCACATTTCTCCTGTTTACCAGACAAAGGAAAATACCAGGGGACTAAACAAGTCGTTTTGTCGCCCTTTGGCACTTCTCCCAACATCAGCATTGAACGTCCCAGGTAAGTGGCACACCTTAGGGTCCTCTCGCAGCTGGCTGCGGCTGCAGGTCTCGTGCAAGCTCAGCTGCACGTAACTCCTGCACCTAGGACAAAGCAAACGCAGCCGAGCATTTCACAGCTACGCAATACGCAGTTACAGGCACGACCAGATCGATGGCGCAGTTGGTTACAACAGTCAAAGCCGAATGAGACCCACGTTCCTCCTTCACCCGCATGGCATACTGAGTTCCTGGCTTTGGTGTATGTATAATTACTAAACGGGGTGATTCAGGTGAAGTTTAGATCCTGCACGACACCTTTTTCTCCCCCCGCCCCAAGTCAGGAAAGTAAATATAGAAAGAACTCCAAAAGCAAATTTGAGTATTATGTTTCTAGAAAAGAATTTCCAGAAAGTAACAGGTGACTAATGTTACTGATGCAACGTGAATATAATAGGTGAATTTCAGCAGTAAATCACAATCATGATATCTATGCCTTAGGGTATTAAGACGTGATGTAAACTTGAGAGCTTTAGAGACCTCTTATCTGTATTCCATTACAGGGATCTGAAAGCAGTGTCTCATTAAAACAAGGGGGGGAAACGAAATAACACTTGAGTCTTTAAAAAGCTGCTGCATTCTGCCACAAAAAAGGTATGTTCTTATCAGACTTCTGATGTAATCATGAGCCTGCAGCACGAGATCTTGACAGTGTGCTACCGTGCTAAAATCCATACCGAAAAGTTTCTGCAGTCTTTTTTTTTTCACTATTTTTAAGCAGAGGTTCAAACAAAGGAAAAAAATTACTGGGGGTGGCCACAACCAGGTGAAATGACACACTTCTTTCTAGGACAACAGTCCAACTGGTTCCAACTGGATATAAGGAAATAATACAAATCACCAGGAGGAAAATTAGGCATTGGAGCAGGTTGCCCAGGGCGGTTGTGTAATCTCCATCCTTGGAGTTTTTCAAGCCACAACTGGCTAAACCCTGAGCAACCCTGCCCGATCTCAGAGCTGACCCTGCTTGGAGCAGGCGGTGGGACTAGAGACGTCCTGAAGTGTCTTTTGACCCAAATGTTTTATGTTCATCTGCGCAGTGGGTGATGATCGTTCTTTGTAGCGATTTCTTTTTTTTTTTTTTTTTTTTTTTAACGCGTAGAAAGGGGTTTTCCTTTCTTATTGGGAAAAATGAAACCTTTTGAACATTTACATGAAAATGGAAGGTGTAGGAGTGTCAGCTGCACCCATCTGAGCCTTCTGGCTAGGGTGGTGGCTCAAAAGGTGGGAGACCCAGCTTCACATCTCTGCCGCATGACTCAGAGTAGAAGTTTGCACCCCACGTCACTCCAGATGGGTTGCAAATGGCACAGCATTTGGATCAGCGTTTGCAACAGCTTGCTAGCCGTCCTCGATATGTTTGCGGTCACCAGTAGGTTTCGGGCTCAGCGAGGCAGCATGGTTTGGGGGATTAAGTCCCGAATCCGGCAGCGGTCAAAGGTGGTGCGGTGCCTGCCGTGGCTTGGCCCAGGCTCAGAGGCTGCTGTAACTTGTTTGCGGCCCCTTTTTGTTCACAGGGCAGCTCTCTGAGACTCCACGATAGCCCCAGCAAGGTCACGTTGCTGATTTCTTCTTTCTCCTTGGCACATACCTGGCACGGTCCGGTTCCGGAGGGTAAGTATGGGATAACAGGAGATGTCAGCACCCAGCCTCACTGCCTTCAGAGGAGCCAAGAGCTCCCGATGGCTAATCCTGCCCCTAAAAGTGTCTCCTTCTGCGGCCTCAAGCACAGCATTTCACCTCTCTGTTGCAATTTTTTCATCTGTAAAATTGGGATAATGACATTTTACTAACGCGCAGGACTGCTGTGAACTTTAATTAAGGCAGGGTTTGTAAAATGCTTTAATGAGGGAAAGCACTAAGAACGAGTAGATTATTTGGTTAAGCTGGCTGACGTGGTGCTGCCAGACTTGCCCGAATAACTCAGGATCTGTATGTACGCACTACAGGTTGTTATTCTGTACGCCTTCAAAGATAAGTGTTGCCGGGCTTGGGTCTTGGGCAGGCAGGATTCAGTTTGGGAGTGCCTCTTCCTAAGCAGACTAGTGTACAGCACTTACATTCACTGCCCACCTTGTTTTCCTTTATTTTGCAGACAACAAACAACTTCGATTTACCAAGAGCCGCCTTAAAACGAGGTACGGAGCCAGGTGGTGGGATAATCTGCAATACCAAGGACTGAATGCAGAATGTCCTTTCTGATCCCCTGTTTCTGGATATAGGGAAGGCCACGGGTACATACACGTTACAGGTAGGAAACCGAACAATTTCTGTACTGCAATGGCAGGTATTACAAGGCGACAGCATTGCATCCGAACACTTTTTCCTTGTTTTCCTTTCCCCTCGCAGGGAAGCGAGCGGTGTCTCCTCAGTGACCTGCGGGGAGATGGAAGGGATTGCCCTGCCTGCTGTCTCCAGCTCTTCCCATCCACTCAGACTTCATCTCACTGTTTTCCCTAGGCCGGGAAGCCAGCCAGCAAGGCTTTGGGCATCTGGCAGTACTCAGCAGAGGGGTGACTACCGCATAAATCTATTCAAATACAGTGTCTCGCAGGTGTAAGTCCATCCGGACACTGCCTTTCATTCTGCACCTTACAGCAGGCAGCGGGTGATAACTGTCACCCTCGCATCTTTCTTCCAGGTCCTTTCCTACTTTTTGGGCCAGGAAAGAATTAACTGCTGTGAGCTGCGCTAAAAAATTGAATAAGTGGATGGAGAAAGGCACCCCCACGAGAGGCAGGACCGGGACCAGCACTTCAAATCTGACAGGCAAAGGTAATTCAGGCCGAATCCGTGCCTCCGGTCCCTCAGACCGCAGGAGGCAGGCAGTCACAAGGACACTGTGGGGACAACGTGTCTTTCTCTGGAGACCTTTCACCACCCTTTTTCTACACCTGCGGAGGTGTGGGTGCCGCTGCAGCCTTGCCCAGGGACCGCGGCCCTGTCCTGCTCGCTCGCTGCCTGCTTGCATCCCCCAGGAGCATGAGAAAGGACCGGTCCCTCCAGTGAATTCATCTGGAGCGGTGGTAAGGTCTGGGACTCCGTATTCTTCTCTGAGGAAGATTTAATCCATCTGGCTCTTAATACCACCCTGTTGCTCTTTGATCAAGGATTATTTAAGCTATTATTGAAATATTGTGCTCAGACTTCTATTATGGCTGGAATTCACAGAAACAATACTCCTCTCTAGCTGAGCAAATAATGTCGAGCTGTTTGTTTTAAACAGAATTCCACATATTCACTTTATGTTACTTTCACGCTGCTGGTCAGGAACAATGATACTTGTCCAGGGCTACAAATAATTACCGGGAATCATATTTTGGTGACATTTCCAGCAAGCTTCTACAGTGAAAATCCATTTGCAGCATTTCCAATTCCTAGGCATTTCTTTAGGAAACAGACATCTGACTGGCTTTGGGGTTTTGTATTCTGATGAGTGCCAGGCTTCCTCACTGTTTCCATTCTTTAAATTTTAACCATGTTTGCAAAATGTCAGACATCTAAATCAGTTTTTCTTTTGTCAGATATGAAAGATTATTGTCTGGAAAAATCAGCAGCCACTAATCTAGCTAAATCCATGCTGTTTGTTTGCTGGTTCTACTACAGACACCTTGGCTCCCAGGTATTTTCAAGATTAAGCATTAGCATGACATCTTCTTTCAATTTTTAGGCAAGATTGTTCAGATCAGCAGATATAGTCAGAGCAATGACCACAGACCACGATTAGCGATATTAAATGTTTGATGTTGCTGCTCAGTTTAGATACATGACATGGTATACACGGACATGCATTTTCAAAGGAGAGACGCTTAGTCCAGCCTGAAAAATCAAGCTGCTAAAGTGAGCTACAAGTCAGGCATAACAAATTAGTAGATGCTATTGATAACCATGGACTTAGAGCAAAGTTCTTGTCAAGCTGTTGGGGGTTTTTTTAAGTGTTCCTGAGAAACACCCTGCTCCCCTTTTTTGTTTGTTTGTTTTTAATGAAGGTTTCAGAAAGATGTTTTCAAGATACAGGAAAAATAAGAGAACTCCAACTGCTGCCCCACTTAGAGAGAATTTTCACTTGTTGAGATTCGTCATGCATTTGAAAACTATTGTGTGGCAAATCCAATAATCCAAATTATTGTTTGCTAATCCAATTAGGCATTTTAATTAAACTGTGCAAAGTTCAGTGCTGCTGTGAGTTTTTATATCTGGGTTTTAGTTCATTTTATTTTATAATTTCTGGGTGTCATCAGATGACAGAGCTCTAGCTCAGAAAAACAAAGGTGTCCACTTATTGGGATACCAAGTGGGTAGCTCTCAAACATTCCCATCACTTTTCCCTGAACAGTCAAGCCAGATAAAATTGCAGATCCTATCATTAGCAAAGGCATCCAGTCCATTCCTCTGCCACTGGCGTGCTCCTGGCTGTATATTTACTTCTGTTTCCTTGTGACCTTCACCTAACCTTCAAATCTGGCCAGAATACTCTTACGGGATCTGGGCCCAAACTGATGTGAAAGTTTTGTTACATAAACTAGCAAAGCCCAGAAATAGACTGAGGGAGGGGGGTGCACATGAACTCTGTTAATTCCACCTAAATAAGGCAAACTGAAGTACGCTGAAGCTGTAGTTGCTTTGTACTTGACAAAAGAGCCCTACTATTCAAGCATACCCTTCACAACACGTCTTGCTACATCTATTCTTACGCTTGTGGGAGAGAAGAAAGAGGAGGAGAACAATAACTCCTCTACGGCCACACATGGGAACCCTTTCCCTTCATACCAGAGAGAAAGCGACCCACACAATACCCTCTTCTTCCTAAGCAGAGCTGGAGGGAGGCAGAGAACCAGCCTTCCCAAGCAGAGAGCTCTGAGGAGCCGATACGTCCTGGCGTGCCGCTTTCAGGGTCGGCACGAGCTTTGAGCTAGCGACCGACCAGGATCCGAGCGTGCCCTCTTTCCTTTTCCCTGTGCACAAAGAATGCTGTTTCTGAACCAACTAAAGGGGACTGGCCACCCTGTTAAGCAAGCAATATGACCGTGACTCTTCGTCCTCCGCCGGGAGATGGGATATCAGACCTTGCCCACCTCTGGAAGCAACAGCAATACAGATCCTACAGGCACAGGGCTAGGACAGGCACCCATCTCTCCTGACAGAGAGGAAGACTAGCTTAGCTTGAACTCTCTTCCACGCTGCTACAAGAACGCCGGGTGGACGTGAGGAAGAATAGAAAAGCAGCCCTATATTTCTTTAATTTTATTCTTTGGAGCTTTACTCTTTTCTTTGCCATGTTCATATTGTCAGATTAATTTACTTTAATTATTTAAAATGTTATTTGATTCTTTTACTGTGAACGATTTTGAATTTTATTTTGAATAATTTTGAATTTCTTTCATTTTGAATGATCTTATACCTCCAAATGCCTCCTCCAACTCTGTTTCAGGAAGAGCAGAATGGGCCCTTTTCCTGCTGTGATGTGGCATGTTAGACAACCCTGCTGCTTGATGGGTGGAGAGCCAGGTTTCATGCTGGCAGCGGGGTTCTCATCAACTGCTGTTTGAGATTTGTAAAATTATACATTAGCTGATAGCCGAGATCTATAATTGCGCTATTAACTACGCCTGCCAAAGAAGGCAGTAGGAAGATTCAAGCCAGAAAGCCAAATGCAGACCATCACTCTTGTTAGTACGATCGTTAGCTCTGTTCCGCAGCAGCATTTAGGATGCACTTTACCTGGGACTGGACTTCAAGGCCACCCACAGACACCAGCAACCCGGCTACCCATCTGTCACGATGTACTCCTGCTGTGGAAAACCCAGCATTGGTGTCACAGGTTGCAGTGTCTGCTCAATTGGTGGGTTTACTCCATAGTAAGGTTATTTATGATCTGGACCGTGGTTACCTCCCCGCTCACCCTTTTCCCCCGCCAGCCGCAGAAGCAGCCGGGGAGCTCTTCTCACCCCTCCTGACACTCGCTCTGTATCTCAGAGCAGGAGGTATTACCCCTGGACGGCTCCCAGCTCTCCCAGTTGGCTGGGCAGAGCTCCAGTTTGGGATCCAGTTTGGGATTGCTGCCAGGCTTATCTTATCTACGGAGGTTTTTTGCCTGAAGCCAGGCCTGAAGGGTTTTCGGTCCTCACGAGCGAGCGGGATTTTTTTGGTCTGACTTTTTACCAGAGGAGGCTACATCGCTCTGGGTTCCCTTTCTTGTTTTTTATGTAAACAACTCTGTAGTCTGTGTAGATGTGCCTCCAGGCAGGTATAGGTATACTTTAGGAACTGAATAAATGCCTCAGCTGCACATTTGATCTTGGCAAGTAGGGAGTTACTTCACCACGCAAGATGGAGATGGCCCTTGTTAGGCAGGTAGATAAGAGCTAGTTTTCCAGAGCTACATCTCAATTCTAGCTTATATGTGGCAATGTTCCTATCTATCTGAGTTATCTGAAACCTCTATAAAGTAAGATCTTTCTGTTCGATGTGCTTGAAAAAAAAATCAGAGTTTTCATCCTTATGAAAAACTCACATTTCCATGATTGGGCCAGAGAAAGAATAAAAGGCATGCTTAGTTTCAGCGTTCGAGGGAAGGGCAATGCACGAGAGGCCACAGCGTGACATTCAGAGAGAGCCCACAGCGACAGAGTAATCTGAGCACTAGGTAAGGCTATGCACAGTCCCGTTTCTTCTGTTGCCCTTGGAAAATAAAATGGGATCACCTTTTCTCCCCATGCCTAAGGAGGTCTTTCGCAGATGCAGTCTGACTGGCCGAGGGGGCCGGGCACATTCATCCAAAACAATTTTCCGAGAAGTTGGTCTTTCAAAGAACTTGTGCATCAACAAGTAAACACTCATCCCTGTCCTATTTATTTTTTTCTAACCAGAGAGAGGTGAGTCTTTCTCCCACAGTGAAGGAACCCTTGGTAAACTCCTGCTTGGGAGCCCAGCCGCTCCTAATATTAGCTTGCACCATTATGCAAATGCAGCTCTGGTGTTCCCACACTCTGGGAAGGGACCCGATCCCAGCTTCCCACCGCGTCCAACGGCTTCCTACAGCCCCTGCTCTGCCACCATTGAAGATCGGATCGCTGTCATCAGCATTCGTCCCTGCTTCAGTTCTGACCTGGGTTTTGCTAGCTTCTGTCGCTGGATGTACTTGTTGCCGCCCCGTGTTTGAGAGTCTCTCTGCTCCAGTTTTCAAATGCAGTAAAACATTAATTGCTGAGAATACACAACATCAGCTGCTACATTTAAGAGAGATGGCGAAAGCAAGATTTTAATCGTAATGCTTTATCTCAATGTCTACATGTAAACCTAATTCAGTAACTTTCTGTTTACCTTTTCTGGATAACCGTATAAACCCGCTTAGCAGTTTCAAAAGACGTTGAAAAACCACAAACCCCTGTTTTTTTCATTTTTTTAATTTAATCTCCCAGCAAAGCCTGAGAAGACAGAGCTCCCGACAAAAAGCAAGCAGTCCATTTCTCCACATTCAAGAGACATACCAGTAGCACGCTGAAACTCTTTTTCACTCAGGTCAAATAAAATATAGTTCCAGTTCTTCATTAAATAGAATCCCAGCCTGAACACACTGGAGCTTGAACATTACGGGATTCCGGGTTGATAGCCCCTAATGCACGGCTTGATGGTCCTGGGATAAGTTTTGCAGAACTAGTGCCCTGGCTGAGATGCTAACATGGTGCTACACCCCGTGGAGGACCAGGTCTAGCAGGTCTAGAGATCTCCCTTTTCTTCCCACCTCTTTCCGAAAGGCACCCTCGCCTCCCTGGAGCACAGGAGGGGAGCAGCCGGTCGCCCTCACTGCCTCTTTCCCACCTGTCATCCATCCTCTGCATTGCTCCATGCAGGGCAAGCTCCACGGACAAAAGTTTACAGCCCAGTCTAGTTTCCCATTTCATTTTGCTCGTCTACGATGGTGAGGATATTTAAATATCCAAACAGGGAATACTTATGGTTGCCTGCCTGTTAGCACAATATTTTTACGCCTGCCTCCAAAACTGTAAACATGGGAATCAAACATCTGCTGTGCTTTCAGCAGGAGAAGGGATTACAGTGAGGTACAACTACTAACATTTTCTTTATTTCTAGCTTGGATTTTTTTTTTTTTTAATTGCTAAGTGTTTTAACACAATGATCTTACACACAGTATAAAAGAACTTACATTTAAATAGGCTTACAATTATTTTCACTATGTATTAATAATTTGGATGACACATGCCTTACTCTTTCATGAGCTGCCAGGGTAAAAAAATCCCGTCTAGCCCAGCAAACTTCTCTCTGCATGGCTTCACACCAGTGAACAAGAAAGGAATGCTCCCTAAACCTCCAGGCTTCACCTAAAGCCACCGAGCGACTTTGCCATGTCTGCAAGTGGTCCCATCTATCAGGGTTTAAGACAGATGTTTTCTGCGCTGCAGCTGCTACAAGAGTTCGTGTGTTCAAACTTGTAAAGGAGTCAGGCCACTGCAGCTGAAATACATCTGCACCCAGTCAACTGAGTTCAGGTGTGGCTGAAAGCATGCCAAGTATTTCAGAGAAAATACCTATGGGGACTATTGTTCTTACAAAAAATGAAGGTGTGTAAATGGATTTGTTCATTTCAGGCAGAATTCTCTTTATCGGTCATGTTTGGTTTTAGACAGATTTCCTGTGTGCTGTAACTTGGACTACGCTTAAGGGAAATTTACGTAAACAAAGAAATAGTTGTTTCTGTCTCCTCAGCAATGTGTTATAATGTTGCCAAAGCTATCAAGCTTTCTTATGAAAGTATCAGAAAAACATTTCTTTATAATTAAGTATTGGGATACATATAAGGGATACGTATGACATGAATCATCCTTTTTTTTTACCTTGCCCTGATCAAGATGTGGTACCCAGCACTTTGCTGGATGTCATTATGCAGCCACGCCTTCTGAGCAGCAGCAGTCCTTCATGAAATGCCTTTTGATGGGTTTTTTTTTTAGAGAAAACATGTCTTTCTGTATCACTGTCTGACTTTTGAAAGATGAGAAAAAGAAATTAATTTCTTTGAGTTCTTGGGACTTACTGCCTTTCCTCCTGATGAAATTCACAGGACACAAATTTCCTTCCAGTGATGTAAGGAGGATCTTTCTGATCTTTCTGCATGCTCCAGCCAGTCTGCATCACTTTACTTTTGGTTTTGGGAAAGGGCTTCTGCAAACCTGCCAGAAGTTTTGCCCAGTGACTCCAACCAGTAAATTGCCATAAGCATGGGAAAATCTCAAGAGAAAGCTGAGCTGTACCCTTTTCTACCCTCAGCAGCATCACAGCTCCTCCCGTGGTCTAAGCATCTCTCCACCTTACACTGCCATTATCTGACAGAGGATCTAGAGAGAATAAATATACTGTTAATTAAAAATGTTTTTATGTGACAAGAGAAAGAAAAGAGCCTCGAAAGAACATTAGAGCGTTCTGATGCCATCACTGCAAGACGGCATAGGACAGTGTGCATAGCACAGTGCGGGACAATAAGAGGAGGAAAATGCTGGGCAAGAAGCTGCCTTGGTTGACGGGGTATGTACATATCAATATTTGATGGAGGAGGGGAAAGAGAGGAGAAGGATTCAGAAAATATTTATTTCAATTGGTGCTATACTTCTTACAAAACAAACCCCCCACAAACTCAGTAGGAAAGCAGCATGTCAGAAAACTTAAGTGATCAAGTAGCTGTGAAGTCATTTAACATCTTTAAAATATTCTTCCCCTCCAGGTCATATATTATGAAGAAATACTGCTCTCCAACCCTAGCATGGATTTCTTTACTGTAAAATAAACTTGGATTTGTGTCTGACAATCAATCTTGGAAGCTAAAGTCCATATACACACAAGAGAGGACTGTACGCTTCCCCGTCGATATGCCATACAACAGAAATTAAAAGCCATGCTGTGGGGTGAATAAGTGATTCAGTCCTCCTTCAATTTTCCTCTTTTGAACATCAGTGCAGGGTCCACTTGTGTGGCAGATTCTTGTCCAGTGGGAAGTAGATGGTGTTTCATTTTATATTCAGGTTATCAGACAGATACAGACTACATTTTAATTAATATGTATTTTATATTTGAAAATGAATTGTTTGCTGTCTGGGAAAATGCAGTTTCTAAAAAACAATAGTTACAGAAAATTTCTACTTTATGAAGCAACTTTGGTTCCACATCCCTCAGGTTTCAGCAAAACCTGTGCTAGATAATGTAAGTTTACGAATTGGAAATAAAGATTTTATTTTTTTATTATTATTATTTTTACTTAAACTATTGGCACTGGTGGTTCAGTCTTTCAGTCCTGATTTTTCCTTCCTTTCTGTTGTTGGTAGTAGACACAGGACAAAGAAACTGACTCAGCAGCCATGTCAGTGGCTGCATCTTTTTCTTTTTTGTTGCCTTTCCTTTTTTGTTCCCTTAGGAATACTTACTTTTCTTGACTCGACTCTTCATTTGTTGACTAGTTTGTCTCCAACAAGTTCCTCCTCCTGCAAGTACAGCGCTCTGTCCTTCTTCTGTCCCTTGTTATCTGACTCCAAAACAGTCCAAGAGATGAAGAGCCCACGCCTCCACACGAGGAGAGGATCTCCTTTCTGCTGCCAGCTTAACGTCCTGGCAGAGGAGTAAAAACTCTTGAGAATCTGACTTAAGCTTCTTTTAATTATCCAAATCTAATGGGATCTTTATTCACTATAACTTTCACCTTTTCTGTATTTCTAGGATGATTTTCAATATGCGTTGAAGGTTTCCAGTGGTTTTCACAACCGGCTCATTGCCCCATCGTTCCTAGACAAGGTACCGTTCAGCACTGCTGTGTCAATCACAGGGATATTTGTTGCAAAATTCAGATCTTAATAATTCCTGCACAGCACAAGAAGCCATGGATATCTCTTTTCAGTGGAGATATAATTAAAAGACACATAATTACTGCCAGAAAATATTTCAAGGAAACATTAGTGTTTCAGCATGTGATGTTTGTTTATAGGTAATATTCTGAGCAGTCTTCTAGGCTCCCCTAAGATTAAAATCAAAACAGTTCACCAGTGGAAAGATGCCTCAAGTTGTCAGCTGAGCATCTGGTATCTTTGCAATTTAACACAGCATTGAAAACTTTTTTGTTAATGCTTTAAACCTAATCATACATTTGAATATAAATATTTTCTGTGCACTGAGGTCAGCACAAACCTGATAAAATTCTCACTAAAGGGATGAACATCCGATTAAGTCATATTGAATCTGCTTATTAGATGGACAGGAGGCATTGCAAAGTGTTCACTCAGCAAGAAATGTTTTCTTTCTGTAGATTTTCTAACGGAAAGGTTTTTGCTGTTACATCTTTATCAACAAACCTCTCTGGATATACTAGAACAGCTCTTTCTGGAAGGAGTTACTTTTTTATTTATTCTGACAGAAAAAAGAAATTTTCTTTTCCAGAATATAAGGATTAACATGAACAGCAATAGCTGCCAAAATTCATGCCTACTGTAACACTGGTATTATTCCAAATGGAGAAGTATTACATTTTTTTCCTAATGCAGTTCTCTTGTAACACTTGGAGGAGATTAGTTCATAAAGGAAAGCCCTGACTACCTGTGACCGTGTGGTACCTTTTAAAGGAATACATCCACTAGCCCCAGCATCATGGCCATACGATTTGCATAATAACTTTCTGCCTATCCAAATTGATATTTCCATTACAATTGTATAAGAGAGACTCTTAGTATTTTTCTCTGCTGTTAAACAGCTGCTGCATTTCAGGCTGGTGAAATAGTTCTACATATAATTTTCTTTTTTTTTTTTTAATGAAAGTGCTTCGGGACCTCTCTAGCTGAAAGATGGCATAGAAATGCAAATTATCCTTAGCCGCATAACTCAGAATTACTTTTGCATTTTACTCTTGATCTGTATCTATATATAAAGCCATCCTGAAAACCAGTGACATTAGCCCTGCTCATATAACTGACATGCTTTTGGGGAAAATAAACAGATAGCTAGAACTGCCAACTGCTACAGGAATGTTGTAATCCAATGAATGTTCATGCTGAAAAGTATCTCCTTTAATGAATTTTTTTGAGGAAACAATTTAATTTCATTTATAAGTTTAGAAAACAAAACCCAAGAAATTGATACCTGAAAGCCTGAATGAATGTATGTCGTAACTACTCAAGTTGCCTTTTGCCCCCCTAGTTTTATTAACACAGACATTTGGGTTCACATCAATACTTGTTCTTTGAATCCTTTCATGCAAGTTTCTTTTAGTAATGACTGTAACAAAACATATCCCGGCAGAAGCTTGCAAAATATAAGCCTGTTTAAGTTACTCAGTAACGACAACATTTCTTCAAAACTGCAGAAAAAGAAACTCTAGCTGCACACAAATTAAATTTAGATCACTCCTTTGCAGACAGTGAAAGCCTGGCAGGCCAGGAAAAATCCATAAATGTGATTGCAGTGACAGAAAGTAAAACAAAAAAGAGGTCTCTGGTGTCCAGGCAGCGCGTGCCTACCCAGTGCGGGAGAAGTCTCTTCACGGGACTGTCAGTGGTTTGCTCCCCATCCCCATTAGGTGGCTGCCACCTTTTGAAGCTTCCAAAAAGCAATCAGACAAGATTTGAACAAAACCAAAACTCTGAACGAAAGGGCAAGAATAAAGTGCTCATCACAATTGTATTTAGCTATTTAGCCGCACCAGCAATAGCGTCTCCAACGGTTACAGATCACCCATCTTGCTGCTACTACACAACTGTCAGTAAGGATTCTCAAAAATACTCTCCCATTTACACGCTGCTTAGCGTTATGGCAAAACCATTGGTAAAGCTGGTTAGTTGCAGGGATTGCTACCAGAACTGCAATATGAGTTAGTACAAATGGTTCACCTAGGTCATCACTCCTGTGGCAGTGATCAAATTATGACTTCCAGGGGAGACTGGAGTACTCCTTGGGAGGTAGATGTTGCAGTGGAGGGCTATTTTGATAAAGATTTAAAAGTAATGCCCTAAACGACAGCACAGATGAAAACCACAGCAGTTTCTGCTTGTGCCTCTTACTGGAAAGCAAGCAAGCAGTAGGCACCCTGAGGAGGGTCTCCAGGACAGACGTACCAGCAATCACTTTAGCACTTGCCCACCTGAAAACAAAGAGAGGGTGTAGATGAGTGGAACGTAAAAGTAAAAACCTGAATGTAAATACTAGTTTAAATACTTCTCATCTCGCAATAAATGTATCATGGCATCCTCAGTACCCACAGTTGCTCAAGGCTCTTGTTTCAGGGCTAAAGATAGCTCTGCTGGTAACATGAGACAAAATAATGGTGGAATTGTTTTACTCCAAGAGAAGCTGGGTACTAAGGAACCAGCTTTATTTCCTGCCCCCCACCAGCCCCAACTCCTTCCAGAAGATCCTAATGAGCATTATCTCCTATTGCTTAATACGAGATTTAATGGGACCTCAGCATCTCTATGTAAATACAGCACTGCCTCTGGGGTATGGCCACTGGCCTGTATCGTGTGTGCTGCTACTGCAAGTCAGGCAAGCCTAGGTTTACATATTTTAAAATAGCAGACTTCTGTTTTCATGACAGAAGTTGAGACAAAGGGCTGAAGTCTCACAGCTGAGTAAAGAAGCTTTTTAGCACTGCAAAAGACTCGCTCGGTTTTCTGCCAGGCCAGTCCTGAGTGATGCCAGACCTCCCTTCCACCCCACTCTCCTTTGCACCAGAATTGCTGTAGCTCCCTCAAGAGACAATGGTATTTCTGCTGAATTTCCAACCCTTAGGATCATTTGTGTTGCATATGGTATGCAAACGAGCTTGATGGGACTGTGATACCTTCACAGTGCTCAAAGCAGTGTGCTGCACCATTCAGGATCTGAAAGAAAATTCAAATTCTGCTCCTTATGCAAGAAAAAAAAATTAGGAAACCCCCCATAATCTGTTGTAATTGTCTACTCTTGATTGTGAACATTAGCAGGCAAAGATTAGCACCTTTCCACTCTGTTTCTGTAAAAGCTCTTTTATGCAGCTCTACAGTGCCGAAAGGGCTGCCGATGCATCCCTGCCAAAGATCATGCAGTTTAGTGACAGTCTCGGCTGATGAGACACTTTGAGACCTGATGCAGCGCACCGAAGAAACACGGAAAAGGATGCAGAAGCAGCAGGCAGTTCCCTAATACTATCAAGTCTCAATAAAAAATGACAAGCCGAGACACTTTGGCAGGCTTTCCGAATACCTAATAGGACAATGCTTGTGTAAACTGGCCTGGAAGCAAGGTTAAGGGAAATAAATCCACAGCAGGAAAAAAAAAACAACGAAAAAACTTTAGAAGCAGCAAATTATTTCAGTTCAAAGCCCCTTAGATCACGTCTGACCGTAGGGTGGTAGAATTAGTCCCACTGATTGCTTCCACGAGATATTATTTGGGTCCAGTATTTTGTACGTGGCTATTCAGCAGACGCGCTCCCACCCGAGCCGGAATACATAAATATTTAACTTATCGGCAGGAGCGACTGCGCGAGGGAGCAATTTGTGCCTATGGATTTGCTACGGCGCTGGAATAAACCCGTACTCCTCCCTCACTTTGCAGCAGAACCGAGAGGGAGTGAAACCCCAGGAAGATTTGGGGAGAAGGTGCCTCGCTTTTATGGCGGAACCCGTCCTCCCTAAAACCACCGGACCCTCGGCGACCGACGGCAACGGCGGGAGCGTTTTCGCACGCACCTGGCCTCGTTCGTTCTCCCCAATCCCTTTTTATTTCGCTATTAACTCCCCCCCCCCCCGCCCCGTCCCCTCTCCCTCCCCGGCCCGAAGGGGCTGTTAAACCGCAAACCGGGCCCCGCTGGAGGCCTCGCCGCTCCTCCCCGGCCCGGGGTGGCGGTGGGGAGGGGCAAAGCCAACGGCGCAGAGGCCGCCGCGATCGTCCCCACAACCGCCGGGGCAGTTTGTTTGCCGGAGGAGCGGGGCTGAGGGGGCCGAGGCCCCCCCCTACCACCACAGGTGTCCCTCCCGCCGCCGCCCGCCTCAGCAGCTCCCCCTGCCCGCCGCTCCCTCAGCCTTCCCCCTCCGCCTCCCGGCCTCAAGCCCTCGGTTCGGCGGTGGGAGGGACCGCGGCCCGGCCCCGCCGTACTGCTGGATAGGCGGAGCGGGGCGGCGGGGACGGCCTGGTTCCCGGCGGGCGGCGCTGGTGCTGCGTTGCTGTGGGGAGGCGGCGCCGGGCCGGGCGCGGAGCTGCGGGCTCCCGGCTCCGGCGGCGGCGGCGGGGCGGGCTGGCGGGCGGGGGGGGGGTGTGTGTGTGTGAGCGGCCGGGCAGGGCGCCCCAGGATGCTGCGGTTCCTACGCAGGACCTTTGGCCGGCGGTCGATGCAGCGCTACGGGCGAGGAGCCGGGCGAGGTGGGCTCGGCGGTGAGGGGGACGAGCGGGACGGGGGGCTGCGAGGAGGAGCGGCCGCCGCCGCCGCCGCCGCGGGAGGGTTCCCCTCCTCGCCGCACCCCGGAGGGGTCGTGCACGGCGGCGGAGCGCCCGTCCACATCCCGGCGGCCGGAGGCAGTAAGCCGGTGCTGCAGTGCCGCGTCCTCCTCCTAGACGGGACCGAAGTCAGCGTGGAGCTGCCGGTGAGTAACGTGCGCTTTGCCTGCGGAACAGCGCTTGCCTCTCCCCTCTCCCTTCTTCCCTCCTCCGCATCGTCCTGCTGACAAGGCTGACCCAGCCCCGGCCGCCCAACATGCGCCCTTCTCCGGGCGAGCCCGGCTACTTTCTTCCGATCCCCGCCTGCTTGCACCTGCTGCCAGGTGCGCGGCGTCCCTCCCCGCCATGACCGCCGCTCCGCTCTCCCCGCCGCCTTGCGTCTCCCTTTTTTCCCCGGAGCGAGCGTGGAGGTGGGCAACCGTTCTCCCCCCCCCCACATCCACCCCCCCGCAGCGATGCCTTCCGCGGCGCCTCTCCCCGGAGGGACCGTCCCTGTCTACCGCTGTGTGTCCCCGTCCCCCCCCTCACGGCTTGAGGAGGAGGAGGGTTGGCGGGCTGCCGTGTGGGGAGCCGGCAGGGGCGGCCCCGCAGCACCTGTGGCGCCGGCGGGGAGAGCGGGGCGAGGCCGCGGCCGTGAGGCGAGGGGCTGCGGGGGAAGCCGCCTCGTTCTTCTCTCTTTTCTGACCCTTTCTGCCGGCGGGGAGACGAGCGGGGCTGGCCGAAGGGCTGCGGGGGCCTCGCTCGGGCGTGTGTGGCGCGTTGCCTTCCCCCCCTGAGGGATGCCTGAGGTGATTTCTCTTCCCGCCCTCCCGCTGGCCGTGAGGGGCGACCCGGCCCGGCCGGTGCCGGAGCTGAAGTTTTTTTTCGCCCCTTTTCCTGGTGCTGCGGTGAAGGAATGAGGAAGGGACGGTGCCGGCCTGCCGAGCCGTGTGTGCGTTGGGGTTTGCCCGCTTGGTGAAGTTGGGCCGCGTTTGTAGGGGTTTCGGCATCCCCGGAGCCCTTTGTAGGTCCTCGTCTCTGTTAAAGGGAGCCGCGCGGTGTATATTGCGAATTTGCAGAATTTAGGTTTTGCCAGACTTTTCGCTCTCGCGGCTGCTAAATACTCCACACCTGTCCTTTTTTTTTTTTTTGCTGACCCTTTCCCTCCCTCTTGAAAACCAGGTTTCCCATGAAATAATACAGAAGTTTATCGTATTTGAAAAACATGTAACCATCTTTCCATTTCAACCCAAATAATCGCCAGCCAGTGAGCTTTGTCTACAAAAACAGATGGGGGAACTTACTAATAACGAGTGTGACAACCCGTAGTGTAAAAGAGAGAGTGGGGTGGTTTGTTTTTTTTTTTCAAGAGTACCTTTTGAATCTTGTTAGGTGCCTTTCATATTAATAGTTATCTGTATACATTGGCATCATTTCACTAAAACGTGGAATTTGCCAGCCCTATGGTTTCTGCTTAAAAGAAACCGAAGGGATGGAGTAAGACTCTTACAAGTGCATATAGAAGTATGTGAATGGAGCCACCTAGAGATACTTGCTGCAGAATTATCAGGCCTCCCTTGCCTCACCGCCTGGATCACGCATTTCCAGATATTGGAAATGCTAATACATTTCCTCTCCTCCCATCTCCTTCGCAACTTGCTGCAGTCCTTCTAACGTCTCAGCACGAACCTTTTCTAAAGAAGACTTGATGAATGTTATCAACGTGCTAAGGATTTACTTCTAGTGGTTTATGTAGATAAGCTCAGTAAATATTTTGCTTAAGGTTATACTCCCTCTGATTTATCAGGGTTCAGCTTTTGCTGTAGAGCCTGTTTAAGACGGTCTGTGGTTTTGAAGCATCGGAAAGTAAGGTAATAGCACTCTTCTTAATCCTTGAGTATTGAAAGTATATGGAAGTATCTGCTTGGTCCAGTAAAGCAGCCGTGGAGCACTCTTGCTTGAATTTGACCTCCAGACAAAGCCTAGACTGCCAGTGTTCTCAGAATGTGAGCTGCACATGTGGTGGTTGTAGTTAATTTGTCCAAAGACAGGGGAAAGAAGTTGGTTTGGTTTTGGGTTTGTTTTTTTTCACTGAAATCCCTAGACTGGTGGAGGACGCTGGAGCACGTAATAGCTGTCAATGTTTTGAGGATTAAAAACGGTTCTGTTGAATTACATATCTGTTCCTCATGCTTTTTCCCTTTCTTTCACGAAAGTAACACCCACACTGAGAGTTAGAAAAACTGAAAGAGGCGTTGCACCATTTATAGAAATTGATCAGTAAAGTTTCTCTGAGCTTTGCAGCTCTAGATTTTATGGGATTAGGGCCTGAAAGGGAACGTGCTTTAATACTCAGAAGCTGTGGTACAGGACTGGTTAAGCTGAATGAATCGAGTAGCATCTTTTCCGTTTAAAGAAAAAAAAGAAATGTTGTATGGTGTTTTCTTCCCGTTTCAGCTCAAATTTTATTGGAAGGGAGGGAATGTGGGCTTCATTACCAGTGAGCAGCTTACCCATGAAATCAAGTGTGTAGTTAATTGGCAGAGGACTTTACTGTGCTGCTGATTGTGTTCACAAGCACTTATTTCAGGAGATACTGGCATCTGTAAAAAGTGCTCTTTTTACTGCCTGCTAACATTACACCCCAGTTGTCTTTACAGTGGAAAAAGGACCTTGTTGATATCAGAACGTGATACTCTTGCAACTACAACTTTTTAGGCAGCTATCTAAGACTTAGAAGTAATTGAAAGGTTTATTAGATTTTTAAAGACTACCGGATCTATTTGTTTGCGTGGAGGAATGACAGAAAAGACATGACTGAAGGAAGACTTTAGCTATACGTGTAGGAAAAAAGTTTCAGGGGTTTTTGTTGACTTAATGGTTTTGGTTTTTTTAATATTCAAGTAAAGCTAAACCCCTGAAACTTTTGTCTAGGTTAAATGTATTAGGTTCTGCCACAGTGTTTTCTCATATGCGGGGGCTGATGGTGGTACTGGAAAAATAAATCCTACATCAGTAGGTTGATAACTATCTTTGGGGTTAAGGTTATCATTTATGTGATAGTATCTGTGTTAGAAACTGCACATCTGGTAAGTTCTTGTCTGCTCATGGTGGATAGTACATATCTACCTGGATGTCCAAGTCCTTCCTTAGCTTGCTCTTCTCTAGACTGTATAGCAATATTGTGACCAGGGTCACCTTTCTTCTTTATCTGCGTTTCCGCGCCCGCTTCCTTCTGGGGCATTTGCACTTCATTCTTTTTACTGCATGTCCTCTGCCCTCGGACTACCCCATCTGCTAGCCTGCCCTCTATGGTGCTCTGTACTCTTTCACTTGTAGGTGTTCTCCGGCTTTCCTGAACTTGTTTCCTACCCAGCTGTCCCTATACAAATGTCAAGATAAAATTATTCTGAGCCCTGTAGATACCCCTGGATAATGGTGTCTGTACTCAGCTTCTTGCATGAAATTTCAAGGATTGCTTAACGATGCTGGCTTTTCTGTTCACTATTAAGGCCGGAATCTTGTACTTTGAAAGTATTCTTTCTAAATAGAATAATGCACTGGATGGCTTTTAAAACCCAGGAGCTCCTCGGGGCCCTGTATTGAATGTGAGATGCTATTAAGGTTGGATCCGTTGTATGGGAGTGAGTGGCAGTTGACCAGTTCTTTTGCTGTGGGGTGATTTCCCACGGGAAGGGGGAGCATAGATGGTGTCATTACTTCCTCTTGACCTGACACCACGCGACTGCACATCTGAAATCTAGTTATAAGGATTGACGCGAGGAGAAAAATACTTAAATTAGAAACCATCCTTTCCTCCCTCTCACATAGGTATCGTCGTATTTCTTTTTACCATGGAGAACCTGTTTAGTATCTTTTGTGTTGTGTCTTCGCTTACATTGGAAGCTGTTACTTGTTTGGATTTTGTAGCTCGGCTGTAGGTAGACGGAAGGCCACTTGCTTGCTGCTGTCAAAACAATCTTGCCTTTTTTTCTGGAGGACTCATGACTTTAATGAGAGGAAAAACTGGTTATGGATGATGCTGTGTTCTTACATAAAGAATGCAGGGAAAGCGCATTGACATTTCCGCAGCGGTGATGATGCCTGCTAGTTAATATATAAACGGAATAGTCTATAGATGGCTCTCAGATGAGGCCAAAAAGCCAAATTTTTGTTGACTTTAAGACGTGGTTGCTGGCATTTCTAAAATACGAGTGTCTGATTTTTAATTCAGTGCATTGTATGAAAGCTTAAAGGGAGGATATGAAAGATGGCTATTCAGTGGGACTGTCCAGGGTAGCAGGAATTAGTGTCCCTTTTCTTAATGCCACTGAAAACAGTATTCTGTGATAAGTTGGGGGAGGGCAGGAGGGGAATGAACACATGTAGGGTGTTCTTGGGTTTGTGTAACCTAAGTGGGATAAAAAAGAGGGAACGAATGGTAAGCTTACTCTACTACGGAAATCCTCATCCTGCAAAGCAGATACAGGATACCTTACATTTTCTGTGATGTGAAGCCACAGCCAGTCAACGCACTCTCTGTCATAAATACTCCTTTCTAAAAATCTCCTTGCTCTGATAAATTTCTGTGCTGCTGTGAACGTCATTACAAAGACCTGTGTGATGTACTGGAAAGTAGGTGATGTTTAATGATTGGATTAATGAACAAGTCAAATACAACTCTTCAAATCTGTGAGTTGTTTTCAGATGGATAGCTTTTGTGTTGTTTCTTTGCCTTCCTTTTGGTGTATCTGTTTTAATAATTGTTTTGGCTGCTATGGAAACACTTCAGGATAGGGATAGTGAATGTTCTTCAATACCCTTTTGTAGTCTCTAATCTTCTATGCGTTGTATCCTTTTCTTGCTGGAGTAACGTGAATGTAACAAAATGTGCTATCTGGCCTTTATGCTTACATCAAATGTAAATGTTAAATTTGCTCTTGAGTAGTCATCTCAATCTTGTACTTATTGGTTAGTGTATTTGACTTCATAAAGTTATAAATACCGGGAGAGAAGTACAACTCATTTTTGCTTTCTTTTATATCACATGTGATTTCCTAATGACGCTTCAGGAATATTAACTCTAAAGAAATGGGCTAGTACGCATGTAGACACTTAGGAGACTCCAGAGAATGACTTGAATCTAACTGAGGAGTTACCCCCCCATCCAAATAGATGTATTACATCAGATGGGGAACAGGATTTTTTATTAATTCTTTAAAGCTTTTATCACTTAGGAAATTGATAATATGCCGCCTTTATGCAGAAGTTACCTTTCAACAACATAAAATTAGAGTACTTGCTGGAAAATGTTAAAAGCATATTTGCAGCACTAGGAAGGCCTCTCATGTTTATGAACTCCTGCGGGCACCAGCACCTGTAATCCCCTTCATAAACTGATCAAGCTCCATTTTTTAGAAGGGCTTGGGTATTTTGCTTCTGCAGCTCATCTTGAAATGCCTTTTCATTACCTTACAGCTCGGATCAAGTAACTGTAGCTAGAACTCGATGTGTTGTCTTCTGGCAGTAGCCTTTAATTATGTTAGGCATGTACCGTATACTTGGATGTGTTGCTGTGTATACAGAAGGTGCGTGAAAAGCGTTCATAGTAGAATCAGATACTAAAAGCCAGGGACATACGCAGCCCCCTAGAAATAGGAATGAGGTGGGGTATGCGCATGTGACCGCAGCTTTGCTTCAGAAATGCACGATGCGTTAGGTTCTTGAAAGACAAGAGGGAATTTTAAGGCCCTGAACATGCTCACCAAACATCCCCAATAAATCTACAGCAGATAAAAGACATTTCAACAGTACATAGTAAAAGAGGGAGACGGTGAACAGGGTTTTGTTTTGGCATATGTTAGATAAATTCTGCTTTTGAGTTCCTTTAGTTATTTATGGAAGCCAATATAATTTTTCAATGCAATACAGATAGAAAGGGTAACAGGATCACTGCTGCAAAGTTGACAATGAGTGAGGGCGAGAAAGACAATAATGGGAGTAGTATACTGAAAAGATAAAAGTCTGAGCACCTAGTACTAATTCTCTGATGGAGAGCTTATGTGTTTGAAAAGATGGGTAGAAGATAAGGTTGTTGTATGTATTCTTTCGGAAGCCTCTTTACAATGGACTAGAACACACCTATGCTGAGGAAAGTAACCATGTGAAATGTCATTGTGGCTGGGCCTCTTGTTTGTTAGCACAAAAATGCATTTCAGTAGCAGCTGTTTGCACTGAACTTAACTACGTGGTCACGAACCCTGGAGATGCTCTGAAGACCACCATGGATGTGAATGGAGATGGTCAGTAAGAAGGAAACTTTCAGAACAGTTAGATAATATGTGTTTATTTGTAAACAGTGTACATCTAATGTTTGGCTGCTTTGTTGTTGTTGTTTTTTTTTTTTTTTTTTTCCCCAGCGGTTGTGTTCCAGACTAGGTTGCTGTAGCTTCAGGCTCTAAGTAGTGATCCTGAAGAGGAAAAAGAGTGTCTTGGCATGTAAAAAGTTCTTATGAGGGAGGAAATAAGAGTAAAGAGACTTTGGAAGTGCAGCCCATATAGAAGAGCAAGCAGAGGACTAGTTTTGTTTGGATTACAGAAGGTAGTACAGGAAGAGACAGGCTGAAATGGT
Organism: Haliaeetus albicilla; assembly: GCF_947461875.1. Taxonomy (NCBI): domain Eukaryota; kingdom Metazoa; phylum Chordata; class Aves; order Accipitriformes; family Accipitridae; genus Haliaeetus; species Haliaeetus albicilla. The sequence continues at coordinate 5,053,644 of NC_091485.1, read as the reverse complement.
GAAGAAACTAGAAATGGTATGTAAAGTATGGAATGTATTGTCTAGCCATTTCTTTTCTGAAACAGAGGGGACAGGTTATCTCTACCCTTGCTTCTCTGCGCATGCTTTTCATCCTCACGTGCTTCCTTCTGCTCCTGCTTGTAGCCCCTCTGTAAGTATCTCTTTTCCCGTAGCTTTCTCTGAGAGGCTGGCTTCATTTAGTGTCTCTCCTTCTCCAAGCATAGGTCCGTTTTCCTATTCAGGGCTTCTGTTTTTAAATTCCCAGCCATTTCCACCCACTCTTCTCCTTTGCAGTCTCCTCCCTGAGCAAGTCTCTATACTTTTTCTGTGTGGATATCATCTGTATTACTAGCATGATACCTACTGAATTTTCTTTTTATTAAGAGCAGATTTCTTCTAGTTTTGCGGGGTTTTTTCCCCCCACTCTGTTTTTCCAATCTGTAAAAGCAGTTTCCTTTGCATCCCAGGAGCAGCTACACAAGCTGTGAAACAGTTCACCGTGGAGGATCTCTTTAAAGAGCACTAGAGGTCTGCTGCCTTCTGGTTAGGGCCTCGAGTATAGTTCTCTGTCCCATTCACTCCTACCAGTTTAGATAATTTCTGTGGTTCTCTGCAGTTGTCAGAAATTTGGAACGCTCTTCAGTCCTGTTCCTTCCCCACAAAAATGCAATTTTCCAGCTGTGGCCAGGGGTCTGAACTGTGGAAGGTCTGTCGCTGGCTCAGCCAGCTTGACTGGCAAAGTGTTCTGTCTGTCAGCGCACAAATGGTGCAGGTGGCCACTTGTCCTGAGCATTCCCAGTTGTAGAGCAGACATTAGGGGAACATTGGTAGTGATTGGTGAAATAGTTAATTCAAAGGTTAAACCTCCTTCACTTTAAAAATGCATGGTTTCATACGAGACAACAAAAATGGACCTGAAAACTCAAATGGTGTGGGAAGGAGGTTGAAAGAAGAAGGGGGAACTTATACATCACTGAATCTGTAGACCCTTTGCAAAGTAAAATGTAAGGATAAGTACAAATAATTTCTTTTATTTTTAGCTAGAAGGATGAAGTTGACAGCTGTTAACTGTATGTACAGTGTTGCTGGGTTAGTATTTTAAATTACTTGAGAAACACATGGGGGTTTTTAGTATTTGTTTTCCAATGCAGACTATGGTAAATGTTCTTTTATTCTTTCCACATTAGAAATAAAAGGGTTGGAGGATAATGAAGTGTTTAGAGTGACCATCTGCTCTTCATTTGACTTGCTATTTCCGTTTATTTCTATGCATCAATTCAAATATGTCCTGGACCATTAGCTATATTGTGATGAGATTATTTCAAAATGCTTGTTGAAGTTCCAGATTCAGACTCCAGCATGAAAAATATTAAGAGCTAATTTATATTGGCTGTTTATGGTTTTGATCTGTACAGATTCAGATTATTTCCCTTCCTTGCTGTTAGGGAACCACAGATAGTTTATCCTTTATCCAAACAAATACCAAATGTTGCCTTTTTTTTTTTTTGCCTTTTTTTTTTTCAGTATACTGAAAAACACATTGAATTGAGATGTTACTGTATTTCATGATTTTAATACATGTGGTGCAGTTTGTATGATAAATAGAGACTGGAAATCCTAACAGAGGATCCAATTTAATGTTTGTGAAGTACAACAAATAACGCTACACAAATATGTGCAGAGTGTAGGTCCTTTCCTTTGAAGAACCTGGGCTCGTATGAACATACTAGTATCAAATATACAGTTAGAAAAGCACAGTGTTATAACTTAGGGGTTGTGACCTGTAATTAAATTATTGTAGACTGCAACATTGTTTCCAAGGGTGACTTATCCAAGGATGAATTCTTTTGTGGCTGTTTGAAAATAATCCTTTTTGACAGTAGTTCTTCATAGTACTAGTAATTGATTGTATGTGTTATTTTCATTGGTGTTTTATATATATATATGTAATAGTTGTAGACTTGAGAGGAATTTTGTAGCTTAGCAGTCTTGGCTGGGAAAACACCTGTTTCTTTTTCTGCCTAAATTGAGACTAAACAAGGAAACCACTTCCCATTTTTAAGTTTCAGGTTTCTGACTGTGTACATTTCACTATGTGAGGTCTTGTAGGTTATGTATTAGATGATAGATAAGCAATTTCAGTTGGCTGTGTTAAGCTTTAACAGTATCCTAGGCTGTAAGCAAATTCTCATTTTAATATTGATGGATAAAATAAAGATGCTAACTGCATCACATCTTTTTTGTTGGTGTTATGTCCAAACAAAATTACTTAATGTCCAAATGTTACCTGCTTTAATTGTATAAGTGAATGTTTCCACATTTTCTGCAAAAAGGAACAGTTTTATTAAGTTTTTCTTCCTTCTCCCTTGTTCCCATCCAGAATTGGTCAAGGTTGGTTTCTGTCATTGAAATAAATCTCTTCCATACCTTGTTAGTGGTGGACCTGTTATGCGGTAGGATTTTAAATTCAGGGCTTCCATTTATGTAAAAAGACCAAACCCAAGAAATTCCATTTTTATAAGCAGATCTGAAAACGCCAGTACTCTGTACAATCGTTGTGTCGCAACAAAGATCACTATTCAGCAGAGATGCAAATCCTCAGTATGTAGGTTTTATATTCAGGCTACTTACTGAGTAGAAATTCTTCCCGAATAATGAACTTTCCATGAGTGCTTTGCTTTGAGAGATGATGAATGATGAGTCTGTTATCTCTCTGAATTAAGCAAGCAAGTGAAGAGTGGTGGTATTCTTCAAAATTGCTCGTATCACTAGGGTAGGCAGCACCCTGGAAGTGTGAAGTCCAGTGGGCAGTATCTGCTTACCTTCTCTCATGCTGTGATCTTTGGATGCCGATGTATTTCTGTGTGAATTCAGACGTCCTGCTGTAGCTCTGTGGAGGGAAGAGTTGGTTTAATACAGCAGCAATATAACTTGTTTGTTGTGGAAGTTTCTTTTCCTCCCTTTTCCTGCTATTTCATGTGTTGGGCTTCATTTAGGTTTTTTCTTTTTCTTCCCCTGCTGTTCAGCAATGAAGAGAGGGTGGCAGGATGTTTTCTTATTTGTAACCGACATCCCCTTTCTCCGAGGAGGAGTGTTCCCAGCCCTGCTCCGTGACTGCTCCTGAGCCTGCGAGTCTCGTCTGCCAAGGCCATGTTGTGAGCTGCGGCTCGGAACACCTAGCTGCAGGGTGGCTTTACGTGTGCCCAGTGTCTGCCTTGCACAGTGAATTCTGCACGCAGCTCTCAGCAGCACGTTGGAGTCCTGGTCTTGACTTCTAGTTAATTAGATGATGTTGATTTTGATGGGTTTTCTTTTTAATGGGGGGACCTGCTTACTAAGACAGCGGAGATCACTGATTCCTTTTACAGAGGCTAGTGAAGCCATTAAATGCTGACTGTAGCACTTTTCCTTTTCTCCTTTAAGCTGATTGCTTAAGCTATCATCTGCCTGTATGCCTGCTCTGTCTCCCTGCACTCCCCTCCTCTCATACAGTGGTATTTCTCTGTTGGATGAACTGTTGCAAAATTTGTAAAATAGCAAATCAAACCCTTGGTTTTGGGTGTGAAAACAGGGGAGCCTTTGGGGCATCAAAATATTTGCAACAGTACTCAAATTGTTGGTTGTGAACAGTAGACACTTGGAGGGGAAAATTTTTTTTAATTGATGGATTTTGGTAGTTCACGAAAGGTGCTTACTATATTTTAGGAGGTCAATCTATGAGGAAATAATCTGCACAACAAATGTTTTTCTAGTGTTCTTAAATTTAGAATTGGAAACAAGCAGAGATTACCCACTGCCTTCACTTCTTTTTCCTCTTGAATTCTCTGAGCCATCCCCTCTTTTGCTGGTATTGCTTACAATTGCTTTTTTCCTGTGTAGCATGTTGATGCACAATTTGCATTATAGATTTATCCTAAAGTAAAACCTTTCTGATGCGTCATTTCTGGCTTTAAGTAATAAAGATGTTTACAAAGTATGGGGAACATGAGGAAGGAGTTTGAGCATTTGTCTGTATATTAGCAAAAAATAGACTGAGGTTGATGACTGCATTCCTCGGAGGGGAATGGGAATAGAAAAATTCATCACTGTGAAACAAAAACAAGTGGTTTTTGTTTGCTGCTATTGAAATTTGCCAGCAGATACTCTCATGTTACAGTTTGTGTGCTTGGATATTGATGTATTTTCACGTTTGATCATAAAGTGTATTTTCAAAAAAAAGTTCAGCTGTTTTGGCAAAGATTTTGCTGTAGTAATATGGTTATGGCCAGGAAAGGGGACCTTGATTTCTTACACCCTCACGTTAATGGTATTAGATAATGATAGAAGTCTTTCTTCTAGAAGAGTTTCATCTTAATTTGACAGAGAGAAGCAGATCATCTGATAACATTTCCAGCATGATCATAATCTGAAAAATTGTCAGACAAAGCAAAAAGATGTAGTCTTTCATAAATAGAAAATATTGTTAATTAGAAGTTTGTTTCAGAAAGCAGATTTTTCACTGTTACAACTGTCAGTTTCTCAGTGTTTGTGTAATGCCAGGAGTGGAGAACTTTCCCAGCTGTTTCAGTAAGCTAAGTGCTGGAAGCTTTCTAGGAAGAGAAAATAGTCTGAAGAACCTCTATGGCTTCCCTGTGACTTTCAGGGGCTGTTGAAAGTGGGCAAGCTGAAGTGCAAGGATTTCCAAGGCATCTTACTGTTTACTGAAGTCAAAAGTTATTTCTTAATTTAAGGCAGATAGAGCTTTTAAGTAATAACAAAGTCTCCAGTAAGGTGTTAGAAAAAGCTGGGTTTTGCAAGCTACAGGGCAAATGAATGGTTAGGTTGCAAGGAAGATAGGGCAATATTTAAAGAGTACGAATTCCTGTTTATTGCATATGCACTAACCTCATTAACAGCATAAGGCTGTCAAGACTAGAGCAGCGCGAAATGACTTGCGGGAGCTACCAAATATAGATCCTGTGAGAAGTCCTAGGCCTGGGGAGCTCTTGCTACAGAGGGCAGCTCTCCAAATAGTGCCGCCTGCTTTTCTGCAGGAGCATTGGGTCAGACTCCAAGTCCCGGTAGGTATCTGGGAAGAAAGCTTTTCTCCCACTTTTCCTTTTGTGAGTCTTAGAAAACTGCAAACTTTTGTACTAGTTTGTAAAATGGTGCAATAGTCTGTCTGCATTGCAGAGCTGATACAGGTGAGATGGAGAACAAAGTTCTTTTTTGTTTCTGTGGTCTTGTACATGAAGTGAAAGCACTCATTGGAAACAACAAACAACCAGGTAGTTGACCGACCCTGTGCAATCCAACAGCAGCGTGTGGTGCTGAAAAAATATCCGTGAAGGCAAAATATGAATTCGGTGCAGTTCTGGAGGGACAAGTTGTGACCACTTTGCCTACTTCTAAGAGTGTCGCCTGCTTTGCTTGAAGAGTATGTTCTGTGAAATTCCAAACTTGGGTAACCTGTGTCTCTGCAAAGATGGTAGTGGAAGCTCTTCGAGAGACAAGCCAAGGAGTGGGAGACTGGGTGCAGGGCTGATGAGGGAATGTGTGCTGTGTGGTATACTTCTGTTTCTGTCCTATATGTGGACATAACCTGCTGCGCTAATCAACTTGGAGTGGTTTTATTGCTAAAGGATAGGTTATAAATGCAGAAACAGGCACCCATAGTTAGTGCTAGGAGGCAAGCGTGCAGCTTTGGTTTTAGAGCTAAATGAATTTATGGTGTTATTCAAAGCGACTTTTGTATCTCAAAAGCCCTTATGAGGCTGCCGGTTCCTGGTGCCGGTAAGGAATGGAATTGATGTTTGAAGTAGCTAGGATTTATGACGCACATTTTCTTTTTGTACTTTTGTGCTTGAGTAGGGAGAGAGGGAGACAGTTTTTCTTATGGCCTGACTAAATGAATACAAACTTATACATACTAACAGGACTTCTTGTTTTTACAAGCAATTATTTTTCAAAGGGGATTCTTAGAATGCAGGATTTACAGAAAAACAGTAAGATGATTATTGTTACCTGTTTGTATCTTTTTTTTTTTCTCTTCCCCACCCTGCACCCCCACCCCCGAAGCCCCAGCAGTTTGATCACCACTTTTGACAGAGCTACCACATATGCTAACTAAGAAAATTTGCTTTGGGTAAGTGGCTAGCAGAGGTTCCAGCTGTCTCTGTTCCTGTTTGTTCCTCCTTTTAACATCTTCTGTTAAGCCTGTTACGATGATGTTAAATGGAAGTCAACTGGCTGTTCTCCCTAGATATCATTTAGACTATCGCTCTTTAAATTATATTGGAGAGTTAGTCATATGGATGGCTTGTAAATGAATAGGTTCTGAACTGTAGATTTGTTTCAGGTCAGGAAGGATCATTGTGAACACTTAATCTGTTCTCCTTCCCTGATCAGTCTCCAGAACTTCTTCCAAGAACATGTTTTAAGCCTGTCACTTTTTAGCATCAGCTGTCTCCTTGGATCTTATTATTTTGTCTACCTTTAAGAGCCTTTAATGAGAAGCAGTTCTTATTCAGCTTATGCATGGACTCTTCAGAATAATAACAGGTCTTTTATTGTATGTGATATTTTCATGGTCCCTGTTATGCCCTGTCTTGGTACCTGAGCAGGCATGCAACGAAAAGTCCTGGGACTATGGGGAAAAATATTTTCCACATGGGGGTATGTGAAATTCACATGCAAGCCACCTCTTAGTCTCATCTTTGATTGTCTAAATAGATAAAATTTATTTCCAGATGCTTTTCAGACTAAAAATTATTCTTTGTAGCTTTTTTCTGACTGTGCGTAACGTGCAGACATTTGAGCTGAGCACAGCAATGTTGTTTATAATGGTTTGCTGAATGTTACATGAAATGGCATTGCTCCTTACTTAATGTTCCCTTGTTACGCATTCATGGCTCATGTTTACTTTCTTGGCTGTAGTATTACACTGAGACCTCATGGTCAGTTCTTCTGTTGCTGCACCAGAGTTCTTACAGTGCTGCTGACATCCACGGCACTGTCTTTGACCTACTGAGTGTGAGCAAAACTTCTGTTCCTCTGTGTGTGACCTGTGATTTCACTGAATTCAGCTACAGCGTGCTGATGCAGTTCTGCATCCTGATTTTTATTTATTTATTTATTTATTTAATCTGCCTATCGTGGACTACACACATCTATTTTAGGAATGCTTACGCTTGCTTCTGTCGGACTGTCTCATAGGCTGTGTTTTGAGAGTACAGGTGTTTCATGGTCAATACGAGTTCAAAGAGTTCTTGGCTTCTCGTTCCCATCCCAGTGCTGCAGATACCTGCCCTTTCAGTTGTTTGTGGGGCTGTGCTGAAAGGCAGGTCAGGGATCAGATCCAGGGATGTTTCACTGTAAAAAACGCTTTTGCAGTATTGAATGTCAGAAATTTGTTAAAGGTATGGCATAAGTAAGGGGGCAAGCAGTAGGAAAAACCTGACAGAGGGCGTGGGAGCTCTTTAGGGCAAAAGTGCTGTAAAAGCCCCTGTGTTGTTGAGTTGGGCCTTGAGGGTATAAATAATTACTTTAGGAATGGTTTGATTCGTGTACTTAGTGCTCTCATAGCTTGATCATGTGAGTGCTCCTCGTCTGCCCCGCTAAAGTCAGGCAGATTAGTATTCAGTGGGGAAGAAATGCTTAGTTGCTGCAGCAACGTGGTTCAGTGACAGAAATCGTGGCAAGTAGCTCAAGCTGGATCTGCAAGAGCTCATCTGTGCCAAAGTCAGGTATCTTGCAGAAACATATTCTAAGGTTCCTTATTGCCACAATCAGATAAAAGCGTAGTCTTATGGAGGAAGAAGTTACACTTGTTTTATGAGACTTAATTTTCTTAAAATCCTGATGAGTGGTTTAAATTATCCTGCTGTTATTTAATTTACTGCTGACTGGACCCAGCTGTCTCCAGTTTTTATTTTCAGAATCTAACAGGGAGCCAGAATTGATGAGAATAACAAAGCTGATACTGAAATTAGAAAGATTCTAGGAATTTTAGAGGAGGTCTCCTTTTTCTAGGTTCTGCCTGTGGATTTTCAAATAGAACCAGGGCTGAAAAGGTCGTCTTACAGTCATTACTTGATGTGGATATCCTGTGATGGAGTACTCCTACTTTCCTTATCCCTTTGAGGCTGGCTGCAAGTGAGGTGAAATAAGACTATGCTGTTGAGGGAAAATGACATTGCACTGAGTGGAGCCTGGATTCCTAACCTGTCAGGGATCCATAAAATTCAAGTGGCCTGAGTTTAATTGTAAATCTTTATTTGTAGGTATTCCATAAATGAGTCTTGCCGCTAGTACACACTTGGTAATTCTTGATTGTGAGTAAAATAGAAAGATAAAACATTTGAATTGACATTTCTAATTCCTCAATTATTTTTAGTTTAGTCTCTCACTTGGAAACTAAACTGTGGATGAGTTTGACTTTATGGTGCATTTTCTAAATTCAATAATTAAATTGTCACATTCATGGAAAGAAACTTTGTTTAAGAACATGATCTAAACCAACACTCTTTAAGAAGCAGGTGGAAGTTTATTTATGTCTTTTTAAGCACAAATGAACAGTTCTGGATCATGCTGAAAAAGTTCCAGTGGAAAAGAGGCTTTTGGCTCCAAATCCACGAGTTACATTAGAAAGACAGTTTCAACTAGAATGACAACTATTTTAAACATTGGAATAAACATGCACTTTTTTTTTTCTCCCCCCTTTTTTAAGGGGAAAACCAGGGAAACAAAGTTTTGCTTCAGGATTTTCTTTCTTATGACCAACTAGTTGTGTTCTTCTGATGGCTTGTGGAATAAATCCAATTTTCAAAATGCTTGAGAAAACAGAGTTCCCAGGCCATCTGGTGCTTCTTTGTGTACATGCACACCTGCATCGCTGTACAGTCAGGGGCGTTGTGCTGCAACTGCAGGGTGAGGGAGATCAGCTTGAGTTCCTGGTCTGGGAAGCTAAAGGGTGAATGCATGCTGACCAGAGAGCTGGGAGGTGCTGGTTTTAGTGTTCATGGGTGAAGGTTTCCAATTTAAGATTTGATTAATTTTAAAATTTTTCTTCATTTATTTTAAGCTGCAGGCATTTGCTGATTCTCTTGTGATGCTCCCAAGGCATATTTGGAGGTGTTATACTGTCTGGGTAGGAAGGTGACAATATCTGTAATTCCCATCTGGACAGAAAGACTGGAGGCTTTGATAAACTGCTGTGAAAAGATTAGTGGAGATTGCCTAAGATGTTACTGCCTTTAGCTGTCTTGCTCTGCGACTGAACTGGCAGAAGGATGTGTGTGCACCTGTGTCTTAGCCTGTCTGTTGAACAACCAGATATGAGTTTAAACCGTGAGATACAGCACTGCAGTGACTGAGATAAAAGTGTATGTTTTGCGTCGTGGAGGAAATGGCGATTTCTAGCAGAGTCATGGGAGCATGCGCTTTGTAGAGAGTACTGATCTATTCAACAGCTGCAGCAAGATTGCCAGTTTGGGCCTCCATCTTAATAAGGAAAGTCTACTCTTCTAGCATGCTTCACCAGCAAAGAGTCGCTAAATCCTTTGTTCTTGTAGTTACCGTGAGCTCACTGTTTTAGTTAACAGCTCTATGCCTGTAGTGTGACGGATGTCATGGGAGTCGAGCACTGTTGTGGCTCTCTGAGAAGCCGGGAGCAGCGGTCGCTTGCCCTCTCAGGTTTTTTGGTATGATTCTGGACTGCTCTTTCTGCATCCACAGTATTCTTCTGTAGGGATTTTTGTCTGGAAAGCCCCTGGAAACTACTACAGATGTACTTCAGGAACAAATTTTGAGTTTTATACTGGCCAAAATGGGATCTGAAACACTGTCTGCAAGAGAAATTGGATTGATAAACTACAGAAACATAGGACATAGACTGTAGATGCAAAGCTTCTTGACTACGTGAGATTGAGGAAATAAGTTCAGCTGTAGTGCCTTTTTATCTGGAGTTTGTTCTAGAAGCAGAATTTCACCTTACACAAATACTGGAAGTTGAGTAAGGGTATTGTAGTGTTACAGTACAAAGTTCCTTTTGCTTTGACATTCTTTATTGGATTGAGGTGACTGCCTTGTCATAACCTCGTAGGGTGGAAGAGGTGAGCTTTCCTTGTGGAACACCCAATAAGCCTAAATTAAAAACTTACAGCTTTTTACATGAAACTGGCCATGAAGAATTTTGTTAAGAACAGTGCTAAAGCACAGACAAAGCTGATAATTTACTAAAATACAATTCTGTCTGTGCTACAACTAATTTAGTCAGATTATAGGTATTCTAAGTATGTAGTAGTGACTTGTTACACACTTGTAACACAGAAAACCAAATATTTGTCATGAACTTTTCAAATTGATGGATGAAATTGGGTTTGATATTCCCGAAGCCCAAGTGCTTTAGGTTAATAGGGTGGAGGGGTGAGGTTGGGGAGGCAATTCCAAATTAATGAAGTTAAGCCCTCTGATTGCTTTGAGACTTTTGTTAAACATCTCTGCTGATTCTGAGGGGGAGGAAACAAAGTCCTCATCTGAATTTGTATGACTTGTCTAAACACACAAATTACCAGTTCGTTCTGTCAGTGTAAAAAGAAAAATCAAAATAGGCAAAGTTTAAATGCAATACTTGTATCTTGTGCGTCATCTAAAATGCTTTAATATACTTTATTTAGAATTTGACCAGTGTCAATGAAGTAGGCGTGTGCTTGTAAATGGACAGACTTCTGTCAAGCTGGTTTCACTCTTAACTGCTAGGTTCAGAGTCTGCAGTTCAGATAAACTAGTAGCATGAGGGCTGTCTGCAGTTGTGATAGAGATGACAAATCAGCCCACTGTGCTATTTGTGTGTTTATAACTTTGTTTATATATGTGTGTATATGTATATAAGCTTGTATATGGTTTGTAATAACCATGTGTTTAAGGGTAGGGAGCTGACGTATCTCAACTAAATCTCAATGTACTTCTTTTCAGTTGAGCTGCATTGGCCCTAAGGGTTGCTAAAACCCTGTAGCTAAGCTCCTTCCTTTCCTCTAGAAAGAAAAGGAGAGCTTTCTCTACTTATTGCCAATGCTGCTTTTAAGCTTCTGCATTTAAATATGAAACTTTCTTGCTTTTAGTTGGGTGTGCTAGGTGCCAAGTGTAAAAGCGTTATGGTACTTCTTGCATTGGGTAACTAGCTACAGACTAGAAAATGATCAAGTTAGTTGCTTCCAGTATTTTAATTTACCATCTTTATATGCTTTTTCAAGGATAGTCTTGGTCGGCAAAGTGCCATTCCTGTAGTGCTGTGGAGTTGGATGTTGTTAATTGAATCTTATGTTGAGGAATCCAAGGAGAGGAAGAACAACCTCTTCTTTTCCTTTCTTCTATTCCTCCTCTCCTTCTGTCTCTAAGCTGGTCATCCTTCAAATTCAACCTGATTCTCATTCAAACTAGACCTCTTCCTTCTTTGTTTTCGCATGTTTTTAGTATGAAGTTGTCACAGTAAATTATGATCAAGATTTCAGCTATCATCCAAGTCTTGAATTTGCTATCAGCATGACATGTGTAACCCGAATTGTTAGTGGCTTTGTATGTGGGTAATAGATTGAACAGAACTTAAAGAATATGCTCAAAAGAAGGAATTCAGATCATGTCTTTTCTCAAAGATACCATTTAAATAGAGCTGCTTTTCAGGCTGGTCCACCATTTTTTAGGTTTCCTTCTCATTGGTAAGGATGGGAGAGGGGTATCACTTTTTCTCAGTGTCATTTCTAGTTTGTTCTTTCTCCGCATGTTCCTGAGCAGTATTTGAAAGACATGGATGTTCCACTATTTTGATATGTAAACCTCTAAGAATCTGCCAAGTGATCACTGCAGCTTTCTCCAAATTTCATGCTGTTGACACAGGAGGCAGCTATTTTGCTGTGATAATCAGCTGCGTTGGCCAATATATTGAAGACTGTACATTAATGTGACTGGGCTGTAGCTGGATTTTTGTCTTAGTATCCCTCTAACAGAGCTAACCTGTCTTCCCCAGTGATTGTCCTTGCAGCAGTTCCATGTGCTTTGTGTTTCATTCTCTGAATTTGAAATGCTCTCTGTTCTGGTGCGCTGAGCTCATAACGTTTTCCAGCCTAGTGGACAGAATGTATATATGCATAAGTATGGGGAATGAGTTGGTCAAATGCTAGTTACCTTCCCCCATCTCCAGAAGCATACTCTTTTTTCTCTTGACGTTTTGTGTTGAACTTCATCTTTGTTAGGAATGTTTCAAAGCTGGAACTTGGTTTTGTATGATATGAAGCGTGTTTTTGATACTTGATGACAGTGTGTTGGAGAAGTGTTTACCGCCCATGTCTTAACTTTATCTAGGATCCTTTTTTTGAGGAATCTGTCTCCTTCAAAAACTAGACCTGTAGAGGAAACTTCATTTCTGTGGAAGGCATACCTTGTGACTATCACCTGTAAAGCGTCTTTTAAGAACAAAGGCAGGAAAATGATGCTGCCAACCTCAGACTGCTAATGTAATTTTAGACAATACTTTCAGCAAAGTAGGACTATTGTATTTGTTTTGATTAGATGAGGAGAACTGTTGTAAACTGGCTTCCATGGAGACTTAGCAAATAAAGTATTACTTGGACAGTCAAGTAGTAGAGACCTTTATGATGCCCTGGAGTTTGGTACTTTGCTGTGAAGTATTTGTTTAACCTGGGGAAAAAGATTTGACAAATTGTTCTGCTTAGGCCTTCTAGTAAATAAGACCATGTCTTAAAGCTCAGTAAAAGAATAATGGTCAAAAGGTGGGTTAAACTGGTTTTTATAACCTTAGTGATATTTGGATTTAGTTAAATGGAATGTTAAGCATTAACACATGAAAAGATTAATGGCAAAATACCGAAGTTAGAAACCGAACAGCTTATAGCAATCCATTTGAAGTGCATTTTTCTAAACAAAGATGAACTCTTATATTTTTGTATTAAAGGGAGAGATTGCATTAACTCTGCTGCAAGCCTGTGTAATTTATCATAATTTGTTTATAATAGTAAGAAAGAATGTTACAAACCATGCAACTCAGCATAGTCGTTCCTCTTTTTGACACATTGAATTTACATGCTCATGTAGCAGTGTTGACAAAAAATTAATATGTCTTCAATTTGCTGCACGCCTTTAGGAAAAAAAAATAATCAACCTGAGGTTGTCAAGTGTGGGTTTCTCCCCACCCTTAAGAATTTGAAAGTGTTTGCTAACTTGCATGGAAATAGGTGCAAATGTCAGATGATGTGAGTTGGGAAAGGTTTGGGGTTTTTTTAAAGTACTTAAATGCTTGGTAAATTTGAATAAAATCTACTGCATTCCTCAGTGATCTTATGCTTACAGAATGCAGTAACTTGGGTGTTTTTGCTCTAATAATGCTGAAGTGCACCTGTTGTTCAATAAAACTTCATTATGTATGCTTTGTGACTATCTAATGATCTCTGTTTTGAGTTACCATGACTCATTTGGGGATGGGCTGTGATGACAAACCAAACTCATGACACCTAACAATTTTTGGTTTTTACATTCTCTTCCTGAAGCTCTTGTGTTCTTCACATGAATTTTTAATGACTGGTTCCTGACTTGCTATCTTAATTGCATGTTGGTGCGTTCTGTACTTGCTTTGGGCAAAGGAAACTCCAAGTACAGCTCTGGGACCTAAAGATCTACAGAGTGATAAAAACTTACTTCTAAATCAGGAGATAAATAAACTGGCACCAGGACTTAGCACAGCATTGGAAAAACTGTCTTTGATGTAAAAGCAAACCTGAGCTTGGGAATATAAATGATAAGTTTATTTAGAAAAAGAAAAAAAAAAAGTTGCCTTTGTTCTTCCAGTGTAGGGGGTGTAATTGTTTAGTTTGACGGGAGAACTGGAGGAAGAAAGAAGAGGTTTGTGGTCAAAGCCGGACTTGCATTCCTGAAAGAAAAAGATTCTTTGATAAGGCAAAACTTGACTGATGTCATTATCATTAGGATAATCATCTCCTGTGGTCAAGTAGTAGTCAAATAATTTCTGGTTGCCTTCATTACAGAAATTCTCTTATAGACAGCCAGGGTATCTTTGTTTTATCTAAGTTAGGTTGAACTGTCATGCTTGCATTTTCTGGTGTTAGGTTTTTTTTTCCTTAAAAATGTTATGCTAACATTAGTTTTTAGAATCAGAGTTGAGATAAGGTTTCTGGAAACTAATGAGACTACAGCCTCTGCTGTGGAAGGTGTGGTGTAAAGGTTGGGAACCTTGTGTTAACTTAAAATGTCACATGAATTAAAGAGCAGTAAAAGTGAGAGGAAGGGCAAAGGCAATAAGAATGTGACTTTGGTGGCTGGCTGCAGCATGCGGGCACCTCTAATGGCTCCAGGTCACAAGCTCGCTTTGTTGACAGTCATCACCTCAGTGCACTTCTGCAAGTGTCATAGAATGAAGCAGGACTCGTGCTTCCTGACTAATCACACTGAATGTTACGCTTTGCTAATAACAAATGCAGGCAAGGTACATATCTGAAACGTACTTCAATCCTGATTCTCCTTCCTACCCCCTCCCTCCTGCAGTAATTGTGGTGTCTGGTAATAAAGGTTTTCACAAGCACTTTGTACAGTTTAAATGTCCGGCAAAGATAAAGTACAGATTATGATGTTACGTTGTTGAGAAACTGGGATGACTGTGCAATCTTCCTTGTGAAATGAAGAATTCTGGCAGCCCAAAATGAGCACGAAGGAAAGTATTTAGTAGGGTGCAATATCTGAATGAGATCATTAACAAATACAGTTCTCCTGGAGTGATTTGGAAAAGTCGAGGCAGCGTATCAAGAAAACACCAGTCGTTAAATGCTGTTATTTATATTGTCCATTTAGCATGAGTGCCAATTTTCAGATAAAGGAAGCTGATGGGAACAGATTCAGGTCAACAGAATTGGGTTTATTCCTGATGTTTAAGGGATTATGTTCTTTTAGTTCATGTTGTTAGAAGCTTTTTGCCAGGAAAATGCATCAAAGATGAAATGAATCAACAGTATGAACTCTATTCAACAGCTAAAACATCCTTGGCTGCAATATTTATGTATTAAAGTTGAATGCTTGTCTACTTTGCACAGGTCTTCCAAAGTAATTAACATGTATATATCGTTATATAGTAATTAAAACATCAGCAGTTTAAAAGCATCTATTAAACCTATAAATGCCAGGCTTGAGGAAGCCATGTGCATGTGTGGTTGCTGGAGCAATTTGTCATTTGAATTGAGAATGAAGCCCCTATTGAAAGCAAATGAACTAGGAAACAACTGATCCAGCTGTGTTGTAAATGAGCCTTAGAAATGAGTACAAGGCCAGTGTTCATTCATACTGAAAATGTAAGATAGCTGCTTGTGACACTGGAAGGATGTTTAACTGTTGCATGATGATTTTATTTTCCCAGAGGGTGTGAGGTAAGGAAGGGGGGGGGGGAGAGGGAGCACTTGAAGAAAAGTTGTAGTGTGACACCTTAATTAAGGGATCTGAGCAAGTTGATCTGGTGGTCTACTATCAGTCTTGATACTAAATGTGAGTGGTCTCAGGGCTGCTATTTAAATAGGGGCTTGTGGTGAAAGTATGTCATTGCTAGTGTCAGTGAATTGTAGTAGTTCATAATTGAGTATTTTTACCTGTGTGGATCCATTTTTTTCATAATGTACTTTTTGGGCATACTGAGATTGTGTTCTCTTTGTCCAGTAGCATCATGTATATAGCCCATATGCTCTTGTATTCCCCCTCTTGAAACCATGTTCTAGGTCCTATTTCATTCCAGTTCTTGGTCTCAGAGAGCTGTTTGACTCCACAACACTGTACTTGAAACTCAGGAAGACACAGCTAAAATTTCTGGACAGAACCAGAGTAAGATATGTGTTTCTGAGTTTATTGTGGTGCCAACAAGCTGGGACCTGCTTATTCCAGTGCTCCACCCTTGTCAGGAGGCAAGCAGGCAGTGCAGACAGTAATATCTTAATAGGCCTTTCACCTGCCCAGAACAAACACTGGTAGATTATCTTGGCAGATGATACGCAGCCAGCCATAATGAATTTCTTTTCTGTAGTTCAGATTTGGTGTAGATCTGTTTCTCTATACAGAAACGACTGAAGCAGGTGTCAAGCTTTGGACTGCTTTTGTTGTCCCAGTCTTCTCTATGCCTACTTCTTTTTAAGTACAGTTTGGGGGGTGGAGATTTGATAAAAGTAGAGACTCAGTGCTAGTCTAGCAGTCAACAGCATTTAGATGCCCCTCAGATTCACTGTCTTCCATTTTGGAAACTGGTTTGTTGAGAGAATAGACCAAGACAGGTCTACCATGCAACAGAAACCTTTTGCAAGATTGCATTACTGATAGAAGTAAGTGTTTTTTGCCTGAGCTCATCCCTTACATTTCACTATTTAAATTTCTAGGAGGGGTGTTCTATGCTAGCTCCAGTTCCTGTGTCTTCAGCAATTTTTGTATTGCCAGTGTTACAGCCTATATAGCAAGCAGATTTTGAGCCCTGCTAATGTACTGTCTTCGGTTGCTCATTCTTGAAGCTTACTCCCTGAAATCAATTCAGTCTGAAGAGCTAGGTAAGCCACTGTCTGCTTCAGGTAACTTGGGTTAAGGTGCTGCTGTGATTGTTCTACCTCCTTTTCCTACACTTTCCAGTTGCTTAGCATGTTGGTTTTGTTTCAGTTAAATGAGAATGTTAGTTGTACTCATTCTTCCCCAAGTCACTTTTATGCCTGAAAGATCTTTAGGTCCGTTAGTTTTGTTGGTAGGGAAAGGCATGAGCAAATGAGGACTCTGTTCCTGGTTTGTCCCAGGAGACTGCTAGCTAACAGAGGTGCTCTTTTCCACTTCAAAAAGAAGTCCTGGTACTTTCTGTCTGCATAAAGCAGTGTTTGTGTATTGGATGTCTGCAGGGCTGCTGCCTCATCCTGGGTGTTCCTTTCCCCAAAATAATTCATCAGGAGCCCAGTTCTTTTGTTCTTATTTAGGTGGCTAAAGGTAGCTAAGACTCAACCGATTCTTATCTTGCAGACTTTGAGATTTACTATTTGTTGCCACAAGTGGGATGAGAGTAGGCAGAATGTGAGGGAACAGATCTTACACAACCTGTGGTTGTTCGGACTCTGTGCAAGTCTTACTTGGCTTACGTTCCTCCTCTTCAGCACGGTCGGTGCTGAGATGAGGCATTAGCAAGGGAAGGGGGACAGCAGAGACTTAACTACATTTATATAGAAGCTGCACTCATCTGGGGTGATTGAGAAGTTCTAGAGTCTATGCTCTGCGCAGGTGAGCAGTCTCCGTGGACAGTGCCAGCTGGATCCTGTCTGAAAAGTCCGAGGTGCTCTCCTGGGAGACATGGAATCCACAGGGACATGTTTTCTTTATAGAGACCCAGTTACTGAAGAGAGGTAACGGTGAGGAGCTTTTTTCCTGTGGACAAAGTGGCACCGTGTTCTGCTCTTTCCAAGAGTGAGAGAAGGCATAGAAGCTGCTGTGGCGAGTGCAGGCTCAGAACAGAGGAATGTTGCTGGGCATTGAAACCAAAATGAGGTTTTGATTCCCTTATCTCCTGCCTGCCTTCTGATAAACATGGAAACTGCAGCTGAATTTCACAATTGTAACCTTTGGTATATGCCTTTTCATGTCATAATGTAATCTATTGTATGATAATTAGCCATCCAGAACTTAACAGAAGCACATAATGATTTTTATGCTAATTGTGCTGCAGACTTGATTTTATTTAATGGCTAAATGTTTGTGTATGGCAGGGGGAGGAAATCACAGCACTATCCACACAAATTTGATGCATCAGTTGCAGATGGCTTTGTAACCTTGTCTGGTCATCACAAATGGCCTTTGGCAAGAAATTTTATAATTTGCACAGGTACCGTGCTTGCCTGTGATAATGAGATGGGATTTCAGAACCTGCGTATGTACTTACAGGGTAGGTTTTGCTGTTTCAAGCTAAGGTGCAGATTTCTACTTCTGTTGTACTCTGACAAATAATCCAGCATGTTTGCTGTGCACTTGTGATTTGATCTACTGTAAAGGACCTAGTAGTGCAAACACTTCAATCTCTTTTTAATCTATTGCCGTATTAATACATTTTTTCTGAAAGCATCCAAAAAGATTTTTATTTTTTTGAGTGCGTGCCTCAGTCCTGTTATGTAATACAGGTATGTATGACTTGTTCAGTCGCTGAATGAAAAGATAGAGGAATTAACATTCCCTTAGAAAGATAATCAGTTTTCTTGAATAGCTGCTTAAATAAATGAGAGATTGTGTCTTACCCCTCCTCCTCTCAAAAAAAAAAAAAAGCTGAATTAATGGATGCTTTCATACCAGCCCTTAGGTATTCTGAATCTTAATTTAAACTTGAATGAGGCTGGAATGTTGTTTGTTCTTGTGTTTGTGTGTGCAATTTGAAAAAGACATTTACACTACAGCTCCTACTAGTGACACCTGTTTTGGTTCCTGATTGTTCTCTTTTTCTACTCCTGAATGACACACATGCCAGGAGGAGTTACTTACTTTTTTAAATGTAATTTTGAAGAAAAGTCATTTTGGTGAATTTCTTGATGTGCTTACTCTAAGATGTTAAGGAGTTACGCTCTTAGAATAAAGGACCCTTAATTTTATTCCACATAAATATTTACATGTCAGTTTGATTTTTCTGAATACAGTAGATCTTTTCCTGAAAGCTGATTGCATTTAAAAAAACCAAACCAAAAACAGTTTAATAATTTGGGGGAGGGGGGGGGCCTTTCATGTGTGAGAATGAATTACTAAGACAATTAGAGCCTTAGGAATGATGGCATAGCTAGCACAGATAAATAGCATTTTTTTCCCCCAAATAAACTGGAAGGGTATACTTTTCTGCCAGTAAAGGTGCTAAAATCCCAGATAGCAGAGAAGTTCAAAGTTTCAGTAAATTAGAGCATTTTGAGTATGTAGAAAGTGGCCTGATTGCTTGTGGTAAAGCAGCAGTGCTTCAGGTGAAAGCTGAACCCACATTCCAGGATTATCTGATGTGTATTATCAAGAAATGTTCCTCATGTTGGAGGAAATATAAACTCAGTGCTATTAAATAACCTGGAATAAAGCAGGCTTCTACCAGTCATAGCTTGCTTGTAGCAGAGTGTAATACACGGGAGAAACTAATGTAGAAAGAGTTATTACAAACCTGAATCTTTCCATCTGAGTTTTGGGTGTTGAAATAGCAGAGTGATAACTGAGAATTTACTTCCATACTTGGAAGAGACAGACATGCACAGTGACCCAGAATAAAGAACACTATTACTAGCAATAATATTGGGAACAAATACAGCTTTTTGTAAACTATGTTCCCAATGAAATTATTTGGGCTTCCCGCAGGCTAAACTGAAAGCAGCATAGACCTCTGCCTATGCTCTACATTGTTTACATCTCAAAACTTCACAGACAGCTGTTTAACAAATTGGGAAAATAAGGGACTGAAGCAATAGCAAAACCTAGGGTTTAAAATCGGAAGTCTGCCTCTCAGCGCTGAGTTATTTCTGTTGATTGTTGCCTTTTTTTTAATTATTTTATTTGTTTGTTCTTCGTTTGAACCTGAAGTATAGCTGAAGGTTATGTGCCTTGGAGGGTGGTGATATGTGCCCAAATTTCACTTCAATTCAGTTGGGCGCACACTCCTTTGGGGTGTCTTGTAAATGCCAACCTCTGTGTATGTGTGATTCTTTTTAATCTTGATAGCATTTGTTTTGTTCTATTTGATCTTGGCATGCATGTGTATATTAGCTCCCTGGTAGAGATGAGTCACATCTGAGACACTGTACAAGTGCGGTGCTGTTTATCAAGTAGTAATTTCAGACTTCATTTAAATATATTTCGTTTAGCTTGAAGGTGTGTGCGCCTTGGAGAACAGGCTTGACAAGATCTTGAAGTGTAAGTTGTAGGAAGGCAAATGTGATCTGTAAGTTTATAGCTCTGAAGAGCAGTATTAAGAGTTGATTAAATGATGCAGAGAACAGAAGAAAGATGTGGTAGAAGGTGAAAAATATGGAAGAAAACAGAATGGGTAAAGTATAAAAATAAGACAGTTGGGAGACAGATTGCTCAAGTCAGTGTTGAGAAGAAGAATATAACTTATAGAAGGAAAGTTCTGCTATTTACCTTAAAGCTAAGCTACTAACGGATGAAAAAGTAAAAATTATGAAATAGAAATTAAAAAGAGGAATAAACAAGAAAAGAGTATTTCAGTCTTTTCTCCTTTCAAAATATGCCTAAATGCTGTGTGGCATTGTCCGTTCTCATGTATGTGTGGGTGAGACTTCAGTGGTTTGAACTGATCTGTCAGGACCTTTGCGTTTTGTGACTCGTAACTCTTGCACTAAAGCACGGAAAGAGTGCGTGACCCCTCTCTCAAGAAGTTCTTACAGCAGTGGTAGGGAGACAGAATCTAGAAACCATTTAATCTTTTGTTAAGAGTCATAGACCAGCTTGTTCTTTGGTAGGAAGTCTTACCTTCCCGTTCTCGTCCCTTAGCAAAAGCAACTGCCAAGTCCTGCACCTGGGGAGGAACAACCTCATGCACCAGCACATGCTGGGGGCTGACTGGCTGGAAAGCAGCTTTTCTGAAAAGGGCCTTGGGGTCCTGGTGGACACCAACCTGGACATGAGCCAGCAATGTGCCCTTGCAGCAAAGAGGGTGAACGGCATCCTGGGCTGCGTTAGATGGAGTGCTGCCAGCAGGTCAAGGGAGGTGATCCTTCCCCTCTGCTCAGCACTGGGGAGGCCACACTTGGAGTGCTGGGTCCAGTTCTGGGCTCCCCAGTACAAGAGAGAGATGGAGATACCGGAGAGAGTTGAGTGAAGGGCTGCTGAGGTGGTTAAGGGGCTGGAGTATCTGTCAGAGGAGGAAAGGCTGAGAGGGTGGGACTGTTTAGCCTGAACAAGAGAAGGCTTGGGGGGGGAATCTTATCAATGTGTATAAGTACCCGAAGGGAGGCTGCAAAGAAGTTGGAGCCAGGCTCTTTTCAGTGGTGCCCAGTGGCAGGACCAGAGGCAGTGGGCACAAACTGAAGCACAGGAGTGTCCATCTGAACATCAGTGAAAGCTTTTTTTACTGGGAGGGTGACCAAGCACTGGAACAGGTTGTTCAGAGAGGTCGTGGAGTCTCCATCCATAGAAGTATTCAGAAGTGATTTGGACACAGTCCTGGACAACCTGCTATAGTTGGCCCTATGTGAGCAGGGGGGTTGGACCAGGTGACCTCCAGAGGTCCCTTCCAACCTCAACCATTCTGATTCTGTTCCTAACACTGGCAGTTGTTAAATTAAAGAACAAACTCACTCTGAAGATGACAAGGACTTAATACTGCAAAGGCATTTTGGACCACAGAAATGCAAGTGATGGTGTTCATTTATCCCTGATAGTGGGGCAGAATCAAGTCTCTTTGGACTATTTGTCAGTCTTGTTCTTGCAAATTATCAAAGGCAAGAGATCCCACAACATCCTTCCGTATCCTGTTCCTTTGTTTTAGTGTTCTAACTATTAAAACTTTATTCTCATCCAAATAATCTCAGCTGCAAGCTTAAACTTTCCTGTTCCATCCAGAACATCACTGATTGCTGTCCTTTTCATAACACACTTCTGTGTATTGAAAGAGTATATGTTTAGAGTGTTGTGGTTGGGCTGTGGGTTCCTAGGTGGTAGGCAGCATAGCCTTTTGCATTTTTGAGACAAACATCCAAACAGCCTTGTTAGTTGTTCCTTATAAGCCACATTTGCGAAAACCATTATCCTTGCAGTTCTCTCTTGGGTGCTTTCTCTTCATCTGTCAGCAGTTTAAAACATGGAGCCCCAAACTGAGTATGTGATTCCAATTGCAATGTGTTATTAGCACCAAGGAACTATAATTGCTTTCCAGACCTCACTGAATGTCTAAGATAACACTCCTCCTAGAAATGGGACTTGCGTTTTTTTGTCAACAGTCTAGTATTGACTGTGTGCAGTTTTTAATCCACCGTGAGCACCCATTCTCCTCTGCTGTATTGCTTCTTTGATTTATCTCCTTTGTATAGTATCTTATATTTAATGGAATTTTTGTTGTGTTTAAACCTCCTTTGGTTAATACTTACTTTACTAGTACCACTTTGACTTTTTAGTGTGATCTTTAAAAAAAATTCTTGGTACAGAATTGTTTATTTTGGACACTTTCACTGAAGTTATTTGAGCTACGGTTTTGATGCCATCTATAAATGTTTAAAGGCATACCCATTCTGTCATCCAAACCACTAATTAAAACTGTTGGAAAGAATCAGATCCAGGAAATAACTTAAAATGCCCTTCTGCTGGTTGTTCAGCTGCTGTCTTGTGAGTGCAGTTGATCAACCAGATGAGTCCCCGCATCGCTGTATTTTGGGTCATATTTCTCTAACTTGTTTATGAGAGTATTTAGGGAAACTTATGTTGGGAACCTATTAAGCTAGAAATATACTTCACCTGTAGCTCTGCTTTCAACCTTTGGGTTAATTGCTCTGTTGGAATAGAAGGAACAGGCTTTGCTGTGAGGTAACATCCATCTTAATCCTCCCTTCGGATGTATCTTCTGCATTGTGGTCATTTGGACTCTTAAGTGGGAGACCTGGAGCCCTGTGGAAACCTTGAAAGTAATATGCCCTGTGGAAATACTTGAAATGCCCTTGTCTGAGGGAAAAGGGGGGCGGGGGGGAAGTAATGTAATACATATTATGTACTTCTCTTCCTGTGAAGAGAAGGCAAGTATTTTACAGTGAAACCCGAAATACTGAGAATTTGCAGAAATAACCCGTTCTAACTGTGGAAAGAGGGCAGTCCTCTCCTATTCTGATAGAAGGCACAAGCTGGAGAAAGTAGCACTTAAAAGTTTTGGGTTTTTATTTAAGTAGTAGGATGGAAGAAATAGTCTATCAATAGACTCCTAGCTTGTAAATGCAGTTGTCTTCATACTATTTGCTGTAACATTTCCTAGACAAATTACCCCCCCTCTAAGGTATGCTGAGAATAAATGAATAAAATTTAAAAATATTTGTCCAGGACCTTTGTTCTAAGGGATCATGGTACCTGATTAGTATATCAGAGGGATTTTTTTCTTTGTTCTTTTTAGTGTGGATTTGCTTGCTAGTAATGAGTAGAGATAGGATCCAGTCCTGTGGAAGGGCTTACTTAAAGTACCTCCTTGGAGTGGACCATTTCATATTTTGGGAGCTTTTTCCTTTGTATTTATCTCACTGAAGTGCTACTGTGATATTATGGGGATTTACTTTGAATATTGCTATTTTCCACTTCAGTGGTAACTTTTCTCATAGTAGAATTGGTTATGGAAGCAGCTTTGCTTTTCTGGTATCCTAGGTTGATAAGGGAAAAGAAATAGATTATTTTTCCCTTTTTAATAGTAGGAATTCTTGAAAAATGGCATATGGAAGATTGGTTGGCATTAACAATGCAAAGCTTCTTTCTAACTGCTGCCTGCTTGACAGTGAGGCTGTACAGCTGCAGGGTCCTGGACCACTTTGCATCTCTGAAAGAAGCAAGCCAGCAGGCATTTTTGAGGCTCGTGTTGCTAAGGTATAATTGCATGTGGATCCCTCCATCTGTAATAGAGCAGAAAGATTCCCTCCTTGGCCCTTTCTGGACAGAACTAGACACAGTAAAGCAGATGCTTCATAGAGTGTCTGCAAATCAAGAGATACCTCACGAGTTGTTCATTGTTATTTTGAAATTAGTTATTCCAGCCTTCTGCAGAAAATGCCGTTTATTCTTTCACCAAAAGATGCCATCTACTGCAGAGATCTCTGGGCGTACATTAAGCATTGTTCTGTTGACTGCTGGTCAGTGCAGTATTTTTATTAGCCTTTCTACTCTTGTCAAAAAGGATTGGGAATTGAAAGAGTGCTCCCTCCTTTGTTGAGGGTGGAGAGATACTGTGGTGTGTGTTCTCATGTGTACCTTGTCTCAACACATTGACAGTTGTTTCTGTACTTTTCAGTACAGAAGTGCTTTTAAAATATTGGAAATATTTTCAAATCCTTCCTCCTATCAGTAGATAGAGATACTTACTTTGATCATTTTGGTCACAGAACAACCTCTATCTATCTTGATGTGGAGAGGTGTTTTCCTCCCCTCTTTGAATTCAGATTTTTCTTTGGTGCAATGTAAGTTTAGAGGCCATAATGAAATGTTGTAAAGTGATACTTCATAAGCTATTGAATCATAAATCCTGAAGTTATAAAACCAATTGGATTTCTCCAGTGGAAGAAAAAATGATGTGGTATACAAAGAGGTAAAGTTGCTGTCCAAAACTTGGCTCTTCAGAGGAACTTAAACAGGAAAATGCTTAGCATAACTAGAGAATATTCTTGTTGTTGGAGACATTTCCAGATGCTTTCAGTTCATAGTCATGTGGGTTGGAATGATAGTCCAAGCTTGTACTCAAAGCAGAGTCAAAACTGAATTTAGACCAGTTTTTTGTTTGAATTCAGACTGAGGGCTTCGTCTTGTAGAATCTCCATCCTTGTAAGTTTTCAAGACAACTTCTTTGGGCAGCCTAGTGAGAAGTTTTCTAGTATATCTAGTTGGAACCTTTCCTGTTTCAATTTGTGTCTTTTTCTCTTACCATGCACCTCAGCAAAGAGCGTGACTGTCTTTCCAGTTACTTATGCTTAGGTATCAGAACATTGCTCTTCTGTTTCCTAAATCCTTCTTTTCTCTAGGCTAAACAAACCCAGTTCCTTCAGCCTTTCTTCACAGGGAAAGTGCCGCAATCCCCTTATGATTGGTGGCCCATCGCAGAACCTATTCCAGTTATCAATGTCATTCTTATACTTGTCCCAAAACTGGATGCTGTCTCCCAGATGTGATTTAACAAGCGCCGAGTAAAGAGGAATAGTGAGCTCCCTCAATCTACCTGCTCTGCTCCTGTTGATACAGTCCAGTATGCTTGTTGGCCTTCATTGTCACTGGGGTGTGTTTGTGGTTTGTGTTCAGCTTGCTGTCTGCAAGGAGCCTCAGGTCCTTTTCAGCGCAGCTGCTCCCCAGCTAATCAGACCCCAGCCTGTACTACTGCCAGGGATTAGCCTGTCCTAAGCACAGAACTTTGTTTATGTTTGAATTTCATGTGGTTCCTATTGGCCTGTTCTGCCAGCCTGTCTAGGTTGCTTTGAATGGCAGCCCTGCCCTTGAGTATGT
This sequence comes from Haliaeetus albicilla, assembly GCF_947461875.1. Lineage (NCBI taxonomy): Eukaryota > Metazoa > Chordata > Aves > Accipitriformes > Accipitridae > Haliaeetus > Haliaeetus albicilla. The sequence goes on along the minus strand of NC_091485.1, from coordinate 5,028,435 downwards.
CAGCTACAGCCCTCAGCTTGATGTCTTCCAAAGGCTCGATGAGGATGCATTACAATTAACTGGATATACCAAGATCCATGGTGCTGGATCGAATTCGCCTTAGGAAGCTGAAAGGGTTGGCAATGTGACTGCAAGGTGCAAAGTCATGGGAAAAGGATAATGCTACACCCATCTGCAAGAAAGTCAGACTTTGAAAGTTGTAGGCTTGCCAGCCTCATTTCGATCCCTGGAAGGATCATGGCTTGTCTCCCTTTGGGCTTCATTTCCTAATACATGGTCAAGAAATGAATACTTAATAGTGTGCATATAACAAGAGTATGCTTACCCAATCTCATTGCCTTCTGGGGCAAAATGGCTGGCTATATGAATGACATAAGACCAGTGAATATATTGCCTTTTGAGTTTACTAAGGTTTCGGACACTGCCTGCAACTGCATTCTCATTTAGAAGTTGAGCAAAGTATGGACTGGATGAACAATCTGCTTAATGCATTGAAAATCAGCTGGACTATTATCAATAGCTCGACATCCAGCTGGCAGCTGAGTGCAGTACACCAAGGGTTGATTCTGGGGTCCATATTTTTCAATAACTAGTGATTTGGAAGATGACATATATTTGCAAATGACACTAAATTAGTGGAAGTGGCTGACATGACATACGGCAAAGCATAAATCCCAAGGGATCTTGAGAGACTTAAGGCTTGGGCCATCAGAGGCTTCATGAAGTTGAACACAAAGTGCAAAGCTGTGCACCTGAGGCATAACAATACCATGAATCAGTACAGGCTGGGAACTGGTGGGCTAGGTGGCAGCTTTGCTCAAAAGGACTGGGGGTTATAGTTGAAACCAAGTTGAAAATGAACCAGTAGTGTGCTGTCATTGTCAACGAATCTCGTACCGTGCTACATTAGGAGCATGGCCAGCAGATCAATGGAAATTATTGTTCTTCTGTACTTGGCACTGATGAGCCTACACCAGCAACATTCCTTTTGAGCTCACTAGTTTAAAATAAATGTCAAGTAACTGCAAATGTTTCAGTGGATGATTACCAGGGTGGTCTGCATGATCTGCAAGGGGAGGCTGAGGGAGTGAGCTTTGTCTGAAGTACACTAGGCTAAGGGGTGATCCAATATTAGCCTGCAACTATTTGGAGGGCAGTTACAAAGATGATGGAGCCAAGGATGTCTTGGTAGTGGCAGGTGATATAACAAGACCAAAGACCTGTTTACTGCTTGAGAGGTTCACACTGGACATAATGAAAAATTTCTCCACTGGGAAGACAGTGTAGCACTAGAGCAGGTGATTCAGAGAAGCCATGAGATCTCTAACCTTAAACGTTTTCAGGAGTTGGCTGTTTGTTCGTTCTTTCTTTCTATCTATCTATCTGCCTATCTATCTGTCGATCCCTACTGTGTCTGGATCAGCAAGACAAAGGATATTTTGGAGCCTCCTGTCATTTGATATATTTACATTATTTTGGTTTGTTTTTCTTTTATTTTGCTTGGGAGTGTGTGTGTAAAGATGTGAAACCTCTCTGAATTCAGTGGAGATGCTTTAACATGCTCTAGCAGCATGCTTTGCAGTTAATTAATGTACCTTCAGTGTGTAGGGGGAGAGGTGGGGAAAGAAAAAAACACAGTTGTGTCCCTTCGAACAAGAATGCTTTGTTCAGCATTGGCACAAGCAGTCTTTTGGGCTTTGTCCTAGGGGAACATGTTATCTTTCTGGCTTCAGGATTGCAGTCTGGCTTTTCTTCCTGTCAAGGGACTGGAGTCTAGGCAGAGTTCTATTGGCAAATTTTATTTTTGTTTTGTTTTGTTTTTTAATATTCCCCATAACGATGAGAAATTCCCTCCTAGTAATGGAGTTCTAACAGTGCTGTTGGGGAATCCTTAGTATCCTTATAGGCTTCATTGCTTCGAATCAGCCTCTTGACTGAAATGGGGCTGAGAAAGTGGGATCTTAAGTGTGTGTGGGTATCTTCACATGTGCACTCATGCACACAGTTGACTACTTTGGGGAGCTGGGAATTCCTCAGAAGCAGTTTTGTCTTAAGCTCCTTGTATTTCACTAAATCAGCATCTTTGTCACAAGGGCTTTCTCTGTCACTGATGGATGGGAATTCAAGTTCAGCATAATAGGAAGCAAGAAACTTGAAAGCAGTAGAGAGCTTGTGAATTCTTAAGAGTATGTTTAGTAATCCCTGTCTGTGGCTTCAAGAGTTAGTAAAGACTATGTATATTCACACCAGGACTGAGTTTACTTTCTGAGTGTAAACATTGGCTTGCTGCAGCAACATAGTCCAAATCTCCATGTTTAATATGCTTAGTATGAAATAATCCTCTATTCTGACTAGTACACCACTGATTATCCCCCTACCTTCATCTTAGTTGCTGCTTAATTATTATCTTTCAGAAGTAGTATGCCATACCTCTACACCAGATATTTTTGTCTGGAATTGATAGTAATTTTACAATAATCTTTAAGTCCAGCTATTTTGTAGTGGGCATGTGTTGGGAACCTGAAGCGCAAAATCCAAGTGAGTTACTCATGCGTTTGTGTTTGAAAGCCGTAGTGGGGTAGTGGGCTGTGTGAGAGCTGTGCTTCCTTTCTCTTAATTTGAGGCACTGGCACTTCAGAGTTTGTTGCACAATTTTCTGGAGCTGTTTATCTGGGCAATGTGTTGCTTGGGCAATCCTTTGAGTATGGGCCGTTGATTCAGGGCTTTCTGCCAACTGATTGCCCAATCTATTTCCCTCCTGTACCTTGATTCTTGTCTTGCAATATGTTCTCTAGTACAATTATTTACATGTGCAAGAATTTTGTTAGTTTTGGAAAATTTTTATAGGTTTAATAAATTTGTCTATAAATAGTCTGCTTTATTTTTCTAATGCCATCTTCTTCCCTCCTCTGGGGCCTCCAGATTTGGCTTTTCCATTTGTTTTTGTAGTTAAGCTACTTAAAAATAACTTCTTTAAGCTACCAATAGCTGTGTTTAGGCGAAAGTTAGATAGACTGGCTCCTCTCGAGTCCTACAGCTGTGCAAGGCCTATAGCATGAGCATCTGGATCATGTTAATGGTGCCCAGCCAGGCACCATTAAGGCATGGTTGCACTGGACATTGCACGATCAGGCAGCAAGATAAATTCATGACCTTAAACAGATCTTGTAAGACTCAGTAAAGTGTGTATACCATCTAATAGAGAAAGGTGTTTGTTGTATTAATGCTAGCAATCCCTGTGGTTTCCAGGCTAGTAGAAGATGACTGGCTGGTTTCCTGTCTTTCTCCTCATTGTCTCTTCCCCAGTTAGCATTCCTCAGTGTCAAAATTTACACCTGCTTCTGTGGTTCTTGTTCCCTTCTCACATTTTATTGCTCTCTTCTCTTGACTCTTAAATGTTACACATAGTTGCAGCCTTAGCTTCTTCAGTTACAGTCTTTCTCCTCTACTTCACAGCAGTGACTTTGATTCTTCACTTTCTGGATCAGTAGCAGATGAGATGTTAGATGTATACTCCTGGTATTGCATGCTTTCTTTGCCAGGTAGTTGATCTGCCTGCTATATTTAATACAGACAAAAATACTCCTTTTGTATTAATATTGTAACATTACGTGAACAGAAGATTATTTGGCTCCACTAGCCCCTACCCTGTCTGAAAACATCAAAGTAAGATTTAATCAGTTTATCAAGATGCTGGAAGAAGAATATGGGATCGATAGCTGAGCTGCTACAAAGTGCAAAAAATACAGATGCCGTCCAGAGCTGTTGAAAAAAATTACGATGTGGTTTTAGTGCATGATAAAAATACGGTATGTGATGTCTGTTCCATTACGTAGTGTTACATGTGCACCAGCATGTTCTGACATGTAAATGAAATGTAAATAAGACAGTTCTAGTTTCCTTATGAAGCTTTCTAAATAATGCAGCATGCCTGCTGATATCTTCCAAAGTGAGGAAGACGTTTGCAATTTGTGTAAATTCTCATCTCTAAGTATGATGTAAATATCACTAATGAAAAACACCACTGAGTACTCTACATACTACACTCAGTTCTTTTTCATCTTGATAGGTTATATTCAGTATATTCAGGACTGTTGGTAGATTTTTTTTTTTTTTTTAAGGGATTTCTTTATTTTGAGCAATGTTTTTGGTATGCCCTTCGAACCCTTTTTAATCTTTGGTGAGTCAGTCTCATTAAGCAGTAGAAAATTATATGTGTTTAGTTTTTAGTATTAAGACTTAACAGCATAAGGAACTTAGCCATAGTGGTTCTAGCAGAGTTGTTCTGCTGTGGTTACCTTGCAGACCACCTATTCTGAAATGGGTGCTCAACTTCCTGACAGCTTCCTCTTTCCGAGGTGCAGGAGTTACTCCAGAATAAATCATTTGTAGCACAACCTCTCCATGAGGGAAGTGGAATGTCAGTTATCATACAGAGGGATGCTCTCCCAGGCTTTCATGCTCAGTATCCAAAAGGTAAACAAGCCATAACTCATTCTTTCATTCATGTACCCCTTCCAGGGTCTTGAAGACAACTGGTGGCTCTCTGAAAGATGGTGTTTTAAGCATTGAATGTGTTGGTTTAAAACAAACTGGTTAGACGTGCACTTTTCTGAAAATTGTTATTTGATCTTGTGTGTCTTGGGAACCAGATGTATTACACCAAGGGATTTTTTTTAAAAATGCTTTTGTAGTTAGGCTTCCATTTTTCAAGCACTTACACTTGCCTAAATAGACGTTTTGGAGTAGAATAACAGAGATGATTGTTTAAGTTAGAGTTTGATGTCTACCATTATCCTTGTGCTTCAGCAAATTCCTACAATTTAATACTCGCCCTAGTTCACGGTTTATCCTCAAAATTCAAAACAACCAGCAGCTTTAACAGTGATGAAAGCTAGAAGACAACTGGAAGATAACATGAGAAAACGCTTTGCTTCTAAATGCTGCATTGTAAACAAAACTGCATTAATTCAGTGTGAGTTACACACAATCAGGAGAGGCTTGTTACCAACGAACTGTCAATCTTAGGTCTGTTCACTTGCAGGAAACTTAAATTAGGGGGTGGGGGAAAGTGGGAGAGTTTGACTCACATAGGTTGGGGGGGGGTGGGTAACCTACGTTTACATTTCAAGTAACATTAGCTTTAAAAATGCTTTTAAAGTGTTAAATATTTGCCATATTGTAGTTTGTAAATTTTATGTTTTCGTGATTCACCAGGGAAAATGGATTCACTGGGAATGAGAGAATAATTCAGGCTGGGGAAGGACAATTTGAAATACATGAGATTTCACAGCCTCTGGATGTTGTGAAAATGAGGCAGGAAAGCATTTGGTGTTGCTTGCAGGCACGTGTGTGCTCCCCACTGACTCTGTGACCCATGGAGTCTTGGCACTTCACTTTGCGTGGAATCTCTGAGCAGGAAGGAGAGAGTGTTCTCATATCAGAATAACCTACGTTCTGGTGGGTTGATTGTGTTTGTATCAGTAAATATATTATAGAAAATATATATGACTTTTAATTGAATGCTTGAAGTTACTGAATAATAGGGTAGAGGCATTTCATCCTCTGAATGCTGGTGGTGAGGAGGGAGGGTGAGAGAGACAGACAAAGGAGCTTCTCACAGAGTGAAAGAGTGTTTATCATTCATTGAGGACATGAGTTCAGTGGTCTGTGAGTAGAGAGTATTGTCTTTCAGTAAGGATGAGTATGGCAGATCTAAGATAGCCTTGTCTTGACCTAGGTCAGTAAGACTGACTGAGGTGACTCCCTGCTCTCCACCCTCCGCCTGAACACAGGCTATTTTGAATCTCATACTGAAGGCCTAGTAATCTGTACATGATGTATGAGAAGCCTAGATACCGAGGTCAAGACTGTGGAGTCTCTGAGGGATGGTAGGCATTTGTATTTTGTTTACCTAGCAAGGTTTTAGTAGCAGGGGAGCTGCAGGGATGGCTTCTGACAGAAGATGCCAGAAGCTGTCCCCGTGTTGAACAGAGACAGTTCCAGCTGGCTCCAAGACAGACCCGTCGCTGGCTAAAGCTGAGCCCATCAGCGGTGTTGGTAGCACCTCTGTGATAACGTATTTAAGAAAGGGGAAAAAAACCACTGCACAGCAGCTGTGAGAGAGAGGAGCAAGAAAAATGTGAAAGAAACAGCCCTGCAGACCCCCAGGTCAGTGCAGAAGGAGGGGGAGGAGATGCTCCAGGCACCGGAGCAGAGATTCCCCTGCAGCCCGTGGGGAAGACCATGGTGAGGTAGGCTGTCCCCCTGCAGCCCAGGGAGGTCCACGGGGGAGCAGATATTCACCTGCAGCCCATCAAGGACTGCACGCCGGAGCAGGGGGATGTGCCTGGAAGGAGGCTGTGACCCTGTGGAGAGCCCGCACTGGAGCAGGCTCCTGGCAGGACTTGTGACCCCTTTTCTGTTCCCGAAAGACTGTGCCCCATGGAAGGGTCCCATGCTGAAGCCATTGCTGAAGAACTGCAGACCATGAGAAGGACCCACAGCGGAGAAGTCCATGAAGGACTGTATCCCGTGGGATGGACCCCATGCTGAAGCAGGGGAACAGCATGAGGAAGAAGGAGGAGCAGAGACGAAGTGTTATGGACTGACCGCTGCCTCTGTTCCCCAGTGTCACTCGGTGGGGAGGAGGTAGAAGAGTCAGGAGTGAAGTTGAGCCTGGGAAGAAGTGGAGGGAGGGGGAGGTGGTTTTGGTTCTGTTTTTATTTCTCACTATCCTACTGCTATTAATTGACAGCAAATTAAATTAATCTTCCCCAAGTTGAGTCTGTTTTGCCTGTCACTGTAGTGATCTTGTACTTGTCTTGACCTGATGGGGCATATGGTCCAGCCTCATAACACCATTGCAGCCCTTTCCTGATCTCTAGTTTGTCGGCGTCCTTGTGTACTGCATTCACACAAGTCACCTGCACACCCTAGCTTGGTGTCTTCCAAAAAGTCAGCAAAAATGTGTTCCATCTTTTACTCCACATGGTAGATGGAGGTGTTAAACAAGATAGGTTCCAGGATAGATCCCTGAGGAATTCTCTTTACAGCTGGTCTCCAGGTAGTGTACAAACCATTAATGACTACCCTTTGAGCCCAGTGATCCAACCATCCACAGTAATCCACCTATCTAGACTATCATGTCCCACTTTGGATGCAAGGATGTTGTGGGAGACCATGCTGAAAACCCAACAGTCGAGATAAACAACTTTTGCTGGTCTTTCATCCAAAATTTAAAAAGAGGGCATAATTTAAGATCTTCAGTGTGCATGATTGGCGAGTGATTGAGCATTCAGCTTATCACTCTGTTCATCTGAATTGGTTGTTTTCCCCCAACATATGGTATTTTCTATACAGTGAGATGAAAAACTGAGTCTCTCTTAATCTACAGACTCCTTGGCTGTATCAACAGTCATATGTGCTTTGTTGCTCAGCCTGAATAAACTTCATCACATGCTGTCTCTTTCTGAATCGACACAGCTGAACAAGTGAGTTAACACTTGTTCTTCCTACGTCATTGGTGCAGTGTTGTATTTGGTTGCGGTGAAAGGCTCTGCTGGCTACATGTGTATGGCTTTGAAGTCAGCTGAGTTGTTGGTGTCATTTAAAAGCCATTAGGCAGCAAAATTGTTGTTACAGCCAGAGCTTGGTGTGCGTTAACTTTGCTCCAACAGAAGAACTGGAGTTTGCTCTTGACTGTTGTCCAAGTCTGGAAATGAGAAACATTGGTTCTATTAGTAATTTCCCCAGGGAAGCGGTGGATTCCCCAACACTGGACACTTTTAAGATTTGGCTGGACAGGGTGCTGGGCCATCTTCTCTAGACTGTGCTTTTTGCCAAGAAAGGCTGGACCAGATGATCCTTGGGGTCCCTTCCAACCTGGGATTCTTTCATTCTGTGATTAGTGATAGCATAAGGAATTAGGACAGCAAAATCTGATCCTTCAGTGAGTCACTTTTCAGTCCATCAGAATGCTTGGTATTAATGCTGGTGGTTTAGGTTTAATTGAGTATTGATTGAATATTTAATTGAAGTATTGTGACTTTGGGGGAATTCTCTGCACCTGTGTTCGCTTTCATAGTGAAATAAAATTCTTCTGAGACAAAGAGCCCTTTACTGATTTTGTTTGTCTGCTTTATAACCAAACATTTTTGTTAATATCTGCATGGAGGCTGTCTTGCAACTGCAAAGAATTGGTGGTAGAGCCTTTGCTGGGGCCACCACAGAGTGATTCCTTTTTTAACTAGCCCATTATCCCTCCAACTAAAATCTACGCTGTGAAGTGGCTTCATGTTACAGTGGCTTTTAAATATGGACTTGACTATGCTAGCATGGTCTGATATATTCATACTGTAAGTAAGGAATTCTTGCTGGTTTTTTTCCCTGAATTAAAAAAAAAAAAAAGAAGTTTGACTAAAAGACCAAGTTATCATTTTAAATAACTGAGACAGTAGCAGTTCAGCCACGTGTGACTGGCCAATTCGGAGTGTTTGATCTGATCTGTCTTGAGGTCCAGACTCTGAGAAAAAGATTTTTGTAAAAGTTGTCAAGCATAGCAAAACTGTTGAGGTAAAATGCCCAGGTAGAAAGAGCCAGCCAGAAGGAATGCCCCATTAACCTGTCACTGTAAACTGGGAGTGTTGCCAGCTTAACGAGTTCTACTGAATCTCTGGAAAACACTGTGGCGATGGCGAAGTTTTCCGATGTTTGTGTGGTGGTCTGAGTCAAAAGTGTAAGCTCCTATGGAGGTGGTGTTAATACACAGGTAAAATAAGCAAGCTGAAAAGCTGACACTTTAGTTTTTTACTCCTTTATCGTGCTTGTGTTTAATTTACACTATAGTCTTTTGGATCCTGTTTTATTTTCCTTGACATGTAAATGGCCAGAATCCGTTTAATGGCATGGAGACAGGCAGGGCAGCCAAACCTCAAAGTGAAAGACAAAACTCAAACTTCCCTGCAAGTTACTACAAAGTGCAGCCTGCTGCAAATGGATTTTCAAATCAAACCATATGTGGGGTAGCCTTCTAACTATTGCTGATCTGCCTATACTCTCTGGAATGTATGTACATGCAGCATGTACCTTTGATCATGTATTTTCATCTCTATTTTTGCCTAAAAAATTCCAAAGGCAGTCTTTCAAGGTACATCCAAAGGAAGTGCTGGCGTATGATATTTCCTCCAAGCGGGCAGCAAAAATTGCAGCTTGCAGGGAACCTGACAGGGGAGGAGTCTGACACTTGTGCAGATTTGTGATTCCTCTTTTCTGTCTGTCTTTTTTGAAAATGTCACTTTTCCGGATTCTGATCAATACTGTGCTTTTCTGCATAATAACTATGGTGTTAGAGATTTTGTCAATAATCACTGCTTTTATCTTCTCAGCCTCTTACTTACTTAACTTGATTGGGTGATCTATTGGTTGGCATGAAATGCAAGAAATCAATTTTAGCTATAACACAGTCTTTCTGGTCCTCATGTTGACACTCGGAACTTCTAACTTAAATGTGGGTTTTCTTTAATTAAAAAAAAAATGCAGACATGTCAGCCCTTGTTCATTCTTCAGAATGTGGATAAACAGCTGTGTCTATGCTAGACGAAGGTTGCCATTAGAGCCTTATCAGTAAACCGTTTTATTGCAGACAGTCATAAAAATAAGTTAAAAAACAAGTTAAAAAAATTGGGAAGAGTTGAGTCAGGCACATATACATGCAAAATGTATATGAAAGATGTGTCCATATGGAAAATTTTGTTTGTACAATTGCATCTATTTAACACCATTTCTACTCGTGGAGCATTCAAATGCAGATGTATAAGAAAGCAAAGATGTCTTTTTGAAACTTTGGTACTGCCATTAGCATAAGAAAGCAGAGAGTCTTTGCTAAACTCTCCTGGGATTCTCTTCTGATAGCATTTGCCTTTTTCTCCTTGTTCTCTTTTAGGTCAATTTAGCTTATGCTGGTGTTCTGTATTATTTCTCAAATGCAATTTAAAGTCATTACCTAGAATCTTCTCTAGCTCTGCAGCAAAATGGTACTTATATCCCACCATGGTTTGTGCAGGAGGGCAATGGGCAAGTCACGAGAGGGAAGCAAAACGTTACATTATGTGTTTGATGGTATCTCTTAGAGGTGGCTGCCACTTCAACACCTGCAGCTTAGCTTTATCGAGTTCTACCTCTTCCTGTGGGGATGAAGAACTGTAAATTATATTTCAAATGAAATCATGTAGGTTAAGAAGTCTCAGCATGGGTTTCTGTTCTCCTCATCCTAGCTACTTTGTGTTTCTTCAGCTGTGTGCTTGAACCTGAGGGGCATGTAGTATTTCAGGCAGTTCAGGAGGGGGAGCTGGCAGTCTAGGGGTGAAAAAGAATCATCTTTCCATGCAAATAATAATTTTTTTTTATTGTGCCTCTGAGTGTACAAATGTGATGGGGTAACCTGTCTGTATCTGAAATAACAGGAGTCTGGACCCACTTCTGGAACGTAAAGTTACAAGTAAGGATTTTTATACTCCTTTGTTCTGTGGCTGATGGTAGTTTTTATCTATTGCCTGAGGATCCCATTTAGAAGTGTTGACAGTGCTTTGCTCTTGGAAGAGGTCTGTGTTGCCAGTAGTACATGTAGGTGACAGGGACAGCAAACAGAAACTCTCACCTTCATCTGAGTCCAATAAAATAAAAATGTCAGTGCTGATATTAACATTGCCAATAGTAATTGCGTTTATAGGGCACCCATTGCGGTAGTATCTGCTTGCCCTTCGTGTGGCTTTTGGAGAGATTAAAGGCTCTTCAAAGACAGCATGCCCTTCAGATGACCGATGACATGATTGAAATGTAAAATTGCCCTGCATAAAGGTTTCCCCACTGTGGTGGGTTAGCCTTAGCCGACAGCCAGGCTCCCACCCAGCCCCTATCCACAGGATGGGAGAAGAAAATGTGGAGAAAAATTAGGAACAAGAAAGCTCATGGGTCAAGATAAAGACAGCTCTTTCCCAGGCTCAAATCCACTCCTTCACTCCTGGCTTTTGTACCTGCTTCCTTCTGACCACCACCAGTGCGTCCATTGTGGAGATGGCTGGAACCAGCTGTGTCCAGCCCTGACATCTTCCCTGAAAAACCTAAGCAAGTGATGGAATTCTCCCTTCCAGATAATGTAGGTCTTGAGACATGATACTTTCATGGTCCTTTTTTCACTAGCAAAATGGACTTCTGACGCTCTAGGTGTGCTACTGTAATTAGTTGTTGAAGGGCTGTACTATAAAGCTTAATTAGTGAAAGTATGTGTGTTGAAAACAACTGTGCAAAAGCAGCTTTGAGAAGAAGTTAGCATTATACAGATAATTTTACAAAGCTGGTCCACTTTTTGTACTTGTCCACTTGAGGAAGAGGTAGAATGTGTTTCGGAGGTGGGGAAGAAAGTGACTGGAAGCAGGGATGGGCGAACTGGCAAAGGCAAAGGAAACCCTAGGCTCACCCTTCAAATCTCACCTTCTTGAATCTGTTTTAGATTTTAGGTGTTGCTGTACATATGACATCTTCCCAACAGGTTACTTGGCATGGTTTTGGGCTCTGTAGTGATTGTTCTGCATGTAATGTAATTCCCCCTCTGCTATATTTTCTGTATATTCTCTACGATGCTGTGCTACCGTTCCAATATTTGATTCATCTCAATGAGTTTGTACTTCATGAATAATTAAAAATCTTTTCTTCATTCCTATTGCAGAGCTTGAAAATAGTGTATTATTCTTCCCCACCCTTAATTCTTTGTGGTTTGGGTTTCTTGGTTTTGTTTTTCTGGTTTTGTTTGTTTGTTTTTTGAATACACAAGTGACTGCCCTTACATAGCAGGTAGAAAGCTTAGGCTGATACGAGAGACTTGGCCAATGTCATGCTAGCATGGTAAAGGTATCGTGATCAGACTAGAAGCCCAGCGCCATTTGGGTTTAGGTAGTGCCTTGCCTGGTATGTATAAAATATGGTGATGTATTTATTTGTTCTTGTTCAGGCTTCTCTCCGTACTGGTTCTATAGACTTTCTACTTTCAGTCCTTGCTGTCCTGTGGAAAGGAGCAGAGGTGCTACTTGTCATTTGCAGTCATTAATCCCCATTTCCATCTTCTTTAGCGGGGAGTGAACACTGATTATTCTTGCCAATAATTGGTGGAGAGATGAGAGTTTGAGTGCTGTTGAGAAATGCTGCTGTGCAGCAATAGTGAGGTTTACTATACCAACTCTTTGGGGATTTTTTTCTTAGTATCTGTCTGCAAATTCTCGTTGGCATCTTAGTCACAGAAATCCAGCTCGCTTGCGCTGTTACGTGCCAATCTACCCGCAGAGAGAATGTGCTTAAATGGTAGTGTGCTGTTTCTTTATTTGAGGTTGCCCCTGTCCTCTTGATGGGATGCGACTTCTGAGAGTCCTAGTTTTTGAGAGTTCTATTTTTATCATAGGCTTTGAGAGTAATTTGAAGGAAGTGGCTTGGTTTGTTGGTTGGGGTTTTTTTTGCTTTGGTGTTTTGCTGTTTTTTGAGGCGTTCTTTAACTTTGCCTGTAAGCTTCTTTTGCTCAGGAAATGGCAATTTTAGTTTGGGGCCTTGACAAAAATGACTGGGAGAAAAATGCTTGTGCTTTCAGGGTTATAATAAGTAAATGCTATTCAGGGGACTTTTTGTCTTCTGTTGAAGGGCTGGGGTTTTGGTGGTATATGTATGCATTTGGCATTTTTTGTTGTTTTGGGTTTTTCTTGCAGGTTAAGGGAAGGTTAAGGTGATTTTGGCTCTTGTTTTTAGCTAATTCTTCAAAGGGGCTAGAATGAATTTTGTTCTGCTTCAGCTGAAAGTTCAAATGCATCAGTTGCATTTTCTTCTGGGCACGTTCAGGAATGCTGCTTGTTTCTATGGTCTGTACTACATTTAAACATAATTTGCATGCAGTAGCAGGCTCTGAAGCAATGCTGCTGTTACTGCCATGACAGGGTGAGAGGCTTAATGGTCATTTGAACAGTGTCACATTTTCAAGTGAGCTTGGAGCCAGAACTGAAAACTTGAGTCAATGGTTGACTGGTAAGAAAATAACGTAATATCTTCACATAGCTCGAGCAAGTTAGTCTCGTGGAAATGTGATGTGTTAAGAAATAACTTGCTTTTCTTTTAGTCTTAACACTGAATTTATTGTATATTGAAAGAAAGCAATATTTGCATAATTTCAAGCACAAAAATGCAACTCTCCGCATTCTTAGGAATCTGTTCATTAGGTTCCCTGGGAGGAGAGTGGGGCAGGCACCAAGGTCATGGCTAGTTTGCAGAGAGCGGCGTGCCCTCTGCAGAGTGTCATCTCTTGGAACTTGAAAAAATGTTACTGTCTTTGACAGTACTACCTATAGCAGCGTTGCTGGGATGGATAGCATGGTTTTCAGTGCAGCTTTTGCAAGCCCGGCCATGGCCTCAAATGCGTACTTGGCTGAAGCTGTTAGCTATGATAGCAATTGTGCTGTATAATATGCAGCTCTTTTTAGTTAAGAGCTAGCTCTGATGTGCCTACAAGAGTCAGGGTCCGAAGGATGACTTCACTGTAGTCACGTACCCCCCCAGTGACCCAGTTTAGAGGGCACAGAGGATGATGTCTGTCCCACCGTCTTCCCAAGGGACCTCGTGAACAGATTTATAAGAATATAGAAAGAGTTGCATTTTTGTGCTTAAAATGATGCAAGTACTGCTTTCTTTGAGTACAGGTGAATGTGTTTGAGAAACCAAGGGCTTGACTATCTAGAAGCATGCAAGTTAAAGGACAGGTGATAACGAGTACCAGGAGTCAAGGCTAATCAGAAGCCCAGATGGCTTTATGCATGTTTAGCCTGTAGTATATCTGAAATGCTGGGAAACAACATTGCCAGTGATTGTTAAAAGGCAAAGCGAATTCTCACTACTAAGGAACATGGCCAGCAGATAAAGCCTTAGTTGTAGGTTTGAAAGATGAGTTCATAACCGTTCGGGTGTAAGAGGACCGAGCACAACGTACCGAGCTACCCAGTTCCAGCAAATGCCAAGGAGACGAAATGCTGATGCCATCAGAGTAGAGCAATATCAGGCCTGTGGAGCAGAGAATTGCTAGCTACAAATGCTCCTTTACTAACTTACTAGAAACCAAAACCTGGGGTCTGTGACCATGAGATCATAGCAGCCCACTCTGCAAAAATATTTGATGTATTGCAGAATACAAAATCCTGTGCTTTCTTTAGAAAAAGAAACTAAATCTGCCCTACCTACTCATTTCTGCTACTACTCAGTATTCCGTTTGGGACACGTTACAGTTAATTGGCTTTCACTTTTTTCTTGGCAGGAGTTTATTTGCCTATTTTTTGTTATCATTTTGTCAACTTGCAGGCTATTTCATGTACCTCCTAGCCTATTTGACAGGCTGTTTTCTCAAGCACAACTTCAGCTATTTCTGAAAACTGTTAATAGTTCGTTTGTAATGCTGTAACCTGAGCACTCTCGTATGACTCAACAATTTCAGCCACTCCACTTGGGTTCATGTAAATGCACTGCGCTTGGTTGCTACGTACTGCACTTCAGTTTGGGGAAGGTGTGCACAGAAGCTGTCCAGCTTTGCTGTGTGTGTTCTGAGAACGATCGATGACATTCTTGCACCGTAACTGCACTAAAATGGGACTTTTCTGGCTTGGATGTCCGCTTTTCATGCCCTTTGGCGAAAACCTTTCAAACGACTCTGGAACAGCTAAAATCAACACTGATCAGCCTGTTTAGACAGAGCCAGTTGGTGTAAAATGTCCCTGGCTGATGAATTTGCCTTTTCCCTCATGCCCACCAAAAGCATGTTAAAACCTGTTGCCTATTCACATGTCAAGTCTGGCAGAGTTTCTAATGAGAGAAGTTAATCTCTGTTTTGTCAGGTTTTAGCTGACAAGAATTTCCGTAGATTCCCTGAGACTGGAAGTCTTTGGCAGCTAAAAAGTTAACCTACTTGAAATGTGGGCCATGCAGCCGTGGCTGTGTCTCTACAAGGTGCTTTATACCCATGCTGATTTGAGTCCTTGTAGGACAACCCAGCAATAAATTCTCATTAAACGTAAAAATTTTCTTTGGTGCTATGATTCATGGTCACAAAGAAAATATGATGGGGGGGTTATTTAAGAAGGGCTTCCAGGGTACAGAGTGGAGGAAACTGGCATGACTGCCAGGCACGGCAGGGCTGACTGACATGAGAAACACCTTTTCTTTTCTTTTTTTTTTTTCCCTTTCAGTAGTTGCTCATTATCGTGGAGCTTCCCAACCTGCAAATGTAATTCAGTCTTTCTAGGTTTCTTCAAGGAGAAAGAGGCAAAAAGGAGCAGAAGTGACTGCCTCTTGCTAGTTCAATTTTAGGTTGGGTTGTGGCTGTAGTTTTGTTTGTAAGCCTGATGTTTGAAATGGCCCCCCTCCAGTGTTTGCCGGTGAGGTTTCATGGTGCTCACACAAGTTCTCCTGGGTTCCAAGGAACACTCCACCAAAAACTGGCAGTAGTTTAATTGTTGCTTTAAAAAAAAAAAAAAAAAAAAAAACCTGACAAAAAAAACCACAGCCACAAAACCAAACAAGGTTTTGCAACTTTCCTTACATCACTGTTCCCAATTGTAGCAACTTCTGCAACAACAAAGTATTAACTGTATATAGTAGTATATGTGTATTGTTTGTTTCCGTATTCTTCCTTTTTTAAGATCTAAGTTATGCAGGTCTTTTAT
Organism: Haliaeetus albicilla; assembly: GCF_947461875.1. NCBI lineage: Eukaryota > Metazoa > Chordata > Aves > Accipitriformes > Accipitridae > Haliaeetus > Haliaeetus albicilla. Next base: position 5,012,695 of record NC_091485.1, on the reverse strand, counting down.
ATCTGACAGTTCTGAACCATCTGTCTAGCAAGGTAGGACTGTAAAATATTCTTAGTTTATGGTTGGGTTATTTTAGATGTATCTTCAAAAAATATCCGCTAGTCAAAGGTCTATAGAGAAAGTGTGATTTGTTAAATTGCAACTGATTAGATCTACTATGAAAATTTTCTTGTATGAAATCAGTTTCATATTATTTATGTGGTACCAGGTTTTGAAAGAGGAAGCATTTTTTTTAGCTTCTGTGTTATCTAGAAGGAGGGGAGGAGGCAAAGAGTGTGAAAATCGCAAGTTTCTCATAATATGGACATGTTTTCCATTAGAGACCACTTCTATGCATATGTAAATCCGGAGGAAAAACCCTTCTATTTTGCCTACACCACCCATTTCATTCAATGCACAGGTACCAATTTATCAGTCCTCAATCTGACTCCCTAGATTGTCAGGCAGTGAAGAGGCAGAAGAAAGGAGAACAGGTCATCCTTTACTGTCAGTAGAGGAAAGGAGTTAGCCACTTTTATCTCCCCCTTTAGTGTAACATCTCAAAGAAAGTTTGTTGTCAGCAATTTGTTGGCTGCAGAAGCTTTATCATCTAAGTGGTATGAGTTGCTGGGAAAGCTCATTTACTGACAAGTTAAATGTTATGATCTCCTGTAAGCTGTGTATGTAATACTGCATTTTATGGTCTAGCCGTGCAGTGCAGAGCTATTCTCCGTGTAACACGTATGTTGAACATTAACTACTATTTGGGTACAGAAGGTGGAGTGTGCTGTCTCTGTTTTCTATTGGGTGTGTGGCAGTTGAAGATAAACGTACTGGCAGTTAATGTCATAAAGCAAGCAACCAGGAACAGAGAGATTGTAGGGCATCAAATCGTTTTTTTCTGATTTTGTGAATTCCTCATGTCTTGCCGTTTCTTTTTTTATTGCTTTGGAGGGTTTCCTCTTCCCTCATTCGGGCAGAATCAGTTTAAATTCTGTTGTGCTTTGGTTTGGCTTCTTTTAACAAGTGCTGAATTTACTACATATGAGAAAATACATTCTGGATACATTTTAGCAATCTTTTTGTTTGGTTTATAGCAGTTATTGTACATCTAAAGGTGATGGTTTGTTAGCAGTGTACTGCTTTAAGAAGCTGTTGTATTCTCATCTGCTTTTAATAGCATGTTGAACTTTGATTAAGAATGGCTATTATCTACCTCTTGCTCCCCCAAAATAATAAAGCAGTATCTTATGATGATAATTTAATGCTTGTTTTAAGTTTTTATGCAGCTTATTTTAATGGAGCTCCTAATACTGTTCCTGAAATTTGATAAGCTTCAATTTCTGTGCTTCTGCGTTGTTAGTAAAAAACCAAAACCAAAACCTCAAATAAAACTTGCTACCTACACCTAAGCTTGCTTGACCTTGGAAAAATAGAGAGAGGTGAAACTCTTCATCTTGTCTTTTGCTGGAAAAGACAGATTTTAGACAGCTTGGGATCCTGGACAGGAGTTCTGCGTGTTCCATTTGATGCTGCTTTTGTGCAGAAGGCCAAACTGAAGGAACTGAATGCTGTTTAGCTCTCCTTCAGCTGAAATCAGGGATTTTTTGCTACATTTTGGGATGAAGTGGTAATGCCTAATATGTTAGAGCTTTAAAAAAAACAAAATTAAAAAAAAAAAAAGATATGTGAGGGACAGCAGGCACATAAGTGGTTCCAGATCTGTACTTTCCTGTGTAGAATACACCTGTAGCTTCGGTCTCTCACTGAGATTTATGATCATCTCATGTATTTTTAGCCAAGGGGGATTTTTTTGCTCAGGAACTTGAAAACTTCCTTCCCCAAGTAACACAGCAGGGTTTACATGAAAAATTGGTTTGTTATTCCCACTTTCTCCTACCCACCTGTAACCTCCAAGCTTTGCTGCTTCTAGTGTTCAAAGTTGAAACACTGGGTATCCAAATTCTTGGCTTAACCTCAGAACAAGTACACAGGCCAATGCAGCCTAGCTTTAAGATCAGCTAACTTGTCTACCCATAGCCCACGATTAGGGTTAGTTTTGTTTCCATGCCTATGTGTTTCAGATGGCATGCCGAGTAAGAATTGTAGCTTTCCCCCCCCCCCCTTTTTCTGTTTCTCCATTTAAAGACTGTAAATGTGATTGCATTTAGCAACATTATGGAAAGATTGTTATCAAATGCCATTAATTTTCCTCATAGTGCTCTTCAAGTCTTCAAGCTGTCCAGAATTTATGTTGCAGCTTGAGTGGTGGTATGGCACTGCATGACTGCAGTTGATATGTGATAACAACCAGCAGATTTCAGGCAGTGTGTCAAGCAAGCTTTTCCTGGAGAATTTGGCTTCCTGGGGTTTAAAATGTGACTTAGGACACTTACAGGACATAAGCCTTTCCTTTCTCTCCTATACTTTGAGTTACAGCGAACTTTGAAAATTTTCATTGAGAGTGAAGTCCGATGCTGTTGAAATAGCTGCAGGCAGCAGCAACATGTCACTGTATCTTTCTTGAAGAAAATAAAAAAGAAATGTCAATACAATCCTTTAGAATAAAAAGTATTACTATTTAGATATTATTTTCCATTGTGCATCTCCTTTCCCCCATTTGAACTTAAAAAGAAACCTGTTCAAACAAACCAACCTGCACCCACCCATTAAAAAATCCTACTTTCTTTTCTGTTACAGAAAAATGCAAAGGGACAGGAGTTGTTTGACCAGATTGTATATCATTTGGACCTTGTGGAAACCGATTACTTTGGCCTACAATTCATGGATGCTTCCCAGGTTACAGTAAGTATAACTTCAGTTAATTTTTATGTTCTGCAGTAGTTAGTGTTGCCTATTATAAATGTATTACTGGTGCAGTTTCATGGAGAGATGTAGGCCTTAGGGGATATACTGCTGAAACAACTAGTATCACGTTTGGTTCTTGTACATAAAGCCAAGACTTCGAAATCAGTCATGTGTCATTATATATCATATGCACATGACTTGATTGCACATAAGTGAAGAAGCAATAATTGTGGGTGAAGAAAAATGTGCTTTATGTTTAGTAGACTCACAGTATTAACAATGGGTTAAATCTCTTGCAAGCAAGGGCTTCTTGTAACTCCTATCTTTGCTGTTCCATGCACAGATTATGTTGCTCTGTAGATTTAGTTTCATTTGCAATAGAGAAAAATTTTCCTTCTCCCCTATCCAATGACCTCCAGCATCTACAGGTAGAAGGAGGAGGAAAAAAAAAAAAGGAATGTATTTACAGATGCAAGTAGATAGATATATTAATAAGATAAGGTTAAAAAGACTGCAACCTTGTGGTTAAACTGTATTGCTATATATTTAATTTCTTCCTTTCTCTGTTCACCTTACATGCTGAGGTATTGGTATGACAGCAGCCTGGGTTGTGGATAGAGACTACGCAGACTTAGAAAATAAGTGCTTGCTTTTAGGCTCTCTGGTCAGTACATAGATTTTTTTTCCATTTTATTCTGTGCTATTAGAATAAAATGATGGGAAAATGTAGCTGCAATATTGACATCTTGTGAGATGTAGGTTCTAACTTTATAATCTCAGAAGTCTCAGCTTTACTCTCTAGCAAGCTTGGGTCAATGTGATTAGGTCAGATCAGTGTTTTATCAGCTGCACTATCATCTGTGTTTTACCAATGACTTTAAACAAGAAACAGGAAACCTGTCCAGATACTATAATGACTTGATATTGAGAAAGGGAATCTATGCTTTTGGGGAAGAGAAAACTGGTATTTTCTATTTAAACATTATCCTGATACGCCAGTTAATTTAAGGGTATGTATTTATCACTGGAAACTGATGTTTGAATGAAGTATGTCCATAATGGGTTTGGGGTTTTTAGGAAGTTTAGTGTGTTTGTGCCTGATAAAACTTACATTACATAAATTGTGTGTCCTTTTATGATGGACCTGATCATAAGGACACAGCTAATAGAGCAGAGCCTGCTCATAATAGGAAAAACAGATTGTATTGTCACTGATTGTCAAATCGCCTAATTGGGAACTTGATAGCTAGGAATAGTTACCTAGCAAGGAGTTCTCTAATGTTTTGAAAGAAGGGAAGCAGAAAGGGAGAGCAAAACATCCCTTCCTAGCAAGAAAGAGGGCAGATCAGAAGCAGAAGACGTGGCAGAGGAAGCAGAGAATGCTCATTTTCTTACATATTTGCAAAACTGAAGGGCTCTTTTGAATGGTAAGAAAAATGAATCAGAGGTGTGAACAAGTCTGTTTTCCGTAGATAGCTCTATCCCTGGTGTTCAGGGCAAAATGTGCCTATATGTGCAATCGTTTTAGCTTGCTTTGTGTGCTATTTCTTTGCTCTGTATTAGTGGGGGGAAGTAAATCACGGCATCTACAGTTACAAGAGGGATAAGGGCTATGAGCAGCTTCTGGGGGGGGGGGGGGGGGGGCGTGCTAAGAAAGCCAACACTGGTTGCAGGGCCTTGGTAGTAGGGTTATACTTTCCTGGATTAAGAAGAGTGTCAAGGGCAGAGTTCTTCACCTTCACTGGAGTGCAAAGCTGAAAGCTCTGACTTGTTTTGGTTTTTTGTTGGTTTTTTTTTGCCTGGCTTAAACTGGGCAGAGTAGAGTTTAGAAGGCTTCAAGGCACAAGCTTTTATCTTCCCCAGCACCCTGTGCAAAAAGGTTCCATGCTTTAACAGCCTGCCTTAGTCTGTTTTGAACTTGTGACCCACTCATTTCATTTGCATAGCAATTAATGCATAGCCTCCATGTGCTTCTGCTTAGTGCCAGCCCAGCCACACAGTGGCAATTGCGGGGCTGGGAGATTAGAAGTTGTATAAACTCCTTGAGGCTCTAAGCCTTTGTCTTTATTAGGTATTGTTAAGTGCTAAACATCTTTAAGCCACTATTATAAATAAGAGAGAGCAGAATAGTCTTTGAATAGTGGAGATTGCTTCTGTGTGCTTCAAGGCCAGCAGCTTTTGAGTGCACTGTGTTTCTTGCAGTCCTGTAACTTTGCCAAAGAGTCAGGACAAGCAGTGTTGATAGCTGTGATTTAGAAAAGAAAATCATGATTAGGGCTTATCTGCTTTGAAAGAGAAAAAGACTTTATTTGTTTGAGCAGCTTATTTTTAATACCCCCCCCCCCCCAAAAAAAATTTTCAATATAACCAAAAAACATAAAGTTGTGAAAGGCAAGATGTCAGCAGTAAGGCAGAAAATACTGTAAAGTCTATTCAGTGAGCTCTGCATCAGTTTGTATCTTGTACTCTTTGAAGATATCCATGAATAGAAGGATGTAGACAATCATCTAGTAGTTTATTCTAAAGCAGAGCTTTGTGTACTGCTGTATTTTTAAGTTATCTGATATTAACTCCAGAAGTAGATATACTTGAGGGGGAGAGGAGTTGTTAAGAGTTGTTAGTGTGTGGAAGAACTCGATGTAGTAGAAAACTTCTGTTCATAAGTGGGGTTTAAAGAGCAGCACAGACACACTGCCTGCTGATATTCAGCATCTTGACTGATCACAATTTATAGGTTATAGTGAGGTATAAAGCTGCATCTTACTGTAGTTGCATTATAAGTGCTATGGACCAACCCTTTTTTTTGTACCAGACTCAGTAACAAAACTCCTGAGACTTAGCGTTCTGCAGCTGTTCTACTGGTGGTTCTTTCATCGTTCTCATCCATTTTTAATTTCTATTTTTGTGTATGTTTTGTAATGTGCGTAATATGGTAGTACAGTGGGACATATGCATATATTGGAGGTGTGTGCTCAAAAACTTTACTTTTTGCGCCATTGAAAAAGGTTGGAGACCACTGCTCTAGGACAGCTGTAATGAGTCTGGGAACATTCTAAGGCCCTTCAAATGTTTCCATCGTCTTGTAGTAAAAACCCTGCTCTGCTTTTCTGTTCCTCCTGTATGTGGAAGAGAGGGAAGGGGGCGTGGGGAAGGAGGACTGAAGGAAGGAAATGAGAATCAAAGAAATAATTTCTTGTTCAGCTGTTACAGGACTACAACAGAGAAGCAGTGCTTGGGGTGATAAAAGTGTCACTCTTATATAGGAGATCTCTGCAGTGGTTTAGAGGAAATGTAAAGCTTATTGCGTTTTTAATTACTTTTACTATGGTGTGTGTGTTCTAGCAAAGCAGGAAGCCTTGAAAGCTTTAGTCAAGGTTGGAAATAGCAATAATAAAAACTTGTGAGACCATACTATCAAAGTTGAGTTGCCACGAGGAAGTATTTTATTCATCTTTGCAGAAACTGGTCATGTGCAACATATTCTATGCAGTTGTCTGTCCTGTGATAGCACAACATGGATACCCTCCTAGCCCCCCTGTTTTACAGGAATTCAGAACAGGAGGATTGTGCATGTTGATTAGCTTGGAATTTGCTTCTGTTTCTCTCATGACTTAGTTTCTGATCACAAGTACAACTACAGAGTAATTGAGGGGGAAAAAGATTTAAGATACATCTTTAAATTTTTTTTTTTCTTTTTACAACTGAGCTGCTATAATCTTTGCAGTATCAAACTTTAGTTGGGAATGCATGGAAGCAAAAATAATTAAAATGCCACTTTTCTTACATGCGTCTCAGTGATCCTCTAAGTCCTTTATGTCCGATCTCTAATGTCACAAAAGCCCCTTGGCTTAAAGAAGGTCCATATGGTACAGCTGTTCCCAGCTGGGTAGATAGATTGCGCTCTGCAGCCAGTTGAGCCATTTTGAGGGTGTGTGCACACACCCAATGTATCTGGCACATTGGGAAGCACTGGATTTACCGCGTGTGTACAGCAAGACTTTTGTGTGAGGACAGCCCATGCCTCCTGCAGGTGCCCATGGCTATGATGGGGGCCAGGGTTCCCCAGGGAAATGAGAGCCAGGACCGACCTGCAGTAAATTGTCCTGTCAAACCGCATTTTCATCTGAACTTCTTAATATTGACCGATTCCTAAATTGGGTTTTGATTCATTTGCTGTGAGAGGTGAGAAGACAATGGAGGGAGGAGATGGAAAAGAGCACATAGAAACTAAAATAGGCTTTCGTGAAAGCAGTGTTCCAAGTACAAAAACAGAAGGGAAAAAAAAAAGGGGGGGCAAGAACTGTGTTGCCCAGACTGGTCCTAACCAGCAGCAATGTGTCAGGACCCACTGATCTGGACACCGAGATGCTCACCCGTATGGAAGGTGGCCTTGTGGCCAGGTTTTTCTGGGAGGGTCAGGATCCTGTGTGCTTCACAACCTAAGTTTTCAACAATGCAGTGTGAGGGTGGGGGGGGGTGAAGCAAGCTGGACAACAAAGTATAATACTCGAATGCCTTTGTTTTCTCTACACATCATGAACTAGGCTCCTGGATGTTTTAGCAGGTATTGGGTCAGGGTCTTGGAGGGACTTGGTGCTTCATGACTGCCTCTGCTGCATCTGAATTTTCTTTTAAGGGCTCATTGTCATTCAAATCAAGAGGGGTTTTTTGACTGCTTGCTTTTGATATTACTACTATGACTTCTTAAGGGTGTGAGGGATGTGGAAAAATGAGCAACTCAAACCAGTCAATTAGCCTCATAGTGTGATAGCCAGGAGTCTTTTTCCTTATGTACTGCTTAATACTGTAACAACAAGTGCTCGTTAGGCAGAATAAAATAGGGACAAGTCTTATTGTTCAATACATTGAATGTTGGGAGGAAGGGAGACTGGTAAATATTTTGATAATGCAAAGGTTTCCTTTTCTGCTTCTGGTAGAAAAATCCCACTTCCCCATGAATAAACAGTGAAATTCATCTGTGATTCTCTTTCCCCTGCCTGAATCTCTTTTGTTCCTCTGGATGATGAGCTCTTTGGGACTGTGGTGTTGCAGGATGTGTGTCCATGGATTGTAGCCCAGAGCAGCAAATGCCAGTCACAGCTGGAAGGTCCCAAGAGCTGTACAGGTAACAATATCCTGTAGTTCTTAGTGCTTCAGTTACTAATAGTGGCAGTGATGCAAATGCCAGTTCAAGTAACTGGACAAAGACAAGGTTGCTGTCTCCACAGTGATGTGGAGCACCTGATGAACGACTGCTTCCAGCTGTGGCTGTCCAAGGCTGTATTGCAGTCTACGAACACTTGGTGGGAGACTCCAAAACACTAAGATTTCCCAGAGCATCTAGTTTTTAGTCTTCCAGTAGCACTTGCTGTTTCCAGGAGGACTGGAGACCGTTTCCCTGGCACAGACTTGAGAAGCAGCTGTACAGGGCTGGTGGTTGTGACACTGTCTGTCAGTGATGCTTCTTCGTTCACTTCTAAGTGTAGAAAGGTCAAGTCTCCGGTCTGTTCAGGACAACAAATAGTTTTTGCTGTTTTCTTTTGTCTTTGTGCGTGGTCAGAGTATAAGCTGAAGAGGTTTCCTTAGTTGTCTTCCACAGATTTAGTCAGGTTTGTTACAAATCCTTTCAGTTTATTTTTTGAGTGTTTGGGCACAGGCTTCAAAATTAAAGGTAATGTACTTTTTATTGCTAGAATTGATCTGGAGTGACATCAACTTTTGTTGTCTGTATAATAAATCTAATGAGAATTATGCTACACAAGGCAAGGTTTTTATATAATTTTTGTGGTTTACTTTTTTTATTCCCCCCCTCTCTGGGTTATGAAGTTTCACTGCCGAGAAGAGAAAGGGAGTAATCTTGTATGTACTGTTGTTTTGTGTGATAGTGATTGTCTGTGTTCATGTTCAATTGTAAGTTCTGTTTCTGTCACCTCATGTCTGCAAAGCAAAATATTCCTTGGGCCGAAGTAGGTTATCACATGTATACGAATTAAGGTAGCATTGATGGTCTTGAAGGTTGTCCATATAGCTCTCCATCATTCATGTGTAGTCTGTCTGGACTACAGATAAACCACGTCACGTATCAGGACGTTTCTGAGATAGCTCTGTGCAGGCTCAGGCTGGGACAGGCAAGGCTTTCATGAATGCCACAGATTGGTTACGGTGCTTTGTGATACGCTGCTCTGTATGCAAAAATAATACTCTAAGGGGGATTTTTCTTTTTCAGTTCTATCTTTCAGTCTTAATATTCATGGTGATAATTAAAACGTTACCATGACAGGATTTGAAATATGTGTGATATTAATTTTATGTTTAGTTTCTGTAAAGAGCCGTGAAAAAAATGCCTTAAAGTAATCTATATGCAGCATGATCCTAAATGTATTTTCAGGAGTATGAAATGGGCAGGTGCAAGAGTTGTGTAGCAGCCTTTTCCTGTTATGAGATTACAGTTTTCTTTCACGAAAAGCTAGCTGTTTATTAAAGTAACTGGGCAATTAATTTGGACTAAAAATTAGCAGGTATGTTCTCAAAACAAGATAAATGTTCTGCAAAATCAAGATCAAAAGGCAGATCTTGGGAACTTGGCAGAACAGGAAGGAGTTTCTGCAAATAAATTTTTGTGTTGTTTTGAACTGTAGGGGGCAAAATTTTATTGTGGCTAAAACCAATTTGTTTTAAAAAAAATCCTTCTAGACTTTCTGTCATATTAAATTCAATTCAACTGAAATCATATGCCACAGATACGTTTGAAAGAAATATTTTTAAATTAAACAGAACCTCTTTGTTGCAGTTACAAATAATTGTGGCTCTATGACCCTAGTAGGAGCAAAGGGGTGTAATCCTGCTGCCTTTGGTGTCACTGAGAGCTTTTTCCTTTTGAGTTCAGTGTATGCTGTCCTAGCAGCTTGTCTCTTTAAGTGTCCGTACGACCAAATTCCGTTTAAGACAACACAGGTATATTTTTATTAGTGATGAACTGAAGCCTTAAGCAATGCTACTGACACCTTTATGCTGTAGTCTTTAAGTAAGTCCTTTCTGGGAAAAACTAGCCTGCAGTTGCTTCTGCTCATCTGTTAGCCTTAATTAAGTTAAAAATAAATGCGAAAATTAAGACAATGAGGCTTTTTTTGCAATTACAATTTTATTTATCACTTCCTGGTAGCCAAAACTGTGTTTTAATTTATGGTCACTGCTGAGGGTGCTGTAGGGGTCAAGCCTTCTATGAAGGTCAGTAAGTACGTCGGGGTGTGTTGTTCTCAGAGCCTTACCAAAGCCTGGAGGTGTGAAGTATGGCTTGAAGCATTGCACTTCTACTTGCAGAGCTTGCTTTCAGGAAAATTCCAGTGCACGTAGGAACACAAATGGCTGGTTTTGAGCACACTTCACTTAAAAGCCTTATACTAGCTTTTTCTCTGCTCTGTACAGTAGTTACAATTGGCCAGAAAATTACTTTTATGGCTGAGGCTTGGTGCTCTCACAGAACGGATGCCGTAGAACATTCATAATGCTTCAAGTATTAAAGGTTAGAAACAGAACTAAGCCGGGGGGGGGGGGGGGGGCAGGAAATGAAGGCAGGGGGATCATAAAACTGGAGTCCACAAAAACCAGTGACTGAACATACTTACGCTATGACAAAGATGAGCTGATACTGCACTTTGTCATTGGAGAAAGATGCATGCACTTGAGCGGTTTCACAAAAGCACGCAAGGGTTAGCAGAGTGTGTCCAGTAAAGATGAAGTGGATTCTTCAGAACAGCAGCAGTGTTTGCAACAGAATAATGATGGATGGTGAGTCTCAGCACAGATGGGATGTTTGATTGATACGTTTAGAAGATGCAGGAGAAAAGTACTCCTCCTTTGTTTCAAATGAATGGAGTTGCTAGTCTTACCAAGACCTCTGGAAGGGCAGGAGGTAAGAATAGCTGAAGCATTTGAGAGCCTTTTCATGAAAAGGGGAACCTTTCACTGGAGTGGAAGCTGGAGCTGAGTCAGTCCAACCGTGGAGATGAACAAAGAAGGACCTTAGTGTCACCTGATAACAGTGGTCATGGTGTTCCTAGGGAGACATGGTGAATTGCAGAGGTGGCACAGGACAGCTGGGTGCCTATTGTTGCTACTTCATAGAAGCATGTTTGCAAGAGTCATCGACATTTTATAACTTGCAGTACTATTTGTAGGGGCCCATGACTGCAAAAGGAAGACGTGTGGAACTGCATACAGTGAGATTTTTGCAAGAGCCAGCTGAAACTACTAATTGCATTTAAGAGGTTGCTTACATCATGTAGTGGTGGAATCTGGATGCTGAACATCAGACTTCTGGATTGAATGTGTCAGTATATTTAAAAAAAAAACCAAACCCCCAGTGCTTTGACAAGGCCAAAGTTTTCAGGAGCTGTTGTGTATTGAAACTGTGATAAGAGGTATCCCCAGCCACATTGTTTTATACGTTTATTCAGAGACTGTTTGCATATTAGAAATGGTAATAACTGGTTTCATGAAGGTTCACGCAAAACATGGCGTTGCAAAATTTTCTCTTGGTTTCAAATTATTTCTGATATCATGGTAATTGCATGTGTGACTTCCTTGTGCTTTTGTGGTTCCATCAAATAGCTATTTTGTAGGCCAATAATTCTGCCGGTACTGGGCCAATAATACTGCCAGTCCATGTCCTCCTACCTCTGTATTTTTATTTTGTGATCTGTGTGATGGCCACATCACACACAGCCATGATGTGCCTTGGGGTAAATGTGGCTTGGGGGTAAAAGAGCAGCTCGTTCTTGCTTCTGAGGAGAGATGAGTTTAATGCTTGCTGTCTTTATCTCCTGGAGCAGTCTGCCTCTGGCTGCTTGGGTACGGAGAATGAATGATAGCTTCCCGCCTAGGCTATAGTCTCATTTAATGGTCTGCGCAAGTAGTTCCTAGAGTCTTATTAGTTATTTTTAAACCTTCTTTGAAGTATTTACACTTAAGAATAATCAGTTTGAAACTTGCTGTTATTTGAGTTTTAATGTGCCTGGGACACCATATTCCAAGATTGGGACTATCAGCTGTTATTTCACTGGGAATTATAGTAGTTCAGGTTGTGCGGTGCTTATTTCTGAACATGGTACTAATGTGAGCCATAGATGAAAAGTTATTGAAGGATTTTTGCCTGTACTATAGATGTTATTCATGTTTGGTTTTATTTAACATGAAGCTAAAGTTTTCTTTTAATGGAATCAGTATATTTGTCTTTGTGAGTGGTTTATCTTTAGCCAAAATAAATATTGAGGAGAGAGACATTTTTGTAGCTAGGTATTTGAAGCATAAAAACTTAATCTGCCCTGGAGGTGTGAAAGTAACAGACTTGTATAATTTCAGTAAAAAAAGCAAAGTTTCAATGTTGATATTCTTTCGTTTTCAAAAATTTGAAATTTCACAAAGCTTCTGTGAACTGCTGTGGTTTCTGGTGTAATTCTTCATAAGAGAGCAAAGTAGAGACAGAATAAATTACTTCCAACTCTAAGGAATGTATTTGTATGAGCTGCTGTAATGTTTTATTTCCATTCTGGTAGAGATTTCTCAAATCGTAAGGATGGAATCCTTGGCAGCCTCACCTAAAGGACTCTAGTAAGTCTCATGCAAATAAAAGCACCTTCAGAGTAATTGTTCCATTTCTCCTTCTTTCTCTCCTTTTTTTATGAGATTTATTTACCTCAAGGATTGTAAGTTGTCAGACTCCTCTGTACCTGTGATAAATAAATTTTTGCCTTGGCTCAGGACATACTTAGTAAATAAATACCAGCATTGCTATCCAACAAATAATTTTTCACATTTGTTTAGCCATGGTGGCATGGTGTTAGTGGAATGATAAGTAGTCATTCCGAGATCCTCCTTTTTCTGAAAGCATGAATGCTTCAACAGGGAGGAAGAAAGAGTTTTTTTTCTCCTAAGATTTTGTTCCATAGTACCTAGTTTATTATTTTGAAATAAATATATACATAAAGATAGAAGAACATTTATCTCAAGGAAGTCCAAATGCTGGTTTATTACCTTGTGCGACAGGAGCATTTACATGGGGTTGCTTCACATCAGATTGCAGCCTTGTGTAGGACGTTGCACAGAGACAGTCAAAGATTTAAGCTAAATTTACACCAGAGAGTGTTTATTGCTACTCTTCTGTAGATGCAGCTTGCATTGATGAGAGACTGCATGAACTTTGCTGGGAAGCACACTTGTTTGTCATCGTAGTTACATCTACTCAAGATCTTTTGCCATTAGTTTAAAAAGGGGAGGGAGGGTATGCATCAGTGTTTCAAAAAATGCTTTTAGTGGGGTTAAGTCTTCATCCTTATCTTGAAAAAACTTGGCTATGGAGCAATGGAAGGCAGGACAGTACAGGTTCTGGAGGTTCTGCATCAAACAGGGGAGTTGAAAGGAGACTGAAACCCAGGGGTTTGGCCTGCTGTCCTCAGGGGCACTTGGGCAACAATTAAACTGAGGGACAAAAGGGTATTTTCCTTACACACCACTGCTTTGTGGCTTTGGATTTTGAGGTTTCCTCTCTGGAAAAGTGAAACTTCTCTGGCAGTGCTGATGCATTTTTTAGTCAAGCTTTTCCCCATAAAAGAAGGTAAGCTGGTAAATGTGCATATAAATACTTTTGCAAATGTGTAGAAGTTTAGCAAATAAATATGGCAATATTTCCTTCTAAGAGATTTTTATCTGTTAAATTTTACTGTAATTAGTTTATTGTGTAAACAAAATCTTGAAATGGAACTGCTTTTAAATGTGGATTTTCTTTTTTTAGCACTGGTTGGACCATTCAAAATTCATTAAGAAGCAAATAAAAAGTAAGTACCATGTCTGCCTATTTTGTTACTTCCTTAAGAATTTGAACTTAAAGTATTTGAATGTGATTTTGAATGTTTAAATATGGCCTTTAATGGAATAAATATTTCTTAGGAAATAGAGTTAATTTAATGGCTAATTGGCTGACTGTAACATGTCCAAATGCAAGAGCATTTATAAGCAATAGACCAGCCTTCAGTAGCCCCCGTTAAACATGTGCTGTTTGTCTGAGGCAGAGTAGGTTGCCAGGTAATGTCAGTCTGATCTGTGAAATCAGGTTGCCTGGACACAGATTGCTGTTTCTGTCACTGCTTCTGATCCAGAACAGATTTCCTGTTCGTTTGTTTTTTTTTTTTTTTTTTTTTCCCCCCCAAAGAGAAAATGGCAAATATTTTACTGAGTAACAGTTAACCTCTTTTTTTGTACATTATGAGTAAAACTAGCAGAAATACCTGCTGTTTCATCAAAGGGAGTTTTGGGTGGAGGGGTAGTGTTTGGCCACTGAGTTTTTTGTTGTAATCGGCTAAGGCAGGCAAGTTGCTCCTGGATCTCTAATAATCTGGTTGCAGGCTTGGATACAGTACAGCATCAGCACTAACGGTGTTTTGTTAATGTTACTGCAGTTGGCAACAGCCATAGGCCAACTGATAATATCGCTTCTGTGAGATTAAAATACAGCATTTTGCGAGGGAATTTTTGACCCCCTTGCAGGACCTCACAGAGATGGGTCTTGATTGCTTCAGCGGTGCTTTGCTTTTCTTTCTGATAAGTATCCACATATCTAGATGATTTTTGTAAATGGTGGAGTTCTTCAAAGACCTTTAGGACATTTTGCTTTTACCCCATGGTGTGTTGGCGTCAGTCTGCTAGAACAGACGGTAAAGATAGCTGCTATGGGTAAGGTTTTGGTGGTTGGCTTTCTCTCACCTTTTCATCACATCACAGACTACCTCGAGTGACTAAGTGATTTGCAGGTGCGCTTTCTGCGATAGCTTTGTCCTTTTCTTGATCTGTCTTAAAATGTGGAAAATCAACGGTTCTGTGGCACCTTCAACCAGTTTAGTTGCACTGGTTTGTCTGTGTTTAATCTGTGAAGGGCCTGTTTTTAAAAGAAATTGGCCAAGCCCTGCCCTAAGGAATGCTGAAGAGGGAAGCAATTTGATGAGCGTTGTAAAGGTCTGTCTCACAACAGGATACTTTTCTTTACCTTACATTCAGCAGGTGCTTTGAGAAGAGTTCCTCTTTCATGACGGATGTTGCTCACTGCTCTTTTTTTTTTTTTTTTTTTTTTTTTTGCCAGCAGTGAGCAGGTAAGAGTCATTATCTTGCTGATGCAGACCTTACCAGTGGTGCCTACCTGTCAGCCTAGGGTGCTTACAACCTGTCTTCTAGGAGCTATTGTTGGAGCCAACGTCAAAGCTCTAATTGTTAGAGTTTTGGCTGCATATTGTTTAGTAGAATGAATCATTAATAGGCACATATATACTGTGTTGATGCCATGTTACAGAAGACCTTAGAAAGGTGTGAAAAAGAGTCATTTTTTCCAGCATTTAATATACCAGCAGGCTGTTAGTCTGGAAGGTGAGGCTTAGGCAGATAAGGATGCGTTGGTCACAGTCTCATCGTAGCTGGGTAACATTTTATTATCTGTGTTACATAGAAAGTCAGACCTAGCGTTCACCTTCTGGCATTAGCAAATAACAATTCTTACAACTCCACTTCCTGGAATTTGTTAACTTTCTGTGTTCATGGGTGCCTTCCAGAGTCCTCGTCACCACTTTCACCTTATTATCTCACCTTTTCTCATTCGCGTATATCAATTGAAAGCCTATCTATTGGGTGGGAGTTTTTTGGAGGTGTGTTTGAGCCTGGTAACAAGGAGCATCACCCTCTCCCTTCCATATCTCCCTGTCCCCAGCAACAGGCAGCATACCTGGAACTTGCTGTCATTCACAGGATGCTGCGGGGCTTTTAACAAAAATGTGTTTGCCAAATGGACTATTGCTTGATTAATCTAATGATTAGAGTATCATAAAGTATGGTAATCATCTAATCTTTTTTTCATGCATTTTTTAATTTAAAACCATGAAATATTTGCTTCTTTGAAGAATTTGAAAAACATACTTAATTTTGGGTTTCTTGGGTTGTGGGGTGGTGGCTGTTGTTCTGCCTTAGCAGAACCGCAACTAGTGTAAACTTTTTTTTCCCCCATTTAAAATCTCTGCATATACAGTTGGACCTCCGTACACGTTGCATTTTCGAATTAAGTACTATTCATCAGAACCGAACAACCTTCATGAGGAGTTTACAAGGTAGGAACTATGCATGGTTAACTGGGTGACTGGCAGAGGGGTAAATATGACATCTAAGGGGGTGCTGTAAGCAGGTGATTTGAGCTGTCTTACTAAGAGTGGTCATTTTGTCTGACTTCTTAGGTGTTTTCCTACTGTCAGAGAAACATAACCTTTTTTATTTGCTGCCAGAAACCATTCATGGGCCTCTCCCGAGTGTTTTAGTCTATAGGAGATGCTGTGTTCTGGTGCTTTGAAGTTAGCAAAGAAAGGCAGCGTTGGGTGGGGAGAGCTGCAGCTGGGACACAGCTGCTCCTTACACCAGCGATACCTGCCATACCTCTGGGAGCACTTTCCATCGTGTCCTGCTAAAATACCAGTGCTCTGCATTGTCCCACTTGCCCTGAGACTTGGGGGTGATTTAATAATGGTATAAAGGCCACAGAATTGTGGGAATAGTCAGCTTGAGTTCTTGGTTGATTGGTTGAATCTCTTCCACTTCCCCACGAGTTCTCTGTGGTGCAAAAGGTGTAAGGACTGCATTGTATAAAGTCACCTTAGAATACCTGGAGGTCTTTTGTTTCATTCTGGTAGGCTGTTTTCTGGGCTGTGAGGACTATACCTTGCTGGGTTCGTAGCACCCTGGTGTGATCTAGCGAATATTCTGAAAACTAGGAAAAGAGCAGCTGGAGGAAAAGGGTTGACTTTTGTATCTGCCAACTTTGTCTTCTTTGTATAGTAATCATCTATCTTAATGTTATTTTATCTTTTTTTGTTGTTCTGTTTCTCACCGTAGGGCACTTTCTATGTCTTCTAATTTGGTTGGCAATAATCAGCGTACTCCCAGTCAGCCTAAGATGTTTAAAGATTGTTGGTTGTTGTAGTTCCTGTGCATGTGATGTTTGCATTAAACTTATGCCTGCAGGCATACGTTTACTGTCTCCCATCTGCTGTGTTGACCATGTATTTTTTTTTTCACTGCCTGAGACAAGATCAAAGAGCTAATTGTCACCACCTTATGATACTGACATGGAGGCTTTAATATCCATTATCAGTTTAGTGCAGAAGTGTTAATTCAATAAAAGCGCATATTGCCAGACAATGTATAATTAACCTATAGAACTCCCTGCCGCTTATGTAATTGAGTATAAGATCTTAGAGGATCCAAAAACCTGGATGATTTGGGGGATTCTCTAATGAGAAAATGCAGTTAAATTAGTAGGAATAATATATATTTTCTGAAAATGGATGTAAGTCTTCATACATCAGGGTGATGTTAGACAAGTATTACATTCCCTCTGTGGTCAAATTATTCCATTACTGTCTACCACAAGATTTCTTGCTTAATCCTCTGAAGTATATGATCCTAGTCACTGCGAGATGTGGGTTTCTGAGCTATGTGATCGTTGCTGTGATCAAGTAAGACATTTCCTCTGTAAGTATTAACCTCTGATGTTTTGTGATCTAATTATTGCTGAAAGGTGACATTTCAGAAGACTATTTTAATTAGAAAAACACTTTAGTCAGCTAAATTGTCAGCATTACGAACAATTTTCTTTTTAATTATAAGCTTGACAGAAGACCACTGTGAAACTATGCAAGGAAAATGAAAATGAGCTGGAAATTGATTTTACAATGAACAAATAGTTGCATTTTCCTTTTTTGTTGGGGAAAGTAATTTTGAATGTTGCTGGATTCTTAAGAATCTTTATGCTGGCTGGATCATATTTTCCAGGTAGCTTGTTGAGTAAAAAGTGAGGATTAACAACTATATACTCAGAATTATTCCAAGGGGAAATCGAATGGGAGTAAGAGGAGGAGGAAAAATGATCATTAACAGTAACCATGAACTGGCTTGGTTTGGGGGGGGTGTTTGAAATTCCTTGTGGAGACCTGTTTTCTAGTAGACTCCAGTTTCTACTGAAGCTGTAAACATCACAATCTCATAATTAGCACAGTAATGGGGAAGTGTTGAAACCCTTCACCCACTCTATCTTTTTCCAATTTAAAAACACAGTTGAAATCCAGTGCATTTTGGAAGACATCTTCTGTCACTTTTATGGGACCCGATTAGTTAGTTTAGTTAGAAAAACAACAGAGGAATGTACATGTCTGTACATGTGTGTTGTGGAGAATTTTCTAAGGTATTTTGCTGATTTGGAATATCAACAATTGAGATGGCAATGCTTGTCAGTCTGCGTGCAGAAAAGGAGCAAGAGTAAGCCATACCAACCAGAGCAGAGCTGCAGCCCTGCACAGGCCAGCTGACAATAACAGAAGCACTGCCCAGATTTTTCTTGCAAGTTTAGAAGAGTTCAGGGGGTTGTGTGTCATTAGGGGAAAACAGTAAGAACAGGAAATATACTTGGCTGCCCTTAATCTATGCATGCAGATACCCAGGTTTGTGTGGCAAGTCAGGTATTAGCCAAGTAGGTGAATCAGAGATGTGACACAGAGCTAGCATGGATACATCTGATTCTGCTTTAGTGTATCATGAGAAGTCTTTTTAATCTTCCTTTTCGTATCTGTTTTCCTGTCTGATTCCAACGACTCATCCTTCACCACGTTCACAGCACGTCCTCTGTGATGAAAAACACTTGGTCTTCATAGCATCCTTTGTAAAGATAGGAGAAGTTGATGTTTGCCTTTACTGGGTAGATTCAGTAGTGCTTCATGCTTTCTTTTCTCGAGCCACTCATCGTTGCAAGCCTCACCCTGCAGTGTCCAGAGCAGTGCAGAGCCTGCCTCTGCCATCCTGCCCTGTACAGAGCTCTTCAGGACCTGGGGCACTTCTGCGTGCTGCAAACCCCAACTCTTGAGCAGCTGTGAAACTTGAAGCATGCCTGGAACTGAAGATTAGCAACAGCTTAAAATACTGCTAGTTTGAAGGCTGTAAATTCCTACTTGGCCTCCTAAATAAATGCGTGGGCTCTATGGAATTCAGGTTTCTTTTATTCAGAACTTTTCTGCTATTTTAAGTGAAAATTTAGTCTGAGCTTTTCCTTTTTGCCCAGTTTGGACTTTCCCCATGCTCAGTATCTGTGTTTGAGAAGGTAGCCCTGAAGTCTTCATGCCTTTATCTGCGTTTTGGCTCTAGATTCTCTAGTTCAATTCTTGCCTGAATTGGGCAAGACCCAATTCAGGAGAACACTGGAGCGTCAATAACATTTAGGTGGCTGTGGTGTATGCTCAGATAGAGCACATCTCTAAACAGCAAGGCTTTGGAAAACGTCCTGAACACAGCCAGTAGGTAAAAAATGTTCTCTTCTTTTTGATTTTAGTGAAAGCTATGGGAACTGTGAAGGTTGCAGGGTGTGTCTGAGTGATCCCAAAGGCCCCTTTTTTTTAAGAGCAAGTTAATGAAAATGTTGTGACTGCAAAATGAATTGGGATATTTTTCCAGCCCTTGGGGCTAGAAAGATGACATTATATATACTTTTGACTTTCCTAATTTTTATTTGTCAGGTACCTGTTTGTATTACAGCTCCGGCAAGACATTCTTTCAGGGAAGTAAGTACATCTTTGCTCTTACAGCTGTAATTTAAGGTATTTATAATAGTTAATCTCTTGGTGATTTAAAATTTTACTTTTAACTGCATCATCTTTTTAATTCTTTATGATATTCTTGCACAGACTATAAGCATGATTTACAGTTCCACATGCATTTTTTTTCCTTTAGAAAACAGAGATAACATGACTTTGTGTGCATCATGACTATATTATTGACAAATAGAATGGGTAAAGACCTTTGATGGATTGACCAGGTGAGGGACATGTATAAAGAGAGCAAAGACTGTCCTGGTTTTTATGACTTGAAAATGTAACATGGGCTTACCATATTTTTCAGTATGGTAGGTAAAGTACAGGAGGAAAAGGTGATGAAGTGCAACACTTTCTGTACAGGTCAACCCTGCAAAAATATTTTGTGTGTTTATAGTCTCACCCTGGCCAATATATTCACACCTGCTCTATTTTTATTTTTATTTTAAATTACAAACCCCAAAAAACTTAAAATGCTATGTTCTAAATGTTGTGGTTTAACCCCAGCCAGCAACTAAGCACCATGCAGCCGCTCACTCACTCCCCCCCCATTCAGTGGGATGGGGGAGAAAATCAGGAAAAGAAGTAAAACTCCTGGGTTGAGATAAGAACGATTTAATAGAACAGAAAAGAAGAAACTAATAATGATAATGATAACACTAATAAAATGACAACAGTAGTAATAAAAGGGTTGGAATGTACAAATGATGCGCAGGGCAATTGCTCACCACCCGCCGACCGACACCCAGCCAGTCCCCGAGCGGCCAATCCCTGCCCCCCCCTTCCCAGTTCCTAAACTAGATGGGACGTCCCATGGTATGGAATACGCTGTTGGCCAGTTTGGGTCAGGTGCCCTGGCTGGGCATGAGAAGCTGAAAAATCCTTGACTGTAGTCTAAACACTACTGAGCAACAACTGAAAACATCAGTGTTATCAACATTCTTCACATACTGAACTCAAAACACAGCACTGTACCAGCTACTAGGAAGACAGTTAACTACATCCCAGCTGAAACCAGGACACTAAAATATAGTGTTGAAGCAAAAATGGTTTCTTAGTCTATTTACTGTCTTCTCTATTAGTTCAAGCTTGTTTTATGGTGGAGCGTATCATGTGTTTAGTAGTAATTAGAATGTACCAAATTAGGAAATAATCATATGCAAGTAAAAATCAATTGTAGATGTTTCATATCATTAATAGCTTGTAGAAGTTAATGTTTCCATTTCTTATATCAGACTACTTTTCAGCTTTATTGCAAGAAGTATTCACTGAGAAAAAAGACATGATTTCTATAGCTTTTTTTTTTTCTTTTTAAGACTGAAATGCCCGTATGAAACTGCTGTTGAACTAGCAGCTCTGTGTCTTCAAGGTATGCAATCTTTTGAAAGTGGTTTGTCTTAATGTACTAAAAAACTCACCTACTAGTTTCTTTTCACTCTTTGTTACTAATGTTTTCTCACTGATGATATATAAATGCCATTCCTTTACCTGAGGAGAAGAATTTTAGGGAGATCGCTTTCCTGCCTTCCCTTCATTCATAACTTCTGAACTGCGTGAGCCAACGTCGGCACGCTTGCCAAGGGGAAGGAGCCTCAAAGGCATGGATGGACAAAGGTTTCAGGGAAACCAGGGGCTGACCGGGGAAGACAGGCACCAAATAGTTCCCCGCTGAGGGAGCAGCTGTGGTGTGTGCACAGTGTTACTACTTCAGCCACATGGGAGATGGTTACAGAGCAGGAGGGAGGGGGTGGCAGGTACTGGAGAAGAGAAAATTATATAGAAAGGTAAGAACTAAGAGTACTTCTGTGTCGGGAGCAAGGGTTACAAGATCAAAAAAAAAAAAACCACAACAACCTTAGGACACTAGGTTTCATTAGTTTATTGTAGGAAAAATGTGGGTTTTTTTTTTATTGCTGCGAATACATTAATATAAATACTCATTCCATTTCAGGCCGTTTGTTTTGCAGATGGGAAGGAAACTTGTGTAATGAATTCCAAATCAAGTTCATTTTTTTCTGAAAGAAAGTGCAGTGAGCTGGTCCATTCTATGCATATAAGCAGCAAAATGAATCGAAATGAAAAATACTCTTCCTGTTCTGCTGGTGGTTGGCAATGGCACATGGAGTGCTTAGGCAGAATCTCTTAGTTTAACACAGCAATGGAGATAACTCAGTGATTCTGGATGGACTTGACAGTCAAAACTGGGAAGTCAGTTCCAAACAGCAACAGATGTAAATCTAAAGGGTAGTGGGTTATTTTTCTGCGCCAGTCTGGCACAGCTCTGACTGTTAGGTGTGCAAAGAACTGCCGCAGGCAAACTCTGTTTTTCTTTTTGAGATGGAGAAAATCTGGAGCCCATATTTGATTTGTTGCCTCCGTTTCCACAGATAAAAACACCGGTAACCTCACCCCTGGTCTAAGCAAGGACAACCAAGCAAAGAATAATAGGTTGATGCCTCAAGATTTTGGGTAGTAACTGACACCTGTGATTACTGTGTAAATGTAATACAATAGCTATCCATCATGTTTATAATGTCTCCAACTAGGTACCAAAACTAACACTTCTTGACACTGCCTGTGGGAACATACTTTTACACTTTCCTGCTTTTTTTTAGTTCAGTTTTCCACTATTTTGACATCATCACAATAAGTTTCTCCAAAATTATTTCATTATTGCAACTAATTTATTATCTCTGCTGACATATGCTATAATTGGCATTCTTTGGTATAACGTTTATTACATTTTATTGGCATTGGAAACTTAATTAAGCAGAAGAGTTCAAAGAAATGTCAAATGATTATTCCCCCCTCAGCAGGTTACATTTACTCTGTAAAATCCAGTCTTGCTCCTTAGTGTGGCTTTCCTAACAGTAAAGAAAAAGTTATAAGTGGCTATTCAGGAATTGGTACTCTAAGCCCTCTGAAAGATAAGCCTTTTCTCTTGACAGGACAGCTTTAAACTTCATACATTTTCTTTTTCAAGGAAGTTGTTCTGTTACAGTAATTCTTTCTTTGTTTCAAACAACAGTTTCCAAGGCTGGTGTTCTGTGTGAATCACCATGCAAATGTAAATTGTTGGTTTGTTGCCAGTCCGGTGAAGGAACTTCTGTAGCAAATAACATTGATTTGCAGTATGGGGTAACTTGTGAAGCAGATACATAATCGTATGCTTTGCTTAGGGATTATCTGCAGAAAGGCTGTCATCAAACTTGAATCATCACTGTTAGAATAAGTTAACTACCTCCTGAGTCTTGCGTGGCTTTCGTATTTAACCAGGTATACTTTTGAAACTACTAATTAAACTCAAAAGGAAAACTTTTTCTCAGATCTCCAGTTTTCAGTTCTAATCATAAGACATCTTCATGGGATAGTGCAAACTTTTTTTTTTCTTTCTGTAAAAGAATCAACAATATATTTACAGATAAATATATTTTTGCAGTTTTCAAAAACTTTCTAGGAAACTTCCTTTTAAAAATGTCCCCCAGTTTATGGAGTTATTAAAGAATACACATAATGTATATAAGCAAGTTACGTAACACCTCCCCCTGCCCCCCCCCCCCCCCCCCAAAAAAAACCCAAAGAAAAGAAAAAGACCAGAGAAGGGGCATGCCAAAGCACGATACTTTGTCATAAAACTGCAAATGAAGAGATGGGTCCTCTGCTGTGCCCTTGTGTTGAAAAATATTAGTGCTGCTGAGCCATTCAGGGAACATAATTCCACCAGGAAAGACACCAGGGAGAGCATCCTCCTACGGAGCCGTGCTTCCCCCTTCTTCTGCTGCCCTTCTACCCTGTGTGGGGAGCTGGTGAGACTCTTACTGGCTCTTACTCTCAAGACTTGTTTCTTAGAGATCAAAATAATGACGTTGTTTGTTTGCCTGAAAGTGGGTAAACAGCGAGTACAGCTATTGAGAAACAAGGGTGGTATTTTTTCTTGTACTTAATACTTCTGCCCTGGCTTCTCTGTGTATCTTGTCCTACGTGCTCATGGTTCTTCTCACCCTTACACATCCTCTTTACGGCACAGTCAGCCTTCATTCCCCACCTTCCCTCTCAGTGAACTAATAGAGAAATCTCCCATGTTTTTCCTAGATAGTTGTCAACACATCAAACTTGAGGGGAAGAAAAGTAAGAAACTGAAGTCCTCCTTGCTAATGTTTGTTGTGGCTCCCTCTTATATACTGGAGACTGGACTGCCAGGAATTTTTAGCATCATCTGTGTTAAATAGGCTTCCAACTTAGATGAAACAGCAGCAGAGCTACGATATCTCTGTTAAAGACATGCAGATAAGAATACTGTAACTCACCGTGGAAGATTACCGTTGAAGAGAAAAAATGTGTGTGAGGCAGTATTTAGAAATGAAGATCGGTGAACTCGATCTGTTTAATATCCTGAGGAATGCTAAATGTTTGAGCAAAGTTCAAGTGCTCAAAACCATCTAGTAGGTGTATCAATCAACAGATTGCATTTTGAATGTAACTTCCTATGTTCTAATGTATCATGCTAGGTATTTTTGAAGACGGAGAGTGAATTAAATTCTTGCAACTGTTACGTATAAAACTGCCCTGAAGCGAGAAAACTTATTGTCTTCAAGGGATTTAATTTCCCCCTATGCGTGGTTTTTGGTGGGGGTTTTTTTTTGGTAGTAGTAGTAGTCAAGAAACCCCAACTGACAAAGGCCTGGTTTGGAATCACATCATATGTCAGGTGACACACAGTATTGCTGTACAGTGTATTTGCCACTGATGTTTGTCTCACAGTCCCGAGGCAGTGACGTTACAGCTTCTTTGTATAGCCAAGAGGTTCCAGGAGCAAAGCATGTCACAGGCACAAGACGGTTAGGGGTGTCAGTCACCGAGATGCTCGGCACTTGCATCTCCTGCTGAGCTCAGTAGAGTTTGCAAGTGTTCTGCTCCTAGCAAAGAAGATACCAGGCCCTAAGCAAATAAGTTGAAAGTGACACCTCAATTACGTTAATGCTTCGGCATTTCTTTCCTTAAAAATTACTTAATCGGAATATTACACCACCACTGTGGTTTTAAAAAAAAAAAAACAACCCACAACTTTGTCACTGGTTTCTTGAGACTAGGTATTACCTTCATGTTTTGGCACGAACAGTAATGTAACAAAGCATGCAACAGAATGGGAAGAGTTTTGGAATGAAAAGTATGACCTCATCGCAATGAGAGGAAGGTTCAAAGTAACCTCTTCTGAAACAGTAGTGCATTGATTTTTGGTTTTAATAGAAACTTTATTTCCTTTAAATGCTTTAAAATCCCGAGAAGCAGCTTTAGTTAAGCTGGTTTAGTTCTAACATTCTTGAATGTCAGAATTCTGTACCATAACCTTACACTGCTCCTGCAAATGCATTTGTCTGACTTTTGCTGTAAAATCTGACTTGCGTTTGCGGGGGCAAGCGGTTAACTTACAATCTAGCTTGAGTTTGCTGGGGCTGGGAGTGTTAACTTACAGCATTGGCACAAGTGCATTCTTCTACAACATACTTAAAAACTTACAAACTATCATTGTCTTTGTGGAGATTATGGAATTAAATGTTTCTGGTCATCCCATAATCTTTATGGTTTTAACTTTTCAATTCGTTGATTGCAGCTGAGCTGGGAGAGTGTGAGCACCCAGAGCACACACCAGAACTCGTGTCTGAATTCAGGTTTGCACCAAACCAGACCGAAACAATGGAATTTGACATTTTTCAGAAGTGGAAAGAGTGCAGGTAGGGTACCTGTGTGGGAGTGGTGACTCTAGCAACAGGAAGTTTTCTTCTCTTCCAAAGTCAAATATGTCCACAAGAACCCCTTCAACAGATGTGAAATGATGATTATGTTTGTCAGTTGAGAAGTACTGTAAATAGATTCTGAGCCCTCCCCTTCCCTAGAAATAGCAAGTGTAATTAAGGAAGGTTGGTGGGGTGAGTTTTAATTTTTTTAATTTGTCTTTATTTAGATCATTTCATAACAGTTTAAGCAGTCAGATCTTTTTCCTGTTTATATTGGAAACAATTCTCTTTCTCTCTCTTTCTCTCCTTTCACACATGCACATATAAATTTTTATGTTCAGGGTAGTAGCAAACTCTTTTTCCTGTCTTTTGTTAATAAATATGGTAGATTTCGGTGATTCTGTCTTACCTGAACTTTCATCCTTATTGGCAATTTTAGACCTTTTTCAATTTTTGTCCCTCTGGTTTATTTTCATTTGGAGGGAAGAGGGTAAAAACATAAGCTAAACTTGAAATACCATTTAGTGTCATTAAGATTGAGGACCCAAAGGAAAAGGTTAGGGGAATGAATTTGAAAACATTTAAAATGCACAAAAATTTCTTACCATAAAGTGTAAATAAATTTTATGCTCTTAGGGGAAAGAGCCCGGCGCAGGCTGAATTGTGCTACTTGAACAAAGCTAAATGGCTAGAAATGTATGGTGTAGATATGCACGTAGTTAAGGTAAGATCCACGTACCACTTTATTAATGTGGGGTCCCTGCCCTGGTGCGGGTCAGTCCCTCGGGGTGTCCTTGTAGTGGCGTGGGTTACCCTGTGGGCCGTGGTCCCTCAGAATTCCCTCCCTCCTGCAGGGCTCCTCCCAAGAGTGCATCTCCAGCCACGTCCCCCACAGTGTCCCTTTTCCCATGTCCCTTGATTTTTTTTTTTTTCTTTTTTTTTTTTTTTTTCCTTTTGCACCTCCTTCCCCTGGCAGCTACTGCTTGCTGTTAAACACAGGTGAGCCCAGGTGTGGGCTCCCCTGGCTGCAGCGTTGCTGTGGGGCCATTTCCACAGACATCGGAGCCGTCTGGGGCAGCACGCAGCCTCTTCCCACGCAGGGCACCCTGCAGCCTCCTGTTGCCAAAACCCACCAGTTTGCACCCAATACAGATGCATATTCTTCTGCTCTGTAATGTTAAAAAAATACGCAAACCTTATTGTTTAGTTTAAAGCCTATGGATTTTGACATACTACCGTAGTAAGATTTACACTGCTAATGGCATAATTGATTATTGATTCTGTTCTTGCTTGCAGGGAAGAGATGGTTGTGAATATGCTCTTGGACTGACACCAACGGGCATATTGATCTTTGAAGGAGCCAACAAAATAGGCTTATTCTTTTGGTAATCTGTTTTTGTGTTATATTCCTTTCTATTAAAATGCTGAAATCTTTCTCCTTTACGTAATGGGATCTTGACTACGTTTTGTAATTTAGATTGAATCTGCAAGGTTAAAATATCAAGGTTAAACTTGAAGGTAAATTGGCCTGGCTAGAAGTACCACTCTCAAATGTGAAGTATTTGTTGAAAAACAGTGACATTTCCAGTAAATCGTATTTCTATTACAATTTCTGAAGTGTGTTCCAGGATTGCAAATCTCCCCTGTGTTTTGGGGGATGGTCCTAGATTACAAAATGCCATTTTTCCATTAATTTTCTTTTTGCTTCTTGTGTTTAGGCCTAAAATCACAAAAATGGACTTTAAAAAGAGCAAACTAACGCTTGTGGTTGTGGAAGATGATGAACAGGTAACTTTCTTCCCTTACTTGGGCCTGATCCAACAAAGTGTGTTGTGTGCTCAGGCTGGTGAGAACACAAGGGAGGCTCAGCACACTGTTGGCCCAGGCTGTATTTCTCCTGCCAAGGACAGTAACTAATACCATGCATGCCAACTTCCAAAGCTTTTGTTTCTGCATTTAGGGCAGAGAGCAAGAGCACACATTTGTTTTCCGGTTAGACAGTGCCAAAACGTGCAAACACTTGTGGAAGTGTGCAGTGGAGCACCATGCTTTCTTCAGATTGCGAGCCCCAGCAAATAGTAAATCTAGTAGATCCGACTTCATAAGGCTGGGATCACGCTTCAGATTCAGGTATTTAGCGAAGTAACAGCAATATATTTGTGTTTATACAAAGGAGTGGGTCCAGCATCCAGCAAAAGGCAGTAGTTAACTTTGTTTATTTCTGTATTTTAAGTGGGCGGACAGAGTATCAAGCAACACATGGGACAAGATTACGCAGGACTAGTACATTTGAAAGAAGGCCCAGCAAGCGATATCCTTCTCGAAGGCATTCCACTTTTAAGGGTAAATGTTTGTACATGTGTTCACTGAACCAGTCATGCAGGTGTCCTGTTAACTCATATAAATGGTGTATTACAAGCATAAAATCTGTACCACAGTATAAAAAGAAAAACATGTCAGACCACCTAAAAATCAGACTTTACATGTTTTTTTTCCTCCGGAGTCAGAGTCCGTTGTTCGTATCTACCGTTTTTAATCTCTGTCTACGCTTAATTCTTCCATCCCCCATCTGTGAAGAAGGAACCTATGGTTTCTTTTGTTGCTCTGTTGAGGAGGAAAGAAAGTTGCATCAAACTCAATGAGGGAAAGCATGTAATATTGTCATGTAGAGTGGAGCAGTGTCCAAAAGCCTCACTGACTTGCTTATCTAGCCAGACAGTTCTAGGGTTATTGAGCAGTCTCATTATGCGGTTGTTGCTGCTTTCCTGACAGTAGTGGCATGTTATTCACCTGTCCAGACTCTGACCTTAACTAGCTTTCTCTAGGACTTGAAATGTGTTGAATTTGAATGGAATGACAAGGAATTGATTTCCCTTGTGGTTTTGTCATTTGTCCTTCAAAACTTAAGCTGAGATTTTTATTCCTTGTAGAAAAACCTAGGAAGGAGCACTGCAAGACAACCCCCTCTAAATTCTGTATTACTTGAGGCTGGAGGTGTAGTTGCTGTATGGAGCAGAGTGAGCTGACATTCCCTTAGGATGTCTTTGCGCTCCTTTGTATTCCTAGAATATGAATCTCAGTTCCATGAAAAGTCCTTGTGGTGGTGTTATGGGGGCACTTCTATTTCTCATGTACAATGGGGGGAAAAGGGTAGCAAGCATGTATGCTTTCTAGAGGCTGTAACCGACCCTCCCCGCCCTCCCCCCTTTCCTTAGTACGTGTCAGTTTTTTACAGAAATGCAAATTTATTAAATTTGTGAGGTACTGTTACGTGATACATGAGAGCCAATAATAAGGTAAGTGTGGATGATTTCATAAGTGGAAAAATGGATTATTTTATTTTTACAATAACAGGATTTGTCAGACCTGCAGGTTATACCTTGGGTCTCAGTGCTTCTGTACTTTTGTCTGTGAGATGTGGGGAGAAGGGAGAAAGTGTGGCTTATGCTCAGTTTAGTTCTCTGTGCATAGCAGCCTGGCAGAACTTCTGTCACCCCCAGATGATCTCCCTCCAGAGAGCTCAACAGCATGTTTGTTAAGTTAATGCAAAAACTCCCTTTAGATTATTGTCTTTCACGCATCTCTTGGCCATTAAGACCTGTACCTAGTTGCAGCCCACAGGCATTGGATTCTGTCCTAGCTCGGTCTCTTTGAGACTTCTACAGTGTCTCATTAAGTTTGTCATCCATTTTCTGAATTCAGCAGAGACTTGGATTTTCAGCTGTATCACTCAGCAGTTTTTCAATGCTCTTGAGAAATATGCTGTTTGTCAGGAAAAGGAAAAGATACCTCCCAGTTACTCAACTGCCTTCTTCACTGTTCTTTCCAGCCCGTCCAAAGCACAAGCCAAGACCTTGTTGCTCAAGATTGCTCAGTACCTTCCTGTATTCTCAACTGATGGGCTTTTTTTGGCTACCATCCTTCACTGTAATAAGACGCAGGCCATTACCAGCTTCAGGAATAGTCTGATTTCTGTAAGGTGCAAAATTTCTGTGAGGGGTAGCTTCCGATTTCCTAAGGACTCGATGGTATTGACATGGTAGCTGCAGCAAGGTGAGAAGAGTAGTGTTCTGGTTGTGCAGACCTTACTCTGTCAAAAGTCCTTCTTTTGTGACGTTTGAAGGGAATACTCTGTCTGCTGTCATCTTTGACAGGCTTTGCCCCTTGAAGAAATAGAGGGAGGTTTGTGTCTGCCTCATACTTTATGTACTCACACAGGAATGCTAGAAAGCACAGGGCTGCAGTTGTGATTCTGACGCATTTGTGCACATATGTCTGTATGAGGATTTGCTTAAGCTGTAGTGTAATATCCCAATCACAATAGCTGCAAAATGACTGATATTTCACAGGTCTTAAGTTTTTTTCACCTGTCTTAAGGTTTTTTGTTTGTTTCTTTTTAAGCAAACAATCCTGTGAAAGCAGCACAGCTGTGGTAAGTGACTGCCCAAGTTCTCTCTAACTCTCAGTTGCTGTTGTCGGGCAAAAAGGATTCTGAAGACCATTTCTGCATTAGGATTTGTCGAAGCAAATTCTCTGGTGTGAGATGAATTGCTTTGGGATCTCTCATTATTCAGCACCAGATTTTTCTTGGGGACTGCCTATGAGACTTTAAGTGCTTCCATTTTTAAATCTTTTTTTCCTTTTTGTGTTTGAGATCAGACTAAAGTTAAACATACTTCCTTTCTGCTCATTGCTATTATGCTAGCTTATCTAGCATTATTTGTTCCTGTTTCATAAATGTAAAATGAAGAAAAAAATTTTGCACCCCTTTTTCTTGCACTCTAATTGCTGTGGTGTGTATCTTGAATAAAATATTGATGTCCTTAAGAATACGAATTTTATTTCACTGTAATACTTCCCTGAAGAGTAGTACCCTGAACTATAAGAAGTTGTGATGTAGATGTACTGATTACATAAAAGCTCATTTTTTTTTTCTCCCTTAGTGCTAAAAATACTCCTGAAGTCCATAACTACCAGGTAAGAGCATAACAATTGTTGAGGAGAATATTGACATTTTCTTATTTAGTCATAAATATTTTGGCTCTAGTACAGCTGGTTTGCTCCCCTTTCTTTTCTCTGGGGTGAGATTCCTTGAGGTGGTTCAGAAATGAACAACATCACATTGGGAGTTAAGGGGAAGGTGGAGGGACTCCTCTCTTTCTTCCTCTGTGTTCTTGGGTGCTCTGTAAGCTGAATACACTCCATTTGCCACCCTCTTTCCCTTCCCTTCCCTTTCTGTGAAATCACAGGTTAAAGCCTTTGGGACTGTGAATATGATGGACCTCAGGAGACTGCTCTGTGAGCAAGCTTTTATCTAGAGCAGCCTCTCAGGTTGGATGATCCATGACAACAAGTTCCAAGTTGCAATTATCTCCCCATCACAACACTTAAGGAGTTCATTGCTGGTCAAATGTTTGTTTGTTTGTTGTTTTTGTTTGTTTTGGCTTTTTTTTTTTTAAACAAGCTCCTTCATACACTTCAGTGAAAAACCTTACCCATTTTTTATCTGCGATACTAGCAGTCAGTGCTACTGAGAAAACAAGCTGTGCTTTCATCCAACCTGAGTGTGTGCACGAGAACTTAGTTTTAGCACTTGTTTTTATTAAAAGCCTCACTAGTGATTTTGTGTCACTGTTTCTTCTCAAGATCTTATGGATATGAGAGAGAAATGCTGTCGCCAAAGATAGGTGACCTTCTGAAGATTGCTATTACAATAGTAACCTTTCTCACTCTCCACCTTTGATTAAAGCTGACATTCTTTTGATGTGCTTTCTATGAGCAGCACTAGGTGTGCCAGGTTGTCTCTCAAACAGCAAAGCAATTTTCTTTGCATTTTCCCATGAGTGTGTCCTAATGAGCAAGCTCATCACCAAGAGGTCTCATGTATATGCTCAATGGCATGGGAGAAGGTCTGAAACAGTGGGATTTCTAGGGCTCACAGGGAGCATGTTTCTCATGGCCCCAGGAAAATAAAAAGTTAAAGTTAATAGGGAGTTTTTATATGATTTAATTAACCGGGTTCAATGTTTTCACTTGCAGCCACAGTATCATCCAAATATACATCCTGCTCAGCCACACTGGCATCCACATACACCTGTGAATGTAAGGTAAGCAATCTTCACTTTGTGAAAAAGACGATTACTTCTTTATTTATCTTACTCTGTTGGCGTGAAGCTTTGGTGGACGTATTGGGCAATTTTCTGCACATGAAAAGCAAACAGAAGTTAGAAATATGTGATGTAGAGGCAGCATTAAATAACTTCTGTTTAGATTTTGCTTTGGAATGTCCTAATCTTGATGAAAATTTTTTTCAGGTTGATTTTAATTCAGAATTTGAAATACAACGTCAGTGTATTTCTGTAGGGTGTATGTAGCGTGGGAAGATTCTCAGTAGCTTCAATAAAACTAATTGCAATTTGATCAGTGTTTAATCTCCTAAAACAAAGAAGAAACTCATTTTAGAGTAAAGTTAAGTTGCGAGTGAACAGGTTCTTGCATTGGAGCACTTTTTTCATCTTTTGCAGAAATGTATATGGCAAAATGACATGTACGTGGAACAATGTAATGGCACTTTACTGATAATTAGCATTAGTGAAATTATAACATTGAGGTTTTGAGAACTGTTTCACAAAAATATTCCTGTATGTGCTGTTGTGTTACTTTCTCACCATACTTTTTTTATTTTGTAACTACTAATGAGAGAAATTGACTGAAAAGAAATTTTGGAATAAATTCAGTCCAAGTTAGAAGCAGCTTGGTGGAACGCACAGTGGAGGCATGCACCTGCTGGTGGATGTGTCTGTACATGTGATAAAAATCAGCTGCTACTTTATCCTAATAAAAAGTAACCTTTTTAGGTTACTCAGTTTTTTAGACAAATTATTACTGTCTTGACTGAAAAATACCAATATCCTAATCTTCATTCCAATTCATCTTACATTTTTATCTCTATATTCTTACATCAGGATAGGTAGACTTTGTTCTTAGTGTAGGCAGGCTCTGGAGATGAGGCTGAGCTTAAAATGGATGAAAAGACAATTTGGTCTGAGTTTGAGTCTGAGAATGCAGGGAAAAGGCAAATATGTTATTAGAAATACTTATTAGGCAGAGAAGCAGACATACTCATTGTCATCTCAAAATTCCTGGCATCAGCAGTAAAACATACTAAATTTATGCTAGAAACAGAAAACTTTAAATTGGGTAATTATCTTTGCCTGTACTTCAAGATTCTTCCTGTTTTGAGGGTTTACTTGTCCATTTAATTCTGTGTGAGTTAAGATGTACAATTTCACATTACAAAAGAGTGATTGCCAAGAGAGGTTAATGATTTTATAAATCGTTTGAGGTTTTGATGAAATTTTTCTAAAGATTTCTTCACTCATGGTACTAGTCTGTAACATTTTAAAGCCAAATAATTCACCCTGGAGCAGAGCTATACTGAAATAAGCACAATAATGTATTGTAATATGTGTAGACAACCTCCCCCTTCAGCCCTTCCACTGCCTGGACAAAGATCAAGGTCAGTGAAATATGAACAATGGCTTTTAAATAGCTAGGCTTGTAAGGCTAAAAAATGTACTGAAAAGCTCAGTCGTGCAGGCTCAGTAGAAAAACTGCTTAGAATTTTTGTCCCAGGCAGGTAGAAGCGTGTAAGTGTACGGCTGAATTGGAAGCTTCAAGTTATTGTTACTTGGAGTCAAAGTGGAAGAGTTGGATGTTTTAACATCTTGGATAGCTTGATTTGAAAAAGCTTAATCCATCCAGCTATGAACTTGAGATCAAACCACAGATGCATGAAATTCTTTCTGCTGGGCGTGCAAGTCTAGAATGGGCCAAGGGCTGAAATGAAACTACCTGTGCAATACATCTTACATATGAGGGTTTTGTTGGATAATTTGCGAAATAATATGTGGAATCGCATCTCAGTCTTCCTTGGTAAAATTCTTTTGTTGACATTATTTGTTTGCAGTTAACTTAATGTTCAGTCTTCTGAGAAAATTCATTCCAGTTAACAGTTGTCATTATATAACTTTAGAATATCTCCAAAAAAAGGTAAAAACTAAACCTGCCTGTATTTCTGCTAGCATAAAAAAACCTGCCAAAATAAAAAGTGCAACTTCACTTTGGTAATAAGGGAATTTTAAATATTGTGGTTTCCTACATACTGTTCAAAATTTTTATTTATTTACATGCACACACCCCACCACCCCCAATGATTCAGGAGGCACTGTAGGAATGGTTGAGATTAATATCTCTAAGCAGCAATAAGTAATGAACAAATAAAGAAAAAATATTTTTTTCTCCTAGTACTTTTGCAAGTTTCACTACACAGTCACAGAGGAATACCTGTACTAACTATAGACTCTAGGTGTTCATCCTAACAAAATGTGACTATGTAACTTACAGGCTGCTTCAGTGTAATTAACTGCACCAGCACTGAACAAATGGCAATATTTACAGAAGAGCAGTTCTCATTCTTAATAGGATTGCCTTTCTTAATTTTTTAGACCTTAAGGATATATTTCCGTGAGCTCAACTTTTTGCATGATATGGTTTATTTTACTTGTTGTACGCATTTAGTTTTCTTACAGCCTCCTCCTCCCTCAGGAGCACTGATGCACGGCACTTGTCTATAACACTTGAAAACAGAGAGGGTTTTTAATGACTGAGCTCCAATTCAAAGCCTTTTGAAATCAGCTAAAAGATTCCCAGTTGCTTCAGTGGCTTCTGCATCGGACCTATAGGTCCGCCACTATTTCCTTCCCTTACCGATAGTTGCCCATCACACCCTACTCATGCTTAGCACTTGCTGGATGAATTCATGTTACTGTGTAGCACTCATAAGTTTACTTCCATCTCTCACTAACCAATAACTGTGCAAATGGTACAGGCCACCCTATCATGATGACAGGCCATATTGGAAACCCCCCACAAGTGGAGAGGACAGCAATTTACGGTATATCCAGGAACAGAACCAGAAGAATTTAGGAGGAGTCCAAAGCATGGTGTACCAAGATAAACTCATGACGACTCTCTGAAAAACAGCCATCTTCATTTCACCTGCCATCTTAGACGATCATTGCATTCCATGGTCCTTGTCTGTCTGCAGTATGTTCAAAGTGTATTGTGCAAAAAGTGTGTGTCTTTGTATGTACATCCATCGTTGTTTCGTGTTCATGGACATTCTTGGGAAAAGTATTTTCCGTATCTTTGTAAAAAATCTTGAAAAACCTTTTGTGAAAGCTGGTAAGAATTTCCAGTGCCCTGAGACCAGAAATATTTCTGGGGATTTACATTCTACCATACTTTTGAATCTGTGACCCTCTGCCCGCTGTTTCAGATCAGCCATTTGTGCCTTAGTTCTTTTTATAACCTTGTTTCTTTTGAGTCAAATTAATAGATGAAGTTTGAGAAACTTTGTTTTTTAGTTGACGTGCAAATAGGAGACTGGAGGGAGGAAAAACCAGAATTCACGCTGGCAATCAAAATGGCTTGTGGACCACCAACAAAGGGAGCCTACTGAGGTAGTCATAGGTTTGGGTGTCATTTGTTTTTAACTTTTGTGTTCCACAGCAAAAATACAGGTGCTTGCCTAACTTTGAAAACAAGTCTAGGGAAAGAACACTGTAATAAACTTCATGGAGTACGTGTATTCCTTTTTTTTTGACTTACTGATCATATTGATAGCATTCCCCAAAACCATACCTGCTGCTATAAAGGCAAGAATGTTAAAAATGAATCCTTGCTGAAAGGGTGCTGCTGTCGTCTTATTTTTAATGTGATTATGGAAGTTGAACTATACAATCGCATAAAACTACCTACCGATAACTTTTCTCTGAGTGGATTCAAAACCACAGCTCTTAATCGGTACACTACAAGATGACGATGATCTAGTGAAATAGCTCTATTTTTTTAAAGTTAGACGTCTGCAAAGTTGAATGTATATTTTACAAACCTAGGTCTTTAAATAGGTTTGGCTGGTATTTTGATCACTTGCCGATATTTTTTTTTTATTTTTTTTTTTTAAACTGGAAATCATAGTGCCATCTTCACTCATGCATTTGTTTTAATTAGGCCTTACATCTGTGGTCTCTCTGAAGTTGTTGGAATGAATGAATCTTCATTTGGGATATTTTAAAAATTAAGTAGTTTTTAACTTGATTTTGATAAATGCACATTTGTAAATGGTTACAACCATGAATTTTTTCAGAGCAAATTTGACAGTGTATAACTTTTGTGAAATATATTTGTTTACAAATTCTATCTTTTAATATTTGTTTTGATCTTTCCTGTATGTGCTAAGTACAAATAAAAATTTTCAATCTTCTTGTTCTGATTATGATGCATTATTGATTTCTGAAAGATTTGGGGGGAGGGGAGAGAGATATGATACACGTTATGCTTGTACCTGTTTTGCCCTGGAATCACTAATGCTGTGCTGGATCGACGTTTTTTCTGTGCAGCCTCTAGAGAGCGGAAAACAATAAAGCAACTGTGCACTGAGATGTGAAAATGCCAGAGTAAGCCTAAGGTGGGTAATCACAGAGGCTGACTTCAGTTTCCCCCAGCTAGTCTTCCTCTGTTTTAGCAGCATTTTATTTGGGAAAGGAAGAAAGAGAAACTTTGTTGGAGCCACTGGAACAAGAGCCTAGTTCAGCTGCTGCTCTGGATGCCTTCTGGAGGAGGTTTTTTTTGAATACTCGCGTTAAAGCGGAGCATTGTTGCTTTACAGTTTACACACCTACGTTCATAATACAGTATCGTTCTTGTCATGTAACTTCATTGGTTTCTGTGTGGTTCGTTGTCAGTGTTCCTCCTCATCACGTGGTGTTATCTGCGGTTTGGTTTGTTGCTGAAGGTGCACTGAATGAGGGATCTCCCTGACAGATCGCAAGAAAAGACAGCATAAGGCCTAACCGGTCCTTAAGCGTTAAAACGCCTCGTGCAGGAGGTCTGCACAGGGTGAAGAACAACCTGTGGGAGTTGTCTGCTCTGCAGTTTGTGTGTGTCCCCTCGAGGGAAGCACTTGTCGTTCTGCTTCTCTGGAGAAGGCACTCACGCACTCCACACCCCCCTTTTGCGTTTTCATCCCACATCCTTGCTGTCTGCAGAAATCTGTACCGGCAAAGCCACCGAGCGATCGGGTAGGTAAGAAGGGATCGATTTCTCTGTCCTTCCTTGCTCTAGTCTTAGCTGGCTTCTTGTGGCAAATGGGCTGGGACGTGGTTGGGAAGAGGGAACATTTCTACCTCTTTCTTCTCTGACCCCAGCGTTGCTCTGACTGACCTGTGCAGCCTACATCACCTGAACAAAGGTGGATATGGGTATTATCTGTCTGAACAAAGTAGTACAAATAAGTTGCTTTAAATTTAATAGCACATTGGGTTTTTTCCTAAAATTAGTACACTCTTTCCTTAAAAAGTATTGGTTTTAGCAAGTGACTAATACGGGCCTTGTGATGTTAGGAATGCGGTTTTGTGTTTGAAGCAACACAAAACACTGCAGGTGAAAACCAAATTATGTGGCGAGAGAGGAGAAAGGTGGAAAATGTTTGGTTAACTCAGCTGTTAAATGTAGTAGCATCTTTTGTTTAAAAATAAAATACTGGGAAAGCTCTGGCAGTATAAATCAATACTACATCCTAGATTTGTGCTGCTACAGGAAGCCACTGGTAGTTTATAGATGCACAAACTCAACACAGGGACTTGATAGCCCTGGTATGTGAGTGTTTATAGATACAATCTATAATTATTTTAACTAGGAGTTCTTCATGAGGAAACGCCTCGCAATTTTTACCAAAGAGCATGTTACACAGTCATTCTAGGTACAGCGAAATCAACACATTTTGAATGTGCTCTAAATATACAGGGAAGTTGTTTTAAAAAAAGCCTTGCAAACTGCCTGAAGGAGGTGCCACCTTCTGAATCCAAATGAAGCATGTTCTCGGGGGTACCTGTTGAACTTTGTCCACAAACTTTCTCCACCCCCTTCTGAAGTCTGTTTATTGTGCAAATTTGAAATCTTCTTTTTACAAGTCCAGCATACACTTAGAAACTCTTCTGTCATCGGATTACAGGTGATAAACACTATCCTCGCATCAACTTGGGGGGGACGGGGGGTGGCGTGTGTGAATACGGCGGCAGCCATCTGAGAAATTACACTGATCTCAAGTCCAGCGTGTCACCAGCTGCATTCTTCCACGCACTGGAGAATTGCTCGATACATCTTGGCTGAGGATATCTTCTGATCATCTCTCTGCATACCTTCCTCCTGCGTTTAATAAAGCTGGGCACCAGTTCTTCCCCAGCAGAGCTCAGGCTCCACTCTGTGGATTCGGATTTGCAGACGAGTTACTTTTGCACTGTAATAACTCTGTGATCCTGCGTCCTCTCCTCCAGGACCTGGTGGAGGAATCGTACAGCTGGCAGTTCCACGTCTGTAACTTAGGCTGAAATACATCGCTCTTCAGCCCCAGTCAGGCCCTGGCATGCAAACTAATGAGTAATATTGAATACTGAAATACAATACTGAAAGTGTTGGCACTTTTGGTAAATTGTTTTAGCGTGGGCTTTTTCTTTAAACTTCCATTTTCAGCTATTTTTCTCTAGCTGATGCGAGTCACAGGCAAAGTGAACAAAGGGATTGGGTTTTGTAATGCATTTCCAAAGCTGGCAGTCAGGGGTTCGCACACTCAAGGAAAAGAATGGACAAGTCCTTCCAGATCCTTTTATCAGTGAACCCGTATGCAAATTGACCAAAAGGAGGGTTGCTGTCTCACATTGTGGATGGGAACAAAGCATATATTATGGCCTTGTGATGTAAAATGTCATTTTTCCTTCCTTCTGGATGAGTGTTGCAGAAGATGTCTCTTCAGCCTGCAAGAGAAAGAGTGTTAGAGCTTGCAAGTAATCTTGAGAATGGAACTTCAGCTGCTGGCAAGGAATGAGCTGGGGAATGTCTAAGACGAGGAAAAAAATGAAATTGAGGATATCACTTGCTTCTCAGGCGTCGAAGTTGGCTAGATGGAGCCCTCTGAGGGGGAGGAAGAAGGCAGTTCAGCACCACAATCATCTGTTTTCAGAGGAGGTTTTCCACAAGTCGTTCCAGTTTCTGTATCAAGCAGGCAGGCTACTGCTACCTAGCTAGAAAGAGAGAAGTTTTGACACACATCCGTCTAACCTGACCCACTAGATCTCTGGAAGGACTGTTGGTGATGAGTGGTTTTCCTCTTACTCTGCAAAGGAGAAACAAGGAAAGCAGACTTGTAGGGGAATGCTGTCATTGCAGCATTGCTAATGGTAGCTAAAGAGGCTGTTCAAGCCAGAGCTGTTACAGACCAGCTGGCATTAATGGACATAAAATAGGAACTGTATTTTTTTAAATTGATCTCGGACTGTGTGTGTTGTGCTTCGAAAAGGGACTGATCCACCAGGACCCTAGCTTCTTTTGTTAAGACTGTGCTAGCCACGAATCTTCTTTGAGAGCCAGCTTGAACTAGCACTGTGCTGGTCAAGCCTCTGCACCCTAACCAAACCTGTGCTACAGTGTGAGGATCGAGATTTTGAACCGTTTCACAATAAACGCTGTTTCCTACTTTACAGTCAAACTGCAAATGCTTGGAAAAACACAGTGCTCTTATGCATGTTCCCAAGTTTTACTATCAAAGAGCCTGCAGGAAAATCAGTCCTCCTTGCTCCGCAGGCACCGGACACACAGAGAAAGATGCAGCTTTTAGACAAAAACAATACTAGGCAAAGTAGGTAAGAAAAAACACATCAAGGGATGGACCACGCTTTTCCGTCTGCCTCTTGCAGTACATTACAAAGCAGTGTGTGGTAACGATGAAGACCTTGTTCAGCTTCCCTTGTTTTCCACGTAGTGTTGTGTCTTGAAGTGACTGGCCAAATAGGCTTCCTTTCCGAGTGTATGTGCTGTTGCTCTTGTTGCCTCTGTGTCACAAAAAAACAGATAAACACTTGATTGAGCTGGAGTTCCTCCCATGATATGAGTCACTTCCAGTCATAAAGCTTCTGCAGACTAAATGCTGCTCTCAACTACATACTAATGACTCTTCCATGACTGTCCTTTAAAGCAAAGCAACTTATTTTGAAACAGTTGGTTTTATGAGTGTTAATCTGAATTTAGTTGTAAAGCTCATAAGTCAAGCCTCTCTGGGCACCGTCCACCTCATGTATTAGTAGGTTGTTACAGAAAATGCAAGTATGTTTGTAATAACTTGCATATTGCTTTTAATTTCTGCATGTAATATACCTTGAATTTTGAACAGGAGGAAAAGGTGTGGGGGTTTTTTTAAAAAAAAAACAAAACAACTATCTCTCCCATCCAACTCTCCTAAAGATGACAATTTTTTTATCTTTTTTTTTTTTTTTTTTTTTTTTTTTTCCCCCAGTCTTGGCAGACTTGGCACACGGATTGGTGGAGATGGGAAGTTCCAAAAGCCTGATATCTTAGACCCGATGTTACCTCTTTGTTTTGTGTTTCTGGAACAATAGCTTTCTCTTGACTTTGTGGGACTACTCTTTTGGTTTGGTGGCATCTTATCTTCCATGATCTGTTGCATGTGTCTTTTCAGAATAAATCTAGTTCATTTTCTCTCTAGCAGAAGCAGCATTCATGATGACTGCCTTAGTCATCACACCTTCTAAGAGCTGAGGAATCTGCTAATTTAAAAATAAGATAAATATTGAGCTAAGGCTATTGGGGAACCAGTGGAAATGCCCCTAAGGTTCTGTGTTTAAATAGCCACCACGATTACATTTCTGCTTTTGATTGTTTTTTGTACTTTCTATCTTTTAAGTTTGTGATGTGCTTGTTTTTTCCTTTTCCCTCTTTCTCTTCGTAGCACTAGTAGTATGACCTTCAGTTTTAAACTATCAAACAGCAAAACCTGCAGCTCATCATATCAAAGATGAAGATGTATTGAATTAAGCAAGAACAGATGTTTCATACAGGAACAGTTTGGAAAACCTGTAGTTCCTGGCTTAACAATGTCATATGTTGATGGATTATAAAAAAAAGTTTTGGTTTTTTTTAACGAGGCAATGAAAAACATCTTTTACTTCTGTGCTGTGAAGAAAATAAAAGAAGTAGCCACACCTAATTAGTAGTAGGAAGTACTGATCTAATACAATTAAACTCCAGATAAGAAGCTAATTATTTATAAATTATTTTTTCCTTACTAAACCCATAACAGTCTGTGCTGGAATTATAATCATGATGGTTTACCTGCCATTACCAATTTCTGCAATTTTGAGAACCTTAGAGAAGTAGAAATACATTAATACATCTCCAGCGCTTTCTAAATTGTTTAATGATGTAGCAATGAACTCAGTAGCTAAACAGATGACAAAATAGCTGTGTTGCTTTTCATCTCCAGGGGCCAAGCCCCTGAATTTTGAGGCCTTGCTGGCAGGCAGCAGGGCCAGCATCGTGTGTCGCTGGGCCAAATCTTTCTCATCAGTAGGAGTGTAGGAGTCTGACAGAAAGGAAGGAAGAGCTCGGACGAAAAATGGGCCAGGGTTTAGAAAAAGCAGAGTTTTACAGTGGAATGTGCAATGGGAGAAACTGGAAAAGGAAAAGCAATTAAGTCTGCTAGAGACTGTAGGAACGGAGAAGAGGAATGAAAGAGGCAAGGGAGTTCTGAGACTTCAGCATCTGTGTCTTCAGCACCTGGAGCTCACTGAATCAATAAGCAAGGCTTCAAGGAACTTGAATGTAAAACTGGATGCTGCTTCTGTATGAAATTTTTGAGCCCAGGACGGCTCCATTTGTTGTTATTGATTTTCAGATTCTACTGTTGTGTTTAACGTGTCTTTTATTCTCAATTTCTGACTTTAAAAAGAAGTCTGAAAATTGCTTTTAAGATCAAATGAACAGTTTCTTGCTGTAATTCAGATAAGTTGCCCAAGTGTTGCAGTGAGAACAGATAGGACAGGTTGCAAGTTTGTAAATAAGAAAGCCCTCACTGTGCTGAGTGACTGATTTTGTGTTAGTTTTACCTGTTAATACTGTCTTCTGAGCAACTAAGTGAAAAATTCTGTCCTGCCTTGATAGGAGTTTTTACTTGCTGCACACTGTACCTGTTCAGTAGCTTTACTGGTAACGTGTTAAAAGGGCAAAAATCTAACCTGAAGTCATTTGTCTGGCAACAGTGTCGGGTATGTTCATGCTGGACTTTAAAGTTATGGCAAATTACTGAAAATTCAGAATACTGTGTATTTCTTTGTAGGGCATTGGCAACATTCAGAATCTGAATAATTTAGAAGCATGAAACTTCTACAGTTTGATTAGTTTCTTTAAGAACATGGTTTTTTTCAAGGAATTTCAGCTTTGTAGGGAGAGAGACAGAAAAGAGGTTTTGTCAGATGGGAGCATATCGTTAAGGGAAGCCAAATCCAGTGGATTGGCTTCAAGGCTAAAGTGATTTCACCTTCCTAATCTGCTAGATGTGAGGCTGCTGTAGTTCCTGGTTCCGAGCCCAGCCTGTAGAGATGCTGATCATGTATTCCAGAGATGTAAATACAGGCAGAGCACACATTCAGCCAGAGGTGCAGAGCAAAAGAGGTGGAGAGCAGTGCCTTTACCAGCACCTGCAGACACAAACAGCAGCAGACAAACATGGGGCAGCACAGAGACCTCAATCCTGTATGCATACATGCCCACAGAAAATAGGACTACAGTTAAGAAGATGGTCTAGACTGCAGTGGTCGGGGCTTGACCAGCCAGATGTACTGACCAGCAGCTTGCTTACATGTGGCTGGTCCCTTTTCTCCCCTTCCTTTCCATTTTCCCATGCTTGTTCTTCCCTGATGCACATCGATTCTCCTATTCCCTTCCCTTGTCTCCTCTCAGTTACCCCTGCTTTTTCCGTGCGTTGCTCCCAGTTTTGCTAAGTCCATACTCAAATTTCCCAAGGCTACCAAGGCAGTATGGACCTTATGTGGTATTACTGATACGGTTTCTTAGGCAGTGCTGGCCTTGCAAGGTTATTCTCCCCCAAAAGTCCCTGATACTCCCCTTCAGTGCTCTGTGAAGTTTGAGCATTTCTCATGTAGCTTTCCCGTAACTACCTGTGAAATCCGGCAATCCTTCGGGGCATGCTCTGTAATAATTGTTAGCTGGTTAAGCTTTCGTCTGTTATGTCCAGCAACTTCTTTTGTCGCATCCCACGGTTTCTCATCTTCTTCTCTGTTAGCTAAACCTCGGGCCTGTGCCTCCTTCTCTGTCTGCGTGCTTTTTGTGTCTGCAGATATGTGATGCTGAGGAAGGGGGAGAGAGAGACAGGGATGTGCTTAGCTCACGGGACCCGAGTTATTTAATGGGTTAAGTGGTGGAAGAGGCTGTAGCATGGTTAGCGACCCGAGATCAGCTGCGGGCTGTCTCGGAGGTCTAAGTTCCTCGCTTGGTTTTGCTCCCATTTTAACCGGAGTTAGCTTGCTCGGGGTTAGCCGCCCCGAGCTGTTTTATTTCCCAAGGACAGGCATACATTGTCTGCCTGTGACTGAAAGGGGAAGGCAGCACTGACGTGGGGGAGGATTTCATCTGTCTTAGAAAATCTTGTGTCTGCTTTTCAGAGTTTTTCTCATCTGCAAGGGCATCTGGGACAATGAATTTTTTTGACAGGTGATTAAATATCATTAGCTATCGTTATCATTAATTAAAACCATTTGTAAAGGAAGAAAAGCAAGTTTAGTTCCCCAGTGGGCATATTTTGCATGACAGTTTTGCAAGGCAGTATTTTTTTAATGATCTTTATGTAGATAAGGTGAAATCTGTGAGGACAACGGCTTTGTCGAGTCGAGATTTGTTTCTTGGTATTTTATTAGAACATGCTTTGCTGCAGGCTCTGTTCTTCTTGTGGAGAATTTCAGATTACTCCTGCCTCAAAACTTAATTCGGCATCTTGTAATGCAGAAAGCTGCTGCATATACTTTCATCTCCTGCAGGAGAAATTCTCCCTGCTCCCATCACCATTTCTGAATACGTATTTCCCCATTGCCATTTTTTCTTCCCTTCCAAGGTTGGTTTGTCTGTCTGGGAGAAGGCTGCTGGCTGCCCGCTCTGCTTTCTGAGGTGTCCCTAGGAATGGATGGGGACTGCGGATCATCCCTGGCAGCACAGAGAGAAATCTGCAACGCATCTTCCCAGATCTTCCCTAAAGGAAGCAACTGGGCCAGCTCTCCTGTCATCTGGTGATGTCAGGGCAGAGCATGGAAGTGTAACAGCACTATCAGCTTTGATTATACACAGTTTAGGAAGCCAGTTCTGGCCAGCAAAGAGCTCTTGGTTACATGGTGCAGGAAAAAAAAAAAAGCAAACCAACAACCCATAGGTTTGTTTTTAATGATCCCAATCCTCCTTTACTTAGGAACACTCATTGCTTTTGTATGTCCCAGTCCTTGGCTGCAAAAATGAAACTTCACGCTCTCTCCTTCATAAGCAGTTCTCCTGCCATGGTCTGTGTTCCCTTCTTGTAGAATGCTGGATCCTGTCAAAGTCTTTTGCTTCAATCCAGTGGTTCTGGCCATTAATTGATACTCACGCAGAACCCCACCTTCTTTCTATCCCCCTGTTTTCTCTTCATTCCTCTCCACAGGGAAATTTCCAGAGTATGCAAAATTCCTGGGCTCTCTGTGCCACTTTGCGTGCTTTAGCAACGCAAGGGGTGTGTGAGATTCTAAATGCGATTAAAGCAAGTTTGGCTAAAAATTCAGTGGGGTTTGTTTGGGGTTTTTTTAACTTCTTTTGAAGCACGGACAGGGAATAAACCCAAACTCTTTTTTTATTTTTATTTTTCCCAAAGGGAGAGGTGAAGCCCCAAAAAATGAATGTTTGGCTTAACATAGCTGTTAAGTCTCATCCCCCCAGCTGCCACACTGAAGCTTCACGTGCAATGGCGGCTTTCATTAGACTTCTGAGAGCCTCTCCTCCATGCATACACATTAATATACGTACACATTAACATACACTTTAACAGTTCCACTGACTGCCGTTTGGGAGCACATCTAAAGCCCATTTTGATGTTGGAGAAGGTATTGTTACGATATGGCGATGGGTGAAATGTCTTCTCTTAGGGTGTGAAGTGGTTGGGGGGCCTCCCAAGACGTTCAGCACAAAGCCTGCAGCGTGGATTTGAGCTGCTGAAAGCTGTGCAGGTCACTGTCAGGCGGATGGGGGAGGATTGAGAGGGGTTCTGAAGGTGTTTGTGTAAAGTTTGAGGATTTTTAAATATTAGAAAATTGCAGTGGTTTGGTGCGGAAGCAGCGTTCAAAGCAAAGAATAGAGGTGGGTGTGGTAATTGTTGAAGTTTATTTATCACAACCGGACCTAGAAGCCTGGGATTTTCTAAACCGCCTTTCAGCTATAGCAGGGAGGGTGTAAACTCAATGAAGAGTCATTCAAGGGGCATGATAGTTTGAGCCTGCTTTCTGCTATTGCTCCACCAGCCTCTCCAAGGAGGGGAGAGGAGAGCCCCAAGTGTAACTTTGGACAAGTGGGAGTTGC
This sequence comes from Haliaeetus albicilla, assembly GCF_947461875.1. Taxonomy (NCBI): domain Eukaryota; kingdom Metazoa; phylum Chordata; class Aves; order Accipitriformes; family Accipitridae; genus Haliaeetus; species Haliaeetus albicilla. The sequence goes on along the minus strand of NC_091485.1, from coordinate 4,967,988 downwards.
CTACAAGAAGAACATGGAAGAAGGGGACATAGACAGGGTGCAGGAGTAAGCCTGCTCTGGGACACAGGTGAAAGATGTTTATGCAGGTCTACATGGTTATGTTCTACAGGAAAATGAGGATGGCAGCTGGGAGGATGGTATGGAAAGGCAATTAATTTTTAAAAAAATCTCTTGTCGCTCACAGGTTATGTCAAAATGGGAAGTTCTCTCACGCCAAGTCTGTCATGGATGAGAGTAAAATCCTGAACGGGTTAGCATCTCATCTTAGCACGTGAGAAAGTTTAGGATGCAGCTCAGGAGGAACGATAATATGTTTGTGCTGTTAGGTAGGAGTAACCTGCTTCACAGCTGAGGTTGTTGGGGGTGGAAACTTGGCCAGTTTAGGAAAGGATCTGGTGTTCCTGAGGACCAGAAGTTGAACAGGAGTCAACAACCCCGGGCTATTTAGGAAAAAGCAAATGTCATGTTCTGGCATATAAACAGGAGTACGTCCCGTAGGACGTGGGAAGCAATCCTTCCTCTTTGCAATGCGTTTGCAAGGCCTCAACCGGAATGGGGTGCCCAGTTCTGAGCACCACAGGTGGGAGGCAGAGCAGGGTGGACATATCAGAGGTGTAGGAAATGCGTGACCTGTGAGGGACAACTGAAGAATTCAGAGCTCTTCAGGCTCTGAAAGGAGATGTGAAGAGCCATTTTCAAAAACACAGGTTTCTGTAGCAATACAAGCCTGTGTCTGTGGTGGATGGGAGAAGGAAATAGCAGGCTTAAATTGCTGTAAAGGAGACAGGATAAACAAAGAAAGTGAGTGTAGGCATGGTGAGACACTGAAATAGATTGCGCAGGGAGGTCATGGAGTCTCTGCTAGTGAAGGTGTTGAAGATTCAGTTCAGCCTATCGGTTGGGGTAACGTAGGCCTGCTTAGTTCGGCTTTGAGGGGAGAGGTGAATACTTCAGTCTTTACCTTTCTGTTCCCCATTTTTCTAGGATCTCTTAACGCTGTTGTATGCGTGAGTTGTACACGAGAGGCGTGGTTTGGTAAGGCAGTAGGTGGCTGGAGCACATGAAATGTAGGAATGTCAACTTTCTTCTTGTCTTCTTGCTTTTAAAGCAAAGGGTGAGGAGTATAAAATTGTGATGGAGGACTAGTAATGTACATAAAATTAAAAAATGGAAAAAGTAATCAGAAGATACACGTTATTTGCCCCGTTCCTCAGTATGCTGCCTTTTTGGTTAGAAGAAAGTAATTATGTGAGCTTGAGGCTAAAGGCAATACCAAGTGTCTTGTGAAATTTGAGTGGCTTTTTTGAAGGTTCAGCCTCTGGCAAGTGAATCCTCAGGAGTGCTTTGCCTGAGGGAGGGACAGAGAAGGAAGAAATGTTTTCTTCCTTTACATAACAGCCTGTAGGGCCCTGCCTCATTTTCCTTGAAAGACACGAGTTGCTTGTGTAGGAAGCAGCTGGAGCTTGTTGAGAAAACTACACAGGTAAATAACAGAGGAAAAAGAGGAAACCTGCAGGACAGCCAGTTGACTATTAAAAGGTAAAACAAACATGTAATGTTGACATACTAGGAGGGCGAAAAGACAAATACAAGAGAAAGGATGAAAACTGATACTTGTCCATGTATGCACATAGTCTGAGAGCATTACTGGGGAGCAAATATGAAAACCTGGAGGGCTTAAGATACGGTCAGAATGTTGGTTCATCGAAAGTAGTGATTTTTTTTTTTTGCATCAATGGGTTGGGAAGGATGATGAGGATGCATCTATTCAGGTAAGCCAGATAGAAGCAAGCGACAGAAAGAAAAAAATGGCAAAAAGATACACTGAGGGGAAAGGTGTCAAGTCTCTAGACTTAAGACAGTGGAAGAACAGAAAAATAAGTGAAAAGTAGATGTGATATATGGTAATAATGATACCACCTTGTAGGAACTGCACTAAGATGTCCAACGTGCCCCTAAATTATATAATAGAGAGTACACAGAAAAGAGATTTGGACTACTCATGATATTTTTGCTTGGGTACTGCCAACTCTTCTAGTAGACTGGCTCTGGGGCTGATGCAAGCCCTGTTGCTTATGATTGTTCAGTAACTCATCAGTCTAGTAGTGAGGGTATGGGTGCAAAAGTCTTCCTCAGCCCAACTCCATATCCATCAGAAGTGCAAGAGTTGACGGACCACTGAGATGAGTTTGCTTCAATATCTGTTAGTTGCTGTCAGCCCTGGAAGAGTGCAGATGACCGCATCCTTTTAAATGGGCCCAGCAGTTTCAACATGGGATTTCACATCGGAGTGCACTGCCTGGGTATTGACATCCGAACTGGAGCTTTGTGACTTACTGTCCTCAAGGATTTCAGTGCATCCCTGAGCATCAGCTTTGCTGGGCTCGCTCTTTACTTCTTTGAAGTAATGGTCTGCCTGCATTTTACATGGTGTGGGCACTCCTCTCTGGACAGTCAAGAAATACTTCTAGAGAATTTGGTGCATGTTTGACCACATGCCAGAGGGGTTTTGGCTCATTCAGTTGCTCATCTCATTCCCATTTTAGCATGGAAGCTACCTCATGCCCATAGCAATATGAGGAGCCAATGTAAGGATTTGGTGTGATCTCATTCATTTTGAAAAGACCAGTGAAAAATCTGCTAAGCCAGCCTGCCAGCGGGTGAAGTGAAAGCAACTCCCAAGCGCTTGGGGTTTTGTGTCTTGAAAAAAAAATTGAATCATCGATTGAAAAAAAGGATGTGCTGAGGCTCCAGCCCCAAACTGATCTTATTTCCAATAAGGGTTTTAACCGTGTGAACAAAACCAGCTATCCTTGCGGTCAAAAGATGTCACTTCAATCCAAGGCGCTTGAAGGGAGAGTGCAGGAGAGCTGTTACAATTAGTGTGCAATCTCATTAACCTGTACCATTTTCCCCTAGTAGGCACTTGCTTGATTCGATTATAACAGTGAAGATATAGTGCAGTTTCAAAAGACGGACGAGTCCTGGATTATCTGAGCTCACCAAAGCTGTCCCCTGTGGATCAGTCACCTATTTGTATTGTTTCCTCAAGGCAAATAAGGCATCAGAAGTGCCTTTATTGGCAGTCATTGCTACGTGCCAGGAACCTGCCAAGATTAATATACACAAAATCCCCGTCCCCGCCTCCTGCTTTCAAAAAGTAACCAGCATAAAAGTGTTATTCAGTTACCACCCAGTCAGAAACCTCATGTTGTCAGAAGCTGTTACTAAGAAGACAGTGGTTATTAATGATGTACCAAGTTGCGTGCTTCAGCATATCTTTGGAAATGATGCAGATGTGTTTATTTGCAGATGACTGGTTAATTTTGCCTTGAATCAGTAAGTAATCTGCAGAGAACATATGTAGCAAGTAGCTAGGTATAATTTAGTCATTGTTCCTTTAATTCATCTGTTTGTCTTTATTCCATATTGTCAGGTTTTCAGCTGCTGTTAGTAATAAAAGCAAACTGAAAACCCATGCAGCTGAAGATATAATTTCTTTCACGTTTTTCAAAAGGGCAGGGGATTCATCTTGGAATGAATTGATTTACTGCAACTAGTGTCTAATGCAATACTATAGAATAAGTTAAAAGCTTATAAAAATTTTAAGCACTCCTGTGAGGAAAGCACATTCACGTCATTTGCAGTATCTGTGTAGAGTTATCTCAGTCTTTTTTGGTTGCTGGCACGGAGAGAAAATATCGTTTCTAGAAATTCATTGTTATTTCAAACAATAAAATGAAACAGCATCAGTTAAAACTATTGAAGAAAATGAACAGTGTTATTTGACACCTCTGAGTTAGAGATGATGAATTAAAATTTCAACAGGTCTCCATTTCTCCATATATTGTAAGACTGACAACAGTTAATCTCCTAACTAAACATATGCAAAAAAACCAAAACCATTTAGTTTACCAGCACAGGTGTGATTCCATTTTGACCAAGTGCTATTTTGTATGTAGTTACCTGTAAAACCTTTTATTCCCAATGGGATGTTTCTCCACTTTTTTCCCAAGTCACAAATTTTTCGTACAGCTATTTTGCACCGTAAATTTGGAGGCCCGAACTTTCTCAGGAATGTAACGTTATTCTGGGACTGTTCCTTGGTCCGCTTTTCTGACAGTTTCTCTTTAAAGGAGTTATTGTTTGCTGCCTGACCGCTTTCCTATGTCAGGTGAAGTTGCTAATTCCTGCAGGACAAATTTTGATGTTTTTGAGAATCATATTCCATAAATCAGTCAGAATTTGACTCAGCATAAGAGTTTAGCAGAGATTACATAGGGTGTAAAATCAAAAATAATTCTGATCTTAAAGTCATGCCAAACAAGCAAAGGCATCCTTTTTCCTCACCTTATGAGTCTCCTGTTAACAGAAAACTGTAAAGATTTGGGATACACCTCATTCAAAATTTTATTTACAGAAAAGCTCTGCCTTTTTTTCCCAAGAAAGTTTGCACTCTGTCTCTCCAAAAGTACAGTTTGTCCTACTGTTTGCCGATCTAATTTGAACTGATTTATTTTGTAGCTATCCCTTGAACAACAGTGATCTGCATCAGTTCAACATTGAAGAGAATGGTGGAGCACCATATACCACAAAAATGCCTGCAAGGCACCACCACCACCACCGTCACCACCACCACCATGCGAATTTTGGTGCCCTCACTCCGGACAGCAAAGACATTGTTTCTGGAGTTCCGAACCCAAACAGTAAGTCCACTGCCATGAAGGTCATTTCAGTAACTGTGCTGCTTTCAGATTTGTCTCTGGCAAGGAGGCAAAGGCAAGGAAAGGAAAACCACACGGTTTCAGTTTTTCTCCTTGAAGAGAATAACAGGAAGCATATTCTTATTTGCTAGCTTTGTAGTATGTGCAAATGAGACAAGATTTGCAATTCCCTGGCTTTGCTACAGGGTTGCGGGATTTGGTGTTAGATTGGTGTTCCATAGCTGAACAAATACCCAATTAGTCGCAGATACCGAGTCTCTAGCTACTTGGCACAGGCTATTTTTTCATCGTTACTATTTATTTGTATAGTTTCACAAACCTATCCTCGTCTGCCACTGTATTTTGCTGATCTGCCCAGCTGGCCTTCAGCCCTCATCGTTTGGATCTGACTCTTGCTTTCGTGTCTGGGCACAAACAGCAGAAATTTTGGAGCGCTGGACAAACAGTGTCTTGTTCTTAGTTTGGGTAATGGGGACAATTCCTGCTCAGCCTTACCTGCCACGACTGCAGTATGCTTGCTTGCTCGGCGGAGAAATTCTTGGCTTGTAGAAATCAAAGAGGAGAGAAGCCTGATGCAACTTTGGGTAGTTTGGGTGTAAGTCTCCACTGCTGAACATGTACAGGCTTTTTTAAGGGTACGTAGCTTGGCCAAATGTTTGTAGGTCCACACAGGAACTGGAAGAGAAACATCCCTGCCACTGAGTAATCCTGCTTCTTGCTCTCCAAATTTATAATCTCTGCACTCTGCAGTGTGTGGGATGCTGAAGCTGTGCAAGGATTTCAGAAAATGGGCAAAACAAGGTAGGATCTGTTCTTTTCCTTGCCTCAAGGGGATGAGAAGTTCTTCCTTTGCCCAGTTTTTGCCTTTTATAATTGTAAATCACCCTGAGATAGGCATCCATTACGGAAACTGTCAGCCTGGGCAGTTAATCTGACAGCTTTAAAATTCCTGAAACCAGGATCTTGTAATGGACAGTGCTGGGTGACCTCGGCTGTAGGCTGTCCCACCTCAGCAGTAATGCACAGGCATCTACCTGTGTAGGCACTTTAATCAGACTTTGTTTCAGAAACATGTCCTTTAATTTTCTTTCCCAAGGAGAGGGAAATAACAGTTTTTAGGAGGGAAGCTCACGAAATAAAAGCGCCAGGTGTTGTAGACGTTTAAGGAAGGAATCCTAAGCAGCCATACGAGTTGCTTGCTGGGTTTTCAATGAAGCTACTCCTTTAGGAGCAACCTCCAGGAGATGTGCCGGCTTTTTGTGGACTGTACGCTCCTCGCTGGTGTACCTTCGTGCTGGGAGGTGTGTGGGGCTGCCGTGGCTGGAAAGCCTCGGCCGGTCTCCAGCTCCCCACAACCCTGCCGTGGGTCCCGCCGAGCCGTGCCCACCAGAAGGTGATGAAAGAGCGGCAAAAAACACCATACGGGGTGTTTATTCCAGCTGTGTGTGTCTCCTCTTAGGCTGCCTTCCTCCTCCTCCTCCTCCGTGCTGAAATAACCTTAGAATAAAGCTTAGAAAGGCAGAAGGGCAAACATCGGAGCGGTTCTCTTTCTGCCCAGGGAGCGTTAACCTGCGAGATGAAATGTGGCTTGTCTTAACGCAGGCATGCTGCCCCACGGCCACCCGTTGCTGGTCCCCTGAGGAGACCTGTACCTGTCCACCCGGCCGGAGGCACCAGACTGATATTTCCCTTGAAAGGCACAAAGCTGATATTTCCCTTGAAAGGCACAAAGCTGATATTTCCCTTGAAAGGCCAGTCCGCAGTCAGACCCGGCACCTTTACGCCCTTAGAGCAGCGGTGGTATGGATAGGACCATTTCCCTTAAAACGGAATCAAAGTTATTCATTTGCAGTTTGGGGCGACAGGTCTGGGTGCCTTTTCGAGGCTGGTGCTCAGCGGGCTTGTTTTGGTTTGGTTTGTTTTTAATGGCTTCGTTAAAATGCTGCTCAGGCTATCTCGGCTGAGAAAACCCTCTTGCAGAGAGCTTGTGGAAAAGGTTCGTGGTGTATATGCTGGAACGGTTAGGAGCGTGCTGGTTGCCAGTCGGCTATCTAGGATGGCACACGTGGCAAGTGTGTGGGACAAGAAAAACTCAAGCAGAGAGGAGACGCTATCAGGGATCTGCGTCGGGGACACGGGGGACTGATGTCTGGCTCCAGGCTGTGTGGAAAGGCCACAGCTGGGAAATTATTTCTAGGAAGTACGTGGTCACTAACCTGGGAACGCTTTTGGGGAAGAAGGTGCTTGTGACCAAAATATCTCAAGTGGGAATGCCTGGAGAGCCAAAAGGTCTCATGGGGGGAATACGCTATCCTAGTGGAAACTTCCCCGTGAGGCTGCGCCCACCAGCGCTTTGGTTCAGCTACCTTGTGGTTTTCCAAGGGACCGTGGGCATTTCGTGATTTACTCCAGTTCCTATGGACCAGACTCATCTCTGAGCTCTGAGGTGGTTTTAAATTCATCTGAAGTGGAACGTGGAGTGACCCACCGATACGTACCTGGCATCGGGTCAAGAGAGGGAGAAAGCGTCTGCCTTTCCTCCACTTACACCTATTCTGATAAATGGCAAAATTCTGGCGCAATTCACAGGGCATGGGCAGGAGAGAGGGAAACAACAGTATGCCCGGCCAGGGTTCCCTTTAAATACTGGTGCATGTTTCTCAGCAAACACACAGCCTGGGATTTTGTTACAGAAAACAAACCCGGGCCAGACCTGCCTGATTTTTCACATTCCGAGTAATTTGTCTACTTCAATTACTGGAAGAAGTGAAATCTGGTGAAACAAATCTGACGTGTGTGTTTATGAAGGCAGTTCAGCAGAAGACGTTTAGAAGATGTTGTTTTCCTGCATTCAGCCTGATTATTGTATTTGCGATGCTGCCCTTCACCTCCAAGCTAACGTAGACAGATCGTATCTTTCTATGCAGCAGATCTTCCCCCAATGTATTCACAGAATCCCGGTCCCAGGGACCACTGTATTCAACAGAAATTAGCCTTACGGTGCCGCACAGAGAGGGTGAGCCGCTTGCTAAGCCTAATTGGCATGGCAACGTTGCGCGTGGATTATTACCAGGTGCACATGAGCAGATCCACCGGCAGCAGCTGGGACTATCGCTGAAAGCAGATGCCAACAAGTATCCAACGTAGCTCGCAGAATTTTTTGTAACAGAAAATGATGAATGAGAAGAGGGGGCCCAGCTTGCCTCTGGAACTCTGGGCTGAGCTTGCAGGTTATCACTTAAAAAAAAAAAAAGACGTCCTTTATTCCTGAACTGCTCGCTACAAAAGTCCTTGTGTAACCCTGAGCAGAGAATGGTGTAATACAGACTTGAGTTTCGGGCTGAAAACAGTGCTTTGAAGAACCACAGCGCTGCCAGATCCTTGCTTGAAATGAAAGCCTGGTTTTGCCAAGACTTAACGCTGACTCAGGAAATGTGTGTCTTTTGTAGGACTTCAGGTTTTTGGCTTTCTTTTTTTTTTTTTTAATCTGTTTTCAAGGTTGAGTTAAAAGGCTAAACCGGCTAGCTTGTTTTCCGGAGCTCTCCCTTTAAACAAAAAAACCAGCTTAAAAGTCAATTTTAAATTGTAGCAAACCTGAATAATTTAAGTAAGGCACTTTCCCCCCCTCTGTGTTCTCTCTCAACAGGAAAATAGAATGACTGTGTTTCTTCAAAAAACCAAAAAACATCATCGTGTCTTATCTTGCAGCTGTGCTAATTTATTCCTGGGTATCATTGGGCAGTTCAACGGTCTCATATCCACAGAAGCGGCTGTGGTGTGAGAAATGCTGAACTCTGGCATCACTAACTTGTGATGAGAGACCACCAAGGGGAGGTCGACGCTGATATTGTAACCCCTTCTAGGACGCTATTACCTCAGGGTCTGATAATGTTTCAGCAATGCCAGAGACAGCTTTTTGCTTCTATCCCTATAAGCTGGTTTTAGCAGTTTGTCTCTAGTCAGCAAAGCCCTTAATGTATATTTAAACAGCTGTAGAATTAGATCCTGAATGAGTAATATTTGATATTCTTAGGACAGGCTAAGAACCTGATCCAAACCAATCTGCAGTCAGTGCAAGGTTTTTATTGATTTCAGCGGGCTTTGAATCAGACTCCAGAGAATACCAGATTGTTCCCAACTGTTATTACCTAGAATCCATGGCAAAAAGAAACACAGGGTGACGCAGAGATTAGTTAAATCATCACATGATGAAGCTCATTCTTCTCAGAGTACTTGCAAATATACATATATATGCCACACCATCCCCAAGATGTTGGCAGAGGCCTTTCAGGGCTGCCTCAAAAAATATTTTTCCTTGTCTTTCTGTGTCGGTGGCTTGCTCAAAATCTCTGTTGACAAAGCACAGCAAATTCCTGACAACAGTCTTGAAGAGGCTAGCATATAAATAAAGATGTCTGAGAGAAGCCAAAAGCTATACTCTGATCTCTTTACACATCACATGTTCTGAGAGTGGCACCTTAGCTGCATAAATAATCCCTCTGGTGTCAACTGAGTTTTAGAAAATTGGGGGGGGTTGGAGGGGGGAGGTGAGGAGAAAAATATCTAGCCCAAAGCTGGCGAAAGCCCTGCTAAAATGAAGGGATGGGTGAGAAGGAGGGGGGCGAGGAATTGTTTGCTAAATAGAAAAAGGCAAAATGACGTGACCCAACAGGCATAATTATGGAACATTTTAGAGGGTCTTGCAGGGAAGATGGTTTGCTGACTGCTGTCTCTTCAAACGCAGTTGAGTGTCTTGCTCTGCAATTCTTCTGTAGCCTCCCTTCAGACTGTGTTTTTTCTTTCTTTCTTTCTTTTGGGCATCTTTTTAGAACTGAGCTCAGGACTTCCCCTTCTTTATGATGAAACTTCTCATCTGAAGAAAATAGAAACGGAGAGTGTGAAGGTGGTTGGACCGTGGCCAGCCCTGCACGTCAGCATGAACAAGGTATAGCATATACATATATACTTTTACATATATATGCCAGAGAGCCCCTTTGTCACTTCATATTCAAAAGCTGCTGCTTTTTCACCTCCAATTCAAATCAACATTCATCTGCAACTGGCTTGCTTTTTAATCACCTCTCACCATCTCCTTATGGGACTAGCATTTGGTTTTTAGATTTAGCATTTCCTTCAACTTTGCCTTTTAAAATTTCAGAAGCTGCTGCAACAATGTTATGATGTAGTTTTACTTTAGTTGTGAAGAGTTAGTCATCCAGGCAGCCCAGAGCTGTAAAAAAATAACAACACTTTAAGTGATAAAAAGAAAAAAAAAAAAAAATCTTGTTTTTCTACATGAGGAGTCGGTATTACGCCTTAAAAACCCCCTGGGATCTGAGGTTAATGGGTGTTTTATGAGTGAGTTTTTGCAAGGGTGGCAAAACAGCCGTGTCCCGCTGTTTCTGCTAGAGATCAGAGGCCAGCAGGTCGGTGGTTCCTTGTATCCATGTGGGGCAAAATCCACCGTGCCTGCGCTGTGCAGTGCCTTGAGCTGCGTCTGGATAGAACCACGGAGACCTGGACCTCTCATTTGCAACCACATCAGTCTTGAGACGGACCCAGTAAAGTCAGTGAGAGCATTGCAACTGGCTTCAAATGTGGTGGGTCTGGCCCCCCAGTGACTCTACAGACCTGTTAAAAGAAATGTGGTGTTTTGAGAGTTTTCTGTCAGTTCAAGGGAGAACTCAATTAAATTACTTCACCTTGGTTTCACAAACAGCCTTTCGTTATTGATATAATTTCAACAAGCATTAGAGAAATTAAAATCAAAGGAGAGGTGGCAAAGTGTATCAAAAATACAAGCACAAAGGGGCTGTATATCTTCTACATAGCATAATCTTTCTTTTCTCTGGATGAGAGAATCCAGGAGATGGACGTCAAGGCTGAAAATCAGCGAGTCTAGTGTTTCTAATAAAAAGTGAAATCTTGGAGTATTTTTTTCAATATTGTAGTTAATTGAAGTTAATCCATAATGCAGTAGATTTTCCATCATGAAGATTTGCTTGAAGAACCGCGTCCAGGGTGTGATGGTGTAGTTCAGCTGCGGACTGCAGTCCTCATACCTTATGAGTGTGGTCATGAGGCAATGACCTAGGCCGTGACTTTTGGAGACTGCTGAATGAACAGATGAAGGTGGAATAATTTAGACTTTTTACCAAATCTATTTGGTTATCAGCTGTGAGAAGCTGTCATTTTGTCTGACTGGTTGATTTGAGTGGGGATAAAAAGTTAAATCATAAAGTAGACAAACTGGGGGGAAATGGAAAATAAGTCATCTTTTTCCCATGGACATTTCTCCAAGTTCTTCTTCTAGAAATACTCTTAACTGGTAATAAGTACAGGGTTTTTGTAGGCAAAGCTAATTAAGCATTGACATAGTTTGCCAACGGAAAATTCTCCATCTCGCAGATTAATCCAGTGAATACCCAGGTCTTGTGAGAGGAGCACTGTAGTTCAGATGTAATTACTGATACCCTGTCTGAACCCCAGCTGAGAACATTCACTTAGGTGCAATGTCCAAAACATGCTTTAAAGCACTGTCCTACGCTATTTAGCTTATGGACAGCTCAGTTTGGTATGTATAAAGGGCTACAGTGAAGAAGTGAGAGGACTTTCTCGGTGTTGACCACAGCGCACAAGTGGATAAACCAGTCCAGCCTGTGTTGCACAAAAGATCCAAACAGATAATCTCAGTGGTACCCTTGTGATCTCAAAATGAGTAGATTTATGGTCTTTTTTCTTTCTTTAAATGAAAGCTCCAAGCATTTTGGTCCTGTATTCCACCATACTGTGCAAGTAGTCCCAATAGAGTCCCTGCAACCTCTGCCTGGCAAAGCCTGACCTCTGATCCTCTCACTCTTCTTCTCTGAAAATCTGCAGAAGGAGAACTCAGCTCTTCTGTAATTAATGGTTTTCTTTGGCTTGTCCTGACAGCTCTAGAATCTTGTCCACAGTCAGATGGATTATTTATTTAAGGACTAATTAGCAGAACCCAGCATCGTAGCAAGTCAGCGCTTCACAATAAACGCAGCTGCACAGTAGACGCAGCCTGTGTCTGCTGTGGCGAGATTGCCATCAGTCAAAGTTTAGCTGATGAAAAAGCCTTGCGATGAGCTCCAGGAGCTGCTGAATGCTTTTGTTTCTGGCAGAAGCTCAGCAGAAGGCAAGGCTAGAGACATGGGCTGTCTAATGAAAACCCTCTCCTGGCAGTCATAGAGGGTTTGGGTTTAAGAGCTGGGCAGCAATCCCACGAACAGCGGTTACCGTGTGAATGCAAAGGAGGCGAGTCCCTCAAAATTTATTAAAATTGCCATTTTGAGCCATCTGAAAATTGTACGTGCTCTTGAAACAGGCCCAGAGTCACCGCTGGAAAGCACCTAGTGATCAAGCCCTCGCGTTACAGGCTGCGGGTTGTGACCAACAAATCGTTCTGAAGTTCTTTTGGCCCCTGGCTTGTGGTTTCTTCTTCAAGCACTGTTTTCTGACCTAGATCCTAGTGAAACATGTACACAGAGCTCGTAAAGCTAAAACAAACAAACCGCAGGTCTTTGAGCTTCAAGCGGAGCCTGGAGTCGCCTCAGCAGATGCCTTCTCCGATGAAAGAGAGGGACATGCCGTAAATATTGGGCTAACCCTGGGCTGAAATGCTGTGGAGCATTGCCCGGCACAAAGGCAGCAGGGCAGGTTAGACAAGATTGAACAGCCCTGAACTGTGACAAGTGTTTTTCGCTGGGAGTGTGGCCTTTAAAGCTCCTTTGGTTATGGTAGTTAACTAGCTACTCAGTCCAGCAGCGAACAGATTTTAGCCAGTGGTCAGCGTGTCTAGTTTCTGCCAAGAAAATGAAATGTTAACAGCTCTCCTGCACCACTTCATTGATTTCTATTCTACTAAGTGCTTTTTATTCCCTAGTTTTGCATCCTCTGAAATATTATGCTTAAACAAAACCAGTGAAGCAGTTACAAAGCTGCTTCATTTGCTCTATTTCTGGAAATAAAGCAACGGTTTCCACATCTATTGCGGAGCCCCAACTTTCACTCCCCCTCTTCCTGTTGCTAATTATTATTTTTTCAAGCAAAGTGCTTTGGGGCTGGAATTTGTTAGGCTTAATAATCAACCCATAGGAGAATTAAGAAGAAATTGGGAAAATTAGATTCAGCAGTTAATTAATTTGATTGTCCGCTACAGCAAACTTCATCTCATGGGAATGAGGACTGGATGCGTCCAGTCTCTTTTCCAGAGCTGTTTGGTACAGTGGACATGCCTGTCCACCTACTGAATGATAAAAGTCACTTTCAACATGCGTTTCATGCCCTTTGGTGCTAGCGGACTCCTTAATTCCAGGAGAGACGAGCCTAAGTGTTGTAGCTGTGAATGTATTTCTGATGTTCTTTCTTGCAAACCTTTCATTAGAAAAATATGTTCTCCCATCTCCCCTTGCTCCACGTGTGTATGTGTGTGTGTATATATATATAATATAAAGCCAAGAATGTATTGTTAACATTTCTGAAATCTTGGCAGTCTAGTAATTATTAGTCCAGATGTAATTATTACATAAAAAGAAAGATACTAATACAGTTCAGATCGTTTCTAGCCCTTTTTCTGGTGTTATGCTCACCCTTCCCCTACACCCCTGGGTCCTAAGGTTGGTGATTTCATTCTGGTGGGGTCAGAGGGGCTGTTATGATGGCCATAGAATCATAGAATAATTTAGGTTGGAAAAGACCTTTAAGATCATTGAGTCCAACCGTTAACCTAGCACTGCCAAGTCCACCACTAAACCGTATCCCTAAGTGCCACATCTACACATCTTTTTAAATATCTCCAGGGATGGTGAGCCTGTTCCAGTGTTCCATCCAGTTTCTTTTTCCTCGCTCTAGGATCTACTTTGCGTCCTTTTGTATATTTGCAAACACGCTTTTCCATCTTGCTCTTTCTTCATTGATCTGCATCTTCACGTTACACCCAGATTTTCTACACATGGTGGCTTTTACATATATGTGCTAGATACTATGTCTTCACTCTCTTCATTGCCCCGAAAACCAGCTTTGTCCAGCTCCAGGTCTGCACTTCTTTAACTGCCCATTGGTAGGTTGTTTATAACCGTGGGGCCAGCCTGTGCCCCTTGCGCTATCACCCGATGCCTGCACTCCTCTACACCACCTCGCCTGTCTCCATTTCTCAGGGCCTCTGTTATCATACCAGCCCTGTGTTGCTTTGTACTACATCATTGTGTACAGTCATAAATATCTCATTCTACAAAGAATAACTGCTTGTGTTACTCTTTTCTATATAAAATTATTGCTGTTACAGCTAAACCTAGTAAAATAAAGCTGCAGGCAGATCGAGAAAGGTTCAGACAGAGCAAGCTTGATGAGCCTCAATGGCTTTGCAATCTTTGTTCAAAGCTTATGGCCTTTTACTAACATGCCAATACCATATTACAGGGCTACCCAGTTATGCTACTGACTGATACCACTGCAAATCATACCACTTGCAAAGAAGCCGTGGAACTACCTGCCCCGTGCCCAACTGCAAAGCCTAAAGCTACCGCAGTTCCAAAAATCATTTCTGGTTTAAAAAACCCCCCAAAACCAACTCACTTTGTTGATATATCTAAGACTGTTCTGTATGATGCGCTGATCAGAGGGTACACCCCAGGGAACGTGGCTACCATGAGCCAGTAAGGCTATCATGAAGCTTGGCACTGACAGAGGCAGGATCTAATAATATTGAGCAATAGCATTTTATAAAATAAATTTGATACCAGGAACTAAAGAGGTTTGCTCCAAGGATATAAACATAACAAGATTTATTGGGAGTTACACCTTTCATTAGACCGACTGATAGTTGACCTGAGGAAGGTCTAGAGTATCTGACAGCTTAATGACGGGCTTTTTCATTTGTTTGTTTTTCCAAATATATTTTTCTAATAAAAGATGCAGCTTCTGCTTGCAAACTTTGCCTCAAATAATAACACATAATCATACAGGTCTTACCATTATGGTGTCTGTTTGTAATTGGTGTTAGCTATCATATGGAAAAAAATCAATAAATCTCCTGGTGGAAAGGGGGCGAAAGAGTCTGTAGATTTTCATGCACATTTGCAGATGCAGTTGAGTCCCAGGAAACAAAAGGGTTTGATCTTACATAGCTAATGTGCATTCAGAACCTATATATCTGTGTTGTCTTCGTTAAAATTTTACCTCCCACTAGTAGTGATGACTAGCAAAGAAGAATAGACCTGCGTTCCTAAACAAAATATTAATTCTGTTGTGCAGATGTCTCCAGCTAAATACGTATTCTAAACGTACTGTTTGGCTAAGAAGAGGCTATTGATAAATTCACAGAGGCAAAAGATCGTGAATCTTGCTCTTGGTACACAGTTTGATGTGGAACAAAGCATGAACCTTTTAAAGCAGAGAGAAGAGAAATGTTAAGTACAGAAGTGGTATTGCTGTGTTTCATGCAACTATTTTTATATTCTGTACGTGTACTTAATATTCAGTTAGCTTTGCAAACCAAAGCCAGTGTCATCATTATCTAACACTGTACAAATCTGCCTTCAGTTCTAGTATCAGCAAATGTAATTGAATTTAAAGTAAATGTTTGGGAGGAGAAAAGCAAACATAAGACCTCAATTATAAGAAGAAAAAAAGGCATCTAGTTTTATGTGTGTATATATCTGAGCTTCTTTAACCCACTTCTATCAAACCCATTTATATACAATTCTCCAGTGTTCTCCTTCACTGGAAAAGTAAAGTTCTGCATCAATGGTGAAAGTGATGTGAACATATTGCTATTTTTTAGCACTAGCAGAGCTGGAGATGGAAAATTGGAGTGTTATCAGGTATCTTAACGTTTTTTCCTCATTGCTAAACCTTTTAGGATGAGCTTAGATTGCAGTTTTAAGCAGGAAGATTATTTGTTTCATATGCAAGTTTGACTCTCAGACATTCGCTTGAAAGGGGCATCTGAAATTCTTTGAAATTACATAATAAGAGATGGTAAAATTGGAATTTTCATTAATATTATGCCACATTTCGTTTTCTAATGACTTCCACATAGAATGCTCTTAGTTTATAAATGAAAATAAAATTTTAATAACTGCCAACCTGGTACAACATTTGAATACCCAGCTGCTATCTTTATGCTTCACTCATCGCTGCACGCGATAAGGATTCTGGAAATGCAAAATTTCTTTATTATTCAGCAAAGTAAAGTAGATTACAGTTTTCATTCTTGCAGCAATAGTATATAGAGATTCCTAATGCAGGCAGGTTTTAGATCTTTGATTTTCTTATAAACTAGTGAAATGAACCGTAGAAGGTACTGCGTGGTTTTGTATAGTCCTTAATTTCATTTTTTTTCTTTTGCCTTCTTGATGACAATTGTATTTCAGGAGTTAAATTGGGCGATGAATGGGCTTATATGTAAAGATCAGTGGCATTAAGGAACAACACGAACTGATATAGATGCTTAGAATTGCTAATAGTCTGCAGTAAGGATGCGCTGCTTTGTTCTGTGATTTGAGTTCCCTTTTAGTCTGCACCTTCAGTGTCGCTGACTCTATGTGCAATAGTCTCAGCTGATCGGCTAGGTGAGAGCAGAATTCCGTAATGATTCAGGATGCGCTGCACTGTGGCAGAAAAGTCCATCGTTGCCCAGGCAGGCTGGCAAAGAAACCTTTCACATATGTTCAGAAGCGTCTGGGTCAGGTTGAGCGCTCCCATATGGGGTTTGGGTGCAGTCAGCATTTCCATTGGGGCAGGGGGAGGTGGTGGCCTTGGGCTACTGGCTCAGCATCTGGTGAGCAGGATGAGGCCAAGCAGCGATTGCAGCAACGTCTGCTCCTCGCGTGTGAGCGGTCACTGAAGGTGCTGCTGCTCCTGGTGCGGTGCAAGCAAAGCAAATTTTGCTTGCTTGAAGGTGAAACCCTTAAAGCGTGACCCAAACGAGGGCTAAAGCAGAGCGGAATGCCCAGGAATGACTTCTAAGAAGTCTGCAACCTCCAGCAGCACCAAGAGCAGCTTTTTCAGCCAGGTCAGTGAGCATCAGCGTTTGGACCTCTCAAGTTATGAGAATCTCCGTGTGAGACTTGCACATCAGATCCCACGCTGGGGACAATCTCTGTTATGTGGAGTCATCTGGTATAATCCTGAATACTGCAGCAGATTTAGACCTTTTGAGGGTTCCCAGCTACAGGACAGCCCCAAGGGCTTTTAGCTTGCTCTCGGTCAATGCGGGGAAATTGGGCAGGGGAGGAAGAACGTAAGGACTGAAAAATATCCATATTCATCTAAAGAACAGATGGGTGGGACTTTGGAACTTTTTGAGTTATGAAACAAGCTTGTGTCCTAAACAAGCATCGGTTGTCTTAATTTAGCTAGTAAAATACAGTTGCTTAACCTTGCTTGACTGAAATGCTATTCAAGTAGTATCCAGTGTTAAAACAAAGATGGGATTTTGCATGGCCTTTAGAAATGCCACTGCTTAGTGCGTTGTTCTTTCTGCTGTTAGAAATCAGTACGCTTAAAAGTTGACAATAATAGCGGCCCTTTTAAAGTGTGTAGTAGTGCACTGTGGCTACCAAGACTATTGGTGAAAGAAAAGTTGTGCTTTCTTTACAGTTGATTTTGTCCTTGTGAGTATCTCCACTTCTCAGCTTCATGAGTACCCCAGAAAAAACACCTGTGGCAAACAAATATTTCATGGGTTTTTTATATGTTTGCCAGAACTACCGTTATATTCAAGACTGAAGAGATGACTACAGTGCCATAAGTTGCTCCAGCTAGGTGCTGCCACTTTTCATTTTAAGTATTTTCTTCTGCCCTTAGGAAGAAAGTGGGGAGAATGAAAAGTCAAAAAGTATCTTCCACTAAAAATAGTAAATGTGGCTCAGCAAATAAACATGTAAGAATTATTAGAAATTTGCCAGAGAAAAAAATCCCATGATGAGCAGTCCTTTAACAGACAGTTATTCAAAATCATACCTAGCAGCTATGGCATTTGGCATACAGAAGTCTGCCAGACCGATTTTGCTTACACATGAGAAATATCTCGCGGTGTCAATAAGAGTTCTGCAGAGGTCTGGCTCTTCCCCTCGCCAGTGTTTGCAAAACAGTTTCCTCAGGCAACATAATTGCATTTGTGATTTGCTCCACTTGCAGAAAGTGTCCCCCGAATCTTGATGTTCCCTTTTGTCCGTGATTGTTTGTGGACCTGAGAGAAGAGTCAGTAAGATTGTAGTTACTGTCAGCCAGTGGGATGCCATGGAGGAGAGCAGAAGGAAGGATAAAGGAGGCAGGTTTTGGTCTTAAAGGGCTAATCATACGGTAATTTCAGTGGCTGAAAAATGACCGGTTCCATCCTGAAATACTTTGCCAGAGGTGAACCTCAGGGATGCGCTGAATCTGATTTACTGATGCTTTGTACTTGTTTTGGCTGAAATCTGAATGACAGCATTACATATCTGTTCTGTCTGGGTGTATATAACCACTCACTCTTTGCAGCAATGAGAGTGGAAAATGAATGCATAATCTAGGCTGTTACTCGGTTGTAATTCAGGTCTCACTTCCATGAAGAATAGGAAAGTTTACAATGGCTGTTATGCTATTGCCCAATTCTTCTTTAAAAAAATATAAGATGTTACAGTTTGATTGTTCAAGAGTTCACGTTTACAATCCTGGTCTCATTCATACCCCATTTGTTTATACGTTAATATTATGTTGTCCTTTTTTTTTTTTCTATTTTTTTTTTTCTTTTCTTCATGGGAAGTTTATTCATGCTGGTATTTCTGCTGGATGTAGTTTGTTCAAGGCACAAAACCTTTAGGTCATGTTTGAACAGGTCACTAAACTAGCTGTCCTAAGGCTTTAGATTTCTGATCCAGATCACTGCGTAGGTAAAGGGTTGACATCAAGGGGAAACAGCAGCAGCAATGTTTAAACTCCCTGGATTTTTCTTCTCTGATGAAAGAGATTTTGCTTGGCTTGCAATTACATGGAGATCCCTTCAGATCCTTCTGGTTAAATTTGCAAAGCCCCTTTACATTCTTAAGGTGGTGTAAGAAACCAACGTTCACTATAGTTGAGTGTTGTGAACTTTTCCCTCTTCTGCCTGCTGGGGGATATTTTGAGACAATGTTTGCTTCCTCGGTGCGATCACAGGTTTGGGCAACCACTCGGGGGCCTGGCTGGGCTTTTTCCATGTATCTTCACTCCACAGCAGTTTCTTGCTTCTATCGCTCAGGCTTCCCTGAGGCTTTTCTTGTCTTGAAAATAGTATCAAGTCATTAAATATTTTGAAAACTTTTTATTCTGAGATGTATCTATCAGGCTACAAACATGGGAAGTTTTATCCAGTATTGCTGAATCAAGACGTTACAAGTAAAAATTTGACCTTTGAACATTTTGTTAACCTATCTTTCTGATAGATGTCACTGTGCTTGTCTTTTATATTAAATACAGGTTGAAGACAAGAAAGTATCTGAAAAGACTCTTCATGCCCCTGTGTCACCTTCATCTGTACCTGACCATATGAAGTGCAATATCCTTAAAGCTCAAGTGGAAGCTGCTTTTAGAGTAGGCGCCCAGGTAATCTGTGTTTAATATTTCACCTTTCTAGTTTTGGCATAGCTTGCACCAATTTTCAAAAATCACGTCGTTCCTGAGGAAGCACCTTATTTTATCTCAAGTATCCACATTGACCTACCTTTCTCTAGCTGCTCTGAAGTTTCTTCAGGTAACTCAAAATGATTGATATGATGGAAGTAGGAAATTTGTCCTAACTGACATGATTAATGCAGCTGAGAGAGGCTGAGAAAATAGGAGAGAACGGCCCAGGAAATCTCCATGTTTTGATTTTGTCACTGCAGCTTCTACTTATTTTGTAGCTGAGACACAATAACCTCTGGAGTTTTCTGAGGCTACTCACCACTCATGGAAACCGTGGTTAAGGGTTTTCTAAAGATAATATCTATGCATCCAGATGCAACCTTTATTTTAGGGGATTAACTTTAGATGTCTGAATGTGAAATGTTAGCTAGTCTATCGTTTTCTTACTTGTTTGTGTGCTCTTAACTATTAAGCTGCTATTTTCACTGCTTGGTCAGTGCTTACGTCCTGTTTGAAAAACACCACAAGTCCTGTAATGATGTCATGCAACTGAAAAATGCTGTTAGATGGCCTGACTGTAAAAAGTTAATTTCCCAGTCAGAGGTAAACCTAAGTGAAACCTAAAATATGGGATTCTTTTCAAGCGTAATTTGTGGCCAAAAGATAATGCCGTTGCTGCCAAAAATAAAGCCAAATAGAATGCTTTAGGAACAAAAGTAGAGGCAGAAAGATTGGTATGACTCTTATCCCAAGTTCCTGTGGTATCTTTGTGCATACTATTCTCTCTGAATACAAATTATGTTGGTGTTTCCATTGCTTTGTTTCTTTTCGCAATAAGATATCAGGTCAACTTGCCCTGCAAAGGATTTTGTTAACAATCATCTTTGTGTATTTGTTGTTCCCTGGCAGATCTTTCATCTGAGAGCTAGATTACATCTGGGCTAGCTAGACGCAAGGAAGTATCAAAAGTTGGTTATTCTGACTAGATTTCAAGAACAGAAACCATAAATCTGACAGCGTGTGGGGAAAGGAGGTTAAGTTTTTTTCTTTTAGTAGTTGCTTAAAGCAGTTCTCTCACCTCTCTGAATTCAGCGTTGTATTAACTTTGTTTTATGCAGCACATTTCTCGTTTGATTGCCCTTGGGTTTGCCCTCTGTTTTTCCTCTGTGTCTTTTCTACAGCATGTCATGGTATATTTCTCACATTTGTATTTTCTCCTGAATATGCTTAATAGTCATGTTTGACTGGATAGTTAAAGACTGGAAGCAGTGTGTGCTGCTGCATTCAGAATACAGCATTACTAAAGCAAGATAGGAAATGTGCTTAACGTATGCATCTCTCACTGCCCTGCCCTGCCTTAATTTTTCACTCTCAGGCTTTCCAAGGGAGAACATCCTGGGTTGCTTTTTCATGCATGCCATAACGGTATTCTTTAGCTGCTGCTATGTTGTAAATAAGTTTCAGAGCAAGCTGGACGTTCTTTTTTTCCTTCTTACCTGTGTTGTTTTGCACAAGGCTTTAGCAGTCAGATTGGGTTAAGGAGGTGTTTGTAGGCTTGGCCTCAGTGAGAAAAGTCTTGTGATTTTGAGGGGAAGAAAGGGAAAGAAGACTGTTGCAGGATAGCACATATTGTGGAAAAATAATGGCATACAGTTCAGTTTGAAATCCCTGAAGCTTTCATTGCTAACGAGGTATGGATTAAGAGTTACAGCCAGTAAAATAGGATGTCACCTTAATCTTGGAAATCCTCATTCAGCTCCCCGCTTAGCCACAAAATTGCCTGTGCAACTAGAGATGAGTTCTTCTGCACTTGAGCTCCCCTCCTGTCATGTATGGAAGATCACCCTTCTCAGATACATTGCAAAAATAAGTGGGCAGAGACCAGGCAATGGTCAGCCTTTACAGTAAGGAGCTGTGGCTAACACAAGCGCTGGGAAGGGTCGGCAAAACGCTTATGGTGAAGGAATGGTTGGACACACACCATCTATCACCTAGAAAACGGGAGAAGGGAAGGGGGCTATAGGAGGCCCCGATAAACCAGCATATACCACAAAACCACCCAGTTATCTTCTCTGACCCCTGCCACCCAAACAACTAGCTGAATACCAGTAGCTAAGCCATTTCCCAGTGGGAAACTCCATTTATTCCTCCAGGGCTGTGATCCTGCCCCTCTTTGGCCCCACGTGACGTATCCTGCTGCCCAGTATATCTGGAGGACTAACCGTGTTATCCTCTGCCCAATTCTATCTTTTGACACCAGTTCCATATTAAATCCCTGAGAACTCCTGCCTTCTGGCCTTATTCTTAAGACTCCAATTTCTCATCTCTTGTTTTCTGTACTGTCATATTTCAACTTATAAGGCAGCCAGAGCAAGAAGTATATCTAGGTTCTGTAAGGCACAGCCTATATTCCTCGAGCTGTAAAGCAAGACAGGCTGGTTTTCCTCATGTACAGCATAGATCTTCCTTTATTTCATGGTATCACAAAAAAGATGAGGATTTACTCCTCTGCTTTGTAAAAGGAAGAAGAAAGAACCAGACTCTGTCTTTTATGCACATGCTATTTGAAATGAAATGTTCTTTTAAAGGCCCCCAAAATCTATGGTCTAACTCATTCTTTATGAAACTTCATGGGGCATCTTCATTATACAGTTAGGTGTAGAAGCATGAGAAAAATATTGGTGCACTGTAGGATCAGATCCAAAATTAACAAACTCTTGCTTGAAATATTTGTAACAGCTCTCTCTCTAAGCAGTAGGAATCTTTTCAATACCATATGCTACTAACATCAGGATGTGACAAGTTTATGAAGGCACCTCCTGCATGTAGTAGAAGAAGAAGCTGTTCCTTGTTAATTCTGAGAATGGAGTGAATGTTTGCAAGTGGAAAACATAAACTGGGACAGAAATTTTCTGTAGTTTTCTTTCTTTATGACAGCTAGACACCAACACAAGAGAGAGCCTTAGAAATGAATGATTCCAATGCTTATGATTTAAAAAATAAAAACAGGGGAAATTATGCAATACATTTGAAAATATACTCTGGAAGATGGTCTCTGCACTGCTTCATTTCAGAATTATGCTTCATTTCAGAATTATGCTGAAGAGCTGTTTATCGCATTCCTAGGGGGCAATACACCATCTCCCATAGCTACAGACCTGACTTAGAGACCAAAAATTTGTAAGTTTATGGTGCCGATCACTGAGCCCTGCATGTGGCTTAGAGTTATAGAGCAGCAGGAAACTAACACGAGTGAGTTTGTTTATTTGGTGGAAGATGGAAATAATTTACGTGCCATTCTGCTAGCTGGAAAATTGAACTAAAGTGTGCACGGGGATGCTGGGAGCCGAATCCGGGAGCATGCTGCCGCAGACACCGCAGGTGAGAAACGTGAGGAACCCACACAGGACTGTGGGAACCTGTGGTTTGCACAGGGCATGCCATACGGTGTCTGTAGGTCTAGAGCAAAGGAGTAGTGTTTCACAACACACCTTTCAAACTCTGCCACAGGGATCTGCCACCTTCTAGCCGACAGACTGCATATCACAGTTCCCACATAATTAAGCTCCAGGGGAGCACTAAACACTGTGAAGCAGCTGACATCTTTTCTTTTTTTTTTTTTTTGCTTCCTTTTTTTGCATTTATTCCAGACTCTTCATTTGAGAGGGAGTGGTATAAAGCAGCAGTGAGGAGCTGCCAGAATACAAAAGACCAGCTCTCCCTGGCATTTAAAACCCCTCTGCAGCTTGCATGAGTCAGTGCTGATACACTGTGATTGAGCAGACTTGTTAGTATCACAAAGAGTCCCTTTTGCCAAACAGTTCATGGCCCAACTGATGGAGGAAAGATACTAGCAGGTTTTGGTTGCTATTTATATCCACTTTGGCTCCGGGCAAATCCTAATTATCCTTAGAATTAAGCACACACTCCTGAGCAAACGTACAGCTATCTCAGCAGGGCTTTTTCTTTTGGCGGGCGGTGTGTGTTGTGTTCTAGTAGTTTGTCTTCTACAAGTGGTGTTTGTATTCTCCACCTGTTACCCAAGCTTTCCTAAATCCTTGGGTCGATGTAAGTCTAGCAGGTTAGCGCAGGGAAGCAACCGAGACCCCATTTCTCATAGATTTCTACTGCAGCTGATTTTTGCATTACTCCCCTCTGCAGGCTAGGGAAGGCCAAGCTCATTTTTAAGATACTTTTTTGCAATGCAGTTTGTGGAAGACAAACAGAGGTGACATTACCACCGAGCTGTTCCGCACTGAATGTTACGCGCTGTTGGTTGAGAAAAAAGTGGTGGGAAAAGGTAGTTTGGAGATGCGGAGTTATTTACAGAGAGCATACAAAATCCCCTTCGCTTCTGCTTTATCAACGCCAAGGGAAGCTCTGGGCTGGCGGGAGGCATCTTCTATCAGCGAGGTTTGGGTTCTTGAGCAATTGATTCCCCTGCCTTGATTCTTCGTAAACAAAGGGACATTTACACTGAACAAAGGGACGTTCAGTCCTCTAGCCCCTTTCACACACTAACTTTCTTCACAAGCTTATACACATGTAAATTTTTAGGCCAGGTCGATAGCCATCTGTCTCTTTTTCCTCCCTGTCCTAGAAACAAATACAGACCTATGATCACGTCGGTTTGCTTTAAGTATTGCAAATATGTGAGTCAGTGCAGGTTGCTTGTGCTATCTAGAGTCGCCTCAGGGGAAGGCCTGGACTGTGGTACCCAAAATGTTTCTGGACACGCAAGGGTACCGGTGTCATCCTGCAGCCCGTGCTCTCTACATAGGTGCAAGCCACGGCTGCCAATGTAAGTGAGACTGGGATCTATGCATTATTTATGGTAGAAAGGGCGCATGAGTGAGGTGACTCACAGCGCTAGTGTGTCTTAGCTACATTTTTGATGATTCTTTGCGTTTTTCGTTGTGCTGTCTCCTTTAAGGACAGATTCAAGCGTAAGGACTTGTCAACTTCAAAGTCCAGGTGCTTTTGCCATGTATTGCTAGAAAAAATTGGCTGTCTTTGTGTGAGCTGGGTCTTTGGAGCTTTATTCACTTAAGGGGATCTGGATTCAAACCCTAATCAGGTCATGAATGAAAATAGAGTAGGTGAGGGGAAGACACTTGAGGATTTATAATCTTATGCGATCTTTCTTATAATAGGACTTAAACAAATCCTTCTGGATCCCCAGAGGAGTTCTTAGCTTTCACTATATGTTGACTTAAGTACCTTGAAAGGATCAGCTTTTCCAACGTTTTAACCTCTTTCCGTCGTGAATTAGATGCTATTTGCTTCCCTCTCCTCCCTTCCTCCTCCTCCCATCCTTATTCACAGCACAGAGCTACTGCACAGTTTGAGAGTCTTCGCAGAGATCAGAACTGGAATTACGTGAGTACAACAGGTCACAGCTGAGGTGTTCGGGCTGTGGGGGAAGCTTGCACAGCTCCTTATGTACACGATGCCTTCCTTGCTAAAGCTGTTGCTGTTAGTCACCCACTTGGATGAGCAATAAACTCACTGGCGAATTTCAGGCTAAGGAAAAAGAAGCAACCGCGCTGGGACTCTCGACTGGAACAGCAGCGAGCACAACATCACGTCAGTTATAATTGCTCATAAGAATGGAATTTAAAAATGGCTCAGCTTCAAACCCTCGGTGTTCAGTCACTACAGGGAAACAGGTTTGCTCAACTTTAAAAGCGAGGCTGCAAGAAATGAAGGGTGTCAGAGGTATAAAAATACAAGATTTTGAATGTGTGGGGGCCAGGATGATCAATATATGATACATGGCAGCTCATTAGAAGTGTGTCAGCAATGATACCTCAAAGTCGGGGAAGGAGCTGAGCAAATGATGCGGCAGCCTTGCTGGGGTACAGAAGGGAGGGAGGATTTAGATAAACAGAATGTGGGAAAAGGGAGATCTTGGATTTATTCCCTGGGATACTGGAGGCAAATGTGGCAGTGGTGTCACAGGACTGTGACAACGCCTTGTGGGTATGTCAGCTATGTCTCCTAGCTGGCATGTCTGTAAGTGCTAGTACGTGATTAGACAAGTACTGTTAATTGCGGTGATGTGCAGGAGCCCCGCCATAGGCCAGGAGACACATGGTACCAGGCCCTGTTCAGAGGGAGAAAAACATAGTCTGTTCCCAAGAGACGGAACCGCGATGCTTTTCTGCCTGAAAGGATACATTTGCTGTATTAAATCACCAAGGTAGGTTTACCTTGGCAGGGCGTTCTTCCTGATGATGTGCTGCTTAGCCTGTATTATCTAATGAGATGAGCCAGCAATCGGCGTGGCTGACAAATGACAAAAAAAGTTGACGAAGAGCTGAAACATTTGGTACGCTTCAGGCCTCCTTAGCACCGTTGTGGAGCCAGAAAGAGCCAAGACAGAGAAGTATTTCCAGGCCGCTGCAGCGAGAACCATTGCTTCCTTACCTTTGAAGACCTCCAAACGTGTGAAAGCTGCGTTGCTCCCCCTTTCTTTCTGCAGCTGGCAACTTTGTGAAATTGCTAAATGAGAGACTTCATATGTTTCATATAAGCCTTCCAGACCCATGTCTTTCTCAGATG
Organism: Haliaeetus albicilla; assembly: GCF_947461875.1. Lineage (NCBI taxonomy): Eukaryota > Metazoa > Chordata > Aves > Accipitriformes > Accipitridae > Haliaeetus > Haliaeetus albicilla. Next base: position 4,942,087 of record NC_091485.1, on the reverse strand, counting down.
AGAACCTGACACCCCTCCTTGGCTGCAGTGATCAGATTCTTCATGCAGTCTTTTTTTGCTTATTCAAGATATTCCTATTGCGAATCAGATGGGGTGAGAGCCGCAGCGATGCCCCTTGTGATGGAGGAGAGGCACAGAGGGCACCAGCTCCCCGAGACGCTTGCTCGAGGTTTGAAGAACACAGCCTGCCTCGCTCCATGCCCCGCTGGAGGCTCACCAGCCTGCGGTCCCAGCCAAAATTAGTTGTCCGTGCGGAAGCACAGAAGGCTGCAGCCAAAGTTGTGTCTTTCCTGCGTTCCCCCAGAGCAACCAATTCCCCTTTCGAGGTCCTGTTCCCCATCATCCTGGGGCTAACTCATCCTTCAGAAGAAAATAGGAGCTGCTGTTCGCTAGGCAAATCCAGCCACCAGGGCTTAGGAATTCATACGTGGAGTTGCTCCCGTGGGCCAGAAAACGTTCCCACCCGGGCTGGAAAGCTCAGCAGGGTCTGATGTAGTATCCCTGGAGCATCCACTCCCTCTCCGAGGCTCCAAGGGACAGCAGCAGGGGTTGTGGGTACTCAGGAGTCGACTGAAAAGCCGTCTGAAAACCGTCAGGGTCAGCCTGGCAGCCCATAGGTAAGATCGCTTAGGCAGCTGTGGGCAAAATTTGGTATTACTTAGATGTTTTTCTTCTCTTTTCATCTTTTGGTGAAACTAGTATTCCTTAGCAATCATCTCTGAAGAGAGCCCGTACAATGGCATTTCTGTCCAGGCATGTTTCTCGTCTCTAGTATGATAAAGTAATGCTTTATCTTTGTTTCTAACACCATCCAGAAAGTTAATGGCATATGAAATTGGAACATTAATAATTTTTCTTTTGCTCTGGGCCCAGTGCAGATAAGAAAAGAGAATGGCATTGTGTGGATGGATTATACGGATCGACCTTTAATTTTGTTTGTTTTGCAGTGTGGTAACCAGAAGAGCCAGCTTGTTTCTCTTTGGATAGTTGTTAAATGAATCTGCTTTTGTATAAATGAAATTTCCAGGTCTTGCTGTGCCCTGAAACCTCTCCCTCTCAGAGCAGCAGCCTCTGGGTGAGGAGAAAATCTGCCTTAGTTAAGAAGATCTGAGCAGCTCCGTGCTTCTGCCTCTGTCTCCTTACATGGCTCAGTGCTGTATTTTCTGTGGGTGACAGAGCCACTGCCCAGCGCTCCATGTATGTTCCCCACCACGTACCTCCTGCTAGCCTTGCCTAAAATCCCGTGTTCCACTGATGGAGGGCATCCTGCAGTGGAAACCCAAATCCTGGCCCTAGCACATGCACTTGTTTTCAGATGAAGGCAAACCATCTGGGAATTAGATCGTGAGAGTTGTGTACAAGTGTAAGCCTTGGTTTACGCTCATATCTTTTCAGTAAAGTTGAGGAGGTCCTTGTGTGGTTAGTGAGTGTGATTTGTGGAAGGTTTAGCCTTCCAATGCAGAGAAGGCAGAAGAAAGTGCTAATGGAGTCACAGAACTGAGAAGAAACCAAGGATCAGCTATTAGGGACTAATACAGGGAAGCCCTCTCAACTGGCTAATGAGGTCCATGGCTTATAGCGTTTAAGTAGGTGGAATTTTAATCACTTAATTCCTGGTCACAGCCCCTGCATCGCATCCTTGATCTCTGTATTCTCTTTTCTATTGTTGTGTTCAAGCGCATCTTAAAATGCAGCTCAATTAATTTGGTGAAAATTGGAATAAAGCAAAATTTATGATTTTAAAAAGTAGCCAATTTGACACATAATAAGCAGCTAGCTTGTCAGGCTTAACAATAAAATGTTGTTAAGACATCAGCATGGAAGAGGAGACTGTGTATTAAGTTTCTGACAGCTGGATTCATGTTTACAGCTTTCAGAAACCCAACAGCTTTATAAAAAGCATTATAGTTTCTGTAGAACAAAGAAATATTACTTCAGTGCTCATCTACGCCAACAAAGAATGATTTTCAGTGCTTTCAATTCCTTAAAAACATTTTCTTTCCTTTCAAGGAAGCACTAGGTTTTGCATAAACATTATGCTAGACAGAGCTACTGGAAGACCAGTAAAAAAAAAAGGTTTCTAGAGCTGAGCTAAATTTCTTGAAGTTATGAATTTATTAAAATACAGAAATTGCACTCCTAGTCCTGAAATTATTCACAGTGTGACGCTAATTTACTGAAAACCTTAGCTGCAAAACATTTGCTGGCTGAGTTACAATGGTGGTGACAGTGTGATTATGTCCCACTTTTATTCGATTCCTTAACGTTTAGAGCATTTGCCCAGGACTGAGGAAACCTCTGGCTGAGGGAGATTAATCCCAAATACGTAAGAGCGCTATGTTGGGCTGGAGCTTCTCCAGTTCCTACTGCTGATCCTGTTCTCCTCTGAGTAAACCAGCTGTAAACTAGCTTCTTCTGTGTAACCTAGCCCCCAGGAGATGGACAAACCTGCTGATGAGGTTCAGAGGGTCCCCTCTCTGCAGAATGGTGGGTTTGGCATCAATATCCAAGGTGTAACAACTCTAACACGAAGGGTTGTGGAAGCAACCATCACCTCAGGTATTTGCCTGGGCTGGAGTACACCCAGGACAAAGTTCACTTTCTGCCACGCTCCCAGTGGTTCCAGTTTAATTGTCCGTACAGTTAATTGTGTGTACAAACTGGAACAGTCTGTTCCCACCATGGCTGATGCTCTGGTAAATAATGACCTGGGGAGTGACCATGAGGGTTTTGTTCTCTCTGGCACAAGGGAGAAACGAATCTAAAACTGCCACAGCTTGGGTGATTTCCCCAAGCACAGAGCATCCCTACTGATATTTTGTGGTTCATTGCTAAGGTGTAGAAGAAACTCAGCTTTGATTTTCTTTCTTATGAGTACCCTCAAATGAAATCTATCAATTTGTGTTGAATGGAAGGTCTCACATCAAATTTACAGTATTTTTACATGCCTGTAAAATCCTTTGATTTGGATTTGATGGATTTGAAGGAACCTGTCTCATCCTTTTTGAAGAGGATGAGACTGACACATTTAACTCCGTTTGATCTGGACCGATGGCCTCAAATTATTATGGTTCAGCTATTGAACACCAAAAAATCCCTCTGTCGTAGGACCATATCAGTTCCCTTCTATCCATTTAGCAGAATGGAAATGTCAGAGCCTGCCAAGTCCATTACTGATTTGGAGATACTCTTGTGTCTTCAGCCAGTATTTTCTGTAGAGGGGTGCAGTGTTTGACACAGGAATTGTGGAACCCTGCATCTCAGTTGAAGAGTATAACCCGACACCTGCCCGCATTGGTTGTTTTCTGGGTAATCAAGCAATTTTCATGTAAGTCATTTTGCAATACTAGTATTTTCAACTCTATATACAAATGGTATGTGAGAGACAGGACTGTAATTTAGCAGAGAGCAGTAGTGGGTGAGATTTTCTGTGAATTGCATGTACAGTGTGATTATATGTGGGGGATTCCATTTTTCAATTAATTTTTCAAAGACCGAATGAAAAGTTGGCATCGTTATTTTGATTAGACTACATAAATATTTATTCTACTCCAATTAAAAGAACAACTCAACTACAGTATGCTTGCCTGGGTTGATTTTTGTTATTTCTGCTCAAATGCTTTCTCGAGGAACCGTAAATATCAGTGTTCCTTTCTCTCTCCTCCTTTATCCCTAGCCAATCTCTTCCTAACACTATTGCTCTGCACATTGTACATTGTAGCTCATCATAGTGGATCTCAACTGTAAGAGGTGAAAAAGAAAAATCACTGTGCCTTTTAAATCTGGGCAGAGTAGGCATTTTGAGTATTGCAATTTTCTGGGCAGCTTCCAGGAATATTTTTTTTAATAAACAGTTTTATTATCCTAAGTATATAGATGTTGTACTAAACTTTGACTCCTTCTTTTAACAGGCTGTGAAAGAAGAGACCTCTTTTGTAAATCCCAGTAAGACCTCCAGCCTGCAGGACCCTAATGTAAGGTCTGTTGCTTCTTGTCCGTAGGGAAAACATCAAATAAGTGCATGATGTAGTGAGGCATTTTCCAAACGTTGTCTCAAACAGGTGCTACAGGTCAATTTGCTCATCCCCAAGCTGCTGTGTAAAGTTCACCAAGTGATGACCTGAGGAGAATGTGTCTGTCAGAAGAGTGCTTATTTTATACACATATATCAGATATAGTTGAAGAATTAATAAAAACTCAACTTTAAAAATCAGACCGAGTGTATATATTTAAACAATTGATAAAATGTCAAGGTAAAAAAATCAGGTCTAGTGACAAACTTAAAAAAGCTTATATAAAAATGAGTCAGTTTTCATAACTTTTTTATCAGAAACGTGCTAGGTGTCCAAACTGAATATACCCGTGTTTGTGTTTTTCTGATTTGTGCAAGGGTTTTTTTGCAGAAAAAAAAGGCATTTGATATCCAGCCTTCAGAAAAATGCCTCATTTGCAGGCAGTGGTAACTACTTTGGATTGTACTTTTAGTCTGTTGTTAGTGGATAGTAGTCTTTTTTGAGGTGGCCATTTTGAAGAGGCATATTAATTGTAAACATTATTTGAATGGCACAGTATGCTGTCTTTCAGCAGGTCATTAAAGAGGAGGTTACACCATGGGTATTTGGAAATTGCCTGCCTCTATATGTGTGGTAGTGCCATCACTTTGGACATATTTAGTGTCCAAATCTAAGAGGGAAGTTTGATGAAAAAAATTTATGGGTTTAAAGGATGGCAATCACACTGGCTGCTAATCAGCTAATTATGCTAGTGTATGTGCTATATATATGTAATATACATATGTACTAGAGCACTAGTCATCTCACGATTTTATTTTATAACTTTCTGGTGGTGACTCTTGCAACTGAAAGCAGACATTTAAGCATCTTACAGAAAAGTCTGGATGAGGGGGGTAATGAATTATGTCTGACAAATTAAATCATTCTGAACTCAGAAACAGTTATGGTTGTGAAAATTTGTCAACCCTTTTTTCAAATGTGTATCTTTTCTATATGGTGATAAATCAGCAATAGTCTTCAAAAAATATTTCATTTAAAATTTCCTTTCTGATTAGATTGGACTGGCAGAGCTGCTATGTTTGCTTAGTGAAAGCAGCTACCTTTTCTCCTCTGCCATTGCCCTTTTTAGACCTCTACGAAACTTTCTTAGGACCCCTGAGAAAATCCATCATGTATGTTACACAGTGACCTCTTCATTTAATAGAAATGGGTTTCCTGTACTGTTTTTGCCACAGTACCCTTTGTTGGGTTGCTGTCACTTCCAGAAGCAGTCCAGGAGGACCTGGTTTGTAAAGCCCGGGGTGATTTGGAGCGTGGCTACAGACTTGTTTTCCATACTGACCTTTGCTGAACTTCTGCATAATATCTGTAGGAAAGCCTTCCTATTTTACATGTTGCAATAGATTCTCTCCTGCTTCATCACGCTGAGCTGTAAATTAGTTGTGTGCTTTGTGAGGTGAAGTACTATTCAGCATGAGTTAGGATGGCAACCTGGCTGCAAAGCTAATTTTGCTATTTTCTTTTGCACACATCCAAGCTTATAAACTCATAAAAGCCACTTTGGAGTTCTCAGTAAGCAGCAGTCTGGTGTATATTTGCCTAATATTTATTTTTATCTAGTTTATGTCAAGCATTGTTTCCTCTACAGTTAGTTGTGCCAAATGAAATGGTATTGTTTTATTGCTTTGTGTCTGTGTCCTGGAGGTGCATATATACAAGTAATCAATGCTCAGGGCTAGACTAATTTTAACAGCCTGCGTTCAAATCTCAAAAAATAATGGAAAATAAATTCAGTGTCTAACCAATTCTCTTTCTCCTTCAAGTGGCTTCCCTTTCTGCAGGGACATATGCACCTTTGCAGATAGCCAGCATGTGACCGATTTGCCAATGACATCCTCTATAACCTCTATTTTGTGGACTGGGCTGGACATAAATGAGCCTTTGCTCTGCTAGGAATTGCATCCAAGTAGAGCCAAGGGTTAGTTCATACTGGTCAGACAAGTCACCTGGGAGTTCTCTTCTTTAGTTGAGAAATAAACAAGTATCCTTTGTAAAAAAGCCCTCCCCGTAGAATATAATTTTTACTCCTGCGAGTACCCATGCAGACATTCCTGTAGACAATACCTATATGAATGTTTGAGGAATATTTGTTTCCCGAAATATCTTGCCAGGTGAAACCAGTATCTGTCACAGCTATTTAACAATACTCCACTCTTTTCATGCAAGGGATTTATAGCAGGGACAGTGACTTTATGTATTGGATTACTGATGACTGTACAATGCACTAGCAAAACGTTCTGGTTTTTTCCAAACCCAAGACACTGGGAAATTTGTTCAGGCTAGCTAGTAAACAAACATATGCAGTTTTGTTCATTAACTGAAGCATGAGTTGTTCATACAAATAGGGAAATAGAAGGTGAGGAAGGAGGGCAGTAGTGCTTGTTTGGTTAAAGAATTGTGCTCTCTCTGCTACCATTTTGTCTGCTCGTCCATTGCCACTCTGAAGATTACGCTTCTAATGAATTAACTTCTCGGCTATAGCCTGTAATCCCCCTGAGCAATTATTTTAGCATCTGCCACGGCAGACTCAATTTGGCTAACAATTGCTATAGCTCTTTGTAGCATTAGTTCTGGTTCAGCTAGTAATTACTCATATGTATGTGTGGTATAGCCACTTTCGCTACGAGCCGGTCTCCAGTCATTTTGTTGGGCATGGCCTTGGAATGATGTCGTGCTTACACAAAGTCGTCATCTATCAGTCAGTTTATTCACCTGTTTTCTGTGTCTGTTGGCAAACTGTGGATGGTTCTATATCTAAGTCATTTTAAATATGGGGAAAAAAAAACCCCACAGCTGAAGCTGAAATTGCACTATTTTGTCAGCTTTCAGGAAGGGAAAGCTTGTGAAATTTGCTCTGTCATTTGGTGCACAGGCTGGAAGCGCAGGGTTGTCTCCTGATCTGCCTGTTAATAGCTAACCTGTGCACATCAGATTGAGCTGCAGGAGAACTGTGGAACTGCAGAGGAGTACAGTCCTCTCTTCTCCCTGCTTTTGGAGAGCATTGCTATATGTTTCTATAGCTTTCCCTCCTCTGGATAGGATTTTTTTTTTTCTCCCAGACTGTTTCAAGTGCTGGTTCCCACATTCAGTGAGGAAAAAGCTGGTGACTCAATAACCCAATACGTGCTGCAGCGTCCTAACTTATACTCTCCTTAATCCTCAATTAAGACTGATATAGTGCACTACGAATTGGGACACAGTCATCCATTGCTCTTGCTGACCCTGCTGCTTTGCTGATAACCCCTAGCAGATCCGCAGGTCTGGCCAGTGGCAGGAGGGGAATTTGTACGGTTACCTCGGCTGGATCCATCCAGGCTGCAGATGACAGAGCTTTCAGCTGGACAAAGTGAAACGAGAGCAACTAACGGGAGGGGAATTTCAAAAGTGGGTTAAATAGGAGAGTTATCTTGATAAGACACAGGAGTCCTACCAGGAAGAGTTAGATGCGTCTTTGTTACAGCTCTGATGTAACAGACTTGAAAGCACACATATTTTCATCGACACCCACGTAATACGTACAGAGAAGTACAGCCAAGCTATATAGCCGGGGCATAAGCATTTTGGACAAAGCGGAACATAATGTTGATTTATGGAAAAAGAAATACCTGAAAAAATGGGTTATTTATATATTTGCATTATTTTGCTTTTTATACTGCCCGTATCGAATCAAGAAGAGACACAGTTAGCTTGCAGTTACCACCTTGCATAGTAAGGCATGCTTTGTTAGGGCATGTGGTAAAAATGTGTTTGTGGGAACATCGGTCTAGTTTGGAATTTGCAACGCCAGTCATTTTGCAGTGATTTTTAATGGTATTTCTTTTGGGATGTAGGGCCCAAGTCTGCAAGGGAGGCAGCAATCATGTCACTCCTTTTTATGACCAACAAGAGGAATTAATCTTCCACTAGAGCTAGAAAAGCCTTTCTAACAGAACATTTTCTTCTTTAGTGTTGTAAGAGAAGGACCTGTCATGGTGCCGAATGGGCCAGAAGGGGTTATGAGGAAGTAACAGCGGTTATTTCCCTGTCTTTTAGAAACTTCCTTACACCCAGGTATCTGACTCAGTGTCCAGATGGAGGTGTCGAGGGAGAAGTGTTCTGGGAGAATTCGCTGATTAGATATCTAATTTAATTCAGGTTTGAGATTACTGCATGTTCTTATATATAGTTTTGGTAAGGCTCTCATCACCTGCCTCCAGCTGGGATTCTCTTAGCCTTGAGAGATCAGGGTTCAGGCTGTCTGCCAGAGCATTTGTATAATGAAGGAAGTATAAAATATTGTAGGAAATATAAAAACGAAAATTGTAGTCACCCGATTTCTTATCACCTCTGGTCACACCCTCCTCTTGATCAGAGGCCCACCCTGTTTAGTGATTAGGGATGCAGAGGTTTCTCTCCTGCAGCATATCAAGCAAATGTGAATCACATAGTCATCTCTTTACCATTTTATAAACCTCACCCATTTCTTAGTAAAGGGATGAGCTGCTAGAAAGATAACCTTTTGAACTTTCTTTCCAGAAGTATACCACCTAATTGCCAGCCTGCTTCATTTGTTAAATGTAGTAAATATATGGCTAAGCACAGAACCCCATCAAGAGAATTCCTTCCACTATTCCTTTCCTTACTCAAAGCTTTGCCAGACAGAAGGACCATCTGTACAACTTTCCTAGTGCCTATACATGAACTTCTCCTGAAAACTCTTGGAAATATCTGTTTTCTTTCTGGCTATGACCACCTGGATAAGCCTATAGTATGTATATGTGTGTGCATGTGCACACAGATTCACACACACAGAGTTTGACTATATTTAACATAAAGGTCTACGCTTTTCTTATTTTGTTCTTTTCTTCAAATATGTCCAAATGTAATCCCCAGTACAACTCTGCTGTACCAGCTTCAGGAATTCCAGTGAGTGAAGAATTAGACCAAAATACTCCAGATGTCAGGAACTGCTAGTACTGCTAATGGAAAAATTAGGCAAAATACTGGCTGTCCTTGGGCATAGCCTGTTTGCCAAGTCAAACTTTCATCTTGGGACAAGTCAGACAGTGGAACCATTAGCAAAAATGCCTAAAGTTTAACAAAGTTTGGTAAGCAACTGAAGTCAAATTTGTAAGACAGGAATTATCTGGCAACAGGATTTGCTGATAATATACTTTTTTTCTTCGTGGTCACTTGGAGTTCAGGAAAGTTTAGACATGATACATGTCTGATTCAGGTGGTCTGGCTAAAGGTCTTCAAGAGCTGGTACATGTGAACACTAACGCCTTCTTCATCTGCTGAATATTAGTCTTCATTTTGTGAGTAGTTGTTTACCGTTACACACACAAGATTATCCAGATGTTAAAATAGATACACTATTTTGAGGTTATGTTTTGGAAAATTGAAATAGTAATTGATGTTGTTTCTGAGAAATTTTAGTTATTTATCGTAGAATTATGGAACTGTTGATCGGAGCGGACATCCGGAGGTCATCTAGTCCAGCCTCCTGCTCAAAGCAGGACTGTGACCAACACTAGATCAGGTCAGCCATGTCTTTGTCTAGCTGAATTTTGAAAACCTCCAAGGACGGAGATTATGCAGCCTCTCATGGAAAATACTGATCAAATGTGTAAACTCAGGTTCCTGCATTTCTGAGGCACAGGTGCCCAAGTGTTGTTAGTCAAGAGCCCTCTTCAACTGAAGCCCGCAAGTTGGCTGGTCAGTTATTACTCTTCTTGTCGGTGTTGCCACTCGCTGTCGTGCACCATGTGGTACATTTATGGACTGCAATATTTATTTTCCCTTATAACACGCTTTTGGATTGCTACCAGCTTTGGCATGCTTTACATCCCACATGGTTCAGGATTTGTCTGCGGATTTCTTTCTGTTTAGACCAACTGCTGCATCACCCTTTGTTGATCCTTGTTATCCAAATTATCTCATCTTTCATAGGATTGCAAATAGCAATATTCTTCTTATGTGGGAGTAGGTATAAGCACCAGCTGGTGCCTTGTGCATTCATTTATTCTAATTTTCTTTGTAAATCTTCCCATCCAAAACCAAATTACGCTATTACATTAAGACTAATTACATTAGAAGCTGCTCAACACGTAACGTAAAATTAAATGTTATCTCGCAGAGCTTGATGATGCTGCACACCAGAAAAGAAGGGTGGAAAATATTAAATTATATCAAGTTATACAGGGTACAGATGAATCAGGAGAAGTAATTGCAGGCACTCTTCTGAATGCTCAATGCAGAGTAAGCTTTGCTTATGCAGATTGTCAGAATGTGATTCCCCTGCTGTGGCTTATGCATCTGATGTACGCTAGGCTTTTGAGTTTGGCCGCCTTTCATTTTACGTGAATACGTCCTACACCTTTTCTGACCGAACTGATGATACTTCTTACATGCAACTTTTGTGTATCATCAAGGGAGGAGTGTCACTCAAAGTGATGGCTGCATTCTTGTGGTTTTCCCCTTTCCTTTCTCACCTGCGCAGACTATATTAACATTTGAATTATCGTCTCTTGGTATCTGAGCTAACATCCTGCTGACGTACCTGGTGCTGTGTGAATCTGAACCAGTTTTTTTCAGAGAACTTTGGCTCTCTGCAGGTGCTCTCAGGATATGACTGTATAAGCAAGGTGCAAAGCGTACTGATGTTTGCCTTATGTGTACGCATTTTGGACCTGAAACTAACACCTCAGTATCTGTCTTTATACGCACATTTTTAGTGGATGCCAGGGCAGCTTTCCAACAGCATATAGGTATGTGCACAGGGAGTATGTTCTAGCTTATCCAACAATATGTACTCTGCACACTGACTTCTGTCAGTGGCACTGACTTGGGACTCTTTGGAATCATAAGACAACATTTTTTTAAGGAAAAAAACAACTTTCTCTTTTTTGCAAGGAAAGCTAGGGTTCTGGGGTGGTAGTGGTGTTCTCAGAGAAGTGGAATTTATTGTACAGCTGCTTATCAGCTGCTCAAGGCTTCAAGGCACATGAATTGATTTTTATTTAGAAATTTCAATTGATAGAGACAGCTGCAGCCCACAAAGCTCTCTTAGACACTGTATCTAACAGCAGTTCTTACAAAGACTGCAAACCAGCACCAGGTCTTCAAGTCTGGGGCCTTAACCATGGACAGTTTCTAGGTAGGTAGTTTCTAAGCATCACAGAGCTGAAGTTTTGAACCAGCCATCCAGCGAGAGCTGTGTTAAGAGATGTCCATGTTGACGTTTGGAGGCTAAGAACAGGCACGTCACCTGGATAATTATGGACAGCTTGTTTCCTCAAGTCAAAGACTTCAGTTCCCTAGAAAAACAGATACATACAAATGAACTTTCAGGCAGGTCAGAGTTGAAGCTGATCAAAAATAATATGCTTGTTTTTACCTGACATGAACTTCAGTGAATCCCAGCAGGTTGTGTTTTCTTAGAATCAGGATGGACTTAACTCTGTGAGGCAGAGTCTGAAGCATAACATTTAAATACCTCCTTCTAAATGTATTGTGAAATATTCTAGAAAAACTAAAAACATTATCTATGTTGACTTCTTCCTAACAAATATTAATTGCTTTTAAAAGGCTGCTTTTTCATTCAGTCTTCATCCTAAAAAATAAATATTCATTCTCCAACTGAAAAATTTCAACCAGTGTTTCCAAAAACAAAGTGAATATCTAAATACACATCAGCCTGGCCTAAATCTGGTGGACAGGTTAATGGATCTGCTATTCTGGCTTTCTACAAGAACCTCACCCAGTAATTTCTGCATCAAAGTCATAACTTCAAGCTGAACTCTTGCATACCCTTTGCATGCCAGTCTGCATTAAAGGTTGCAGATAGCACACCTAGATAAGTTCTTTGACTTCATTCTGAGTATTAAAGACCTCTTTGACCTGTTGCCTGAAGTCAGATGCTGATGAATTGCTTGTAAGTGTATTCTTAATCTCTGAGCTACAGAGAAAGGAGCTTTCAGATGAGGTTAAATTGATGAAATACCCAACTCGAGGTGCATTTCTTTGGCTGTGTCCCTTAAACTGCGCCTAGGCTCTTTGGAAACTGCAGCATTTATAATGGCTCTCCTGGTTGCTGTATGGAGAGGTAGGATTTGTAGCTCAGTTTGACCTTAGATACTAGATGTTGACCTGCAACATTACTCCGAGCTGGAGGAAAAGAACAGTTTCTGTATCGTCATTATCTGTTGGACCACAGGAGCATCACATTTTTGTCTAGACTGCAGATGCTTTTTCATTATAAGGACAAGGGAGGGGAGGGAATTTTTTCCTTTAGAAGAAGCAGAACTCAAGTGAGGAGGGTGAGGAAAGTCCACAAGCTGTTTTTGGATTAGGCTGCTGTAGCAAGGAGCTTTGTTGTACATCTGCAATCTAATTGGGGGGGGGGGGGGGAGGATGTAAAAAGAAGAAAAAACCTTTATTCATAAAGTTTGATGCTGGCTTTCAAATGTCCAAATAATGTTTTGGAGAGCTAACCTGTCTTCTGAGAAAAGCTACCTTATCAGAGTGAAAAAGCACATATTATTGTTTCTCAACTTCAGATGGCTGTAACTTTGGAAAAGAAATAAGTGTGAAACCCTTAGAGCACAGACTTAGAAAAGATTTGCGTGTTTGCTTAGCTTTTTAGGCTATGTCTTTGCTGCACAAGAGAATGCATCTGTCAAACGTTTTTCCTCTTCTTTCCTTTCTTCCTTGCTTTTACTTCCCAAGATTTCACTACCACATTCCCACTCAAAGGGAGTTCTGAAGCCAAAAATCAGCCAGTGGGTTTGTTTTTGGTTTTTTTTTTTTTCCATGAGTCAGCACCTGAAGGCAGGTCAACCTTCATGCAGTATCCTTGTAAATCACGGGGCTTTTAGCCTTTACCTCTTGGCCTTAGTCTGGGAGGACAGCACAGAGATTGTTCCAGATGGCGAAACGGGCACAAACAAAAGCAAGGAGGATAAAACCTGTTAAAGAGAAACGCGGAAAGCGGGTTCCCCCAGCAGACTTCGGTGGTTTTAAAATTCTGAACTGCATCCTCCGGGGAAAGAAAAGTTATTTTATCCCTTTCAGCTTACTGGGTGCACAGTCGTTTCAAACAAGTACGGAGGTCTGCCCGGAGGGGATGAGGAAGGCACGTCAGTCTGTAGAAACCACGGTACGCAAAGGGATGGTGCGCAGCCCCGCAAACCAGTCCTCCCATTACAGCTGAGCCAGGATGTGGTGGGACACCCCGAGTCCCTCGGCACGAGCACGTACCTCAACGTCCCCACGGAAGATTCAAGCTAAATCAGGGCACGTCTGCGGTCACTTGGAATGTTCCGCAGCGTATGGGGTTTTTGTGAGCAGTTTTGGTTTCAGGAGCCCTGTTGGCTGCTACTCTGAGAACAAAACGAATTTCTCGGTTTAGGGGGCATCTCTCTCGAGAAGTCGTTTCTGTTTCTGGGCAGGCTTGTGAAGGTGGTTCAGCAGAGCGTGCTGGCTGCTGCTCGGGAGCGCGCTGGGGCTCTCGGTGCGCAGGCAGTCTCTGACGACCTGCCACTGCGCGCTGACATTCGTGGTTGTTATTGTCATTCTCACCAGGATGTGACAGATTTTTATGTAAGGTGCCAGGTCATTAAGTAACTCTGTCTTGGTTCAGTACCTTCATTTTTATGCTGTAGTGGTTGGATACTGTTGCGGGAAAAAGGTTTCTTATGAATTAATGACATTGAAACAGAGCCTTATAAAGGAACTCTAATACGCTGAATGTTTTTTTTTTAAGTCTGGGTCCCACTGATCCTTCAACACTTCGGGTTTTGTTCAAGCTATATAGTTTATATAGGACTATAAACTACAAATGGTGATATCTGCACATAATGACTCTATTTAAATAGCCAAAATAATGACAAGGCTTCTTCTCAAGAGTTGTGTCTTTCCATACAAGATAATATATTCTGGCTGTAGAATTCAAAAGGTAACAATAGAAGTTATTCTGCTTTATAGTTGCTTCTTTTTCAGGAGTATCAATGAGATCTTTTTTAAGAGTTTGTGTGATATTAAAAGCCTGCCATTTTTAAAACACAGGTCAGGCTCTGAGTTGATCAAGCTGAGCACTTCTTGCATCTGGTTGCTCTTGTGAGAGTAGCAACAGTTTTGAGCATGTTCAGGCTGAGGAAGGGTGTTTGGACATGAAACAGGAGCTGTCACGGATTTTTTTTAGGCTGGTGTGGAAAGAGCTACCCTAGCAAGGTTTTACTGAGGGCAAAAATCCAGCTCTGCAGTTGGTAGGACTGGTCTAACATTTCATTTTGTGCTTATGGTAGACTGGATTCAGTCAGCCTCTACGGGTGGAGGCATTGCCACTGCTCCTTTGCATTCAGAAGTAGCTTCAATTTACACCCTAGCTAACCTGCAGCTTCTTGAAATGTGCAATTAAATGGTGCTTGTGTCTTTCCCGGAGGCCTGATAAATAGTGGGAGAAGGGTAGTTGCTGCATCCAGCCTCTAATAAAAATGATGGTAAAATTTTATAATAAAGGGAAAGAGATTTTTGCTCTTAAATTTGTATTGCTTTTGCAAAATAAGCCAGTGGGATACTTTACTGGCGTGATATAAAATACAAGTAAAGTTTATCTGAGCAGTCACAATCACTGAAATAAGAGTAGGTGTGTCTAGTGTTACTGTATCTTGGCTTTTTATTTTTTATTGTTCACTTGAAAATTTGCATCATTCAGAGGAAAACAGTAAGTTTTTCATCTATTTGTTGGATTAAAGAATAGGTCCTGTTTGGTTCTCAAACACTTTTAATCACAGTTGAGTGAAATTTTTCAGGTGAAACTTTTTGAGATTAATTCAGACTTAGAACTTTAAAACATTTCATATATACAAATCAGTTTCATAACTTGCTTTGAAATCATTATAAACTGCTTTAGTTACAAAATTGCAGAATATATTTTCAAACAAAAATTTGATTTTGGCAACTGAAATATCTCCGTCGAAAGTCCCACATCCTCCCCTTTTTTTAAAAATTGAAAACACTGAGAATCAAAAGGGGACATATAGACTCTGTAAAATGAAACTTTTTAAAGGAACTGAAATTGTAATTTCAAATTTTCCTTTGTGTGAAAATGTCTGATTTACTTTCATTACAGATTATAATGTTGTCTTGAAAAATGTGAAGTAGCTGTGAACTGGAAATAGATTTGTTACCAGCTTTGCTGTTCCACACTGCTGTTGCCTGAGCCCCTTGACAGTATTAGTGCATCGCTTGTTATCATTTTGAGGAACTTTTTTGTTATCATTTTGAGGAATTTTTCAAGTCACCTGTAGTTTATACCATTATTTTTGCTCCTGCTTTCACTGGGTTGATGAAAATGTTTAAAACTTGTAAGTACCCTCTTATAAAGGTATTGGAGAATTGTGAGGACTACTCTTTCAGAGCAAGAATTTCAGCTAATGTACTTCAGAGCTGAAAATAGTGGCATTGCACACATTCATACCCCTTGAGGATTCGACCATCCGATCCAGCTGTTAAATGGGTCTTAACATATTTATCCTGCTTATGTCAGAACTTGAACTGAAAATTAGTTTGGGTAAATTGAACTCGTAATTTGTCTTAGCTGTTGAAAGCTACCTTTGGTTGAGCAAGAAAGGAATAGCTAGAGCAGTCATCCACTCTGAAGCCCGACTTGATGAAAATGTCATTGGGGGCTTCCATCATGATGTTGATTCACAGATTTCCAGGTCAGACATACTGATTTCAAGATTAAAACAAAGTGCTTTGGGCTTTTTTCTTCTCTTATCCTCCCCTTATTTGCCAGCCTAACAAACTCAGCAAAAGGTCTGAAAATCTGGCTGAATTGTTCTGCATTAATCTCTTTGCGTATCTGAGATACAAATGACCGACCCTGAAACTGCAATTTGGCAAATATGAATCTTGCTGCTATCTGTACTGAATTCTTGAAATTAATGGGATTAAAAAGTAGGGAAAAAGTTGACAAAAGTTGTTCCATGAGAAGTGGAACTAGTAGAGTCGCGTTTATGATTTATGTATGTCCTTTGTACTCTTATGCTTCCCATTGCTCCATCTTATGCTCTGTGACCTCCCCAAAGACTAAAAAACATAGGAAAACTGAAGATATAATCTGAAGCCTGTTACCATCCCAGTGGGCTCTGTTGTAGCTGGACAGAGGGTTCAGAAGTTATCAAAGAGAATTAATGAAGCTTAAAACCCGCAGGGGCATCAGAGGGAACCACAATTGTGACGATTCAATATGCTTCTCTTATTATGGCTTTAGAAGGCTAATACGATGCAAGTAAAGTCGAAAAATTCAATCTAAATTTATAATATTACAGACAGTATTGTGCCACTTCTGCCAGATGTGGAACGTACCTCAGTGCGTGAAGCAGTCCCACCAGCAATCAGCAGGGCTGCTTAAGTACTAACTTAGTATCTGATTTCGGATTAGATGGCAGAATACCATTTCACAAATTATTAATCAAGACTTTCAAATTCCTCTTTTAATGTTTGGAATATTTATTATGTTTACAGTGTTTGCAGTACACATATGGTATATTTAATCATAATGTGTTGCTTCAAATAAAAGTAGTATTTAAGATGATTCATGTGTTTTCATGCCACTCAGGCTCATGGTTGCAGTGGTTTCCTCCCAGCATCATGAAGGTCTTGTATTTAGTATTTATGCTATTTGTATTCAAGCGTTAGTTAACTCTACTGATCAATGGTTAAAGAGAAGATCCTTTTATCTGGGTCTCCTTATTCCCATTTCTATCCTCTGCTGGAGCCCTGCAGATGTATTTCACATTCATGAGCATCCGAAACATGTCTGAGTTTTGCCTTTTTTCTGACAAGTATCCTTTTCTTGGATCAAATCCATTAGTTATTTCCCTTGTGCTGCTCTTTCAAATGCAGAAGGATAACGTTTAATTTCAGGTAAAAACTATTTTAAGCAGAACAGGTTTCACGATTCCTCAAATAGTTTTTGTTAAAGGTATTTTTTGTAAAAAATATTTCTGACATGACTGAATTGCTGGGCTGTTATTAAAATATTGTATTTTGGAAACAGTGACATTTCCACGTGGTCTCTTACATAGGCTCTGTATTTATAATCGGTTGCTGCTTTTATAAATGGTATGCAATGCACAGGAGGGTGAGTTCGCACATCCTTTTCTGTTCATGCACACTGGCCTGTGAACTATAAATGGAACAAAAGGATGAACTTCAATGGGCACTTGCCACTTTGCAAGATAAATACGTGTTGATGAGTTAGAACTTTGTTGATATGCCTGGAGTACTTTAAATAAAGACTGTGCCACATATATTTTTCTTGTTATTTTTAGAAGTCCAGCTCCAGTGCGACCTGAAACTACGCCATCAACTGGCCCTACAGAAAAGCAAGAGATTAAAGTTTCTCGTGTGAGGAAGTTAACGAGGCAGTACAGTTTGTGAGTAACATATAGCATTATCCTTACGTTTTCGCCTGCCGCAGCTGAAAATGCAGGGGGATGCTAATTATTGCTCTAGCTGTGCCTTCTGAAAGGCATGAGTGCAATTACACGATAATGATCTTATACTGATACCGTTCCTTTCATCACTGAGAATCTTCAAGCTTTTAATATGAAATGAATTTGCCGTCCCTATGCGGCTGCTAACCCTCAGATTGCAAGCCCCTCTGCCTTTTTCTGAGCTTATAGGTTAGGAATTAAAAACCTCTTTTCCACATGAAATGTCCAAGACCTGGTGTGAGCTGGAGCAAGCTGCTCTCTCTGCTTAATTACAACCCCATTTGCGAAATGAAGAAAACAGTCCTTAGCTGTAGGGTGGTCAAGCTGTGCTGTCAGCCGTTCCCTCTCAGGAATTGCACCCTCTCTCTCTGATTTTGTCACATGCAGAAATTGCTGAGCCCGCTACAGCTACAGCCAGCAAAGTTAAGTCTCAGTCCTGGCAAGAGTGATCTGTGCCTATAGGGCTCTGGCATCCCACCTACACATAATTCATCTGATATGAGACTCTCTAGAGACGTGAGGTGCTGGAGAGATGTGGAAATCAGTTTGTTGGTTTGTCCTTCATATGAAAGGACAGACAAGGCCACTAGAAACTAGGGGAAAAAATGGACAACGTCAGCATAAACTTATTAGTACAAGAACACCAATGCCATAATGAAGAAAAAAATATGTATGCCTTTTATGCAGAATGGCAACTGTTAGTCCCTCCAGCAATTTAACATTCTAGTGTCACTAAATATATAGCAACATTAGCAAAAGTTTTCCTTCTCTCCAAAAGCGTTCTAACAAATATTAATATGTAGTTATTTTCTGTCTCACTATTAAGAACACTGCCTTTTGTTATGGAAAAAAAGTAACAATCTACATCATCAAAACTGAAAAAATATTTAGGAGAAGTTTAGGTAGGAGCAGTTTCCCAAGGCCTGAATGAAGTCTCCTCACTCCCTCTGCCCAGCACAGCTCAGACAGCAGTGGGCTTTTCTTGAACGAGACACCACTTCTACTACTTCTTTTTCTACAAGACAGGGGAAGGAAATCTCCTACATATTTCAAGATGCATCTGATTTTTCCGATTTTTATATAATGCAGGGACTTGTAGGTAGCAGTCAGCAAAGGAAAAGGTTGTGACGCTGAGAGGACCGACTATTTGATGCGCTTCGTATGGCAGGTAGCGAACGGGATGCGGTGGCTGATTCTATTCTTTGAGCACACCGATGTGTAAGGACAGGCAAGAAATTCATGTCCTGTGGCAGGTCTAGTTACAGGTTTTGTACACGCACTTGGAAAAGTTTTCCATTTAAGTTGTAACCTAAACAGGTTGTTAAACTTGGTCCTCAAACACTGCTACATGGCAAACAAAGAGAACAAGGTTATGCTGTGTAGACAATTTTGCTGTAAAGGATACCTCGGTGATGTTATGTATGCAGAAGCAGAAAATTTCCCATGGGACCATCGAAGTAAGGTAATAGGATAAGTTGGTGTTGAAGATAGCAAGGCTAGTGAGTTTTTAAGAGTCTGGGTGAAAAAAATTGCTCTAGGGTAGGTTAGGGCTGGAGAGGGTGTGTTTACCAATAAATAGAAGGTGACGGCCAAAGGAGGGGTGTAGGTAATAGGACATAGAATAATGAAAATAGGTATCTCAAGGGGGCATCCCTGAAGTAATAGCAAAATCGTCTATTACTAGATCATTCTTGTCTGAGAAAGTGTTTAGCCAACTTGTTCACAAAGGGCAAAGAGAAAATGTTTGGGCCAGAGACCAAGCACCTCCCTTTTCTGTACATGAACAGTCAGCCAGTCCCCCAGAGCTGCTGAGCACCTGCAGAACCCGTGGCCCGAGAACGGCACCGAGGAAAGGAGGAGAAGGTAAATGAAAATGAGTGAGAGGTTGTCCTAGAGAGAAGGGCAAGGATGCCAGGGGCTGTTGGGAGTAACAGTACCGCAGAGAATTCAGTAGTGTCTGGGAAGAGCAGAACTTGGGAAGGCAAGAGCTGAAGTGACAAACAGCGTGGTGGGAGGCAAGTGGAATGGAAAGGAGACTAGAGGCAGGGTCACGCAGTGGAAAAGGCAATGGTGTTATTACACACATAGAGAGAAGCAACATTTAAACAGTATGTTTTAAAAAAAAAAGTATTTATGTATTCAGGAGTGAATTCTCAGGTTTTGATCGGTGAGTTTTTGAGGAACCAGTTTTGAGTATGTCTTGCCCCCACGTGGGTTTTCAGTTGTCCAGTGTTAGGCATGAGGAACGGCGCATAAACACATCTAACCACAGGTGTCACCTATGCTATGGCCGTGTGTAGGGTCAAAGACTCCCTACTTAAAAATACAGGCTGTGATTTTGTAAAATTTTTTTTTTTGTAGACCCAAATTCTATCCACTTTAAATTATCTTGCGTCTGGAATGCGAATATGGGAAATGCAAAGAAATAGTGAAGGCGTATTGTGAAAGGAATCCAGTGAAGAAGGCGGATTCTCAGTCTTCTAGCTAGCGTGCTACTAGCTTGATGACTGATAAGACTGGACCCTAACCCTTAGCTTTGGTTCACAGACACTAAGAAACCTTTCTGAACTGGCAAGTTCTTGACAGTTTTCCGCTTCCCTGTATGCAACAGAGCAGCTTTACCCAGCAAGGATGCGGAGGGTGCCAGTGTATTCCTGCTGAGAGTGGGGAGCAAGGTCTGAGAAAATGTCAGCTGCGTGTTTCTGAAAGAGAGATTAACTAGGTCAACAGCCCAACTCTGGCTTGCTGCATTAATAAAACATCTATTGAACAGGTCCAAAAGATTTTGCATCTTCTTTCCAGCATAAAACCAGGGTATTGTACATGCTCTGGTGCTGAATTCTATCCTAGCCCAGAAGAAATAAAAAAATGAAGCATGGAAAAGATAATAGTAATCACCATAGCTTTATATCATAATAAAAAAACATTGTTATCACCCAAACAACCCACCATAAGGCTGTGTACCCTATATGTCATGTAGTTTTGAAGTACCGTGTCGCCCAGGCATGCTGCCTTCAAGTAGCACTAAAGCAAGTACAGTTCTGTTCTGGAAGTGTCTGTCAAACTGACATGGCAGGCTTCTGTGCACTGTGACTACCTAATTGGTAGTTAAAATTGGTGCCATTTTATGAGCAGAAATAATTTTTCTCATAATTTTTCCCCGTGCTTTAAACTGTCAAGCTGTAGTCTCTCCTTTTCACACATCATCCCCAGTAATAAAGCTTCTGTAGGCCAAATTGTGACTCTGTTTACCTCCATGCAATTGAATTAGCAGTTGGAAACATCCTGACTCAGGGCTGACAGATCCCAATGATTTGTAGTCAATGGGGCTCTACAAAAGTAAATGAAGGTATAATATTCTCTACTGGTTTTCGTTTAGCAATGACAGTAGGTGAGAGGGAAAGAGCTCAGCTTGACGTCCTAGAGCCCAAGGGAAGCATGCAACCTGGTTTTAAATAAAATGTTTTCTCTGTAGATGGAATAAATGGGACAGGAAAAAGATACCCTCTCAAGAATGTTTCTAAAGAGCTCCTTTTTGGAGTCAAAGTCCTTTAAAAACAGTTTGAAAACAATAGCACAGACTAGCTGCATAATGGGTGTCAAATCTCCTGCGGTCTAAAGCCAGTAAAGCAGTCAGTCCCACGGATGGATCTAACCAGATCTGTTCTTATCAACTGTCAACCGCCATAGAAAAGAATAAATGTTAAAGTAGAGTAATATCAAGTAAGTTCATTTATTCATATATACATACTCCACAGAAACACTACCTGCACATCATACCCATAAGATTTCCATTTGCAGATGAGACTTACCTAGCCAATCCACTTTTGAGGAATCTTTAAAGCTTAAAAAAAAATCTAATTTACTTGAAAAGTTAGCTGCATTACAGATGGAAGAGTAAACAGAACTTCACTCCAAAGCACTACAGCTGACATACAGGTTACCAGTGCCTCCTCCAGCACAAATACGGTCAAAATCCGGTGACTTTTTCTGATGAGAAGATCTGTCTGCTTTTATCAACTGCAGTGATGAAGATGACCTTCCTCCAGCACTGGCAGCAGCAGCGGCGGCATCAACACCTGTGTCTTCAGCATCTCCCGGGTCACAGAAAACGTGCACGCCACAGACGTCGGAAGGACAAACACAGGTTTCACCTGGTGGCAAGGTAATATGCAAAGAGAGGAGCTTATGTCAGCTGGGAGAACTGCAGATAACACGTTTTCCTTAGATGGAGTAATTCTACGTTTAGGAGTAGTTTTTAATGCAGAGTTTTAGTAATATGCTCAACCTGTTGTGTAAGGAAATATTTAGAGCCTGCTCCAAGACCCAGCTAAAATCAGTAATAGTTTTTCATCAACATTAGGAGGCAGCGGATTGGGATTAAATTAATATTTACCTTGATTTCAAAAGTGCATTCTTGCTGAGTAGCCATACTTAAAAAACGTGGTGTGAAATTTGAAATCCATTTGGCAATCTATGCTTCAAGGCATTAAAAAAACAAACCCAGAACAACCAACAGAATTACAGAAACGAAATGGTTTTTTCAATGCTGGGTTTCTTCTTTGCCTTTAGAGTTCTACAGATGCTGGAAGTACATTTGCTTTGGAGCCAGGTGACCTCCTGATGGATTTCACAGAGGCCACACCTATGGTAAATAGTTTCAGTTTGCAACCAGGAAAATGTAAAAGTTTTCAATAATTTGTCTGCAGCTAAAATGAATGGGATACTATGCAGTGTGTTGGATAGTACACAGGAATAAAGTAAGTTTCCTTGATGTTCAGTGATACTGAGCATCTGTCAAACTCGGCTCAGCATCTCTGAAAATCAGTCCATATCAACAAATATTATGGCTGATCTTCTGAATGCGATTTTTTTGTTGTTGTTGGATGACTTCTTGTTTCTCTCTCCTACCCGGGTATCTCTGCACCTTGCTGGACTGGTTTCACGAGCTTCTTTGTCCCTTTAACGTAGATTCCTAATGCGATCATAGATTTGCTTTTGGGAGTAGTCTGAAAAGTCCCTTCTTCTCCCCACAAATTTTGTTCAGACCTTACCCAATAGCCAATCCAAAGACATGTACCTGCACTTTCATGTTTCATTAGCGGAGTGCTTTGCTTCACTTTAAGGCAAAATAATCTACAACATGTTGATTATTAACTTCTTTTTTTAGAGGTACGTGATTTGTATTTTTGCTTGAAAGCCAAGGAGAGGTGCTGATCCCACTGAAGTCAAAATGCCTCTTGACTTCAGTGATCTCAGGCTTTCACCTCAGCTTCCCAGCAGATCACTGGAAGGATCACAGTATGATCCTTAACTATCTCCAAGTCATTCTGCATTGCAAATAGCTCTAATGCCAGATAGCTCCTCTGCTGTCCAAAGCCACTTTTGCTGTCTTCGAGAAACCATATTTAAAGCATCTAAAAAGCATGACAGGGACAGCACTACATTTTTGGCATAAACATTTTTTGTCTTAAGGTACTTCTGTCCTGGGCGTCGCTTTCACCGCACAGTTAAGTACTAGTTTACGGTATTGGAAAGGTGCTGGGGGGATGTACCTTTTGCTTCAGAGACAGTTTGGTACCTCTCTGTAAATAACCGCTCGTGTCCCATTACCAGTGGATGCAGGCTTCCCTTGCAAGTCCGAGGAACTGAAGGCTTATCCCTGTTCGGCCCCTTGCGGCTCGCAAAAGGGCTGTGAATATTCAGCTGTGGCTTTTTGGCTCCAGAGGCATGTTGAGGTGGGCACGAGGGGTGCTGTGCCTAGAGGCTTGCCAGGTTTGACGCGGGGGACCGCGGGGGAGCTGGGGAGCAGCTGGGACTGTCACTGGTATACTGCAGCTTGGGAGTGGACACCAGCCCTAGGAGGACAGATTGTTTCTTCGCAAAGTCCTTGAGGGCACTCGGTGGTCCCTGTGTAAGTTCAATAAGCACGTTCTTTACCTTCCATCCAAGTGCTGTCGGCACCCGCCTTGTTTCCGCTGACGACCTTCTTCTCATTGCCCTTCAGCCTGGTCAGCTGAACAGTCTTTGTGCCCCGAGACTTTTATACTGCCGATGCTGAATCTCTGAACTGCAGCAAAATTGAAATTTAAGGGGCCCTCTAGCTCCTGGAGCCCCTGGGTCTCCTTGGTGGGAGAACCGTTCCAGCGCTAGCAGCTGCAACGAGAGCACAGCGCTTACTGCTCCTACATCTACCATATACCAGGGACCTGCTTTTGCACCTGAAAATATCATTGCAGACCGAAGAGCGTCTACGAAAATAAGGTTTACCTGGAATCTCCTTGAAGTGCCAGGTGATGAAAACTATCCCATTCCAAAAAGTGATAGGAAGAGATGTATTTAAGCTGAACAACACACACAGCTCCCCCAGCCCGCCCTGTACAGTTCTGCGGGAAGGGAAAATGAAAAGGGAGCAAAGTAAAGAGAGAAAGAGGCGCAGCGTTCTGCAGCCTTTGTTTGTACTTTGGGTTGACAAGTTCAGGCAGACCGAAACCGAAACTACCCAAAAGGATATTGCAGCAAGGTAGCTGTTGGTCTCTTCCCAGGTTACAACTGATAGGAGAAGACGAAACGGCCTCAAGCTGCGCCAGGGAAGGTTTAGATTGACTATTAGGAAAAATTTCTGCACTGAAAGGGTTGTCAAGCATTGGAACAGGCTGCCCAGGGAAGTGGTTGAGTCACCATCCCTGGAGGTATTTAAAAGACATGTAGATGTGGTGCTTAGGGACATGGGTTAGTGGTGGACTTGGCAGTGCTAGGTTAACAGTTGGACTCAGTTCTACGATTCCATGCTTCTATATAGGTTAGATTGTCCCTCTCTGTATTAATAACATGTTTGTGGCTAAACCGTAAGTAGCTATCCTTTGGAGTTTACTAATAGATTTCTTATTCTAAAAAACATTATACCATATCTTACTGTATTAATCAGAATTTTAAAAAAATGAGTCATGGAGACTTTAGCAACTGACCTGCTCTAGATAACATAGGTTTGGGATTTTTTTCCATTTAATAGAAGTCAGCATTACACACTTTTCCTTCTCCAGCTGTGGATACAGGCTTTTTTCCCTAAATATTTTACCCAGTCATGCTTTCCCCTTTCCTACCCCACCATCCGCTGACATAATTTATCACGCTGTACGTTCATAAACTAACCTTCCATGACTTTCTTGGTTTTAATATTTCGGAGAGCATGTACTGCACAGCATCAATCAACCCTTTTTGTTTTGTTTAATGTCTGCAAAGGTCAGCTTGTTCTCTACAGAGCAGTTACTGTTTACAGACTTTTCTCTGCAGTTTCACTGGCTGCTCTCAATTGAGGTTTGAATGAAAAGTTTACTCTTCAGGGGAAGAGGCTCCAAACAAAAGCGAGCTAAGGGGAAATGCGTAACTTTGAGCCAGTCTGATTATTTAATAATTCTGTTGTGATA
The DNA here is from genome assembly GCF_947461875.1 of Haliaeetus albicilla. Taxonomy (NCBI): domain Eukaryota; kingdom Metazoa; phylum Chordata; class Aves; order Accipitriformes; family Accipitridae; genus Haliaeetus; species Haliaeetus albicilla. The sequence continues at coordinate 4,917,100 of NC_091485.1, read as the reverse complement.
ACATGTGCTGTCATTTGAGGGTGAAGATCATGTACAGCTGAGCGTCGTGTTGCTGTCAAGTTAGCAGTGGTGTGCTGGGTTTGCATGGAATGTCCTGGCCCTGATTTGGGGTATTTGCCTGAGGTGATAGGGCTGGAAGTTCAGGTTCCTACATAGTTAGGGGGGTTCCTGCAGAGGGGCATTCAAACAGCTGTCTTCTCTTTGTCATCTGGACTAGAGAGACTAAGGCACCTAAATTGGACACCTAAAATCAATTTTTTTTTATTTATTTTGGTCATGATATATGCTGCCAAACTTCCCCAGTTCCCTGGAGAGCTGTTAATCTGAAGCAGTTTCAGACAGTCTCCCTTCTCTTCTATAACATTACTGGTAGAGAGTGATTAATAGTCACTGACTCAGCTGCATGATCTTTGTTGTTTGATGTCTAATCATTGATGCTTCTTGATGGCCTTGGGTTTTATCCGTGTTTTGCTGCTGTTGCCTGTACAGTGGAAGCTTTAATACATGCTGAGAGTTACAGTTCGAAGTGGAGCTCACAAAACCAAATTAACTTATAAAAATGGAAGGATTAGTGGATGGATTGGATTAATAGAATTCATCCAGGCTGCCATGCAGGGATCAGAGCAGTCAAATTTGTCTACTCGGTCAGCCTGGAGGAGCTACTGTGATATATACAAGAACCAGCTGATGGTCACTTAGTCACCAATACTTAGACAGCCAGTAACAGCAGGGCAATTGTGAGGCAGACTGATTTCAGGAAATCATTTTGCAGGAAAAAGAATCTGCATTTACTAACGCAGATTGCCTAGAAGGCAAGGTATCCTTTTGTGCTCTGCACTCCTCAAACTACACGGTTTATGCCCACTTGTATTCATTTTTCAAGTAAATCCTACAATTAATTAACTACAATGCATTACTCGCTGTCCTTAAAATCATTGTAGCATGTGCAGAAGAAAATCCCTCTCTTTTTATACCATTCCATGGTGACATTGAGCACTGTACCTGGCTTGTATGTAAACAAGATTCAATCCCTCCTGCTTCTGTGTTTCAGAAAAGAACTGGATTTTTTAAAAAAAATACAGCATTATGTATGAAGAACTATAGTAGCACATTATGAGCATTCTTATTGTGGTTTATTAAAATGAATTTTATCAGTGTAGTAGGCTCTTTCTGCCACCAGTCTCTCTCTCCCCTTCCCCCTCCCCGCGTTTCTAGCTTTTATGGAACTGGAAATCAAAGCTTGAGCTTCAAGCTCTTGTGTTCCAGCTTACAATCAGTATGATTTGTGACATGGCTATGAATGCAGAGCTTTCTTGTTTAATCACAGAAAGCTCAGTCCTAAGACCCTGAGAAGGTACCAGCTGCTGCGCCACGCTGACAAATACCTTCTCGACCAAGAGAGCTGGTTGTGCAAAGATGGTGTGCGCAAACTTTGGTTTGACCCAATGGAGTAGGATAAAAAGAAATAAGAATGAAGAGTTTTATTTACAAAATGTAGCTATTCCTAAACCTGGACTAAAGTTTATAATGCAAGGTGGGTGAGCTAGGACTAAATCATGATCACATCTGAAGAGATAACAGAGAGCACCGATTTATAGCTGGCTGTATACTTGCAAACTATAGGTGTTCTTTTTTCATGCTGTAGCAAGTGAGTAAATTTCTAGAGCTTCACCTGCCATCTATTGGTGGAAAACGGGAAGTACAAAATTATTTGCCTTTTGAAGACTTGAGATGCAACATTTAAGGGGTATAAATTATGGGTATGATAGTTTAAATATGAAAAATAATTGGTCTTCAGTGTAAAACTAGATATTTTTATTTCGGATTAGTTGGAAACACGTATTTCTATTTCAGTAATAGCATTACTAGCGTATGCAATCCTATTCATTGAAAGCAATCTCACTGAGGCTGAAAGAGTACAGAATTTGATGCATTAGCATCTACCATTTTGGAAATAAAGTGAAGGTAACCAGGTCAAAAGCCAGTTATCTCAGGGTGAAATTGTGAGAAGTATTAGCATCTCGATGGAGGTGACGAAACATCCTGGCAAACTCTCAGTAGGTAGTTATAGTGAGCAACGGGTAGTGAATAGAGGAGAATGAGTAAAGAATCTTTTAATTCCACTCCCCTTTAATGTTTGTTATATTGGTAGAGAAGAGTTGGTTGGATTTTAGTTGCTAAAATCTCATGACAATTTTGCAAGGTTGCAATAAGCCAAATAGCAGAGTAGGAAATGAGTTCAGTATTTCTTGCCTTCATTTCGAAGAACTTTTCACTTACAGTGCAAAGCAGTTTTTCAGTGGAAGACAGGCAAAGGTATCAAACTCTGATACCTCCATAACCAGTCCTTTTGGCATTGAATTCTAAACAAAAGTGGCTATAATGGAATTACAGACTAATATTTAATAAGAGCATTAGATGGTATGTATCTACCATCTAACTGGCTGAATATGTAGATCGAGTATATCTGCATGCCCCAGAGGTCTTTAAAACATCTCAGTCAGAGACAAATTTGTAAGTGCTTTATTTATGGTGAACTACACACTGAAGATAAAATATGTCTTCTCGAAAAACTTATGAAAGCTGTGTGATGTATTTCAGAATTAGCAGCTTTCTACTTTTACATTTTCATAGCAAAAAAAAAAAATATTCTTAGTACAAGATGAATTGGAAGCAATAACTATGACCTGGATTCAAAGGAGAATGTTCAAAAATGCTATTTTCCAAGCCAGCTTCTCAATTAACAGTATTTGCACATTCAAGCTTACATGCAATGACCAATTATGAGCAAAAGAAGAATTATTTGCACAAAGAAGCAGTTTGCCTGTTATACATACAGATAAGAACCAAAAGCAGTAAGCAACATACCAAATGTACGTTTATTCCCCGTTTCAAGTTCATGCCCTTTAACTCCGTATTAAACTTAGAAAAGGCAAAGGGCAGCAATTGCTAAAGCAAAGAACTTTAATACAAAAAACTTGTAGCAACAGGAAATCTAGTTGCGTATGGACTCAAGGAACGCTCTAAATTTACTGATATCGCAAAGGACCATTTTTTTCTGCTGCAAGAAAAGGGCATCAGCTAGATAAGAACACAATTCGAAGGGCTGCACTGTAATGCCCAGTCAAACTGAGTATGAGGCATTTGGCTGGGGGTTTGCAGAAAGTGCTCAGCGCTGCATGCGGTGCAAGGCTCTGGGAGCACACCATCTCAATCAAGCAAATGCAAATTACCTGAGCATCCTTTAGGTTATATGAAGCATGCTAATAACTAGAGAGGGGACTTAGCACATTTAAAAAAAAAACGATCGTGGCACTTGGGCAACCAGAATAATGGGTGAGTACATTTTG